>NC_134402.1:163735816-164400213 GCF_038048845.1 Mixophyes fleayi
ACGAACCAAGGCACGAATGACAGGCTTAGAGCCTATCATTCTTATCAAACAAAGGGGCTTTGTTCTGGATGGTCAGAGAGTGGTAAAGCCGTTCTGATTAGTAAGAAGTGGTTAAACCCACATGGTTTTTATCTGTAATAAAGTACATTGATACAATTGTATGATTATTTACAATTTTTAATTTTTAAACCATATTTAAATCAAATTGATGACGATGACTGATGTCTCTACCTCATAATGATACCCATAAATCTCATCATGTGGTTGTGAGGTACAATCATCCAGACCTGCAAATCTACAATAGGGTGTGCAAGTATGGGTACTGTATTTGAATGTACCATCACAAGTGAAAAAACTTGCCAACATTCCTGACTGGAAAACTGGGTCAAATTAGGTCACCACACAAATCCACACAAACCAATAACAATTTTCCATGTGATGTCCATTTCAGGTGAGGCCACACCCCTGGCCCACTCCTGGTCCCTAACAGGAGATACTATATTGGTATGGTTGTGCTATGATGGAGTTGGCCACGAGCAGAGTGCTGTGACATTCATCAATTGACATATAATAAACAATGAATTTAAAATAACACACAAGTTATACCTGATAAAGATTTAGAAACAGGGGGGGGGGGGGGGAACTATACAGATTCAGAGGCCTGGGGTCCTAGTTTTTTTTCACCCTGACCTTATAAGGAGAAGGCATATAACAGCTGTGGAATATCTGGGTAGATAGGATTCTGTCCTAGAGCATACATTACGATTAGGGAGAACAGACCCGATTTGAGGAGTGTCCTGCTGTCCTGACAATCAGCACCGTTGTCCTAACCAGAAAATTGGGTAGTATATCCCCTCTCACCAGGGTGACAATGTGTGCATATGTGGCACTGACATGTGCAGCTATTCAAACATATTTTAGGAAAAGGGAGAGAGAGGGGTTAGATTCAGTCTAGCACCTATTAAAGTTATTTTATCTTTTACCAATAATCATTGTCTGCTGCAATTTGTGTGGTTCCAACTCACAAAGCGATTTATTAGCAAAAGCAAAAGAATAACAATTAAATAAATAAGTACAGCCTATACATATGCCGCGACCTCCTGTATCCAGCTTACAGTCATTGAATCCTGAAGTCTGTGGTCAAAGAGACTGAATGCTGGTTCCAGAGAGCAATATATACATTTGGTGTTACAGTAAATACAATACAGATGAATTGGTATGTTTCCATAGGTTCAGGCTCCAGGACAGTCCAGTATAGTGTAGTTCATAGGTCAGTTCAAACGACACCCTCCAAGGGTGGGGGTCAGCTCTCCAACAGCTGCATACTAATCTTCCCACCTAAAGCTAGTTCAAACTAGTCTATTTACATTACACACACACAATACCATTCTGATCATTAATTCCCTATATTCATAATTAGCATACACGAGGTGCGATCTCATAGCCGATGAAACCGGATCACTAAGAATAAATAGGGGATTAGAATAACACCAAACAAGATATGTTTCCTGTAAACCTGAACCTTAGATTTCAATAAAGTGCTTCTAACATTATCATATTTAACTATAAATTCAATAACATTTGTTCAAAAACAACTGTGGATTGGAACTATTATAAAAATGAACTATGTACAAGTGAATGTGTAAGTGTATGTGTGCGTTGTTTATCGTGTAATTGCATCATAACATGTGGCGTACTGATCCTAATCGCACAGTAAAACAATATTAATCAATATAGTTTCTTTCATCCAATTATTTGACTTCGACACACCACAGAAGGGGTAGTCACATCCCTAGGAGTATGACCTCATGCCCCATTTTTGTGTGCGCACTACTACTTTGGATAATGTCAAGAGGTCTATACATAGCTATAAAATAATGCAGCAGGTCTTACCCACAGAATAGGTTTTTAATACAGCATTCACTGATTTTATTTAAAAATGTTTTTTTTTCAGCTGAGTGGGTTCATGTGAATAGTTTAATAAGGTTCTCACGGTAAATTAAATGTTTTTTATTAATAATGTCCAACAAAATAAATGTAAGATTTGCATTCAGACACCTTTTTTGTAGTTGGGATTAAGATATGTCATACTATTCCAGATTGATTTACAGAGTTTAAGGTAAGTTTTTGCATATGCCTCACAAAAATCTTGGAAATAGTAGTTTTCTGTTATGCTCCAAAAATTTCCCTGTCAGACATTTTTTACCACATAATGTTTTGAAACTCAATTGCTTAGAGACCCTTTTCTTAGATGTCAGCAATATTTACTGTGCTAGTTTTACAAACATGCTTAAAAAGCTATATATAGGTGCTTCCAATATTGATGGCATTTAATAAAAGTGTTGACATAAAATGTTGATTTTGAGAGTATTGTCATCAGCAGAAAATAGAAAAATCATATGTCAATAAACAAGCTTCTCTACCTCTAATATTATATTTCACTAAATTCTCTTTTGATGAGTCTTGCTCCAGACACAAACAAGTGGGTCACTAACTGTCATAGGATTTTAACTCCCAGTATGCTGTGCTATACACTAAGATATTTATAACCATGCAAAAGAGCACAAATGCTGTTTGTACCTTTTTGTGTGAATGTGCCCAATTGTATACAAACTGCATGGACTTTTTCTGGGAAAATGGCAGTATCCATTGGGAGGGGCAAGATTTGCATTTTCTGATGAGTTGAGCTGGGTGAAACAGGGATATTTCTTGATAAGTGCATCAATACACCTAATTATTAAATAAAATAGTGCAGTGAAGAAAGTGCATTTAGGGGACCCCTGTTAAATGTTTTTTACCCCGTACAGGAATGTGCTTTGAAGGGAGTGAAACCAAGAACTTATATTGGATTAGATGAAGCCTTGGATGAAGTTGGTGACTTTACACCTTGGCAAAACCATGTTGCATTTTAGGGGTAGGTATATACAGGGGCAGATTGGGAACAGGCCTTCCTGGACGTTTCCTGGTAGGCTGGTGGTCTGACGAGGCTGCCCGGAGGCCGCCTTCTGTATAATATTTCTATTTTTTTTTTTGAAGCAGGGCGTGAGAGAGAGAGGGAGGCGCACGGGGTGGAATGGTCGAAGTTCAAAGGCATTGGTGGTCAGTGGACAGCAACAGGCAGCCAATCGTGAGGCTGCCTATTGCTGAATGGCCTTAGACAGGAAGTGTTTACTTTACTTCCTGTCTGATCAGCGAGGAGCGATGCTGGAGAAGAAGAGCACCTAAAGGTAAGTGAGGGGGCTGCATATATAACACTATAATGCATATAAAACACAATAGGGAGTGGGAGGCTGCATATAGAATACTATAGGGAGTGGGAGGCTACATATACAAAACTATAAGGAGGGGAGCTGCATATACAGATCTTTAGGTAGGGGGGCTGCTATAATGTGTGAAGGAAAGGAGGGGAGGCTGTTATTATTGCTGGGGGTATTTGGAGGGAGGGTAATAGGTTTAGTTATTAAATTTAAATACTATTAATTTTATGTTGGGGTTGGTTGGAGGGAAATAAGTCTATTTATTAAATGTATATACAATTAATTTAATGACAGGGCTGGATGTACTCACATTATCAAATGTGAGTACTATTTTAATGTTGAGGCTAGAGAGAGGTCCAATTTTTAAATGTGGATGCTATTGATTTAATGCCAGGGATGGTTGGAGTTTTCTAATTTTCATGTACCCTTTTGTTTTCCCAAATAGGGCATCCAACAATCCAGGATCCAGACAAGCAGCAACAGATCTAAAGAAACCAGCAGCCATAGGTGGTAAAAGTGTCAAGAACAGGTAGGAGAGAGCAGGATAATAGCCAACTGTCCTGAATCTGGTTGGGCAGTCCTGAATTTATGTCTGTCTTGCTTAGTCAGGATTTGATCAGACAACAAGGACAGTTGGGAAGTATGGAAATTAGTATTCTGTTTTGCACATAAGTTAAATATTGACTGTTTTTTCATGTAGCACACAAATACTTGATAGCTTATTTGTACACTGAAATTTAAAGTTGATATTTGTCTGCTACATGAAAAAACAGTCAGTATTTAACTTATGTGCAAAGCAGAATACTAATTTTCACCCCTTGCATTTTGTCCAGGAGACTAAAATAAGAAGTTTCTCAAGGTAAGAACCTTAATGAATCAGGCCCCTAGGCCATATCTGTGTGGAGTTTGTATGTTCTCTTCATGTATTTAAAGGACTGTATAACATGTAGCAGGCGGTCTATAAATAGCTATTTGTAAATAAATTATTAATTATTGCCTTTACCATCCTGCTCCTGTATTCATCCATCACAACCAGATTATTTTGCTGCACTACTCTGAACATGAGATCTAGATAATCCAAAGTCACTTGAATCCGCCCAGTGCTCCACGGCACGGCAACTAAGGCTCAATGTTAACTTTCTATAGGTTAATTAGGAAAAGGCACTCTGTTCCATAGCACACACAATATTTCAATACTAACTAAGTGTGTAGGTGAACCCTTGTATTCTCTCCAATTTGTGTTGGCTGCTAAATAGTAGACAATCAATATGGTGGCTAGCAGTCATCCAATCTGTGGTTGCTTGTTTATATCAAACTTCCAAACTCTGGTGGCTAATGTATAGCAGAGCATCAATCTCTGGTGGTTAGTATATAGCACAGCTCCCATCTCCATAGGCTACTGAATAGTAGACGTCCAATGCAGTAACTATAGCAGACCTCTCTTTCACAGTGTAGCAACTTGTGGGCATGGTCTTGTTTTAGGGTTGTGGTGCTAAGGGTCTAATCATTGGAAGCATTTCCATGCCAAGCCAAGAGGGTTCTGAAAATAACAGAACAAACAAAAGGGAGACACACAACTACCTACATTTATTTAGTCTTACAGAGGGATAGTATGAACCTGTGCTACCAGGATATTATGAACCCGCACTACAGTACTTGTTAGGGTCGTTTAATCAAATAAAATGTTTGATATTAGAATTTACTACTAACATAGAAATTACTTTTTGAAGATTTCATGATACTTTTGCCAGTTGAATTTACTGATTCAATTTATAATCCATATTTTTGGACATAATACACATTTCAAACCTCTCCAATTCATTTCTCTCTTGTGGTCTTTCTTTGCATATTAATAATTAAAGATACTAGAAACTAAGATTATTTTTCACTTAAATTTGACTGTAATGATGTACAAACATATTTATACTCTAGTATTCCTGCCTTTGCTGATTTATTGGTTTTACATTTGTAATGTATTGGGAAAATAATTGCAGTTATTCAAGACAATCATATTTTATTGCTAATTGTGAGACTGATAAATGTTTCTTAGTGTGTCTAATTAGGTTATCAAATAGCTGATATGGTAAATGTGTTACCTACTACAAATGTATATTTTATATGATCGTGTGTGAATTAATGTTTGCATGATATATTACAGTGTTTCAATTTTGTTTTTATGTTTTGCAGCAGAACACTGCAAATAAACAATATCCATAAAAATTACCGCTGGCTCATAAGAAATCAGGTATTTGGAAGAAATCTAAAATCAGACAATGGAAGTAGTTTGACTTACTTGCATATAATTTCAGCCCAGTGCAAGATCATGCCATAGTGTAATAGAATTGTCCATTGACTTAACACATTTACCTTGTCATTGTTTACCAATATTCCACTGCAAATGGAGTGCAAAGACAAAGAAAATTAGGTCAAAACGCTACCGTATGACTCTTTAAATCCAACACTAAAGGGTTTATCTGCTTGTGGCAGGGTTACCACCTCTAGCATTGCATTGCCTCATTCTATATGGTGCATGAACAAGTGGGAAAGATGAGCACTGCAATATAAGCTTTATGGAAGACATTACCCTGGAGTCCTCTGACTGATTTCATAGAGCCAATCAGGAGAGCCCTTTGCTGGCTGACGTGATCACCAACAGTCCTAGATCATTTGTGGGGGTAAGAAGGAGTTTATCTGTATAATGTTCTGAATAGATTAGTCTCCACCAGGGGCAGTAAAACATGTTTTTAGCACTTGTTACAAACATCCCTATGGACTTTTCCTTATGGTTAGTGGGACAATAACCTATGGTGTACAGCCTCCGGAAGCACTTTACAGCTGGAGAGAAACTGTATGTCGACCCAAGCCTAGGAGAAATGGCTGTGTTTAGAGAGCGCTCATGGGAAGAAGAGCAAGTACCTGAAACATAACTGCAGCAGAGAGCCTGAGAAAGGATTAGCAGTCAAACAAAAATTATGAAGTGGACTTGAATATCTTGATTTAAAAAGAGCAAAAATAAAGTATAGTTTACAGGTCCCAATGGGCATGATGTCGCTCTGCATTATAACAAGGCTGCATTGTATTTAATTTATCATCACATCATCATCACCAATTATTTATATAGTGCCACTAATTCAGCAGCGCTGTACAGAGAACTCACTCACATCAGTCCCTGCCACATTGGAGCTTACAGTCTAAATTCCCTAATATACACACAGACAGACAGAGACTAGGGCCAATTAACCAACCAGTATGTTTTTGGAGTGTGGGAGGAAACCGGAGCACCCGGACGAAACCCACGCAAACACGGGGAGAACATACAAACTCCTCACAGATAAGACCATGGTCGGGAATTGAACTCATGACCCCAGTGCTGTAAGGCAGAAGTGCTAACCACTGTGCCACCGTGCTGCCCAATTTAATTAATGCATTATGAAATAGTAATTTTACATATATTTCACTAGTTGTATAAAAACATGTCTTCAGCCCAGGAAGCTATTCCTATATTTTGGACTAGCCCAGTAGACCCATCATCAGTTTTCAAGCCCAGGTTCTCTTGCGTCTTAGTTCAGCACTGACATTAGCCAGGGTAAAAAATACAAGGGACATTTACAAATCTGAAAAATGGCAGCCATACAGACACTCCATGCAGTCACTGCGAGACCATATGCAGGCTTACGATCCAAGAGAGGAATGCATATGTCAGTAAAACTTTTACTATAATTTTTGTACCACCACCTTAATTCATTTTAAGTTTATGTCTTAAATAATAAATATATAAACTGGAAAAAGAGCAAAGAGTCCTTAATAAATTATGCACATCACTTTCAATATATACAGCAATATCACTTAAGATACTGTACTCCCACAGTTCTCATGATTCTTGTAGTGTCTTGTAGCAAACTGTGTTCAGAAATATAGTAGCAGCCACTTTAGCGAACAACATAGTCACTGAAAAGTTCCACTCACCTAATAATTCTTAAAAAAAAAAAAAGCAGCAAAGAAAATATGTAACAGAATAAACAGCAGAATCACTCACCGCGATCAGGTAACAAAAGAAAGTGCACAATAAGGAAATGTCCAGAAGATGCACAGATCTCACACAGGGAGCATCCTATCCCTACACGTCCTCATCCCAGACACATGTGCATAATTAAATTAATATGACTATGTAGCAATATATCTGCTAGGCACCGATAAGAAAATTGACAGTCACCATTTGTCCCTCCCTTATCTCCAAATCTGTAATTTACCCCTCCCACACCCTTCCTGCTTACTGACTACTATTTAATTAATTTTTCACCTTCCCATGCTGTTTCTTGCTGCTGGCTGCTGTTCTTCCATGACAGTGAGATGGAGCATATTGCTACACAATAATATCACAGCATAGTGCCACACTCCCAGCCTATAACTGACACAGAGGAACAACAATCAGTAACATCTCAGAACTGAGACTGACATCCCCCTCCTCTTCACAAGATAGGAAGTGGCATGGTAGGGGATAGAGAGGAGGGCCAGACTGCATGCAGTGTGAGTTCAAATAAACTTAAGTCTCTAGGTGGCTGTAAGTTTTGTGTATTGATGGTGCTGATCCTGGCTCCACACAGATATAAGCACATATTTGCCAACTTTTGAATGTTCCCACAGGCGAAGTAGGCGTGGGATGATGGAGGGGGCGAGCTTTGGCCCCCAGTGCTGCAATGATGCAAACGTGTAATTTTATGGTGAAGGGCAGGTTTCAAATCTGGCCTCTTCCTAGTGAAGTGGGCAGAATGCCCTTCTCTTCGAGGAGTCCGGTAGACCTACCTGAAATTCGGGAGTCTCCTGGACATTCCGGGAGAGTGGGCAAGTATATTTAAGCAGACCCGGGAGTAAATGTATCAAGCTGAGAGTTTTTCGGCGAGTTTGAAAAGTGGAGATGTTGCCTATAGCAACCAATCAGATTCTAGCTATTATTGTGTAGAATGGACTAAATAAATGATAGCTAGAATCTGATTGGTTTTTCATACCCGCCGGAAAACTCTCAGCTTGATACTGTCACGGGCACTAGGAGTCTTTACCCAGGGATCACCAGGTGATAGGCTTACCAGAGCAGTATAGGTGGTAATATGGTACTCTGGTAGCAGGGTGATCACGGAACAGAAAATAGCAGATGATGAGATGCTCAGGAAAGTCTATGACTAGCAGCACTGGCAATATGGAGGTAATAATACACGAGGAACTGTATGGACAAAGGACACGTGAAGGTAGTCAGTGGTCTGCGGTAGCAAGTTGTACCACTGCTATAGTGAGGAGGAATGTCCAACAGAAACGAGGAGGTGATGAGAGTCAGCGGTCTGCGGATAGCAAGTTGTACCGCTGTCTGAGTGAAGGAATGGAATCCAAGTGGAGGTATCCGGGGAGTCAGTGGTCTGCGTTTAGCAAGTTGTACCACTGCTATGTGAGAGAATACTGGAACAGGTGATACTGGAAACAGGGATCAGTGGTCTGCCACTAGCAAGTTGTACCACTGAATATATATGTGAGGAGGTGCACGGGGAGAGACTGCAACACAAGATATATACGGGCACCTTAAACTTGATCCACAGTAATATGCACAATATATATATATATATATATGACTGAACAGCACTGCAATAATAGAAAGTCTCTTGAAGTAATCCGGCACGAGATAACACAGTCAATGATGGCAATAGACTCAGCGGATAGCAAACTCCAGAGGAGAACCAACACAGTCCAGCAAGATATGCAATACACCAGCACAGTCAATGAGAAGTATGCATACCGTGGTTCAGAAGCAGGCAGTCAGACAGGAGTGCAGAGATACCTGAACGGCAGGAGGCCGGCAGGATGCAAAGTCCCTGGATGGGTGAAGCGGTGGTCTAGTAGGTGCAGCGCACAGGTAGGTAGACCAGCAGGGAAACAAATATACAGGAATCAGTAGAGCGTGGAACTGGACTCCTGGAGGACCCTGGAGAATGGCGATGGTCTAGCAGAGGGGTAAGTAGAGAGACACGAATCCAATGCTGACAGGCGGGTAGAGACCAGCGGGAACACAGGAAAGCGTGGAGAGCGGATCAGCAGTAGATGGATGCGTAGAGCTGAGGAGTAGCAGCAGCAGGTCTCTGCGGACACACGGAGGTAGCCAATAGCAACCAGCAGGTGCAGTAACGATGGGACACGGGAGAGCAGAGTTGAACTGGAACTGTTGATCACGGAGAGTAGCGGATAGCAATAGTGGCAGCAGTCTCGAGGAAACACGGGAGAGTTGAGATGAACTGAAGACTGAAGCGCACAGAGGCAGCGGATAGGAATCAGCCAAACAGTCACGATGAAACACAGACGAGTTGCAGGTTGAAGACTGTAGTGCACGGAGGCAGCGGATAGGAATCAGCTAACAGTCACGATGAAACACAGACGAGTTGCAGGTTGAAGACTGTAGTGCACGGAGGCAGCGGATAGGAATCAGCTAACAGTCACGATGATGAACAGGTGAGTGGATGTGGATTGAAGACTGTAGTGCACGGAGGCAGCGATAGGAATCAGCTAACAGTCACAATAATATATGGTAGAGTTGAAGTGGTTAGAAGACTGTAGTGCACGGAGGCAGCGGATAGGAATCAGCTAACAGTCACGATGATACACAGGAGGGTAGAAGTGGTATGGGAACCACAGTAGTAGAAGTGGTTTGGAAACCACAGAGGTAGAAGTGGTTTGGAAACCACAGGAATCAGCAGCGCTGAATAAACGAGGAAACACAGGAACACCTTCAGAGACTCATGGGGAATGAGACTCCGAGATCAGGCCACGTGGTGTTGACCACAGGTGCTTAATATAGGGAGTGTTGCCTGATCTGCCAATTAACTTAAAGGAACATACACTGAAGGATTAGAAAGGGCTGCGCATGCGCAGTCCCTCAGGATGGAGGACGGCCACGGTTCCTAAATGTCCGGGAAGAAGCACTCACAGTCCGGTGAGTGACAGTACCCCCCCTTTTAAAGGTGGGCACAGAACGCCTGGAACCGGGCTTGTCCGGATTTTTGGAATAAAACTTCTTCAGAAGGGCAGGAGCATTAAGATCTTCAGCTTTGATCCATGAGCGCTCTTCAGGACCAAAGCCCTTCCAATGAACGAGGAAACGGAGAACTCCTCGCGAAATTTTTGCATCCAATACCTCAGTAATCTCGAAATCCTCCTCCTGATGAACTTGAACTGGCTGGGGTGCTGAGGGAGGAGTCGAGAAACGGTTGATGATGAGAGGTTTGAGCAAGGACACATGGAAGGCATTGGAAATCCGAAGATTCTTAGTAAGAAGAAGTTTAACACATACTGGATTGATAACTTGAATGATCCTATATGGACCAATAAAACGAGGGGCGAATTTCATAGATGGAACCTTCAAACGAATATTTTTGGTAGATAACCAGACACGATCTGCCAATTTTTAGTGGTGGAATAGCCCGCCTCTTCTTATCTGCGAAAGACTTATATTTGTTAGATGTCTTCTTTAAACAGGTTTTGACCTGAGACCAGATATTTTTGAAGGTCTGACAAGCAGTCTCCACAGCAGGAACTTGGGTGGGCGGGAGGGCAGGAAATTCCGGAAAAGACGGATGGTGACCGTAGACCACAAAGAATGGAGTTTTGGATGATGACTCATGGTACATGTTGTTATGGGCGAATTCAGCCCAAGGAAGCAATTCTACCCAGTTGTCTTGATTGGCTGAAGAGAACATCCTTATAAAAGTCTCAAGATCTTGATTGACTCGTTCCGTTTGTCCGTTAGATTGCGGATGGTAAGAAGATGAGAGTGCTAATCGTATGCCCAAGGTTTTACAAAGGGCCCGCCAGAATCTGGAAACGAATTGTACTCCTCTATCTGACACAATCTCAGACGGACATCCATGGATGCGGAAGATTTCTTTAATGAAATGTTCAGCCAGAGTAGACGAGGAAGGTAAACCAGACAGAGGGACGAAATGAGCCATCTTCGAAAATCTGTCTACCACTACCCAAATAGTATTGTGATTCTTACTTGGTGGCAAATCAGTAACGAAATCCATACTAATATGGGTCCAAGGCTTGGACGGAATGGGTAGTGGTCGCAGCAACCCTGCTGGAGTTCTGCGGGAGGATTTGAACTGAGAACATAAATCACAGGAAGCAATAAACTCTTTGACGTCTCTCCTCATTGAAGGCCACCAGTAACTTCGAGAGAGAATCTCAAAGGTCTTGTGTTCACCGGCGTGTCCAGAAAAACGAGAGGCATGGAACCACGAAAGGATTTTCCTCCTCAGAGTAGGAGGCACGAGGGTCTTCCCAAATGGTAGCATTTTGGTGGATGAAGCAGCAAGTGAAATACATTTGGGATCTAGTATAGCATGGTTGGGAACCTCTTCTACATCAGAGGACGTCACAAAAGCTCGAGATAGAGCGTCAGCTTTCTTGTTCTTAGCGGCTGGTTTGAAGGTTATAATTAATTCAAAACGGGAAAAGAAAAGAGACCATCTTGCTTGACGAGGGTTCAAGCATTGGGCAGATTGCAGATATGACAAGTTCTTATGATCCGTGAAGATCGTCACCGGATGGCGAGCTCCTTCCAACAAGTATCTCCATTCCTCTAATGTAGTTTTGATGGCCAGCAACTTCTTGTCCCCGATTGTATAATTTTTCTCTGCGGGCAGAAGACCCCGAGAGTAGAAGGCACAAGGATGTAATTTTTGTTGCTCCGAGCGTTGGGAGAGAATGGCTCCTAAGCCCCCATTAGAGGCATCTACTTCTAGGAAGAAGGGGAGTGTCACATCAGGCTGTCGAAGAATGGGAGCAGACGAGAAGGACTCTTTGAGAATTTGAAAGGCTTGGAGAGCCTCAGATGACCATTGCTTAGTATTAGCCCCTTTCCGAGTCAGGGCCACAATAGGAGATGCAATGGATGAAAAGTCTTGAATGAAGCGTCTATAGTAATTGGCAAAACCTAAAAAACGCTGGATAGCACGAAGAGTAGTTGGCTGGGGCCAATGTAATACAGCATTTACTTTGTCTGGATCCATCTTCAGGCCAACTCCGGAAACTATATACCCCAAGAATGGAATCTGGGGCAACTCGAATGAACATTTTTCCAATTTACAGAACAATGAATTTTTCCGTAGTCTGGAGAGGACCTCTGCCACATGTTGGTGATGAGAAGGCAGGTCCTGTGAAAAGATCAATATGTCGTCCAGGTAGACAACGACACATACATATAATAAGTCCCGAAAGATCTCATTGATGAAGCCTTGGAAAACAGCGGGGGCATTACACAGCCCGAAAGGCATTACTAGATATTCGTAATGCCCATCTCTGGTGTTGAACGCTGTCTTGCATTCGTCACCGGAACGGATTCTAATTAAATTGTAGGCACCACGAAGATCCAACTTAGTAAATATCCGAGCTCCCTTGATGCGATCGAATAGCTCAGTGATCAGCGGAATGGGATACCGATTCTTGATAGTAATGGCGTTGAGTCCACGAAAATCTATGCAAGGGCGTAGTGATCCATCCTTCTTTTTGACGAAGAAGAACTCAGCTCCAGCGGGAGAGGTGGAAGGTCGAATGAACCCTCGCTGGAGATTCTCCTGTATGTACTCAGATGTGGCTTGAGTTTCAGGTAACGAGAGTGGATAGACCCGACCCCTGGGAGGAGTCTTGCCAGGTAGAAGGTCGATCGGACAATCCCAAGAACGATGAGGAGGAAGACGTTCAGACTGAGCTTTATCAAACACATCGGCAAATGAAGCATACTGAGGAGGGAGTCCCGGGGAGGAAGATGAGATGGAAGATTGCTGTACTTTAAGAGGAATAACTTGGGAAAGGCAACGATGGTGACATTCAGACCCCCAAGACGTAACTTGAGGGGTGCGCCAGTCAATCTGGGGAGAGTGACACTGCAGCCATGGAAGGCCTAAGACAATCGGACTTGTCGTAACTGGAAGAATTAAAAACGAAATTTCTTCATGGTGTAGTACACCAATCTGAAGTGTTACTGGAGACGTACTCTGGGTGATGAGACCATTGATGAGACGTGATCCATCTATAGCCGTCACAGTAATGGGTGTTTTTAAAGTAATCACTGGTAGAGACCATTGATTCACTAGCGATTTAGAAATGAAATTTCCTGCTGCTCCGGAATCAATCAATGCCTGTGACTTAAAGGATTTGGTAGCAAAGGAAATCGTAACATCAAAAGCGCAGACTTTAGATTTCATAGACGATGGAGAGGACTCCAGGGACCCTAACTTCACCTCTCCAGAACTAGTTAGGGCCTGGCATTTCCAGATCTCTTAGGGCAAGAGCTGAGCATATGCGTGGAATCAGCACAATAGATACAGAGTCTATTCTTTACTCTTCGTTTCCTCTACTCTGAAGATAATTTGGAACGTCCTATCTCCATGGGAATCACAGAGGGTGAAGCTGGACGAAATTAAGGGGTTGAACGAAGAGGTGCTTTAACAGAAGTTGTTTTCTCAGACTCTCTTTCACGAAATCTCATATCTACACGATGGCAAAGAGAGATCAAATCTTCTAGTGACGAAGGAAGCTCTTGGGTAGTCAGTGCATCTTTAATTTTATCGGAGAGCCCCTGCCAGAAGGCGGCAACTAATGCTTCAGTGTTCCACTGAAGTTCAGAGGCTAAGATCCTAAATTGAATGACGTACTGGCCTACTGTATGGGAGCCTTGTCGCAAACGAAGAATGCTGGAAGCAGCGGAGGTCACACGACCTGGTTCATCGAACACACTTCGGAACGTGGAAATGAATTTGGCACTATCTTGTAGTATTGGATCGTTTCTTTCCCACAGAGGGGAGGCCCAAGCCAGGGCTTGTCCAGAAAACAATGAGATAAGATAGGCCACTCTGGAACGATGGGTAGAAAAATTTTGAGGTTGGAGCTCAAAATGGACTGAACATTGGTTAAGGAAACCCCTACAAGTTTTGGTGTCCCCGTCGTACTTTGACGGAGTAGGCAGGTGAAGCGTGGGAGCTGTAGACACCTGGGATGGCACTGGGGAAACGGAGGAAAGCACAGGAGCTTCAATATTAGCTGTAACAGTCTGTCCAGATGTTCCTTGGGAGGTTAACGATTGGTAACATTGAAGTAACAGCTGTTGGCGAGCATCCTGTTGCTCCACACGGCTGACCAGATGCTGCAGCATCTCTTTAGCGGTAGGTTCCGTATCTGGGTCTGTCATGGCCTGATCTTACTGTCACGGGCACTAGGAGTCTTTACCCAGGGATCACCAGGTGATAGGCTTACCAGAGCAGTATAGGTGGTAATATGGTACTCTGGTAGCAGGGTGATCACGGAACAGAAAATAGCAGATGATGAGATGCTCAGGAAAGTCTATGACTAGCAGCACTGGCAATATGGAGGTAATAATACACGAGGAACTGTATGGACAAAGGACACGTGAAGGTAGTCAGTGGTCTGCGGTAGCAAGTTGTACCACTGCTATAGTGAGGAGGAATGTCCAACAGAAACGAGGAGGTGATGAGAGTCAGCGGTCTGCGGATAGCAAGTTGTACCGCTGTCTGAGTGAAGGAATGGAATCCAAGTGGAGGTATCCGGGGAGTCAGTGGTCTGCGTTTAGCAAGTTGTACCACTGCTATGTGAGAGAATACTGGAACAGGTGATACTGGAAACAGGGATCAGTGGTCTGCCACTAGCAAGTTGTACCACTGAATATATATGTGAGGAGGTGCACGGGGAGAGACTGCAACACAAGATATACACGGGCACCTTAAACTTGATCCACAGTAATATGCACAATATATATATATATATATGACTGAACAGCACTGCAATAATAGAAAGTCTCTTGAAGTAATCCGGCACGAGATAACACAGTCAATGATGGCAATAGACTCAGCGGATAGCAACCTCCAGAGGAGAACCAACACAGTCCAGCAAGATATGCAATACACCAGCACAGTCAATGAGAAGTATGCATACCGTGGTTCAGAAGCAGGCAGTCAGACAGGAGTGCAGAGATACCTGAACGGCAGGAGGCCGGCAGGATGCAAAGTCCCTGGATGGGTGAAGTGGTGGTCTAGTAGGTGCAGCGCACAGGTAGGTAGACCAGCAGGGAAACAAATATACAGGAATCAGTAGAGCGTGGAACTGGACTCCTGGAGGACCCTGGAGAATGGCGATGGTCTAGCAGAGGGGTAAGTAGAGAGACACGAATCCAATGCTGACAGGCGGGTAGAGACCAGCGGGAACACAGGAAAGCGTGGAGAGCGGATCAGCAGTAGATGGATGCGTAGAGCTGAGGAGTAGCAGCAGCAGGTCTCTGCGGACACACGGAGGTAGCCAATAGCAACCAGCAGGTGCAGTAACGATGGGACACGGGAGAGCAGAGTTGAACTGGAACTGTTGATCACGGAGAGTAGCGGATAGCAATAGTGGCAGCAGTCTCGAGGAAACACGGGAGAGTTGAGATGAACTGAAGACTGAAGCGCACAGAGGCAGCGGATAGGAATCAGCCAAACAGTCACGATGAAACACAGACGAGTTGCAGGTTGAAGACTGTAGTGCACGGAGGCAGCGGATAGGAATCAGCTAACAGTCACGATGAAACACAGACGAGTTGCAGGTTGAAGACTGTAGTGCACGGAGGCAGCGGATAGGAATCAGCTAACAGTCACGATGATGAACAGGTGAGTGGATGTGGATTGAAGACTGTAGTGCACGGAGGCAGCGATAGGAATCAGCTAACAGTCACAATAATATATGGTAGAGTTGAAGTGGTTAGAAGACTGTAGTGCACGGAGGCAGCGGATAGGAATCAGCTAACAGTCACGATGATACACAGGAGGGTAGAAGTGGTATGGGAACCACAGTAGTAGAAGTGGTTTGGAAACCACAGAGGTAGAAGTGGTTTGGAAACCACAGGAATCAGCAGCGCTGAATAAACGAGGAAACACAGGAACACCTTCAGAGACTCATGGGGAATGAGACTCCGAGATCAGGCCACGTGGTGTTGACCACAGGTGCTTAATATAGGGAGTGTTGCCTGATCTGCCAATTAACTTAAAGGAACATACACTGAAGGATTAGAAAGGGCTGCGCATGCGCAGTCCCTCAGGATGGAGGACGGCCACGGTTCCTAAATGTCCGGGAAGAAGCACTCACAGTCCGGTGAGTGACAGATACATTTACCCCCCCTGTCTGTCAATGATATTCCAGTATAATGTGGCAAATATTGTTACTGTTGGGAGAGATAATCAGAGTGTGACAATAATGTAAAAAAAGACCTAGTTGTAAAAGTGCCAGCATGTCCAAGCAATTAATAGCTGGTGGACTTGTAGTGGCACATACTAAAATACTATTTTTTAAAAAATGTTACATATATCACCAGGGGCAAACGCAGGATTTTTAAGGGGGGGTTTCCCCCCCCCCAAAAAAAAAATTAGAGATAGAAAGCGATTCTGAATTGGACAGCAGCCGCGACGCTGTCAAAGAAGCGTCCGTGGCAGTGCTGTATTGTAGTACAATACAGCACCGTCGCGGACGCTTCTTTGACAGTGCCGCGACTGCTGTACAGTGCCGTTCGTTCACGGAGGGGAGGGGTTTTTGGAGAACCAGAAACCCCCCCTGCGTGCGCCCCTGATCACTTCAACATCAAATGCCCAAAGGTTTTGGAAAGAGCCCAGTGCTATCAACACAGGCTTTTTTTTTTTAAGTAATGAATTCAGTCCCATGCTATAGCAGGGGGACCTCATGCTATAAGGTCCCTCTTATATTGTGGCCAGTGTGTAATATGTTGGTTATTAATAAATGTGAAAGTTGCGTTTTCCATATAAATACAAACACGTCTGTTGTTTTTCTCCTTACAATCAAATGGGACTCTTCTCTCTTGCAGTAGCCTAAATGGAAATGTCAAGTAATGTGAATAGATGGCTTCATATACTATAGCTGCCACACTAATGATTTAAGTTCTATAAGCTGGAAGTTTCAATACACAACCAATCAGAAGCAGCTAGATAGTGCTGCTGACAGTCATCATCACTACTGGGAAATATTGCTCCTGACAGCGCTATGTTAATACGTTTAGTTAGATGGAATTAGTCCAAATCTATTGATTGATGTATTTAATTACACATATGTAGAACTCACTTCCTGGAATTTATTAAAACACATATACACACACAGATACATATCCATATACATATATATATATATATATATATATATATATATATATATATATATACATACACATGTATACACACAGTCACACACATATATATATACGGTATATATATATATATATATATATATATATATATACACACATAATACACATACACACACACACAGCTGAGAACAATATCTTATATCAAATTCAAATTGCAGGATAACACAGCAAATACAAACACTCACTGGAGATGACTTTACTGTACTTAGGTTATGTTTTGCAAGTCAACAATTCTCAAACATCTGGTTATGGATATATGTGCACATTTTTTTAAATTCAATAAAAAAGAGTTTTACATGACATTACAGCTCAAGTATACATATCACAAACATGAGAATACATATAATAAAAAGGAGGGGGTTGAGTAATATAAACTAGTGGGAGGATGGGGAGAGAAGGGGAATGTTCATAAAGCATTGAACATAATACTAAACATACAGAATTTGAGGATATAAAGGTACATGGCGGATATATATCTCCTGCATTAGGCTAAGATTCACATCAAACTCCATCTGTAGCTGTCGCTAGCCGTTCTGCCCTAGAGCATCACAGAAGAGGTGTTCAATGTGGAAGTCATACCATTGATGCAATTTGATCAAGCGGGAGGAAGCCGACATTGAGTACTTAAATCCTATAGTGTTCACATTATAGCTCCTTTTAATAATGGAAAACTGAGGAGCTGGATTTTTCCAATATTGGGCCAGCACCCTGTTATATATCTGTTATGCGAAAGTGGAAAAAGGTCTGACATGATTTATCTTGATTTTAGCCTTTACAGCACTAATGGCAATCTCTATAAGGATGTGTACACTTTTTATATCCACTGTATAAGGAACTCACTGTTCAAGCAGATATTGTATATAGCAACGTATACATATATTAACATCGCTTGGTTATGTAATAAAGATAATACTAGGGCTTAACTCATAGACAAATACATACCAAATAGACAAATACATATCAAATATATACCACACTGTACCCTTTCAGGAATGGGATGTACTGAGATATTTATTTACATTAAATAAAGTTAGCTCTTTCTATTCCATACTGCATGCCACCTATAACCAGGGACACAATGGGGAATGAATAGACATGATATTTACTACAGGGTAGTTTAGTTTTCCACCCCACATTACATGCAATGAGTAGTATGATATTAAACGTTTTATTTGTGAGTGATTAAGCAATTGAGAAAATATAATTAAACTGTATGCTTAATCATTCACAAATAAAACTGTTAATATCATAGTAATCAGTGCATTTATAGTGTTACAAGAGCCACAATAATTGTGATACCAGTGATGAATCCAGGGTTCAGTTAGTGTCCTAGCACATAGCACCTTGACTGGGCATCCTGTTGTAGTGAGACTGGAAAGTGCAGGTGGAAGATTTCACTGTGGGAATCCAACATTGCAAATTCTAAGTAATTTATTTGGGTAGTAATCCTCTCAATGTACATACCCTCTGTCTTTCTACAATAGTTACTAGAAAAATGTGCAATTTAATTTGGATATTCAAGAATGGAAACAGAACTGTGGAGCCTGTGACTCATTTAAGAATACATGAAGATAAGACGGCTCATACCAAATCTGTGAACTTAAGTGTAGATGGATATTTGGCAATGGAAGATGGATAATCTACAAATTCATTTAAGATATGGCATACAGCATGTGATTTTCAAATCTGGTGTTAAATCCTTAGTATTTCAATGATTTAAATACAAATGTTATTCAATATAAGATACAAGAGCAAGAATATCTAGATATGTAGTCTGATATAGATCAAATGTATGCAATACATTTGCTGAATATATTGCTAATGCCTAGCCAATCCAAATATCTATTACTCAAAGAGGTTTATATAATCATATTAAAATCTATACATTACATTTTCTATGTCAGAGGTTCTGACCCAAAACATTGGTGGACAAGCCATTATGGAGTGGATCCCAATACACCTCTCTTGGTGAACTTCTAATAAACTAATAATCACGTCTTAATATCATTATTTTCTGCACATCTAACATTTTCAATTTTTTAAATATTTTTTTAACAATAATATTCTAAATTTGTAGACAACAGTAAACTATTTCAAATGCAGTAAATCATGAAGACCACTGTATTGTTAATATGTATAGCATTTATGGATGCTCAGAACAATCTTGCTTGCTATTCCACAGTGTAGACACTCATGTACAGTTATTTAGTGTGGACATGATAAATAATGTAAGCACAAAAACTGTGCAGGGGAAGCTTAATGGAATGGGTTTCCATAGCCGAGCAGCTGCATGCAAGCCTCACATCACCAAGACCAATGCCAAGCGTCGGATGGAGTGGTGTAAAGCACACCAACACTGAACTGTTGCGCGGTGAAAATGTGTTCTGTGGAGTGACGAATCACGCTTCTCTGTTTGGCAGTCAGATGGGAGAGTCAGGATTTGGTGGATGCTAGGAGAACATTACCTGTCTGACTGCATTATGCTAACTGAAGTTTGGTGGAGGAGGGTTAATGGTATGGGGTAGTTTTTAGGGTTTGGACTAGACCCCTTATCTCCAGTGAAGGGCAATCTTAATGCTTCAGCATACCAAGTCATTTTGGACAATCCTATGCTTATAATTTTGTGGCAACAGTTTGGGGAAGGCCCTTTTCCATTCCAACATGACTGTGCCCCAGTGCACAAAGCATATGGTTTGACGAGTTCAGTGTGGAAAAACATGACTGGCCTGCACAGAGCCCCGACCTCAACCCCATCAAACACCTTTGGGATGAACTGGAACGGAGATTGTGAACCAGGCCTTCTTATCCAACATCAGTTGCTGACGTCATAAATGCTCTACAGCATGAATGGGCACAAATTCCCACAAAAACAATCCACCATCTTGTGGAAAGCCTTCTCAGAAGAGTGGAAGCTGTTATCGCTGCAAAAGGGGACCAGCTCCATATTAAAGTATATGTACTTGAATACAATGTCATTACAGTCCCTGTTGGTGTAATTATCAAGCGTCCGAATACTTCTGTCCATATAGTGTATGTAGCCCGAGAGTAACAGCTGGAAAGCAGCCATTAAAACTCAAAGGTGTAGTATACACAGAGAATACTGGTGTAAAATGTAAAGTAATGCAACAATGTGAGAAAAAAAACTACAGGCAGGGAGAACAAACACAGGTGCAACATAGTACAAGATACAAATAGCACCAACTAAAGCCATAACAGAAGTATAGGAATACAACTCACACAAAAGCTCTAACAATGAAAGGAGAATGATACTACAAGTACAGGGTAACATCAGATCCAAACAGGGTCAAGGAGATTCAAACACAGAACAGTAATGCTTAGACAGTGATTGTTCAAATTAGGTAATTTCTAAAGATTGCAAAAGCCCTTAAGATGATTTCTGGAGCTATTTTATTGATGCTCTTACAGTTTAGTTAGATATATAGAGGATCCCTTTTTGGAGCCAAGTGGTGCCATATGTCAATATGTCCTTTATTTATTAAATATAATGCAGCCCTATTAAACAACAGACAACAAACCTCTGCTACCTCAAACATGGCAGAGGATTTTTGTGCATAGAGAGAGGGGGAGAGGGAATAATCTCATTGCCGGGGGTGTGTGGACTTTTTTAATGGTAATTTAGTAGTTAATTTACCTATGGCATATCATTTGCAAATGACAAAATTCTAGTGTTTGGAGATTTTTTCTTATAATGAATAAAAATCCTGCATATACTATTAAATATTGTCTAAAAATATATTATTTTTCACAATCTTTCTGTATGTCAAAAGCAAAAGTATAGTAAAAAAGACACCAATGTAATATCAATCAGTTCATGTTTGATACATGAAAGAGTCTGACTTGCAATAAAGGGCACTTATCTGCCTTGAGGGTCATTTAATTATTCAATAAAACATCTTGAATTAGTATGCCAAGATACCTGTCACTATACAAAGAAATAAAAATTATACATTGTATTTTATTTGTAAAAGACTAGACTAGATGTATTTGATTAAGATAAATATTTTAAAAAGAACATACATATTGATATATATTTTTGTAAATATTAATACAAGTGCATTATTTTCTTTATAATTCACAGAACAAATATTGTGAATTGGAAAATGTAGTTATTAATGTGCACATTAGATCATAGAAAAAATATATCACATAGTCATATAAAACATTATATAGTTAAAATGTAAATGCCTAAAGCAGTAAAATGATTTTTTTGGATATATCTGTATATATTTGGGGGCTCATTTAGAGTTGGACGTATGTCCGGGGTTTTTTTTGTGGAAGATATACATTTCTTTACTGTGTATGCACACCAAAAATGCGTACACATATGTCCGTATGAAGATTTTTTTCATATCATTGACTTGTTTCTTTATACCTGGAGTGTAGGCCGAGTACATTAAGGGTGTGTTCACATTATTGCCACAATTAGACATGGACCTTTGAGTGTGCTGGAGGGCTGGAGCAATGATACACAGTGATGATAATGACTATCAGCAAAAACTAGCCACTTCTGATTGGCTGATTGTGTATTGAACCCTTCAGCTAATAGTACTTAATTCATTAGCATTGCAACTATATTATATGAAATCACAGCCATCTGTTTGTATTATTTAATTGACCTTTCCATTTGGACTACTGTACGGAAGAAGATTCCAATTTTTTAGTTTTTTGAAGGGTAAAACAGATGTTTGTAGTTAGTTTCATTTATATTTTGTATTTGTGTTTATTTACACTTTATATGAGACTTTAACATGAGACTTTCACATTTTTAAAAACTCTACCAAGGCAATATTTTCTCTTTTGTATATGACACTTCATTATTTTGTTATATTGTGTATAAGTTCATACAACTTTAGCATTTACTACCAATACTGTCAAGAGACTCCTCTACCATTTCTCTATACCACCTCTATGCTATCATCGGTATACATACGTGTTACTCTTGATATACATATGGCGCAAATGCTACTGGTTTTCAGCTGGACTTGAGATGAGTCCGATATATGCCTGTGTAATGCTCTGCTGGTGTGGTGTGTGGCAAGACACTTATGCATATTTGCCCACTCATTCCCAAATTCTGGGTAGGTCTCCCAAACTCCCGGGAGAGCAGGCAATTCTCTCTCAAACTGTCAGTCAGTAGCCTAAATGACGCAACAATAAAATGTTGGCAACTATGCATCTATGTCTGCGACACCATGTAAAGCTTCTAGAAAGTAGAAATAACAAGGTAATTTAATCTGAACTTTCTGGAAAATGAATGAGAACTGCATACAGCAAAGTGATTTGCCTAATATCAAAGACACATATACAACATGTTTTATAGTGTCTAGTAACCAGATCTTTATACATTGTAAACACATTAAAACATTAAGGGGGCCTATTTATCAAACATTATTAAGCCTTAAATTCTGCGTAAACTGGTGTTTCTGCAGGATTAAAGCATTATTTAGTTTGTGGGCCATTTAATAACAGTGTAACACTGGAGATATCATCTTTCAGTACTGCAGTCCCCATATCATCTATGGGAACTGTGTCTTGTCCAATTTAACAAGCTTAGGAGCTTTTCGGAGCTTGGGTTTGTTAGCTAACGCCATCTTCGTATGCCATTTGCAGCTCTCCCCCTATAGTAGAAGACTTGCAGGAGACACTCCCCCCCTTCCCCCCAGTTCAGCTTTTGTATGCCTGCCCGGTCTCATGTCCACACATGCGCAAAGAGTAGACCAGGATAGAACCCGGAAATACACTCTTTCGCCACTGCAATCAGGTGCTTGATAGTTTATTTTACCATTCTCAGGTACAGCTGCTTATCGGAGCAAATGTCCCAGCTTCATTTGTTGATAAATTTCAACATCTATCATCGCTGCAAATAGTGGAGATAAGTGATGTCAGTTAACGGGCAAAATAGACCCCATAGTGTCTGGCACTTCACTGAAACAAGAGATGCCAGAAAAAAGGCAGGAATCTGACATAGGAATAAAGCAGACATAAGGATTGTCAGTAAAACCTAGATCCCCAGTTAAAGGGTAGCACAAAAGGTAGATTCTACCAACAGGAACAGAACAGATAGAAGACTAGTAGCCCCAGAGAACACAGAATCAGGATCAATGAGAAGACAAGGGAACAAATCAGACATTGACAGAGTGAAGAGGTGTATCTAGTGACAAACCACAATGGCTTATTAATTCAGGAATGCTTATAAAGGTCTTTCTCATATAGGGATCCAGGGAGATTACCAGATGTCTGATGAAAATTGGATTTATTCTCTTTTAACTTACAAAGCTGGGCCCAGCTTTCAATTGGTCTGGTTTTTCTCCTGTCTGACACCAAGGGATGTGTACATTGAATAGATGTCTAAGAACATTGTCTCTGATGGTTGTAAGAAGCAGGGATAAGTTTGGAGAACTTATGAGCAATTCACACTGAATACTTTGAACATTTGACTTAACATTGTGACTATATATGATCAGCACGATGGAACCCTGGTTAGCATTGTTGCCCCACAGTGCTGGGGCTATGAGTTAAAATGATAGTGTTTGTATGCTCTCTCTGTGCTTTGTGGATTTCCTCTGGATGATCTGTTTTCCACTCCCAAAAAAAACATACTGGTTGTTATGCAGTCGCGGCGGCCGCGAGCACTGCCGCGACTCACTGTGGCTCCGCCTGGCGTCCCGGCCGTCGCCAGGGCTACGGCCGGACGCCGAAAGAATTATTTATGCGCTCCTGCAGGCTCTGTAGCCGGTCGCATGCTCAGTTGTGGGCTGATTAAGAACTCTGTTATTTGTATTAGCCTGCACCTGATGAATATTGGTGACAGGCTCTGATTGGTTAGTCTCTGTATTTAAGGCAGTGACGTCTGCAGCCTCACTGCCGGTTATAGCTTACTGTTACCTGTTCTGCTCACCTGCTCTGCTCCTTGTTCTTGTCCTGTGGATATTCTGATTGGATTGCCTGTGTATGACCCCTTGCCTGATTTTGGACCCTGCCTGTGTTTCTTGTGACCCCGACCCCTGGCGTGTTTACCGACTTACCTGTTTGCTCGTGACCCTTGACCTCGACTCGTTTATTGGATTCGCTGTCTGCTGCCGGCCCTCGACCCTTGCCTGGACTTCACTCCGCTTTCCTGGGTTCTCCCCAGCCGGTGCGCACTTCATGACCCTCTGTTGGTCTGCGGCCAAGTCTGTCCTCACCACTAGGGGCTCCAGTGAATACCAGACTGGCAGAGCAGACTCTGGGTTGTGCTGTATCGGCTAGGGGGGTTCCTAACACTGGTAGGTGTGTGTTAGAGAATTTAGATTGCAAGCTCCACTGAGACAGGTACTGATATGATTGATTCAATATTTTCTGGAAAGCACTGCATTATATGGTGGCACCATATATTTAATAATAAATTCATATTTGGCCTATGGACTCTTACAATGTTAGATGTGAGAATTTGGAAGAGCTTTTTGTATTATTGGATAATAATAATAAACCAAATTCATATTTTAGGATTCATCCAGCTATTAAATCTTTTAATAAAGATTAAACTGAATACCAAACCAAATCCTAATTTGCACACACACAAAGCAGGAGGGGTCTAAATTATAAAATATTATCTGTGAATATGATCCTGAAAGCAATAGTACATTTGCAGAGGAATCAGTATTTGGATTCAGCTGGCCAAATCAGAAAGATGAAGCATACCCTAACTTTGCTAAAAAACCACTAAAGATTTGCAAAAATGCCAAACTGAATTCTGGATATGACGCATATGTCTCCAGAACAGTCCAGTGAGACACATCACGATGGAGTTTTTACAGAAATTTTCGCTCATTTTTCCTCATGTCTCATAGAGGTGCACATAAAATTGAGTCTAGGGGCTAGATTTACTAAGAATCGAGTTTGGTAGTGTTCCAAACCAACGCATTTACTATAGGGTGGCTTGAGGCTTAGATTTTAAATGACTGGTGATGTATGGCAGATTGAAAAAGCTAAACCGCCAACGATTTTGTGCAGTCCGCCGGCGGTTTGTATGAAACCGCCATTAAAACCGCCATCCAAAAGATAGTACAGGACAGTTTTAATTCCTGCTTCAGAATGGCTGGATAGCTTAAACATGCTGTTTGAACTATTTTGCCATGCAGAATATAAGAGAAGCACCATTAACATTTAAATTAGGTTGGCAATCATTATTTATTGATTAAGGGGAAAAATGTATTAAATAATAACTTATGAGGAGAAAAAAAAATCATTATATTAAGGGGATATAATTATTTAATTATTATTATATTATTTGGACAATATGTAATGACAAATTGTGCAATATAAATAATTATATCCACCATTAGCAATCAGTTACTAATATTATATATTCACATCTCCCACATAATATAATTCTATAATAGTGTCCCTTTAAAAAAAAAAAAATCCCCCATAAGTTAATATTAAATTCATTTTGTCCCTTTATCAATAAATTATGGTTATCCAAATATTTTAAATGTCAATGGTGCTTTCTCTTAAGTTCTGAATGGCAAAATATATCAAACAGCAGCAGTTTAAGCAATCTAGCCATTCACAACCACCTCTTTTATTTTGTCCGTTTGGATGGCTGTTTTGTGGCGGTTTTGAAAACCCCAGCTTAGTAAATCCGGCTGTTTGTATGTTTATCATTGTTAAAATCGGGATGGCGGTTTGTAAAGTGGTGGTTTTGAAAAATGTAATTTCTGCCATTTTGACAATGGTTTGGGCTTTAATAAAAATAGCCAAAAGGCGGTTTGAGCAAACAGCCTTTTAGTAAATCTAGCCCTAGATCCCTTACCATAATAGTCAGCAATATGCGTATTTAAGCATCGTGGCAATACTCTGCAGCACCTCATGCTGAATTGAATATGCTCCTAAGAGCAGTATACTGTGCTCTGGTGGTTATATATGTGGCATTGGAAAATTTTTACCAGACAAAACAATGGAAACTCTATATTGACTATTGTGATCTATATGATGGACATGGATGAATATAATTATTATTTTCAGGTCAGTCATGTAAACCAATTTAGTATGTACATCATACTTGCCGACTTTGTGACTCTGTCCTCTAGGAGATCCTGGAGGACAGGTCATCTAACAGGGGGTAGGAGGGGGCATGGTGACTTTGCTTTATAAAGACTTGTCTACCCAGTCTACCCAGTTGAAACGTGTTGTTTTTTAACATTGGACTTCTGACCGCGGAGATTGTGGAGGAGATCACGGATCTGTGAGCGAATCCATGCTCTCACACTTACCTTGTTAAGCTGTGATATTCAACTTCTCCTGGTACGAGTCCAATTTTATTATGTATGTTCATTGCTATTGAAAGGATAATATGCTAGATTGTTTTCATCTTTCTTTCCTGGAGTGCAATTAAAACGTTTTGGAATTATGTGAGAAGCCTGAGGAGTACGACTGCATAGTCTTTTGGGAGTGAACAAATCGTGCTTCTTGTAAGCATATACCCATAAGGGTGTGAGAATTGCACGGCAAATACGGGTGATAGTGTGTAAAGACCATTTCACCTTTGCACGGGAAAATCTATAGAGATTCTTGACACTATGCATGTTCTTGCAATTACAATACAGTGGTTATACTATACTACACAATGATAAGATCTATGGACTTGATTCATTAAGGATCTTAACTGGAAAAACTTCTTATTTCAGTCTCCTGGACAAAACCATGTTACAATGCAAGGGGTGCAAATTTGTATTCTGTTTTGCACATAAATTAAATACTGACTGTTTTTTAATTGGCCTCAACCAGTTTTATTAGCATAATCAAAACATAAATAAAAACTTTGCCGGTCCAGCACTTACCTAACCATTTGTGGAGACCCTCTCTCCTTTGCAGGACCTTATGTCCCACACACAAATCATATACAGTAACAAAGTTGCTCACCACAACAGTGTTTCTCAGGAGGCCTCCGGTATTCAGCCTCCTCCCCAGGACTGAGACAGAGATTGAGGTAGAGCTGCAGCCTTTTACAGCTCTCACCTGCAGCTCCTAATTAGTCTGCTGTGAGCCTGCTAACCAGAAGACCCAAACTGGGCCTTTGGCATGGAGCCCACCCTGCTCTCTCCATACAAAACCCCAGGGACCTTTAACAGCTTTTCCTGAAACCAAACACAGAGCAATCACCCTGGGTTTAAAAGCATGCAAGTCAGACAACCTGAGACATGAATACCTGCCATTCAAACCAGTGACTCTGTCACAGTACATTGTGTGTTCATTAGCCCACATGCTTATTATTGTAAAAACCACTTTAACACCAAATGATTTTTGTCTCTTATTGTACAAATCAGGTATGAATTTAATGTGTTAATTTTATGCTGAATTAGTACTGTATTCCTTAAATTGGCCACATATGTGTAGATTATCACACTGGAATTTGACAGTTTGATGTTTTGTTCTTCCCCACTGCCTGTAGGCTTATTTACTCCTTCCAGCTTTTTGTCAAACATTGTTCTAGTAGTTAAGTTTTATTTTGTTGTTAGTATAAGAATAAATCAATAATTTACATACTGCAAAAAATATACACATACCATCTTTTTTACAATAAAAAGGATGGTTACAGTAGCCAACATAAAGAGCTGCATAACATAAATGTATTCAACAAAATCTATATTTATATCAATATTTCTGTGGCTTTCTGGTCTCTGGTCAACATTGCAGTGATGCATATAGCTCGACTATTGTGTCTTGTTTTTAAGGATTCTTCAATATGGTATCCATAGCTGAAGGCTGTTGGGGAAAGTAACTGAACAGCATATTTTCCAGTGTACTCCGGGAGTCAAAAGAACCAGAACTACTTATTGAGCATTAAAATATTGTTTATTTTAGAGAATTACAAATGGCTCTTTGGGGAATTGATGAATGAACAGCAGTTGGGAAAATTTAACAGCCAAGAGCTCCCCATAACAGAAAGCAAAGACATGGAAGAAAGGGTAATGAAATATGGGACCTGCTCAATAGCCCAGAGGCAAAGTAGTAAATTGCAGAGTACAAAGATTCAAGGTTCACCCTCTCAGGAAGCTATGACACTGGGATGGAAAAAGTGTAAACCTTTGTTTAAAATTGTGTATTTTTGATAACTTGCGATCAAACTCCTCTGGGAAGGTAACACTGTGGTTGATGGAATAGTAATATAAGGAAAACTGTGTTCTCAGTCTTGAGATGACATTTGCACACTAGTATTAATACGATTGATTATCAAACCCTGGTGAGCTAATTGATTATGTACAGCTTTATCAACTTAACCAATATGGCCTAATAGCTGACATTTTATTATAGTGGTCTCTTGAGTCAAATGACCTGAAGGTTTTCCTCCTCAATGCTAATAGACTGCAGGATGGTGTGGGGGGAGTTATCATAAGGTTATCATTAGAGTATTTTATTTTAACCTAATTAAAGTAAAATACTCTGAGGACTAGAATTTAATGGCGTCATGTTACAATATAGAATCTATATATTACCTCTATATGTCATTCAGTGGGGACCTAACTTGATATAATTGTATATATCTGATAACCAACACTTTTAAGCTTTGCGATTGAAAATCGTTATAGTAAGGAATAAACAAGCAAATGTGACACCAGACCCAATTAAGAGCTGCATTCACTTCTGCATTCCTGTCAACAGTAGTTTTGCAACCACAGCGCTCCCCAGTACTTTAGTGTTGAAACCTGGATTCCCCAAGCCTAAAAAGGGTAAGGAAGAATAGGAAAAGGGTGGTGCTTAATAATACACCACAACTAGATGTTTAAGCTTAAATAAATGATAATAGATAAGACCGATATAAAATGAATTCATGTAATTTACTATAAATCAATAATAAAATCAACACATATGTGGGAATTGCCTGACAGCCATTACGTATGGACATCCTTCTTATGAGCTCTGTGATATTAAAGTTATTATCCTCTATTAACAGTAAGATATACCAATTATTTCCAGCTAATTGTCACGGGCACTAGGAGTCTTGCCCAGGATTTCACCAGTTGACTATGCTTACCAGAGGGGTGGAGTTTGCACAGCGGTCCTCTGGCAGCAGGGTGAATAGTGGAACGTATATAACAGCAGATGGAGAGAGGATGCCAATGGCATTGATGATAGTCAGTGACTTACAGTTATACTGGTGAATGAGTCAGCGACTTGCAGCTATATTGGTAGATGAGTCAGCGACTTGCATCTATAGTGGAAAGGCAGGTTTGAACCACGGAGACCAGGGTGGACGTGAGCAGGTGAAGGAAGGTAACAGGAGAGTCAGTGGTCTGCGGATAGCAAGTTGTACCACTGCTGTGATGGGAAGACTTGTCCAGGTGCAGGTAGGTAGCGGGAAAGTCAGTGGTCTGCGTACAGCAAGTTGTACCACTGCTGTGATGAGAAAACTTGTCCAGGTGCAGGTAGGTAGAGGGGAAGTCAGTGGTCTGCGTATAGCAAGTTGTACCACTGCTGTGACGAGAAGACTTGTCCAGGTGCAGGTAGGTAGCGGGGAAGTCAGTGGTCTGCGTACAGCAAGTTGTACCACTGCTAGTAAGTGAGGAGTTGTTCAGGTGCGGATGAGTGGAGGCATGAAAAGAGTCAATAACTGTATGAAGACCGCTGAGTAGAGAAGCTTGTTCCAAACAGATATGCAGCGTAACAACAAATAGTCTATAGCGGGTATGGATACCGCTGCTGAGTAGAGGAGCTTGTCCTAAGCGGATATGCAAGGTAACAGTTGATAGTCAATAACAAGTAAGCATACCGCTGATGAGTAGAGAAGTTAGTCCACAAGGATATGCAGGGGCCCTGAACGGCTGTAGCGGGTATGGGAACCGCAGGTGAGCAGAGCAGGTAATCAGAAGCCAGCTGAGGACACGAGCAGGATACAGGAGTCTGTAGCGGGTATGAGAACCGCTGATGAGCAGAGCAGGTAATCCAGAAGCCAGCTGAGGACACAAGCAGGATACAGGAATCAGTAGCTGGTATGGAAACCACCGATGAGTAGAACAGGTAATCAGCAGGAAGCTGAAGACACTAGCAGGACTGTCACGGGCACTAGGAGTCTTTACCCAGGGATCACCAGGTGATAGGCCTACCAGAGCAGTATAGGTGGTAATATGGTACTCTGGTAGCAGGGTGATCACGGAACAGGAAATCGCAGATGATGAGATGCTCAGGAAAGTCTATGACTAGCAGCACTGGCAATGTGATGATAATAATACACGAGGAACTGTATGGACAAAGGACACGTGAAGGTAGTCAGTGGTCTGCGGTAGCAAGTTGTACCACTGCTATAGTGAGGAGGAATGTCCAACAGAAACGAGGAGGTGAAGAGTGTCAGCGGTCTGCGGATAGCAAGTTGTACCGCTGTCAGAGTGAAGGAATGGAATCCAAGTGAAGGTATCCGGGGAGTCAGTGGTCTGCGTTAGCAAGTTGTACCACTGCTATGTGAGAGGATACTGGAACAGGTGAAACTGGAAACAGGGATCAGTGGTCTGCCACTAGCAAGTTGTACCACTGAATATATATGTGAGGAGGTGCACGGGGAGAGACTGCAACACAAGATATACACGGGCACCTTAACTTTGATCCACAGTAATATGCACAATATATATGTATATATGACTGAACAGCACTGCCAATATAGAAAGTCTCTTGAAGTAATCCAGCACGAGATAACACAGTCAATGATGGCAATAGACTCAGCGGATAGCAAACTCCAGAGGAGAACCAAACACAGTCCAGCAAGGTATGCAATACACAGCACAGTCAATGAGAAGTATGCATACCGTGGTTCAGAAGCAGGCAGTCAGACAGGAGTGCAGAGATACCTGAACGGCAGGAGGCCGGCAGGATGCAAAGTCCCTGGATGGGTGAAGCGGTGGTCTAGTAGGTGCAGCGCACAGGTAGGTAGACCAGCAGGGAACACAGGAAAGCGTGGAGAGCGGATCAGCAGTAGATGGATGAGTAGCGCTGAGGAGTAGCAGCAGCGGGTCTCTGCGGAAACACGGAGGTAGCCAATAGCAACCAGCAGGTGCAGTAACGATGGGACACGGAAGAGCAGAGTTGAACTGGAACTGTTGATCACGGAGAGTAGCGGATAGCAATAGTGGCAGCAGTCTCAAGGAAACACGGGAGAGTTGACAAGAACTGGAGACTGAAGCGCACAGAGGCAGCGGATAGGAATCAGCCAAACAGTCACGATGAAACACAGACGGGTTGCAGGTTGAAGACTGTAGTGCACGGAGGCAGCGGATAGGAATCAGCTAACAGTCACGATGATGAAACACAGACGAGTTGCAGGTTGAAGACTGTAGTGCACGGAGGCAGCGGATAGGAATCAGCTAACAGTCACGATGATGAACAGGTGAGTGGATGTGGATGGAAGACTGTAGTGCACGGAGGCAGCGGATAGGCATCAGCTAACTGTCACGATGATGAAACACAGACGAGTTGCAGGTTGAAGACTGTAGTGCACGGAGGCAGCGGATAGGAATCAGCTAACAGTCCCAATAATACATGGTAGGGTTGAAGTGGTTAGAAGACTGTAGTGCACGGAGGCAGCGGATAGGAATCAGCTCACAGTCACGATGATACACAGAAGGGTAGCTGTGGTATGGGAACCACAGTAGTAGAAGTGGTTTGGAAACCACAGAGGTAGAAGTGGTTTGGAAACCACAGGAATCAGCTGGGCTGAATAAACGAGGAAACACAGGAACACCTTCAGAGACTCATGGGGAATGAGACTCCAAGATCAGGCAACGTGGTGTTGACCACAGGTGCTTAATATAGGGAGTGTTGCCTGATCTGCCAATTAAGTTAAAGGAACATACACTGAAGGTTTAGAAAGGGCTGCGCATGCGCAGTCCCTCAGGATGGAGGACGACCACGGTTCCTAAATGTCCGGGAAGAAGCACTCACAGTCCGGTGAGTGACAAGGACACAGGAGACACCTTCAGAGACTCACAGGGAATGAGACTCAAGATCAGGCAATGATGTAATGAGCACAGGTGCCTTAAATAGGGAGAGGTGCCTGATCCACCAATTAGATTAAAAGCAAAGGTCATAAGTTCTTGGATGCTGCGCATGCGCAGTCCATCATGATGGCGGACGGCCGCAGCTCAGGAAAGGCGCCAGCAGGAAGGCTAGAGAACCACGCACCTGCGCAGAGGCACTCACTGTCCGGTGAGTGACACTAATTTTACTTTATACAGCCTGCTAACATCAAGGGCTATCCAAATTGACATTTTTGACCCACTCTTAACTATTTTTGGTGGCAGTGCCTACAAGCATACTACTTTAGTGTGATCTGGGTAGCAATCAGAGATCAGCTCCCAGTCACAGATCACCCCACAGAGCACTATCAGTATCAACTCAAAGGGTTATATAAGTAAAAGACCTCTAGCTTCTGACCCACCTGGTGCTGCCACACCAGGTGGATTAGAAGCTAGAGGTCTTTCACCACATGAGCCAACTGGATGGCTCATGTGGTGAAAAGTCCCGGACCACATCTACAGATCCTGCCATCTGAAATTGATTCAACAAATTGACCCAAACCCCTTGACCTTGCATTACTAATAACATTCCCACGAGAGTAGCGAAATAAAGAAAAACTCATGTTGCAGCGGCTGCATTACCTACTCCGAGCTGTCTATCGACTGTCTTCATCTTTCACTGCACAGGTGTCTAGAGGGACACAGCAGTGCCTAAAGAATTAGGTAAGCGTTTGCAAGGGGTTTCCTGAGTTAAAGGCCACATAGTCTCACAATTTGTGCTGCCTTAACCCACCATAAACCACATTGCAGTTCCTGTGATCAAAAACCCAGAGAGCTATCATCTTGCCCCTGGAGAAGACCTAAATTATAGGTCACCATTCTATCATAAAGGGCCATGATGCCAATTCATATACTGAACCTCTCCTGCCTTATTGCAACTCCCAGTTCTGTAGCATAAGGGGTGAGCACTGCATTTATCCTACTCCTCAACTTGTGTGTCTGTACCCTGAGCATTTAGGACTTTCAACTTCTAAATAAAGCCGCCGTAGTTGTAAGAGGTTGTAATATTTCTCTATCCCCTCACAGCAGAGTTGAATTTGATTAGCCGAGGCTTCTCTGTAAAACGTACACTAAGTCCTGGGCAGCAGGTTCTATACCCAGTTCTAGACCTATGTGTTTTGGTCTCAAATCTCTAGTCATAACCTGCCTTATGTACTCTTACTGGAGTACAGCACATAGCAAATCCTTCATTGTTCAACCACTTCAGGATCTCAACACCCTATCTCAAGTATATTTGTTAAAACGTACACACAAATCTCTGCTGTCCGTGGGGGTCACTATTGAAACTACAGTGTCATCTAATTAACAGCTGCCATTTCTGTTGAATTTACTTTCTGTGTCTTATCATACAGCCTTGTGATTATATCATGTGTCCTTTTTCTACTGAGGTATAGTGATCATTCAAACATGCTCTAACCTATCTCACAAAAGTAAACAATCCAGTCACAGACACTTGTAAAACTAAGCCTCACTCACCCTCAGGGAGGATTCATCCGCCTCATCAACCAAGGCCAACATCACTACCATGATCTTGGAAATTAAAAAGTTAAAGCAAACTATCAAATATTAGGTTGCCAAAGCATCAACATCTGAATCGTGTTGATGTGCTCGAGAAAAAGCAGGAGGAGTTCATCCAATTTTATCAATTCTCTAAGCAAAGATTTACTCAAATGCAGGATAACGTCAAGCTGCTAGTTGATAAATAATATGATGCATAAAATCAGGGCAGATGAAAGAATCTCAAGATCCTCAATGTCCTTAAAATAGTTGTAGGCCCTTAGGTGGAGGACCACCTTTTTGCCTCTTCCGTAAGCTTTCGCATGACAGATCTGTTGCATTTGACAGAGCTCTCGGGCCCTCTGTTGCTGATCCCAGTACTCTAAAATCGACATCATTCTATGTCTTCATTATTATAAAGCAAAAGATCAAACAAGACCTAAAAATGCTAGGATGAATTAAAAGATCATTGGATGTTAGATGAGGTAAAACTGCTCAGGCTCTTACAACTTCTACACTGCAAAAGCAGAGAGAAAGGAAAGACATTACACAAACATTACGAGAGAAGAAAAAAATCTACAGGTGGGGCTTCCCCTTCTCCTTTCAAGTTCAAGCTGAAGGTAAGGTGCTGGCAGCCAGAATCCCTGATTAAGCTCTACACATGCTTCAAAAGTTGAATCTTCAGGATCCTTCTAATAAGGTTTGGGGTGATCTGCGCTTACTATGTGCGTATATTTGGCTGCCAATTCAGGGAACCAATTGGGTTGTAGAGAGAGAACTAAAGATCAATAGAATTTGTTCTCAGGGCACAAGTGCTAATTTGAGTGCAGTTGAATGTGTCCTGGTGCTTTGGTAGAAACTACATAGGATCTTAAGTTTATGATGTGTTTATGAACACATCTCAATGGATACAAACATACAATGTAACAACAAATGTGGCATAAATAGTGTAGCAATGAACAAAAACATGAAAGTATTGAAATGAATCACATATATAGATAGGGTGCATAAAATCTATTTAAACCATGCTTAGCACACAGGTAGACACTATTGATATTCATGCAGTAAGGAAGACAAGAAAAACAAATCTATTATCATCAACATCATCACCATTTATTTATATATCCTCCTTAAATGTGCAAATGAGTATAAACGGTTCTCTTAGTAGAGACCATAGTGACTTCATAAAGATATGAGAAACATAGATAAGATCAGTTCATGCTGAAGATTGAGCTTAGTAACTCACTATGGTCAGTGATTACAGCAGCAAAGCAATTGCATCACAGACATTGATTTTAGATTGATTCTCTGATAATCTCCAATCAATCTGAAATTGGACTGAATGAACTATCCCCACACCTGTGAACGTACCCAGCAATTACACAAATTACTTGTTAGCAAGCGATCACCTGCAACCACCTAACACACTGTGGAGAAACGAGGTATTAATATCACCTCAACCTGTCAAACTGCGGACTATAAAAACATATAGCTAATCCAACTCTTGTTCCAGATTATTTTGGATGTTTTGGGAAGGAGAACTTGAGCCCATATTTTTTGGATGGCATTCTGCTGGGACCGGTCAATGTTTTAACCTTCAACTGTGGAGACATGGCTTTTGAGGGGGGAGAGCTAAATACAGGACCTTTAGGTCTGTTTACTCCTCTGCAGCCAACCAGGACTTATTGGGTGGAAAGGGCCAGTGCAGAATGCTGTTCAGTAACCCTGTTTCCCATTTAGATTTGCTGTGGGTTGTGAGTTCCGTGAGCACAGACCAGTGGAGAAAAAATTGGCGCTTTTGAAGTTTGCCCAGTGTTGCTCAGTGACTACATTGGCTGAGACTTGTGTAGTGCCACCGGACATATTGACATATATTGTTTCACTTGACGCTTGTCCAATGAAGCAAGCCCTTCCACCATGGGATTTGTTTGCCCCAATTCCCTGGGACACTGGTGGGGAACTCAGAAATTATAGACTGCGGCCTACAATCCCCCCCGGACCCAGGTGACACCCCAGCGGCTCCATTCAGTGGCTTAGGCCCGAGACTTTGGACTTGAGGGAGGAAGTTGCTTGGGGCATACCACAGCCACCCTGGAACCAGGGCTAAAAAAGTGGGGCAGGAATGTCGGGAAACAAGGTATTAATATCACCTCAACCTGTCAAACTGCGGACTATAAAATCATATACTTTTTATAGCCCTCTGGTTCCCCATATTTCTCAGTCATATTTAGACTTGTATATTATATTTTGAAAGTAGCTAAAATGTCTGCCAGCATGTATTGTTATCTTGCAGACTAGTCCATTGTTTCAGTCTAGATCACACCAGGGGGTCTCTTGTCTTAATTTAGCTGTGAGCTCTAAGTTTAACTACAGAGGACTGCATTGTGTATTTAAATGTAAATGTGTCTAGATTGTGATCTCTCCTGTTTTAACAAACTCTACTGTATAGCCACAGAACAAGACCTGTCCCTAATTAAATCAGGAGTGATTCATCTGTTATCTCATTGTCTGAATGTTTACCTGTAAAAAGGTACACACAGAAAAGGACCAATCAAGCAGGTCCTGAAATTGGCATTCACTTCCAAGTGATAGCTGAAGTCAGGCTGGCGTTGAGATATGAATCTCTGCCCCAGACACTAACGGGACAATCGGTCCCTGGAGTACTGCCGTTGGCCTGATCGACCTCCCAAGGTCTTGGGGAGCTGTGTGTCTGCCGAAAGCGGAGTGAGAGTGACTCAGGTACGCTACTTTTGCTGGTGGCCTTAAAGGAGAAAGGGGGATAAGCTTGGATTGATAGACATCAGTCCCTGAAAGTGAGAAGGATACTGGTGAGGTGTTTTCATTATACCCTGTATGTTGTCTGTGCCAGACTGTAGTGTTATTTGTTGCAAGTTATTATTTAAATATGTGTATTGCTGTTTGGTGCTATCATTTTGTTAAATAAACATATTTGTATTATTTTGGATATTTGCCTGGGTGATTTTGAACTTTGGATAGGTACCGGGTAGGCCAGCTGTGCGGCGCAGAAGGTTACGTTAAACCCGGTAGATTCACACACACTGTTCTATATAAACTGAAACAGTACTTACAGTTTACTTACAGCATCCCTGAGGAAGCCTTTGCCATTTACAAGGGTGAAACGCATTGGTTAACCCTTCCTTTATTGCAAGAAAACTGTATTCTTCCTCATTCCTCATACCATCTCACCACTGCAATGACTGCACAGTAAGCAGCATCAGTCTGCGGACACTGCGCTCTGCTTGCACAGCAAGGACACAGACTCCAAAAAACCTAAAGGGGAAGCCTGTCCAAATTAACAGCCATATCTTCACCGCAGCGGCTGCGAGTCACACTGCATTACCACGACCTCTGAACCAAAGAGAGGCAGACACCAAAAAAACTGCACCCCCACCTATGTAGCACACATACTCTCCAAAGGACATAAGGAGAAGTTTGTTTAACACAGTAATCCCGCCCGTATCACAACGGATGCGCCCTATCAATATTGAAAGACACTAATAATACTACCACTATGGATAAGATCCAAAAAGACATTTGTAATAAAAAAGCACAATGAATTTGTTTTGCGTGCTTTAATGAATCAGGCCCAAGCATTCACTTTACCCTCTCTTACATATACAGGAATCTACCTGCCCACTTGCACATATTCTCCACACTATTTAGTTTATACTGTTCTATGGACCAATATGTTTTATTACTACCAATTTTCTGAAGTGGCAAATGTTTGTGCCACTTCACCCCTATCTGGGCATCAAGGCCAGCTTCAGAACATTAAGCGCTTGTGCTGACTCCCCATTTGGGTCCGATTTCTTGGGCTTTTCACGTTAGTGACCCTAGCCCTAGTTTCTCTGTCCCAATCTCAGCTTCCTTTCCTTCCTTCCTCCCCTAACCTTGAGTTCGACTCCTCTGCCAGAAGGTAGGCCATTGTGGTAGTTGGTGTCTGGCCCCTCCTCTGGGACCAGTCACCTTCCTTAATTTGGCTGCTCTCCCTCCCTTCCCCATGTGTGTCCTTCTCATATCCCTGTAAGACCCAGGTGTCACATGGGAGGCACACTATGTGACAGGTGCAGTCCCATGTGTGTAGAGCTGCCAGAGAGGCAGACAGAAAAGACTGCCTCTCCAACACAGTGCAGACGGAACAAGGTAATTGTGATGGAAGTGAGGGGGATCTTAATGTAATGTGTGACGGAAGGGGGGTATGTTAATATAATGTGTGATGAAGGGGAGGGGGGGTATGTTAATATAATGTGCTAGGGGAAGGGAGGAGGGTCTTAATATAATGTATGATGGAAGAGAGGGGGGTCTTAATATAATGTGTGAGGGAAAGAAGGGGGGTTTATTATAATATGGATGGGAAGTAGGCTAATTTAATGGTGGGTGCTATTTATTTATTTGTGAGGTGATGGTGGGGCTATTTAATTTAGTAGTGGGGCCTATTAATTTAAGGTGAGGTGAAGGATCTTTAATTTTAACACTGGTGTGATTTGGAATTATTAATTGAATGTGGGGCTGAGTTTGGGGAGGAGGGCTGTTTATTAAATGTGAATATGAATTATTTAGTGCCAGGGATGGTTGCGGAAAATTGTTATATTTATTAAACGTAAATATATTAATTTAATGCTGTGGCTGTTTGGAAGAAGGGAAATAGGTTAATTTATTAAATGTGTATGCTATTAATTTAATGTCAGGGCTGATTGGAGGGAAATAGATCCATTTATCAAATGTGAATACTATTATTTTAATGTTGGGGCTGGAGGGAGGCCTAATTATTAAACATGGGTGGAATTAATTTAACGTCGGTGCTGGTTGGAGTTTTCTAGATTTCATTTACCCATTTTATTCCAAATAAGGGCTCCAACATTTTAGGTTCTAGACAAGCAGCAACTGAGCTAAAGAAACCAGCAGCCACAGCTAGTGAAAGCGGCAAGAACAGGTAGGAGAGAACAGGACAGTCTGCCAACTGTCCAGAATCTGGTGAGACAATCTTGAATTTGATTGACTCTCTCTCTTAGTCAGGATTTGATCCAACTGCAAGGACAGTTGTGAGGTATGTCCCACTTCACACTGTAGACGCAGAGCTGCATGTATCTAACAGTAGTGCACACAATATTGCCTATGTATTAGTCTAAAATTTGTTTCAAATTATAACCATATTACATCATAGGGGCCCCAAGCCTTGATCCAGCTCTGGAAAAGGCAGACAGGTTGCTGGCATCCTAACTGAGGTCAAAGATCTCACAAACTAATTTTCTCACTATTAATTAGAAATCTGGTAAATCTATCCATTATCTAGTAAACTCTATGATATCACACAGACCACAAGTTCCTCCCCTTGTGTAGAAGTGCTTCATATACCAATGCAACCTACCTAGATTATTTTATAGCATGCCAGAGGTGCTGATTGCAGGAGATTTCAGTCATTATAAAAACTGTAAAATCAAACAAATTTTCAAGCCACAGTTACAAGACGTTCAATACATTACTCTCACCTCATCATGCTGTGGTGTTCAATAGCATATTGAAAGTTTGCCCCTTTTCATAGAAGACTCTCAAATCTAGAATAGTACTTATGCCAAAGAAGGGTAAGATATATCTAACTGTTCTCACTTCCAGCCCATCTCGCTGCAGAACAGCAATATTAAGATTTACACTAAAGTTCTCACAGAACTATTTAACACAATCCTGCCTCAATTAATCCGTAAGGACCAAATGGGCTTCATTACTGAGAGGCAGGTGCGCAATAACACCAGGAGGGTCATTAGCATTATTCACTCCATAAATTCAAAGAAGACTCCAATCCTGGTGTTTTCTTTAATACAGAGGACTTGACTGGATCAGTTTGTCCTTTATGAAGCAAACACTCATGCAGCTTGGGTTTGCGGGTGACTTCCTCCAAAGGATTCAAGCTTTGTTGGCAATTGAAAGGGGTTTTATCTTTCCCCTGATTTTTGCACTGGTTATCGAGCCTCTTAGTGGTGAGAATCTGCTTATCGACAGACAACAAATTCATGTTAGTTGAAGCTAAAGAAGACAAGGGGCAAGATTTACTAAGCTGCGGGTTTGAAAAAGTGGGGATGTTGCCTATAGCAACCAATCAGATTCTAGCTTTCATTTATTTAGTACCTTCTACAAAATGAAAGCTAGAATCTGATTGGTTGCTATAGGCAACATCCCCACTTTTTCAAACCCGCAGCTTAGTAAATCTAGCCCAAGGTGTGCTTATTCGCTAATGATGTACTACTTATGTTGACCTCCCCTCACTTGTTCCTTCCAAACCTATTCCGAACTTCTTTGCATTTATGGGGCCATTTCAAGTTATAAATTATTTTTTTTTTAAAAGAGTCTCTTGCCCCCCCTCTCCCCTCACACACAGACACACACACACACACACACACACACACACACACACACACCTAAAATCCTCTACCCTGGCACTTTTGAAGACTAATTATAACTTCTCTTGGAAACCCCCTAAAATTAATATGAGATAACGTTCTCTAAATTATTAAATCAGTAGCTGCCACTTGGATATGCTCAGGTGACAGAAATCAATTATACTGTGGCTTGGCAAGATAGTAGCAATTAAAATAAATCTGCTGCCCACTATGGTGTAACTACATAGATGGTGTGTCCAGTTTGTGCTGAAGAATTAACCCCATGCACAAGTTTCTTAAAACTACGTAGTTGGAAAGGGCTTCCTAGATATCTGTCTTACCTAGATACTAACTTAAGCCAAGTTGTGGCCTGGTTTACATACAGTTATGCCCTGAGATATATAGTCCTTAAAGCCTTTCCATGTAATATTCGTTTTTTGGCATCAGCAGTGGATAGGCTAGAGATAGGCCTCCTCTACTATAGTCACTCCCTGTCACAACCTTTACGTTCCATGTTTGGGACCACTGAAAATCTGATTTTGGGTCTACCTCCCTTACCTATTACACCTTTATGGAATAACCCTGGTCAATCAGCCAGTTAGTTCCTTTACATACTTGCAAGTCAAGCATGTTTTCAAGTCTCTTCTAAGCCCAATAAAATAAGGCCCCTGATTCCATTTGAGTCTCTATATGTGCATGACTCCTCTTGAAGGGCATCATCACTATGCTCTGCAACATACTGATGACAGGCTACTGTCCTGAAACATAAGATCTGAGAAGAAACTGACTTGGACAGCCCACCTGATAAAGATACATGGTCCACTGTGATGGTCTTTAAATCCTCAAACTCCTCCCTTGTCATAGAAACTCCTATGAAGTTGTTACGGCTAACGGTCTTACTATAAACCTGTAGAACAAGATGGAGAAGTCTTCACCTATAGCAGCCTCCTTTCCCATAGATCTTGTTATGCTCACAGGTACTCGGATGCCCCCAGGTCTTAAACTCAGAGTAGTACAGATTTATGAACATACCGTAGCGCAGAGTAGGAGGGAGTAGAATCAAGCGTGGTCAGGAAACAGGCCGAGGTCTTTGTTCCGAAGCAGGTATCGTGGTAACAAACAGGCAAGATGTCAGGGCTGGCAGTAAACGAGGAGGGTCCAGAAACGAAGCAAAGGTCATGGCAAAAGGCAAAGAATAAAGTTAATAAATAAGGCCAAGGGTCACACACGAGAAATTCAAACAGCAAACAGGTTCAAGGAACAGGAGCAGGTTAGCAACAGCAACAGAGAACTATAACCAGCAGGGAGGTTAGGCCTTCCCTGCCTTAAATAGTTAGCAGGGCCAATCACAAAAGAGGAACACAGGCTTGTCAACCAGTCTCAATAAGCTGCTAATTAACCCTCTAGGGCCTGGAGGTATAAGGACATAGCTATTCAACAGGCTCCTCCTATCCCATAATAGAATACAATAAAAAACTTAAATGGGGAACAGACCCCAGGAGCAAATGGTACAAATGAATATTACTTATTTGCGCGCGCGCTCAGTTGTAGATCATGCCGGAACGCGGCTCCTGTCCTGACAATGGTCGGGACGGAAGGGGAAATAACATCCCGGTCATCATGGTGACGGCCGGGATGCTGCTGGCGCTGAGGCAGAGAGCTGGTGAGTGAGTACACATCCACGGCTCATGACAGAGGTAGACTATAGGTGGCACCTGATTCCCACTATTTTAAGGAAGATCTATGATATCACTTCTAACCAATGCTGGAGAGGCTGTGGAGAGAGAAGTTAAACATCTGGTTCTGCTGCACTAGGAATGTCCAGTTTTGGGATAACATTTAAGTGCCCCTGGTCCTTAGTTTTCAGTAATCCACTAAAGGTTTTGGATAAGCACTCTGATAAACTGTCTGTTCCAGAGGTGCTCAAACCCAGTCCTCAAGAGCTACCAACAGGTCACGTTTTCTGGATTTCTGCTTGCAGAGACAGGTGGGATAATTACTGACCCAGCCCAATAGATTAACCCACCTGTCCATGAGTAACGAAATCCTCAAAACATGAACTGTTGGTAGCTCTTGAGGACTGAGTTTGAACATCTCTGCTCTATATCAAGTCTTAATGCAACTAGATGTTTAGGTGCAAGTCACTAGAAATGCTGAAATTCCCAACAACAACTCCTTAATAAAATGTTATACTTAGCAACCATTGAGAAATCTAAGTACCTAAATAATAAATTCCACAAGTACACCCAAATCTCTTTCGATCAGTTCATTTATAATAGTTTGTCATTCCAAGGGTATCAATTAAGTTAGAAAGGATTAAATTATTTCAATATAGACCAGAGATAGCACATTGCCTACTTAAGGAGAAATTACAGGGATGTATTGCAAGTAAGACAAAGCAGGTAATATACTTTTATGCATAATGATTTGTACAGTATTAGTTATACCTATAAAATACAGCAACCATCCTATTAATTGATACACAACACAGTGAGCATCCTAGTAACTGATATACAGCACAGAGAGCATCCTAGTGACTGTAATACCATACAGGGATCATCCCAAAAACTCATATACAATACAGAGAGCATTTTATTGCCTGATATACAATACATAGAGTTTTCTATTGACCAATATACAACATAAAGAGCATCCTAGTAACTGATATACAACACAAGGAGCATCCTATTGACTTATATACAATACACAGTGCATCCTAGTTACCAATATAAAATACAGAGAGTTTTCTATTGACCGATATGCAACATAAAGAGCATCCTAGTAACTGATATACAACACAAAGAGTATCCTATTGACCTATATACAATACACAGAGCATACTAGTGGCCAATATACAATACAGAGAGTTTTCTATTGACCGATATGCAACATAAAGAGCATCCTAGTAACTGATATACAACATAAAGAGCATCCTATTGACCTATATACAACACAGAGAGCATCCTAGTGACTGTCATACAATAAAGAGAACATAGGGGATAATATACAATGCAGACAGCATTTTAGTGGCCGCAATACACTACAGAGATCATCTAAGTGGCTACAATAAAATGCAAAGAGCACTGTATTGAGACCAGTGCACAATCACATATGCAGCTTCTGCTATGCAGCCTATGCTTATTCAGCACTTTACACTGGTTTCCTCCACCCCCATTAACCGTGAGAGGGACACAGACAATACACACCACAGAGTGGATTATATATCCACATAAATACTTACCTACCCAGTGTACTTGAATGTAGACATGTTTACTCACTTCTCCAATCACTTCATTGTCTCCCTCTTCTCTCCACTAAAATGGGTCAGTCCATAAGACCCCCTATCCGCCCCATGGAAAGAGCTCACTGAGGCCCAATTACCCTCCTTCTCCTTCCTCCTCCTTCATCTTCCTTCTTTATACTCCTTCCACCCTCTCTCCTCCTTTCTTCCTTCTTCCTCCTTTCTTTTCTTCCCCTCCTTCCTCCTCCTTCAAAATCCTCCTCCTATATCCACCTCTTCCTTCGTATTCTGTCTCATGCCTCTTCCTCCTTCATACTCCTCCTTCCTACTCCTCCTCATTCCTTATCTTCCTCCTTCATCCTCTTTCAAAATTCTCCTTCTTTCTCCTCCTATGTCCTCCACTTCCTTCCTATTCTGTCTCCTCCTTCATACACCTCCTTCCAACTCCTCCTCTTTCCTTATCTTCCTCCATCATCCTCCTTCCTGATACTGAAATGTATCGCTCAGTCTTAGGTTGGGTACACACTACAGATTTTTCACCCGATTATCAGGCCAATCCCACGATAAACAACCATTCAGCCCAATATCTCATTAGTGTGTTTCCTCCAATGAAAAATGATTATCGTTCCAAAGCACATCGTATCATTTGATTTGTTTTTATAAACGGACTAAAAATCTCATTCAATTATGGAACAATGTTGTTCTAATTCTGCAGTGTCAATGCACTCACGACCATCTGCCCGACAATCTGCTGACAGTTCCTCCAAAAGCGACTCCTTTCTGGGCATGGATATTTAAATTTATGATGTTGTCTTTTACATCTCCCACTTGATGCGCTGTCAAATCTGTTGTTAAAGCATGAAGCAGATGGAAATAGTAATCTTTTAATAGCGAATCAATATTAAATCTTTTGTACATGTTCCATGTGTTATATATGTTTTCTTGTGTGTAAGTGTATACAACATGAATTGTTAACATATGTGAAAATACGAATATTCTCAACAATGAAGTCAGATTTAGTTACTCATGTGACGTGTTCATTTCTTTAAAGTTATATTATGTACCTGCAATGTTGCCTGCTAACATAGGTTCTGCACACCTCCACCTGTGTCCACCCTGCGTCTGTACCACATTTAATCACATTTTATGTGCACACTTGTTTTATGTTGTTTTCCATACCTCTATGTGTATTTAATTTTAGTGTGCCACTGGCAGATAACAAATATATATATATATATATATATAGTGACAAAATCACGGGATTAATGCCCCATTACAGAGATATTTGTCTAATTGTCCCGGTTCACCTGCCTTGTATACTCTAAAAGCAGGGAGGTTGTTTAGCTCTGTGGGGAAAAGCTTCCCAGAGTATGTTTCACAGCAGACTAATTAAGAGTACCTGTGTGGGGCCTGTAAAAGATTGCAGCCCTGATCACTCTGTCTCTCAGATCTGGGGAGAAGGCTGGACGCCTCCTGAGAGGACCTGCTGAGCAAATAATCTTTGTTTGGCATTGAGTCTGGGACACAAGGTCTCAGACTTAAGAGTGGGCCTCTAAGGAATGTTTAGTTAGAGCCGGACAGGCAAGGCTTTTGTTTATGTTTTAATTATTTGCACATGCTCAATAAAACTGGCTGAGGTCAGTTGTACCAGATATCCTGCATTTACGTGATTTATTGCTGCTGTTCAAAGCCGTCTACCCCAGGTGAGGGAACCTGTTCACCTGAGTATGTCACAATATATATATATATATATATATATATATATATATATATATATATATATACATTAGTTTTATTATTGTACCTATTATGGCCATTGTTAAATATATGGACAAGTCCATAAGTTCAGTAAACCTGTACTACCTATCAAGAAAGTTACAATAACATAAACTAGCATGTTGTTTACAAGATCTTTTAATTGTAAACAAATCTACATTTATCAAAGCACAAAAAGACAGGGGCGCCGCATATAGTGTAATTTGTAATGAATGAATGAAATCCGGTGCTAAGAAATGCACGTACCAAATGAATAAATTATAACAGCTTATCTGATGGATATAGAGATGGTAATCTGCAGGATCCTCTTCTTATCATCGAGAGAACATCTCACAAGGAACGGATCTTAGCAACAGTGGTCAGCCGACAAGAACAGCTGCTGCTAGGGGAGGGCAGTCTGCACCGATTCCCATGTAAATGTGCTGCGATCCGAGCACTGCTTGTCGCCCTAAGTGGATGCTTTCTCCTCCAAGATTTACAGCATAACAATTGAGTCAGTGGGAACTTGGATGTGGCAGGAGCTTTCTTCGCCAAATAGGAAACTGTGAATCAAGCAGCTTCTTAGCGGCAGGCGGTGAGAAGTGCAAGGTAGCTCTCTGCTGCTGTGTTAAAAAACAATTACTTGTTTTGAACAAATTACACTATGTGCGGCGCCCCTGTCTTTTTGTGTTTTGGTTCCTAGGTGTGACACTCGCAGACAGGTGTCTTTTGATTTAGGGGCTGCCTACTACCTATTTAAGTATATGTTTTTTTGTGTTTATCACAGATTGATCACTATTAGCGCCTATATAGATTAAATTTCCTTCAATCCACATTTATATTAACAAAAAAATATTCCTCACACTACTGAAGAGTTTAATATATTAATTACTTATTTTTCAAATTATGTACCAATTACTAGGATTTTAACTTTCTTCTGGCTACAGACTTCAAACATTACTTTTTCATACATGTGAAACAAATCACAATTTGAGGAATTTCTTCTTGACATCATTTATGTTTGCCCTCAATTCTTTAAAATATTCGTTCAGCTTTTCCATCTTCTCGGCCACACTTTCTCCATGACCGGAAGTGAGAGAAATATTAATGCTTGACCCCTCCTTCTCTCCTTCCGAACTTTCGTCAGAAATGACGATGGTATCTAAATGAAGAACGGAAAATTAAGTTACTTTTTCTTTTAACAATGAAATGGGACACAACATTGTTTTTATATAGTACCATTTGCTCACCTTGGGCACTGCTCGAAATCACTTTGTACTGATGTCCCTCCTGGATTTGTCAGGCATGTTGCCATGATGGTCCTTACCAACTGAAAGATAGAACACAATTTTTAATATCTAGGCACCTTATGTTTTTTAAACTTTTTAATGATTTTTAATTACGCCTCCTCTTCTATTTCCCCAATTCATATGTGCATCTGTTCCTCTTTGCTGTTCACTATCGCTTCCTTCATTTTCTTTTTCTATGGTGCTGTGCACACCTCATAACACATTTTTCTTTCTGTAAATAGATGTCACTGTTTTACTAATGATACTAATCGTTATTGTTTTTGTTAATTACTGACACCATTTACTAACAAGTTTTACAAACTTTATATAACCACTTTTAATACTATTTTTTTAATGGCTTTTCATATTCTTTTCAACTTTCATTGGTCCTTGTTCTTTAAATCCGACCATTTTTTCTGTATCTGGAACTTGCTTATGTTTTTCCTAGTTTGTCACGTAGCATATTAATTAGCTTCTGCGTGATTAAATCCTTTCTATAATTAACTTTTCCTTAATATTTCTTTTAACAGTCAGTCATTTTGGTCCAGCACTCTCACCACCATCATCTCTATCTCCCTAGGACTCATTGTGGCTTGGCTCTTTTCACCTCTTCCAATGAGGCACCTCTTCTTTTCCTTCCCTCTCTACTCCTCCATTACTTTTCTTTCCCTAGCTCATCAGCCATGTACGCACGTATGACTGGCCTCAACCTGGCTCTTCTTTGTTGTTATAGACGCTTCCAGTGTATACGTGGGCATTAGCAGTTGGTATGGACCAAGCTCTAGCTGCAGAGTAGAGAATTGTGGGTGAACATTCATTCATCTTAAGTCTTTGTCCACGGTAATATTTGCAGCTCTGCTTTGAGACTTTTTGTTGAAGTTTTTGTACTTTACGAACGGATACTACGATATTTTACCACTTCCATCGCTATTATAGCAAGGTAAGTACTTTATTACAAGAGACTTTGTTTTGATATTTTTTGTGTGTAAGTAATGTTTTGGTTTTTTTTTTTTTAGAAGATTTATGATGGCATCTGACAAAACTGTAGAGCTCATGAAGGACTTAATTGAGGGCTACAGGTCCCATTCCTGCTTCTGGCACACAAAGTCAATGGAGTATTCAAACAGGCAGAGGAGCCTGGCTTTGAAGGACATGGTCAGAGTGAGCCTACTCCATTATCCAGAGGCAACGGTAGACTGAGTCAAAGGGAGGATCCAGAACATTAAGCCTGTCTTCAAAAAGGAACATAATGGGCCTGATTCATTAAGGAAAGTAAAGCAAAACAAATTAGTAACTTTGCACCTTGGCAAAACCATGTTACATTTGAGGGGGAGGCAAATTTAAAATGGGGGGACATGTTTATAGTTGTGGTAAGGCATGTTCTAGATCAACTTTAACTTTCAGTGTACAAGTATCTGTGTGCTACATGAAAAAACAGGCAGTATTTATCTTATTTGCAAAATAATAAACTAATTTGCACTCCATTTTAACATGATTTTGTCCAAGACTTTCCTTTATGATTTAGGCCCAATAAATTAGAGGCCTCAAAATGATCAGGGGCAGGAGCTGAAGATGTTTAGGTGCCCAGGTTATGGTACTTTGACCTCCTGCTTTTCACATGTGTTTAGGAAATAGCCTGACCACCCACTAGCAACATGCTCAGATGGATCGTAGTGTGTCACCTGTCCCTCCGAAACAGAAGACATAAGTGGCATAGTAAGTAACCATACAACATTTTTAAAGCATAAAATATTTACTTACATTTAGCTGACAATTAGTTCCGCAATATAACATACAATGCGAATGTACAAACATTACAAAATGTCATTCTGCCAGAGCACAGCACCCTTACCATTTAAATATTCCAAATAAGCCTTCCTGTTTAACACTGCAAAGTGGTTGGAATTTCTCATCTGGGAATACAAACAGTAGAGCATATAGGGTACAACAGTACAGGAAAATAAACAAATAATACCAAGACTCCAAGAGCTCCAAGCTTAGCTAGTACAGTGAAGTTGGAGCAGAAGAACAGGTATAATGATAGGAGGGAATAATGATAGGAGGGAAGAGGGCCCTGCTCGTTAGAGCTTACACCCTGAATGGAGGAGAAACAGCAGACAAAATGGGGAATCAGTGTTAAATCAATGCATGCATATTAACTATTTAAAATTCTATTTTTATTACATAGCCAGTCTTATCTGATGCAGGATTATGTGACGTGGCAGAGGAATCTGTGACGATGACACCTCTCAAGCAGCTGATACAAGACAGCCAGCAAAGCACAGGCCCACCCACATAGGACATTGTTCATGTCGCTCAGCAACAAGGGGAACAAACTGGCATGCGGGGAATGTGACCAGTAACAAATTGACATGCTGACTCGCAAAATGATAGAATCTGCGTCCCAGTTAATGAGAACAGAGCCAGACGAATGTGGACTGTTGGGAGCAAAATTCATGCAAAAAATGAAAAGGCTGCCAGTGAAATTGAGATTGTAGGTTGACCATTTGGTCAGTAAAGTGCTTAATAGGGTGCTGAGGGGGTACTCACACAAGATGATCAATGGTCACAATCAGGGCCGGACTGGGACTAAAAATCAGCCCTGGCATTTAAAGCACACAGGCCCACCTGCTGTGGGCTCCATGTACAATATTGTTGCACACTGAAGTGGTGTTGCTGATGCAGTCCAACATGAAGCATCAGCACAAACTTGTGTATCACACTTTGTCCTCTGCCCACCCTGATCAATTCCCTTGTTGTGCAAATCACCTGGAGCACCATGAAAATGCACCAAACCCTAATCTTTTAAAATATATAGTTAAAATACAATGTATAATGTTTCCATGCTACTTCCCCCTGAACCATATAAGACAGTAATTGTTTTGAGACGTAATGGCAATAGTAATTTATTGAATCATAACATACTATAAGCCACAGCATAAAACGTAAGTCTTTTAAATAACATAAGTATTTTAAATAACGTAAGAATTATAAATAACATAAGAATTTTAAATAACATAACTATTTTAAATAACGTAAGAATTATAAACATAAGAATTTTAAATAACTTAACTATTTTAAATAACGTAAGAATTGTAAATGAAATAAGTATTTTAAATAACAAGTAAAACATGTAAAACATAAATATTGCACAGAACTGCATGAAACTACCTATTTACTACAATGTAAACAAACCAAAAGTCAGCATATCCTCCATCATGACCCCTTCCACCAGGTACAAGAGGCTCTGCTACTTAACTTTCCACATCCTTTATGGCTGCTGTCACCTTTTCTGTAACTTTTATTCGGTATATTTAACAGACTGAATTATTTTAAGACTTGAAGGTAATTTCAAAGAGCTTTTTGGGGAAATCACATGTTAAGACTAAGCTTATGCAATATCTAAAGGATACAACATTGTATTGAATTATATAGCAGTATAGTTATTTCTTCTGATCTCTCCAGTGTGGGCGAAGAGTGATATAAATGTTGTATCCTTTACATATAACTGAAGCTTATTTTTAACCTTGTGATTTCCCCCCATATAAAAGCTAACCCCTAAAATCACTGCAAAAACTCACTGCATGGCGAGCTTTTAAGGAATGAGTTGACTTCGCAGGACTTCACTCCTTTCTGCAACTCTGTCGATTATGTCTTCCACATCAAGACTCATGAGAATGTCTTTTTCTGTAGCCATCAGCATGAAAGAATCCAAATGGTCCTGGGATACAGTATTCCTCAGTCTATTCTTGATAAACCTCAAGGTGGAGAAGCTTCTCTCACAAGCAACTTGTGTGAATGATAGAGTCAGTATGTATTTGTAGGCCAGGCCAATCACATTATAGGCATCTGCTAATAAATTGTATCGCCGTAGAATTTGATAGCAACATGTCGCACATGGCTTATTCACCAGCTCCATTTCTATGTCACCACCTTCTTCACTCTGGTCTTCTGCAGGGATTTCTGTTGCCACTCGAACAGTATATTCTTCTAGCGCTGATGTCTTTAATTTTTCCCAGTGCAAAGCTAGATTAGTTAATTCACAGCGCAAATTTTCTGCTGTGGCGTTTTCCTCAAATTTGATCAAGACTTTACTTAAGTCTTCCATTGCTGTGTTCTGAAGTCCTTGTTCTCTTATGATGAAAAAGTTCCTAGGGTCCAGACAAGCATAATCAGCGTACAGTGATCCACTGGCGAGAAAACGTCGATTTATGCTCTCAGTGATTATGTCAAGGATCACATTGTGTACTTGGATTTTATATGCTGTAATAGCATCACATATAACTTCGTCTTGAGCAGACTCACCAGGCATGGTTTTTTTCTTCCTTAACCTTTTTTGAGGTAGAGTGGTCTGTACTTCAAGGTCACAGTCTTCAAGATTTTGCAGCTTGTGATTTGCCCACATTACAAAATTATCTGCAGTGTTCTTAACCCCATCAAAATCTCTTACAAGTTTTCTAAGATTTTCCTGTGTCCCAGACACCATGTGATGAGCTTTTAATATGTCCAAACCACTTGTTTGAAGATATTTTGACAATGGTGTTGCCAATTCAAATATACGAAGAAAAATTTGAGCTGTGAGAATGGTCTCGTATTTAAGAAGAGATTCCACAAATGTTCTTGCTTTTAGGCGCACTTCAGCTTTAGATTTTGGGTGCTCTTTAATCTTTGCCAATGTGACAACAAGGTCAATGTACAAAGCAGAATCAGGTTGTGAAAATGAGCCAAATACTTTTCTAAGTGCTGCATCTTTAGACCACCAGCGAGTTTCACCAATCACAGAGAGTCTTCGATGGTGAGGATCCTGACTGACACTTAGCCATGTATTCATGCGTTGAAAAGAGTCCCGAATAAATACTGCAACATCATTAATTAAAGCAAATAACGAGGCACTTTCAACAACACCTATTGTGGTATGTGCCAGTACTAAATTCAGTACATGCGCATAACACCAGACATGAACTTGGTGTGGTGATTCAGTTGAAAACCATGTAGAGAAGCCTTTATATTGTCCTTGCATGTTTGCTGCGCCATCAGTAGAACTGCCAGTGCAATTATTTATGTTTATTTTGCATTTCTGTAGAACTTGCTTTACCAAGTTAAGAAAGTATTCTCCAGTTGAAGATTCACAATCTACCACTGCAAGGAGCTTCTCATGAATTTGATCTGTTACATAACGAACAATTACTGAACACTGTTCTTTTGATGTGATATCCTGAGTGGTGTCAATTTGTACTGAGAACATCCCAGCTTCTCTAACATCACTTGCCACAGTCTCTTGAATAAGCTGTCGTATCGTTTCTATAACTTTGTTAAGAGTTGTTTTGGAGAGAAAAGTTATAAACGACCCTCTGCCCTTTCCTCTTGAATGCAACTTCTTGCTTTTTGCTATGCAATCGCTGATGTGTTCTCGTAGACAAGCATCGTACTTGCTGAGCAGTAAAACAAACTCTAAAAAATTGCCGTGATCGACAGAAATGTCCTCTAAAGTGTATGCAGCCTCAAATTTGTTTCCCCTATAGCTAAGTCCACGTTTACCAATCACTTTTATAATGTCTATCACACGCTCCAATATCTGACGTCTTTTTTTTACTTGTTCTCTGTGTACAGACATTTGATTGCAAAGCAGTAAGTTATTGATATCTGCACTGCTGGCATTCAAAAAGTAAGCTTCAGCGCAGGATCTGTGCAATACACTTTTTTCGTGTTCTTCAATTCTTTGATGAATATGTCTCCTGTCTGTCATTCCTTCAATGAATGGATTTGTTACAGAAGTCTTTGAAAATGCCAGACAGACAGAGCAAAATACAGCGTTTTGGACCTCACAGTATGTCAGCCACTTGCGGATTGATCCATCTTTGCGAAGGACAGCTTTCTTTATGATATGATCACTTATGTTTTGTTTTGGGTGATAACTAAAAAATAAAGCTAGCTGATTTGTTTTCGGCCGAACAAAGTAATTGAATGGAGACTGTGACTCTAAAACTTGTGTACATGGCAAGCTACTGGTTTCCAAAAAAAATTGCCTTTCTTCACCCTCTTGTTCTGGCAAGGATTCCTTCATGACAATGCTGACATCTTGTTCGGGTACTAGACCATACGCTAGTGCGGCAATTTGGTGCTCATGCACAGATATAACTGACTGTTCCTTCTGTTGACTGGTGCTTGGGGATTCTGGAATACATAACTGAGTTTCACTTTCTTGATCAATTTGCATTTCTGAAACATTTTCTTCCGTGGATGTTTTCCCAGGAATAGTGTGACCTTGTTGATGACGACTGAACATATCAGTTATTTTAACGCATTTTTCGGCATCAGCTTCAAGAGTCTTCTTTTTCTTCTCCCTGATTTTTTCAGCTCCACCTTTTCGTTTTGGTTTGGAGTCCATACTCTCTTCCAACAGGGTACAAAAACTCTTCAAGGGAGACAATTTTGGGTTTATTTTTAATATTGTTGATAAATTAACCAATGAATTGTGTAAATTGTGAGATTTCAGTATATATATATCTCACCTGACAAAGGAGCAAAGGCCACTAATTTTGTTAGATGCTCTTCTATTTTTGCTCAACTTTCAGTCCAATGCCTCCACTCAATGCTATGCTGTGCCTTATGAAAGGTATATTGACTGCTGTCTGTCTCTGGGATAATGGTGTCCCTCCTCTTCACTGATGGGAGATTCCTTCATGAAAACAAGTTAAGTGCATCAGCGAGTCTACTTTTGTACCAACATGCTAAAATTTTATTCCTTTGTGTGGGATATACAGAGTCAGATTAAGGGGGGTCACAAGGGTACGTGCCCTGGGTCCCCCGCTTTCATGGGGCTGAGACTAAGGATTTACAATGCTGCAGCTCATTCCGGGGCCCTGACCTTAACTGTGAGTAGATGGCAGAAAATATTATAAAATACTAAGAGACTTTCCTTGCAACACTAATTCCTTGAACTTATCCAAAGATACCAGAAAGAGTAAAAATCCAATCAAAGCTTACAAAACCTCAACAAAGAAGTGAATACACCACTTTAACTTGTCCTGACCAATAAGCCTAAAATGTAACAAACATTACATAAATTAACTACTAATACAAGACTAAATGAGATTTGTCAACATATTAGTAATTTAAATTGACTATTTTTTTAGAATACATTTTAACACTCTAATCCATTCGGTCAGCCCATCCACTAAAAAATTGCATCTGTTCAATTTAGCCATCCACCAGAGAAACCAGAATTGAAACAGATTCAACCAAAAAAATGTACACAAAATATTTAGAAATCAAGTTTACCAAATAAAACTGGCTGATAAGTGAAGACAATAGCTAAAATAATATTTATCCAAATAATCCAGAGCATCTAAATTTGCAACACATAGAACAAAAAAGGTTAAGCAAACTGCGCTGAAGATGATTAATAAAAAACATATAATAGATTATAAAAAAAAAACAACATATACATACAGATGGCCAATTAGACATTCAGGGATACGTATAAAACATTAAATTCATTTAATATTATAAATGAATACACAGTCACAACAAAATCATAAAATAACGGATAATAAAAAGACATTTCATTGCAGAGATTAATACGGACATATCAATAGGACACGAGAAAAGTAAAAAAATTAAAACAACCATCCTCAGCATAAATGGGTAACACATTTGAAAAACAATCGAAAGAACTGTCAGATACATGTAGTTGGACACGAACTAACCAAACCTATTCTGAAAATGTTTGAGCACAGTCACAGATTAACAAGTACCAAGCAGTTTGCTACATTTACAAAAGCGTATTGTTCTGACTGCATGAGACAACATAAAATGACTACAGTAAACCCAGGGCCTGATTAAGGGTTTTAGTCACCGTAGGGAAATACACCAACAGCGCCCCCCCAATGTATAGGAATATTCCTAAATATAAATATTCTAAAATATTCTCCAGCATTCAATTTAGATTGATTAGACAGTTGTCTCTTACCTGTTCTTGCTCTTCTCTCTTGCTGCTTTGTTGTCTTCTCGCTGACTTCTGGAAATTTGGAGTCCTGTACTGAAAATGCAAAAAATGTATTAAATTACAAAATGTTAACAAATCCAGAATGATTAGGTTCTTTAATTAAAAAAAACACCACCCCATTATGGCCCGATAACACTACCCCATTGTACAGGCATATACAAGCAATATCTGAACATTTGTGGTCAATAAAATATTAACCTCTACCTGCCCCATCTCACTGGTATTTAATATAATAGTGATAGTTGAACAGCCATGTAACTGCCACAAAAAAAAAAATATCATGTCCCCCAAAACTGCCATATTTTTTAAATACCACCCAAGACATTGCATTAACCCTGCAGACATTTTCATCCCCTCTCCCCCCCCCCACCCCTGCAGACATTTCATTAACCCTGTAGACATTTTCAGCCCCTCTCTCCCCCCTTCAGACATTTTCAGCCCCACCCTAACCCAAGACATTTCATTAACCCTCCAGGCATTTTCACCCCCACCCCTGCAGACATTTCATTAACCCTGTAGACATTTTCAGCCCCTCTCTCCCCCCCCCTTCAGACATTTTCAGCCCCACCCTAACCCAAGACATTTCATTAACCCTGTAGACATTTTCAGCCCCACTCTTCCCCCCCTTCAAACATTATCGGGTCCTCTTCCCCCCCCATCACATATTATCGGGTCCTGTCCTACCCCCCCCCCCTGGCAGAGATAATCGGATTCTGTCCTCTCCCTCCCCCCCCCTTCAAACATTATCAGGTCCTCTTCCCCCTCCCTTCACGTATTATTGGGTCCTGTCCTCTCTCCCCCCCCCTTCAGAGTTTATCGGGTCCTCTTCCCCCCCCCCTTCAGGGATTATCGGGTCCTCTTTCCCCCCCCCCTTCAGAGATTATCGGGTCCTCTTTTCCCCCCCCCCCTTCAGAGATTATCGGGTCCTCTTCCCCCCCCTTCAGAGATTATCGGGTCCTCTTTCCCCCCCCTTTTGGCTGTGGAAAAAAAAAATGTACTCACCTCTGCAGCCTCCGGGAACCTGTGCGCCCTCTGGTACAGTCCTACGCGGCTGCGCATAACGTTCTGACGTTACATCGCGCGGCCGCAAACCTGAAGCGCGGCCCCGCCCACAGAGCCATCATGACGTGTGACGTCATGACGGCTCCACCGCAAGTAGGTTTTTTTTATTTAATTAGCACAATGGTGATTGCAGGTATCCGGACCGGCCCACGGTGCCATCGGCCCTTCTGGCATTTGCCAGAAGTGCCCGATGGCCAGTCCGGCCCTGGTCACAATCCCCCTACAACCAGGAGCAAGTTAATTTCCGTCCGGCACAATCACATACATTTCATCAACTCCCTCCCCACAGATAACATTATGAACAGCTGTGACAGTGTTTATGTTTAATTTTTTTTTTTACTAAATCACTACTGCCTGATATCCAGCTTTCAAGCTTCCCAGCTTACCTGGACTTCTGTGATACCTGTGCCTGCAAACTATCGCTAATACCTGGTAAGCCAGTCTATTTGGGCCTGCACTTCACCTGTAATATCTGCAATTCACTGTATAACTTTAGAGAGAGTCTTTAGCTTATCTGCTTTATTTGGCAAACCAGACATCTAGTGTCTACAGTCCACAGTATAACTTGGAATACCAGATTCTCCAGCTTACCAGCCTAACCTGCTTACTCTGTCTAACCCATACCTGTGGTTAAACTGTTGGGCCAGGTACCCTGTATTTATATCCCTTATCTACCTGGGTATCCTGGGATCCTGTTTTCACTGTTTCAATGGACTCGAGTTTTTTTCCTTATCATTTACTGCATCTCAGTTTTTCCTGTATGACCTGTGTTGAAAATAAACCACTTGGTTCCATTTCACATTACCCTCTGTGGTGATTCATACTAGGAATCCTAACAGGCTGTGCTTATTAATCTTTCAAATAGGGCCTTCTTACCTCTCTGTCTGTCTGCATTAGCCAGAATTATTTTATTACTGTGTTTGTTTCCAATTGTAAAGTGCTACAGAATTTGCTGGCGCTATATAAATAAATGATGATGATGATTGGTGGGCATTGATGTAAACATTGAAAATAGAACCATGGAAAAATGCCTTTAAACGCTACAGTGAGCTGTGAACTGCACAAGACACAGAAAAACTGAATGCTTGCTACAGAAGATGGCAGACACCCTTCCCCAACATAATTGAGAGAGAGAGTCCAAACAGTCCTTGAGCGAGTCAAAGAGAAACTACATTTTCTAATACAGGATCTAATTCCAGATGGTCTAACCATGTGGAATACAAAACAAGTTGCTTAATAGGTGGTACTTTGTCCCTTTTAAAGTACACAAAATCTTCAGTAAGGTCATATTCAGCCTAATTAGTAAACTGGTAGGCTCTAATATTCAGGCAGAATCCCCCAGATTGTAGGTGGGACAATAAGTATGTGATATGCACACATCCTACTTGCCACCAAAGTGGCAATAGCTGAAGAATTCAAGAATGGAACACTCTCAGTTGGAGAAAATTAGAGCACTGTTTCAAAATGAAGTTTATGGTAATCTATTGTGGACCCCTAACCAACACAGTCTATGGTGGGCTCCAAGCCCTACACGTTGAAAGTTTGTGCAACCTTCTCTTGTGGGTGTTAAAAGGACAAAAGATCACCGGAGTACATGCAAGGTCCAGAAAACAAGCCAAGGTCACATCAGACTGCAGTTGGTTGATCATAAATTGCTAATAGCATTTGCTGTAGGATTTAGGTTACTCACTGCATTGCAGTCAAAGTTCTACTCCATTCTGATAATGATGATATTCCTATATGTACAATGTATATTTGGTGCATTCCATTTCCTCTTGCCCTAACACCTCCATGTTTTATTTTTCGGTGCCCGCTCATACAAACAAAGATTAATTACATTAAAAAGAGAAACTAGAATAATTCTAAGGATAGATGTTAGGGTATGGAGTCAGCAGTGATGACAGTGAACACCATTTCCTGAGTCATATCTAGACTACAACTACCAGACAATCAACTTCACAGGGAAAGATAGAAACTCCACCTAGATGCTATGAAGAAAGCATCCTAATGCTTGGGGCAAACACTACAGGACAGATAAGTGGTATGACTTCAACAGCCCTGGCCAGGTGAATCACCTTTAAGGAGTGCTTTCTAAGTAAAAGCTAAAAAAGAAACAGTGGATACATGTTTATATCTATCTAGAGACTTAAAAAAACATATTATTACTTTTATTATTTTAATCAAAGTTTGGACTCAATCAGGACCTAGGGGATTTATTTGCAATAAAGCATATACACCGATCAGCCTGAACATTAAAACCACATGCCTAATATCATGTAGGGTCTCCCTTGTACTGCCAAAACAGCTCTGACACATCAAGGCATGCACTCCACAAGACCTCTGAAGGTGTACCAAGTTGTAAGCAGCAGATCCTTTAAGTCCTGTAAGTTAGGAGGTGGGTCCTCCATGGCTAGGAGTTGTTTTTGAAGCACATCCCACAGGTACTCGATCAGATTGAGATCTGGGAATCACTTGTCTTATTCTTACAACCATTCTTGAATAATTTTTGCAGTGTGGTAGGATGCATTATCCTGCTGAAAGAGGCCACTGCCATTAGGGAATACCGTTGCCATGAAGGGGTGTACTTGGTCTGCAACAATGTTTAGGTAGGTGGACAATGTCAAAGTAATATCCACATGAATGAATGCCAGGTTTCCCAGCACTGCCTCCGCCGATTTGCCTTTTCCCATAGTGCACCCTGATGCCATATTTTCCCCAGGTAAACTACATAAACAAAAATGGCCATCCACATGATGTAAAAGAAAATGTGATTCATCAGACCAGGCCACCTTCTTCCATTCCACCATGGTCCAGTTTTGGCACTTACATAGCCCATTGAAGGTACTTTCGACGGTAGACATGGGCACTCTGACTAGCCTGAGGCTACACAGCCCCATATGCACCAAGATTTGTTGCACTGTGCAGGAAATGTAGCAAACAATCCTCATATCTTGCATAGGCTATGTTATATAATACAAGCCACAGGAGGTTGATAATGGTATGCCCCTTATGAATAATTATTCTAATGATCACAAGCACACTCGTCAGGCTGCCTCCTAATTCCGAGACGCGGTGCTTCTACACAGAACGTCTCAGCAGCCCTGTGAGCTACAACGAGCCGCTGTGGCTGGAAGAACCGCATGGCTCGTAACATATAGTCCACAGTTTGTTTCAATGGTCCAAATACTTCTTAAGAATGTCATTTATTTATAACAGACATGTCAATGGCAGAAAAAAATGTGTTTCTGACATTGCAACAAGTGATTTCAGGCAGAAGTATTTAAATTAGACATAAGTTATCAATTGTGTTATTCTTTAACTGCAATACCCATTATCATCAGAAGTAGAAAAGAGTGTTTTTCTTGCAATTCAAGAATTGCTTGAAAAGCAAATATTGATAAAAACAAAGACCATAGCCAACACACCAATATTTACTCTTAAAAATAGTTGGGGTCGTGGTTATCGGCAAATTCAAGACCTAAGGGCAATCAATTCAGTAGTTGAGTCTTTAGAACTAGTTCTTCCTAACCCAACAACAATTTTAATGCAGATACCGTACCAAAGCACACATTTTACGGTGACTGACTTGTGTTCCGCCTTTTTCAGTATGCCAATATGCCAAGGCATTTAAAACATTTTTGCATTTACGAACAAAACCACTCAGTACACATGAAACAGAATTCTGCAAGGTTTTATAAATTCTTCAGGTATTTATAGTCAAAGTCTGACATAAAATTTACAGTCACTCATTTTACCAGGGTGATTCATTTTGATTCAATACGTTGATGATTTGCTGCTATGTTTATCTTATTTCACTACCTCACTTTCTGACACTTAAACACTGCTTATTTTCTTAGCAGAAAATGGACACATAGTTTCCAAGGACAAAATGCAACTATGTCAGGAAAAAGTCACATACATTGGGCATTGCCTCCCACAAGGTTTTAGTCATCTTTCACCAGAAATACTGCAAGCTATACAAGACATCCAATTACCCATGAATAAGAGAAAATTGAGGAGATTCTTGCGAATGTCACCATTGGGTACCAAATGTTTCACAAATCGTAGCCCCCCTATATGACTTGACAAATGTCACAGTCTCTGAGCCACTCAGACACAAAGATAAGACTAAGTTCTCATTTTTAACATTGAAAAATTGCCCAGTGCTCCTGCACTGGAAATACTGAATTATGAAATGTCCTTTTCATTATTTTGTCATGAGTATGATGGGCATGCCACTGATGTGCTCTCTCAAAAACATAATTATTCCAGACCCATAGCATACTATAGGGCTCAGTTGGATCCAGTTGCAAAGGGATTTCCAGGCTGTTTAAGAGCTATAGCAGCCGATGCTCTTACTGTTGAAAAATTCAAATGTATTGGGGTGAAAACAAGGTGTCATCACTGCCCACATCACAAAATGGGTACTGGAATCAATACTACTCCAACACATACAGTTGGCACGCTGTAATGTTTTATATCCTACCTCACTAATGCTCATTGACGAAACTGATTAGTTTCAGAGAGAGGAGTCGGGGGTTACTGAAAAAAGCAATTACATTTTACATGATTGTCTGTTATATGTTGATGAGCAGACATTGCCAAGGCTTAATTTATGTGAAATTCTACTTCACAACCCATTCATAGACAAGCAGAAACTGGTGCACAGTCAGGTTATGTTGTAGTGGATGATACAAACTGTATATTTATCACCATTGCCACCACCACATTCTGCACAGTTAGCTGAGCTTAAAGCATTAACAAAAGCATGTCAGCTGGACATGAGATTCAAAGAGATTTCTAAATGGCAACAGGTTCACCTATTGCACATGCAGAAGCAATTAAAGAGTTACTGACAGCAATACAGTTACCATCACAAATTGCTGTCATTAAATGTCAGGCTCATATGACAGGACATGATGAAGATACCAAGGGTTACCATAGAGTTGATATCGCTGTTAAAGCAGCCTCAGAAAAACAAACTGAAAAAGAACAAGATTGTAACATACAAAATGTTGTTTGCTTACCTGATGTACAATCATTAATATAAATGCAAACGTTTGTGATTCACAGGAAAGAACTAAGTGGGAAGATGTAGGATGCTCACAGGATGATTTTGGCATGTGGTGCACCTCTGAAGGTAAGACTGTCGCTGAAAAATTTGCATTGGCAAAAATGTCTCATGGATTGATCCATGGAGGTAAGATGGCCATTATTAGTCTGATTCAGACTTATTGGTATACACCTGGGTTCACCCCAGTGACTATCAAATAATGTGCTTCCTGCATTTTCTGCTTGCAGACCATTGCAGGTAGACCAGTTAAGACAACATATTCACATCTTCCACAGACAGAGGGTCCCTTGCAAATATTGCAGATGGACTTTATTCACCTTCCAGAAGTTAGAATGTTACAATAAGTGTTAGTCTGCGTGGACTTATTTTCAGGGTGGGTTGAACGGTACCCTGTAGCCAAAGCGACAGCATCAATTACAGCTAAGAAACTTGTCCAAGAGTTTGTGTGTACATTTGGCATATCTTATGTCATATCCTCAGACCAAGGTACCCATTTTGCAGGACTTGTGTTCAAAGGGATGTATGAATTGGAAATTGCACAGCAATTACACACACCCTGTTACCCACAGTCGAATGGAAAAGTAGAAAGGTGCAATGGTACAATTAAAAACAGTCTAAAAAATCAGTAAAGGGACTGGGCTGTTGTGGTCTGAAGCTCTGCCACTGGTATTGCATTCAATTAGGATCACACTCCGGGGGCCATTGACCACTTCCCCATATGAAATTCTGTTTGTAAAATTGCATAATACTGATTCAGCTCTAACTGTGAATTTTTTTATTTCACTCAGTAACACACCGAAGAAAATTCTAGCTGCGGTGATTGGCACATAACCTTTTCCTGTGCATAGTACCTGTCATAATTTACAGCCAGGTGATGAGGTTGTGGTCTGGAGTTTCCTGAAATCTGGTTCATTGACTGAATGGTGGGAAGGGCCATAACAAATTCTGTTGACAACGGGATGGAGAAACCAGTTTTTAAAATTCAGTTTTAGATCTGCACAGTAAAATTGCTTGAAGGCTTAATCAGAGTAAGTGTTGGGTATGTACAAATTTAACAGTAACTAATCAGGCATACCATTGGTAGTCCATTCTATTACAGAAAAGGATGTAGAGGAAATGGATTGGAAATGTGCTTCTTTTGGAACTAACAATCACAAGTTTGAAAAATGTACAAATTAAACAGGTCTTCCAAAGATTAGGACAAGGGTCCCGTGGATGAATGTAACACAAGAATCATTGGCAAGGTCCCTAGCACTCATAGTGTCAGCTAGAAGTGGTCTCCCAGTGTTTTGTATGAGACTAGAGGACACATCAAACATAGGTAAGAATGTGAAATCAAGAAATACTCGAGAGTTGGTAGGAAAAATAACAGGTCAGCATATGGGACATACTGAGTGTTTTGTGCCAATATTTGTGATTAAGTACACCTCACAGTTTGGAAGTAGTGAATCTCAATGGTACACAGCAGCAAAAAATGGAGCATTGACTAGAAACCAGACCTTAAATTAGATGTCTAAAAGTGGGTGTGGATTCAGCTTCTACCATAGGAAAGAATGTTGGTGTTTTTCATGTTATATTTTGATCACATATACAATAATAATTTGGGTGTGTGGTAAACTTTATGCTTGGATCCCATGGGGTGCTACAGGGCAGTGTGTTTTGTCCTATGAATTCCCATTTGTTAGGGTCACGAAAGAGTTAAGACAAAATCCCAGGAATATCCTCATAAACCATGAATTGGATCCTGAAAAGTTGACGTATCTGAGGCATAAAGAAAAATGAGCTGTAGTGAGAGAGGGCAAGGTGTTTAGGTTCAGTGATGGAGAGAGAACAGCTGGATCTTTATTCCCCTTGTCCACTATGTATTTGGTAGAGAAAGTCCTTATTAAATTGATCAATTTAATGGATAACATGGTTGGAGAAGTAGTTGTAGCAATAAATCAAACCATGGAAGAAGTTTCTCAAATTAGAAAAGTGGCATTGCAGAACAGGAAGGCACTAGACCAAATGCTGGCATCTGAGGAAGGAACATCTGTTGTGATAGGACAGGAATGTTGTACATACATAAAGGATAATGAGGCTGAAATACATGAGCATTCAGTAAGGTTACAGGACAATTTAAGAGCATTTGGAAATGAGGGATGGGATCCATTTGGATGGCTTGGAAAAGGATTTTCACAGATAGTAGTGGAATTCTCCAGTACATTGTTGTACTATTGCCAATCTTGGCTATTGTTTATGTTTGTGTCAAGTGTCTGCCATTATGTTGTTCTGGAATAGGAAAGTTGGTGAAGACAAGGGCAGAATATACTATAAAGAAAGAGGAAGAGTATTTAGAACTCAATGTTGTAATGAAAGGAGATTAGGCACAGATATGTGAAAAACCAAATGATTCAAATGTTTTGATTCCACAGGAGCAGTAAGAAAATAAAAGGTAATTGAACTTCCATATGTTATAGATTAAAAGTTTGTGCACCTATGATCCTAAAAGTTAGGTCTCCCTAATAACAAATATGGTGAGTATTGGTGATTACCCTATCCTAAATGCATTTACATTTTTCCTTTGCAATTTGTCTAGTTTATAGGATGCAGTGGGTCATATGACTTGTGCAGTAAAGTAGTGTGTTGCTGGATAGCAACAGAGAGAGGAATTATTTGGATGATCAAAAAATGGAAGTTGAATAAACAGGTTCTGTTTAAATGCTTAGGGCTTTAGCAATAAATTGATTTATAAATAAACTTGTTTTTGCAGATGTTATCAAAGTGCTTATATAGCAATATAGTTACTGAATTGAATCTAGAAAACTATTTAGAAATGTATCTCATAATATCAGAAAGATGAAGTTGCGGTTATGTCTACGAGCTGTTAAACATGTTATTGATGTATGTCGGGTGGGCCTATATGTGTAATGATGTGATTGATTATAAGTAATTTGATAATGACGCATTTATCTACGCATTTATATTGCTATTTATCCTTATTAAAGAGATGTAAAATTAATTAATAATTTTCCATTGTTCATTTTGAATCAAATGGTCTATTCTGTACGTACAAAATGAACTGAGCATAAATTGAAGAGACTTTGTCCTTGAATTATTCTATAACATTCTGTGCGTTTCTTATTGCTTGTATGGTACTGCTGATTTGAATGGCTGTGTTGCTGTATTGTTTTACTGTATTATGCATGCAAGTGACTATTTATTTACATAAAGTAACGTTATATCATACTCTATAAATGCCCGTTAGTTGTGTGTGTGTGAGCTCCAATCAGCCTCAGTTTTCAACAGTTTTAATTAGATGAGGGAATCCCCTTCCCCAAATTAAATACCATAGTAGTATTCTCACTCCTGTTACTGTGGTGAGTAACCTGGCTTTTGTTGATCTGAATTACAACTGGGTTTTAAGGCTGTGACAAAGCGTGGACAGCTTTATCTGTTGGAACAACTGTGCGCTAACATACTCTACCTGCTGAATACCCCCCAGTGACCTCCTGCACCTCCAGCTTACACCATCTGATCTGAATACATCTTGGCAAGAATACATTTGGGATGAGTAGTTGTGACTTAGCATGCAACATCTGGATGCTTCTACAGGCACTTGGCATGATTTTATCTATCTGCACATCTCCAAACTAGGCCTTTTGTTGGTCCAGTGACCAACAAAACTGAAACTGAAATCTACACTTGAAATCAAAGGCTGTCACTGAGATATCTTACCAGACACTCTAGAAAATCAACGATATTCAGCAACTTTGCCTGGTGACTTTGAAAAGGCAATGTGTTTAAAGGCAAAACACCACAGAAATATAAGAAAAGTATTTGAGGCACAAAGTGTCTCAGATCCCTTTGCAAAATACCCTGGAAAAGACTCCTCTCTGTTGAACTTTATAGGGATCTGTAAAGTCCAGAAGCCATGGAGGTGGGGGATTATATTGGTCTGATATCAAGGGAAAAAAGCAGATGGCTGTATAATCTTGAAACTCTAACACTGAATAGACTTAATATTGATTTTGAATTGAATATTTTTTGTTATAGATCCATATCAGTCCTGACCACCCATTGTATACTGTGCCCTTGTTTATACCCAGCAACATTGCTATTCTTTTGAAGATTTTGTCTTATTTATTATGTTTACTTTGTCTACAGTCAATAATAGGATCAGTCGCCATCCCTTTTTCACTTTACAGTTTATGACTCTTTGCTATGTTTCCATATTTTGACATAATGGACTCACTACTGTTGCTGTTTTTTTCTAGGGTAAACTGAACTCACAGTATGCTAGACAACTGTTCACTAGATAAGGAATCCAAGGATCAGCCTCAATTATTTTACTTTCCTGTAGCTTCTGAAATGATTCTTATTATCCTCCATATTATTACTCATGAACTCATGTTTTTTATTCTTTGATACATCGCTCTCTAACTTCAGAGGCGATCCTGTTCTACTGAACTCCTTGCAGAAAGCTCAGCTCCAGTGCCAAATTTATCCATTTACCATTCATCCTGTCCTCCTATTATCCTGCCCTCAAATTCCTACTCCAATTTCAAAACCCTTATCTCCTCTCCCCCATTGCCTCTTCTCCTCCATGAACTACATTCTCTGCCCCCTACCTCCTCCTTCTCCACCCTCCCTCACCGGCCATGACCATCAACTACACCTGTCACAAAATCTCCTCCTTATGGATCTGCCTCCCCCTACCCCAGCCCATTTCAGAGCCCCCTGCCAGCTTGTCCACCTTCCCTGCTGTCATGAACTCCAAGGTCCTCTCATTCCATCCATCCTCTTCCCCCTCAACCTGTTCCCTCAACCCAGCTCCTTTACTCCTCCTCCACTCTATCTCCTCAGATATTTGCAGTCACCTAGCCTGCCGTTTCAACCTTTCCCTCTCTACTGGCATCTTCAAACAAGCGCTCATCACTCTTTTTGTAAAGAAACCATCTCTCAAGCCATCCTCTCTTTCCCGATACCACCCCATATATCTACTCTCATTCCTTTCAAAACATCTCTTACAGCTAGTCTACAACGGTTTAACAAATTTTCTAATTTTTCACTCTCTCCTTGACCTCTTACAAACAAGCTTCCATGTTCTCCACTCCACAGCCACTGCCCTAACCAAGGTGACTAATGATCTACCCTTGGTAAGTCAAAGGTTATATCTCCCCAGTCTTGCTCATTAACCTCTCTGACACTTTCTATACAATACATCCACTCCTCCTTGACACCCTTCACTCCCCTGACCTTTTGCAGTACTATCCTTTCCCGGTTTACCTCTCTGATCATTCCTTCAGTGTCCTTTCCTCTAGTGCCCGTTATCCTACCCTGCCTCTATCTGTTGGGGTCCACCAAAGATCTGTTCTTGGCCCAGTACTTTTCTCTCTTACAACTCATCCTTCGACCTTAAATATTACATCTAAATTGGTGACACTCTAACATACCTTTTCTCCTCTATCCTTTGTCTATCCTCTCCTGTGTGTCCAACTGCCTTTTTGCCATCTCTATAGACACTACCTCAAGCTCAACATATTTAAAACTGAGCTTAATATAAATATGATTTTTCAAACAACATTTTTACTTCTTTTAGTTCTTTTTACATTCGATACATAAATTAAGATGCTTTCAATGTGTTTTTATAGTCTATCTTACTCTTTGCTAGCTAGTTGCACACAGACTATGCTATTTCAATCATTACTATCAGTCGGCTTTTACACCTGCCCTGTAGTTAGTGCAAATGATACGGGTGAAACCAGGAACACTTACGAGAAACCCAGAACTTGAATCAGTCGCATGTGCTTTGGCTTGCCCTTACTTTACATTGCCAATCTTACGCCACCACATCTTTCTCCTTTTTTGACCCTAAAGTCATATAATTCGTAAATGTAATTTGCTTTGGGGCATGAATTGAATGCAATTGCGTTCATTGGCATACAGTCTTTTACTGAGCATGCACAGAGCTATTTCATGCAAGATACACTACTCAAATGGACAAATTTCCAAACAGGAATCAAGCCCATTATATTTAGGGATATATGAGTCAAGAGAGATAACATTCTACAACAAAAGAGACAACAGTTTAATATATTACAAGCATGTGTTGTGTATTACTGTGCATATTAGGGCAAAATCATATCTACTGGGTGCTGTAATTTTATAAATTAAATTTATGTTCTGCTCACTATATAGGTCATCATTAATATGTATTTGATGCAAACATTGGGATGTGACACTTAACACTATGCTAATGGATGTGGGTGGCATATCTCTTTTTTCTAAAACGCCAGACAATAATGAGTCATTGTGATCAAAGACAAATGATGCCACCTACGACTGTAAGTAAATGGTTGAGATCACAGAATTATAAATGAGATTACGGGTTTGTCATTCTCCCTAGTTGCAGCTCATGTCAACACATGTGATTCATTGAGCAAAAAATGCCTGAAGTTGCAATAACTAGCAAGACGTGTGTTTAAAAGTGAAGAGAAGGAAGAAAAACGGAGTTTATACTAATTTGCAATTTTTTACTGTATTGTAACTGATGCCATGTTTATATATTGTTTTGTTGCTACAGTTATGTTTTGGTGTTTTAGCAAAATTGTAAAACTAAACTGTTTGCTTCCTGCTTGCTTCCATTCCCTTTCATAAATCATGACTCTTCCTCTGTCCATGCAGCCTTGCCCTCACTAATAGAGTTTTATGAAGCCACAGAAACTTCATTTACAACAGTTCTGCTGGATTTCAGGTATAATTAGCAAATCCCTAATAATTTATATTTTAAATTCGCTGGCGGATCAGAATTCGCTTTAATACACTTAGATTCTTTTAATCCCAGCTCCGTTTCACTTATAGTAATCTACAATCTCTGTTGGAGTGACAGGCAGCGCAACATAGTAGGAGCTTGTAAGGGTGTTTAATAGGTCATATTTATGGGTTTATTATGTTTAAGTATATTCTTTAAATAGGAATGAATTATTTGAATACAGGCTGCCTTTATCTTTGGCCAGATGCTTCCAAACACAGTGAATGCAATGAGAGAGGTTAGGCAGCTGGAGCACCAGCACCTGTTGCTGGTAACCAGCAGCAGTGATAGCGCTGCATCTGCGGTTTCTCTACCCACAGCTGCTGTGAGCAGTAGTCAGTGGGCTCAGGTTCTGGAGAGCAATATTGAGCAGTAGCAGTTGTGTCAGTATTGAGGCAATCAGTTTCAGCATGGAGTGCAGTGAACTCCTTGCCAGTCTAAAATAGTGTGGAGACTTTCCCACTGTCCTTGCAAAGGGCAATGAACCTATTCATGTAACACTCCAAGAATTGTTGTGACAGATGTGCCCTCCGACAAATACAGCTTTATCTAAATGAATTGATTGGAACCTCATTGAATAATCCGCTCCCTTCTTCTATTTTCGCTGCTAAGTGGATGACTGCGTGGACTGGACCCAGGCCAGACCCCTATTGGTTACCATTGGTTGACATCCGACCAGGAAGTACTGATTGTGACCAATTACTCTTTCAGGTGCATAATATTTAAAATCTAGATAATATATAACTCGTATTATATAAAATTTATTTTTTTTAACAGAAATGAAACTTATTTCGTTTTAACATACAATTTATGAGTTATGCTTTTGCTTTGATATTTCATGGAATGGCTATCTCACACTGTGGGCCTCATGCAGAAGTTGCTCTTGCATGTGCAGAGACGCAAAATTTGCAAAACCAGCAGACTAAAAAGCATAGGGTCCTTCTGAAAATGCCGATACCAGCATTAGGCTACGCCAGCCAGACTGATAGTATAATAGCAGGAAAACCTGCAGCGTGTGGTCCCCCTGCCATAAAGGCCAGATTAGCTAATAGGCATGGGGCTTTTTGTGGGGAAGGCAAGTTTTTGGAGGTGCAAAATTGTGACAGGGAGAGGTATAAACTAAAATTATTTTTAAAATTTAAGAGAATAGTATACAAAGAAAGAAAACATGAAAGAAAAATGTAGAAAGGTTTTAGTCTTGATGTATTTCCACGTTAAAGTCAGAAGACAATGAGTCATCCTCAGATGGGTGCTTGAGAATAAGCAAGTAGGAGAGACAAGATACAGGTGTAAAATGTGTAGTGCTTTTTCATGTCTCCACTTTACGGCTCTGATTTTAGTGAAAACAAAATTAGTGACAAAGATTGCAGTTACCCATTTAAACAGTGGATCTGAGTTTACAAAACACAAGAACTGGGACCTTGTTGGGGGTGTGAAGGAAGGCGGATTTTAAATTAAGGACAAGTTCATTTTTTACCTTTAGCCTGTCATGGAAGGTGAGGGGATGCTACAAGCATATTAGCCTAGGGTGGCTCAGCCCCCATAGTACCAACCATCCCTAAGTCAGACAGCAGAGGGCTGAAAACCCCAGCGGAAGTAGGCCCGCAACCCCTGGACAGTGGAAGTGGCCTAATAAGTAAAGTTTCCATGGTGCACTACTGATTTCAGCATACCCTGGCTGCCTTAAAGTGTATAGGTATTCTGGCACTTGTAGTACTACAAAAGCCCTCATAGCCATGGCTGCCAGAGCATGCTGATACTTGTAATGTTTCAAGTGCTTGCACACCCTGGCATCCAGGGCCCTCTGGGTCCTGGAGTGCACATTGAAAAATGTTTTCAAAAGCAGACACCATAGAAAAAATATCTTTATTCTAAATAATAACACCTAGTTCCAGGCTGGCACCCTAGCATCTGATTGATATCTGGCAGCCATTCCACTTGGTACAGAAATAATAAACCCTCATAGGACATCGTTCAATATGCTCAGAGTAGGGTAGTGCAACATTCTCAACAAATGTTCATATGATCTCATACTCCTAGTTATCGAGCAAGTTGGTCTTGATTTGACCAACATTAAAAAATAAATCTCCACTTTTGAGACTACTGGGTTGAAGAATTTGGTACCTGAACTCCTTGATGATCTCCACATAAAGCTTGAGAAAGATATTGAGAAGTTTAAAACAGATCTTTTGAGCTGTAAGAGAGGGGAATATCATGTGTTCAAACTTGATTACAAGGAGAACAGATTTTACATGTAGCTTACACAATCTGAGTTTAGAAGACATAGAACCTAATTTCTCAAGAGAACAAACTGGAACCTTACAGTGTCATACTCAGACCTGGACAGCATACCACAAACATCAGTGAGTGATTCAGATGTCAAAGAAGAATCTATGTCAGGGGAGCTACGAAATTAGGTGGCACACATGGAGGCAGCTCATGTGGGCAAGCAAAAATCCTCTTAGACGCATCTGGAGGGGTGGGTTTCAACTCAGAAAGAAAAAAATACTCAAAGAATGTAGCTGATTCAGTAGTTAACAATCTTTCCACACATATTCTTACAGAGGTAGAAGCATCACTCCATAACAAAAGGGTTATCATTTGTACTTGTTATGGCTACCAGCAATTACCATAAGCTTGCAGAACAATAGCAGAGGTCTTCATCTATAGCAGCCGCCTTACCCGTAGAGCTTGATAATCTCACAGGTACACAGATGCCCCCAGGTCTTAAACTCAATGCACGGATATAGGAGGTGATGACAGAAGGTAATGATGATCAGGAACAAGCCAGGGTCCAAGGGCAAGAGAAGTCAGCTAGATAAGGTTCAGGCAAAAATCAGGGCCGGATTAACATTCGTTGCATAGATCAGGAGACGGCTGCATTTTTGACACATCCTTATCCAAAGACACCTATGCAGTATACCCTACTGAAGATCAACAAAAATCTCATGGACTCCCCTGGGAGACCTATCATCTCAGTGAGGGGTTTCCTCTATCAAACTCTGTCTCAATATGTAGACCTTTATCTCCAACCAATTGTTAAGACAACTACCAGCTTTATAGCTGATAATTCACATTTTATTTGACACATGGCCTATTTTGGGTTATTTGAAGATGGCTGGATTTTGGCTAACACTGGATGTTATGAGTCTTTACATCACTATACCGTACAACTTAGGTTTAAACACATGCAAAGAAGCCACTGAATCAAATAATCACCTCCATGTGATTATCTGATGATGCTCACTGATACTCACCAGAAACTATTTTCTCTTTCAGAATGGTTTCTATTTGTAAAAACAAGGGATGAAAATGGGACCAGGGCTCCATCATACGCCAACATCTTTATGACAAATTGCAAATAAGCACATCCTCTCTGATCCACTTCTTTCCCACCACATTCGTTTATATGTCAGATATATTAAAGATTTGTTCTTGATCTGGAGTGGGTTTGTGTACTTCCTGAATCATTTACCAGAGACAGTTAGTTTTACCCCTTCTTGAAGTCCAAATACGATTAACTTCTTGGATGTTAAAGTCAGTGTACGTTCCAATGAACTTGCTACTACGATCGACACCAAAAAATGCAGGAAAAACATGTTACTCCATGCTGATAGTTTCCACCCTTGCCTCCTCAAAAAGGGTTTTCCATATTGTCAACCACTTAACTTTTCATTGTGTTGGGAAGATTGACAGAAAAAAACTTTACTCAAATCACGAACCACTGTGGTTGAAAATGATGAGAAACAAGTCATTCATTTCTGTAGAACATATATGACGTATGCAAGCCATATCTGGAAGATGGTCCTTCAACACTGGAACCTGGTTTCCTCAGATACGGCATTACTCTCTAAGATTCATTCTGCACCTTGGTTTGTCTACAATAGAGGACGCAACCTTAGGGACCTACTTGTTAAACCAGACGTTATACTAATCCTAAAACTAACACTTGAACTGGCTCAGGACTATTCCAGGTATTTGTTACTGCTATGGCTGTGTCAATTATTAGCATCTTGTTTGTGGTAGAACCTTTGAACATCCGCTCATGGCCAGGAGTTTTAATATTAGTTTTAAACTAAACTGTGAGAGTTTGTCATTTAAGTTCTCCAATGCTCCAGCAGGCTGCTTGATATGGGCAAGACTTCTCGCATGCTGGCACAACATATTAAGAGATTTAGAGATCCATTAAGAGAGTTTACCCCAAGGCATTGAAATCAGATGAGAGAAAGCATCTCCCTGTGGCTAAACACTTTCTTGTTAAGGGACATCAAGTTAAAGACCTGAAGTGCTATCCTACTGAACAAATCCCAACCCTCAGGAGATGAGGTGACAGAGATAATTTATTGCTGTGCATTGAATTAAAGTGGCCATAGACTCAATATTCTAGCCCACTTTGGTCCAAATAAAGACTTCAAATTAGTCTATTTTTTTTAAATACTATGTATAATATATGGAAGTTCTTTTCTTTACTTATTTGCCCATTATTTATATGCATTAATATTTAGGCACTGGATGCTTAATAATCATACCTATCTTGAAGTTTGCTTTCATTTACTTGCGCTATCTAGCCTTCTACTTTCATCATCATCATCATTTATTTATATAGCACCTAATTCCGCACCGCTGCACAGAGAACTCATTCACATCAGTCCCTGCCCCATTGGATCTTACAGTCTAAATTCCCTAACATACACACACACAGACAGAGAGACTAGGGTCAATTTTGATAGCAGCCAATTAACCTACCAATATGTTTTTGGAGTGTGGGAGGAAACCGGAGCACCCGTAGGAAACCCACGCAAACACAGGGAGAACATACAAACTCCACACAGATTCCCGGCCATAGTCGGAAATCAAACTCATGACCCCAGTGCTGTGAGGCAAAAGTGCTAACCACTAGGCCACTGTGCTGCCCTACTTTATACACATTTGTCTAGAGATTAGTTACACTTTCAGTGTACTTTTAGGGCCTGATTCATTACTGATCTTATCTGCTGTTTTTTGAGGATCTTAAGAAAATCTTCTCTGAGCATGCCTAGAAAAGGGAGATAAGAAGGAAAATCCACAGCGTAAGTTAAGAATTTCTTAGGTTAAGATGAAAATCCTTCTTAACTGCACTTAAGAAGTTCTCCCAACACTTAAGAAAAAAGGGTTGGGAAAGGGAGGGGAATGGGTGGAAATTGGACAGAGATCATACTGAGAAAAGTAGAAGTTTACCTCCGGATCTGTCGGATAGATAAGAGGAAATACTTAAAGTTTTCCTTAACTTCTTGTTTAAACTTAAGGAAGTTCGGGGTCATGTTTAAGTCCAAAATAGCTATAGCAGTAGCGTTGAAAAACACCACTAAACTGTTCAAAAAGCATAGTTCGTTTAAAACACTCACAACTAAATATGCACAACATACGTCTTAATACACTTTACTCAAATGTATTTATTTTTTTATTTTTTTATTGATATCAAACATTAAACAATGTACTATTTTTTTCAAAACAACCATGGTGGATTCACTGTTGTAATAAATTACAATGTAAAAGGGTGGATGAGTAATATCTAATAGTTAGCCTATACTTTTTTTGATATTTTAAAAAAACGGCCAATAATACGCTAGGACAAATGAAAGCCATAACATCTTAATTTGTTAACATTGTAAGGATACATTGTGCGAACATAAACCATGCATACTCTTCCTTTAGGGATACATAGGAAATCCACACAAACATAGGGAGAATATATAAACTCCACAAAGATAAGGCCTTGAGTGTGGATTCAAACTTAGGACCCCACGGTTGAAAGGTGGATTGTCTAACCACTAAGCCAACGTGCACGTGGAAAACAATATGTGCATGATATAGACTAGAACGAAAAGCTGAGCATGAGCTTCTCTCATAAACTTTTTTTTCTTTTTTAATTTACATTAATCTCAATAATTATTATACCACACACATTCTCTTGTTGTACTACATTAAAAATGTGTCATGTGTAATTTTGAATTGTAAATAACTGTGGATGCGACTTTAACGGCTAATAATTCGCAATTATAAATATACATGCATGATACAATACTCTATAGACTGAGAAAACACCAACACATATACTGGCATACTCTTCTATAAGTGACACTTTGGAGTAAACCCACAGAAACATGGGGATATACAAAATCCATACATATACTGGCAATGTAGAAAAACAGAAAATTGCCAAGATGCCATTCTACCCAAAATATTACCAAGGATACCAGCATCAGGTAGATCCTTTGCTTAGCTAGATTTCAGCACCTGCAATCTACACTGTCATAACATTCACCCTCAGCATTGTGTACATCTTCCTCAAACAATACTAATTCATCCCCGCTGGAATCCACCATTACAGAAATCTGTGTACTTTGATGTAATTGCCGATAATGGCTTTTCTCATTGAATTTGTAGTTCGTTTTATGAAAGAGCTGTCAAGATTTTTGGGCGAATCTTTTAGACCAGCCCAAATGAAAAAATGTTGTGCTGACTCATCTGCATCACCACTGGGTGTCTTGGGAAAGCTTGTTTTTTTCTTAGAAGCAGTTCACAGAGAAACTGAAGGAGGAGACGTTGTTGTGTTATGTACCAGCTGAGCTGTCAGCCTGCTAACCAGGAGCTCATTGCATCCGTTGTGATCTGGGACAGTGGGAAATAAAGACATAGCTCTTAAACCTAGGATCAAGAACGGTTGGCAAAATGCAGTGATCCGATTTCAAGATGTTGACAACTCTTGGATCCTGGCGAAGCAAATTCAGTACTTAATCTACAATTACAATATAGTTAGCGGATTTGCTTTGTGTCATTTCCTCCTTCAATTTCTCTAGCTGCTTCTCAAAAAGTCTAATTAGAGGAATCACTTGACTCAAGCTAACAGTGTCTGCTCTCTCTTAACAGGTGACTACTTCCCTGGACTGAAGTACATTCCCCTTCAAATTCTATTCTGCTTGCAGCTGCTGCATTCTCCTACATGCTGTTGCACTATCCCAAAAATGACCCTAAATATTTCAGGACACAGACAGCATCTCCTGCATGTCATTGTAACTTTTTAAAAGCTCTGTACCACCAAGTTGATTGTGTGAGCAAAACAGGAAATGTGATGGAATCCCCCTCCCCCCCACCCCCGCTGTAATGCTCTTACAATATTGGTGGCGTTAACAGAAATCACATATAATCAGGAGAGTCCAAACAGGATAAGCCATGTTGCAATGACATCCCTTATTTTTTCAAACAGGTTGTCAGCAGTATTACCTCTGACCTGTACCTTGTCTTGTCTCTGATAACCACCTCTCACTCAAAACTTCTCCCGTGTTGCTCCTCACTTATGGAATTCCCTACCACGCTCAATCAGACTTTCCCATAGCCTTCAAATCTTTAGATGCTCTTTAAAAACTCATCTCTAATTTAGAGATGACCTTATCCTCGATAACACAACTCACACTAATGCACCCTCACAACAATCCCAATCTCCACTCTGAGCCACACTCGCTCCTCTTGTTTCAGCTGTGCATTCTTCCCTTTATAATGTAAGCTCTCTAATAAGCAGGGTCCTCCATACCCTTTGTTTTCATGTCTATTCATTTTGTCTGCCTTGTCTGTGCTTGTTTTACGTATGTATTGTTTTATGTATGTCCTTGTCTTCCCTACTGTACGGACTTGTGGAGCACTGTGGTGCCTAACAAATCTACAATAATAATAATAATATGCCTCTTAGTGAAGCAGATGATACACAGAGTAGCCTGCCTCAGAAAAATGTGACATACTTGGGAACATGCTGCTGCTGTTCCTGCTGGTGAAGGTGAATCACCATCCCAGTGGGCTGTCACAGTCATATAATCTTTAGTTTCCCAGTTCCTCTTGTCCACATATCTTTGGTTAAGTGTACAGTGGGTAGAATGGCATTTTGTAGCCCAATAATTACATTTTTATAAACCAATTAATAGTGGATATTGGATGCAGGTCTAATACTAGCATAGTCGCCATGGCGTCTGTGATCCGCTTTGCGACTGGGTGACAGCTTTCAATATTGCTAAGGATTGTTTAACAGTCCATTGTTGTAAACTACTAATAGACTTCTTCTTGGTCTGCTTCTGGGTTGAAGATCCACCCCCAGCAGCAGGAGCAGTAGCAGTGGGCCTAACGCACAAGGATTCTTCTGAGGAGTCCTGGATAGGGGAGGAGTCATCTTGCATTAGCAACTTGGATGCAGGACTAACTCTGATCACTTGTGAGGATATTGATGATGAAGATGTTGGGGGTGTAGATTGCAGGTGCTGGGATCTAGATGAGAGAAGGGAGGTAGATAATGCTGAACTGCTTGTTGTTTCTGATTTTCCCAACGGCTTTCCATGAACTCCCTTCAAATGGCGTAACATGGATGAGGATCCTAGATGGTTAAGGTCCCTACCTCTACTGACTGTGGCTTTACAAATGCTACAAATGGCTAGCCAACTGTTGTCAGGATTTGGATAAAAATAATTCCACACATAAGAGGTGGATTTTTTGGTCTTATGCCCAGACATGACAATGGCCTTCTTCTTATCACTGGCAAGAACTTCTGCAGTCTTTGTTTGAAAGTGTATGAAAATAATATTTTGACCTCTGAGGTGATTGAAATTGACTGCAAATGACTTGAAATTAGTGCTATTGAGGTTAATAATAATGTAGGAACAAAAAAAGAGCAAAATTATGTGATTTTAGCATATTTTAGCAATTTTTCTAAATAATACAGATCCAAAACCAAAATCAAAACCAAAACACACAAGGGCGGTTTTGCCAAAACCAAAACACGAAGCTAATCCAGATCCAAAACCAAAACCAGTTCACAGGGGTCAGTGAGCATCTCTAGTAGTTAAGCATAGTCTATGTTAATCATATATCTGACTCTCTATGTGAATGTTCTTTTTTGCCCAGATAAAGTACATAAAGTTAGTGTTGTCTGTTTATTGTTCCTAAGAGGCTGATTTGTCAATGTTTTCTAATGAAGATATCTTGCATTCTCTTTCATTTTGAGGATAAGTGAAACAGACACCATTTTAGTGAATAGCTAAATGTTTGTAATTTATTCCAACATACCTTATGACCCAGCTGTCAGCTGGAGCACAAAGGAGGTGCGGCCAGAATCATTTCATGGAGGAAGACCAACACATGAAGGAGTTGCCTTTGTGAGTATGTGAGTATCTATAGTTAACAATGTTATTCCTTTTAGGTTATTGAGTTACAAGCGTTACAGTTAAGGCTAAATTGTAAATTTTACAGCTTGAAAGTACAGGTGTGTACAAAGTACACACAGGCAAGTAATTTTTTTTTGTTCAAAATGGTGTAAGGTTGATCTCTTTTTCCCTAATATTTTAAACAGATAAAGAAGACAGCCATTATGGGTTCCAGCATAACCTGCCTTGCAACACCTCGGGATAAAACCAACATGCATGTGTTTGTATTTTTTTTTTGTTTACAAAGGAGCTTGTATTTACAGATTGTTTTTATTTTGTGTTTCTTTTGACTACTGCAATTGTGTTTATAAATAAATATTTTTATTTTATTTTTTCAATACCCATTCTCCTGTAACTCTCTGCTGCTTTGGACACTGTTGAACATCTTCTTCTCCTACACATCCTTCACTCCATTGTCCAACTAGACACAGTTCTCTCCTGGGTCACTTTCTACCTCAATAACTGCTCCTGTAGTGTACCCACCGCTTTTTTTTTATAAATGTTATACTTTAATATATGTGCATCTCTTGTTTTAGGGTACTAATTTGGTCATTTGGCCTCCAATACCACCTCTATGCTGAGGACACCCAAATGTATATTGCTTTCCCTGACCTATTTCTTTCTGTACTATCTGTTGTAAACCACTGTCTTTCTCTATTCTCCCATGGATGTCACAATGATACCTAAAGTTCAACAGGTTCTAAACCGAACTTATTATTGTCTCCAATCTCACTCACTGTCAATAACACCACTATATCCTCTGTGTAGCTTAAAATTTAAATACTCAAAAATTTGGTGATGAGGATAGCAGGAATCCATTAATAAAGCCTAGCATAAAAACATTTGTGCAGACAAAGGTCCCACAAATCTAAATATTATACTCCCTAGAACCTAAACAACTGTCCAAAAGAATATTCCAAACAGTGTACCAAATTCGGAGTGGCCAATTTCACTAATAATCAGCAATTTGCTGTGCCTCCAATAGCATAGTGTCCCCGTGCCATAATGGCAAGCAAGCCCTGATTAGTCTGCACCGGCCTGAATTCCCTAAGGTGATGTGCCACTAGCTCACACCCCTACGTAGCGGGATCCACCCATGATATGAAAATAATATGTCCCTTAACTAAACAGTGGGGGGGGGGGATAACAATATTCCATGTAAGTAAAAGTTAATTGGACCACTCTAGGTCCCAGGTTTAGCCAAAGTAGCACTAGCACTACAAGGGCAGGAATAGTCAATGTCTGCATGGTCATGCTAGGACCTAGAGGGCCAGATTCCTTTTAGCAAGTGACAGTAATTGCGAATAGTGGAATACACTTCGCATAGCTCTATCATGCCCTCGCTGCTAGGACCCGAGGAATGAATGACAAGCCAAGATTTTGCAGACAAGTATGGAAAAGATCCACAAATGACGTGAGCTCACCAACATGTTCTCTGAGAACCAATCATAGAGAAATTATTGGAAAGTATAGCATTTCCAAAATGAGAGCCAGCACCTTTGCAAGACGTGAGCTGCGGGTCCTGGCAGAGGCCATGGACTGTATTCCTGCAGACCGTTATATCTCAAACGAGATGAAGCTGCAGGCATACACTAAGGTGCACCACTTTATATGATTGCATTGTGCAGCTCCAGCTCCAGCCAACCAGAGCTTTTGGAGGAGTTAAGGCAGGAGATTTTAAGACATGAGTTCTCTATTAATCGCCTAAAATACTGTAATACTTTTTTTGTTTTTTTACAATTACTTTCAAAGATTTTCAAGGACATGCCCTATGTAACTACAATGCAACATGCTTTTGACCATGTGACACGTTCATTTGAAAATGGCCTTTTTGGGATTCAAACTCACTACCCCACTGCTTTGAGGCAGAAGTGCTAACCACTAAGACAGCATACTGATATTAACTCCCATACAGTTTTTAAGACAACACTGGTAGATGAGCAACGCTCAAATTAGTGCAAACCTCATTTGTCAATATTACAAGGCCTTACACAAATACCTCCTGTAATATGTCTCCCGAATATGTCACTATTTAGATGATCTAAATATTGTCCTGGAAAACTACAATACTGATGTAGTACTTATTTTCAGAAACAAAATGTAACGCTCCAGTCCCACAGATAGTACCTGTCTCGTTACCTGCAGTCCATTCATCTGGAAACTGCCATGTCCCAGCATCAGACATTCTCCAGTTTATTCATTCAGCTATATTCAGATCTGTGCAGGTGCAAGCCTATTGCACTTCAGGACCTCCTCCCACTTTTTCATTGGCTAAGCACTTCTGGAGCTTTATTTAAACCTCCTGGATTCACCTGTCTGATGCATGTTCTTCAAGCTCACTTCCTGCAGCCTGGTTCCTGTTCTCCTTGTGGTTTGCCTGTGTTTCAGTCTGCTCTCAGTTCGTGGTCTGTGCTAAACCATCGCTGTTCCAGTACCTCTCTTACCATCTCCAGTGTACTTTATCGTGACAGCTCCGGTTCTCTCATTGCTACCACTCAGAGCCGCTATTACACCTGTGACTCCTCAGCTGTTATCACGAGTTACCTCCGCTACTCCAGCCTGCTCTCAGTCTCTGGCCGTGTTGAACCTTCGCTGCTCCAGTACCTCACTTACCATCTCCAGTGTACTTCATTGTGACAGCTCCGATTCTCTCATCACTACCGCTCAGAGACGCTACTACATCTATGACTCATCAGCTGTTACCATGGGTTACCTCCGCTACTCCAGCCTGCTCTCAGTCTCTGGCCGTGTTGAACTATCGCTGCTCCAGTACCTCTCTTACCATCTCCAGTGTACATCATCGTGACAGCTTCAGTTCTCTCATCACTACCACTCAGAGCCGCTACTACGTGACTCATCAGCTGTTACCACAGGTTACCTCCACAACTCCAGTTTGCTCTCAGCCTGCGGCGGTGCTGAACTATTGCTGTTCCAGTACCTCTATTACCATCTCCAGTGTACTCTATTGTGACAGCTCCAGTTCTCTCATCACTACCATTCAGAGCTGCTATTTCATCTGGGACTCATCAGCTGTTACTACGATTTACCTCCACCACTCCAGTCAGTCTTCAGCCTCTGGCTGTGTTGAACTATTGCTGCTCCAGTACTTCCATTACCATCTCCAGAGTACTTCATAGTGACAGCCTCTGTCCTCTCGTTGTATACCACAGAGCACCTATTCTCCTAGTGACTCATTGGCTGCTGACCATCAGTCTATATTATTGTTGTGCCTGTATTTATACCACTCGCCTGTGGGCTCCATCATCTCCATCCACTTCACCTGGCTCCCCCACATCGTTCTGCTGTACACTCACTCACGGGACCTCGACCTGCAGACTTGGTGCAGCTAAGACTATACCTCCTTGTGGGGGTTCCTGGTGAAAACCACCTGTCTGTTAGACTCCGCGCCTGTGGGTGGGCTTAGCCATGTTCATCAGAGCCTAGGGATCAATTTTCTGTAAGCCAAACGTGACAGTAAGAACAGGCCAAATGTCTGATCCCCAGGTGTAGCCTTCAGCAAGAGACTTGCTACAGCATCTAGTTTCACGCATCGAGCAACAGGATAGCATCCAACGGCAACTGTTACAGTGTTTCTAGACTCTGACCGGTCGCCTGGACATTCTACAGGCTCCTCAGCCATCTGTTGCTTCTCTCCTCAAGACCAGCGCTCTACTCCACAGAGTCCGTCCTCTTCTCTGAGACTACCTACACCAGCAAAATTTGATGGGGACCGCAAACTCTCTTGTGGTTTCATAAACCAATGCTCCAGACAGTTTGAACTACAGCCCCAAAATTTTCCTTTCGATAGGTCTAAAATAACTTACATTATCTCCTTGTTGTCCGGTCAGGCCTTGGCATGGGTCTCTCCCCTATGGGAGCGAGAGGATCCTTTACTCAGCAGCTACTTAGTCTTCTTAGCTACTTTCCGGCGGATCTTTGGCAAGTCTGCACGAGTTTCTTCAGCCTCTGCCAGCAACACAGTCACCCAGTATGTCATTGAATTTCGTACCCTTTCCTCAGAACTGTCCTGGAATAATGACGCCTTGGTAGCAACATTCTGGCAAGGGCTATCGGACAAAATTAAGGATGTACTGGCACCCCAAGAACTTCCTACCACTCTGGATGCAATAATCTCTCTTTGTAATAAAGTGGACCTTCTCTTCCGCAGAGAAAGAACATCCTAACTGCTCATCCTTCAAATCCGCTCTTCGTTCCCACTCAATCTCTCTTAGTCCTGAAGAGCCTATGCAAATCGGGAGGACCCGCTTAACATCCAAGGAGAGGGATAAGAGATGTCTTAACAAGTTATGTATTTATTGTGGCGAGCCGGGCCACTTTCTGAATTCCTGTCCAAAGATGTTGGGAAATGCCAGGCCCTAGTCTGCTCCGGGGAAGTCAGACTGGGGACATATAAATCCTTCCCATCCTCCACTTGTTTTCTCACAGTTTCTGTATTATGGGATTCCTCTGAAGAATTCTCCTCAAGTACTAGTGGATTCGGGTGCTGCGGGGAATTTTATTTCCTGGTCTCTAGTATCTCAGTGTTCTATTCCTGTGTTACCCTTACAGGCACCTGTTACCATCACTGCCATTGATGGGTCTCAACGCCCGGGAAGTATGGTTCACTACCAAACTAAACCACTTATTCTCCGTATTGGGGTTCTGCATTCCGAAACAATCTCATTCTTTGTTTTGCCGCACTCTACCACTCCCATTATCTTAGGTCTGCCCAGGCTTTGTATACATTCTCCTAGCTTGGATTGGAATACCTCTGAAATTCTGGCCTGGGGATCTCATTGTCGGTCCAACTGCCTAGCTCAAGTGAAGCCAGTTAAGATTCTATCTTCCGATACCAAAACATTTGTTCCAGGATTACCTCCTTAGTATCAAGACTTTGCGGATGTATTCGATAAGGTCCAAGCTGAGCTTTTGCTCCCTCACCGTCCTTGGGATTGTCCGATAGAATTGCTCCTGGGGAAGGATTCTCCCAGAGGAAGAGACTTTCCACTTTCCCAGCCTGAAACCTCGGGCATGGTAGTATATGTCAAAGAAAATCTACTGAGGGGCTTCATCAGGACGTCTGTCTCTCCAGCCGGAGCGGGTTTCTTTTTTGTCAAAAAAAAGGATGGGTCTCTCCGGCCCTGTATTGCTTACCAAAGTCTCAATGCGGTCACGGTAAAAAATCGGTATCCTATACCTCTCATCACCGAGTTGTTTGACTGCATCAAGGGTGTCAAAGTCGTATAATTGGATGAACGAAAGTATATTGGTTTAATATTGGTTTGCCGTGCGTATTACGTGATGTGGTGCGTTCGCACGGTAAAATACGCACGCACACACTCGCATTACAACAGTTAGTTATTTATATAATTTCATATTGGTTCTGTTACACTGTAATTCAGGAGCAGATAGTATTCGGTTTATTATTAGTCTATATATATATATATATATAGAGATATATATATATATATATATATATATATATGTTGATTATATGTACATTGTAGTGTTATTAAAGGTTTAGGTAATAGGAAAGGTGTCATGCCTGATATCATATTGAAGCCCTAATCATCAGCAGCTGTCCGGTGCAGTCGGCGAAGAGATCGCACATTGCATACTTTAGTTATTGATATTAGAGAGTAAAACCTTTGTATGATACTGGCTATGAAAAGGAGCAGACCCCCTGGAGAGAAGACCCCCACCTTTGGATTCCTTAGATTGAATCAACCTATTACCTGTCTGGCCTGGACCCACCCAACGTCTGGACCTATAGAAACAATCTGCGTCATCTCTATTGTTCACAATGAAACACTGACTGTATATATATTAGTTGCATCTCACTGGGGCCTCAGTCAACTCTGACACAATATTCTATACAGAATATTGTCCATCGGGTCCGGTGGGTGCGCAGCGTGCGCAAGCGATTGCATTGGTATGTACTTAACTTTTGGTATTGGCTGTGCTGTACTGTACTTTATCATAATATAATAATGTATTGAATTGTTGACTATTTACATCTGCTAAAATAAATTACTTTGTGCTTTGGACACACATTCAATTGATTGGGCAATGCTTATTTTAAAACGATAGCATTACTTTAATAATTTGGGGGCTCGTGAGTTAGGAATTACGTTACCGGCAGGTATGCAACGCTTACGATATTCGGTTCCTCAACAAAGGGTGGATGGACGGACGCGTCGCATAAAGCAGGAATGAACGTAATGCGTCTAATACCTGTGGTTCACTGTGTGTTGCGAAACCGAATGTCCGTTGTTGCATAGACTGAAGGAACGCTAATTAGAATCTAGGGACAAGAAAGAAAAAAAATGTTTCTTTTTATTGTCGTTTTATGTTTTAAAGTGTATTGCATTGCTGTGCGTATGTGTAGTTCCTGCTGTGCGTACGCGAACTTCCGGTAGATTTGCCACGTGGTTGAACAATAGTTTTGATAGTTGTTATATGCATACTGTAAGCACTTGGTAAAGTCTCTGAAAAGATAGTGCCATTGTTTGGGAAAGTTATTTTCTGTACAGAAAACAAAGGTTATGTATGTTATGTATGTGAATAAATACATAAAGGAAAAAGTATACTGGTAACTATAGGCAACTATAGGTTTTCGCACGTGCACCCAATACTAATCACGACATTCACTGATAAAGGGTATTGTTTGCTGTAAGGGACAGAGCATTGCAGTGTTATCTGTGGTCCGCATAATGAATCATTGAGCGGTGCAAATCGACCGCATGGCAAGGCCGTGATTGAGTATTGGGAGGGCAGTGTGGTACTATTTAAAAATTCATAGCGCTGTAGTTCAGGTGTGTCTGACGGGGCATGTTAAAAAAGGTGACCTGACAACAAAGGTTCTGTTCTAGGTCTGAGCAGGATATAAAGAAACCTTTGTGTGAGTGGTGTTCTGTTCTAATAAGAGCAGGTGATAAATAGACACCACAGAGTATGCATGGCATACTCGAAGCGAAAATAACAGGTTTTCGCGGCATTCCCAAATATTAATCGCAAAGCTTACCGATAGTTAGTATCCGTAAGCCGTGCGATCGGACTGCATGGTTGATTTAGTACAGCCGTGATTGCGATTTGGGAGATGTGGGAGGAAATACGCTGCAACCACTGATATTCTTGATTGATATCTGGTGCTGACAGTGGTAAAGTACTCACACTAGGAAGGGCATTGATATCTTAAGGGGACGTGCCTGTTGAAAACGTCCATGAATAAAAAAAAAAATCTCTAGTAAGTTCTGTTTCAAAGGAGAACAGGTAAAAGTCTTTTTGTGTAGCGTTGAGAAATAGGTTGTTTTCACAATGGATACGAAGCAAACGCTAGAGATAGTTCATGTTGTGCTACCTAATGAATGGCCGGTTGGTTCGGCAAAATATGTTATGTATAATAAATACGGTGCGTATGCTACGGCATACTGCGACAAATGGGTCAAGATGACCCGGGAGTGTGTGAAACCTTTCCCAAACATAGGTACTCTTGACTCAGAGGTGTTAAATAATGTTAGAGATAAAGTGCGGTTGATTAAATCAACAAAAACGAGAATTAAACATGATGGCTGTTTAAAATTGTGGCAAATGGAAGGTAACACGTGGCAGAGCAGCGAACGCACAGCGGAAGTGAGTGTAAGGAAAAACACGTGTTCAGCGGAAGTAAGCGTACCGGAAACAAGCATTCCGGAAGTGTGCATTGCAAAGCGTGGCGAACTGAGCGCAAACACGCCCCCGATAAATTCGGTTGGGGCGGGAAGTACAGCCAATACCAAAAATGTAAAAATGGTAACTAGTACCTTGTATGGTGTTTTAAGTAATGTTAAAAGTAATGTTTCAGGACAAAGAAGAGGAACGGTCCCACCAGCAGGGGCAGCTGCTGAAAGTGGTGAGAATAATGAAAAGGTTAACACAGGGGGAGACATTCATTGTACTGCAACAGCAATTCCAGCAACTAGGTCAGAACAGAGTGATTTAGTAGGCTTATATCCCATCCGCAGAACAGCAGTTCCCAATGGGAAAGCGGACAGAGATAGTGTAGTTCCCATGAAACAGGTAGCAGTGTATTCTCCATGGACTAAGACGGAACTATTTACAATTATGTCTGATTTCCCTGATCCTAGAAAAGATTTGGCCAAGTGTCAGAAATTTATTAGACATTTAGGTAATGCACATGAACCTACTAATAAAGATTGGCGAGTGCTGTTTAGAGCTTGTCTTCCTCTCAATACTGATATACAGAAGTTCATTGAGGGTTGTAGCTTGGAGAAGGATAAACCCTTAACTGAGGATAACAATCAGCATAATATTAGACGTATAATCAAAGAGTTGGCCGTATATTTTCCAGTGACTGTGGAATGGGGCAAAATATGCAACATCAAACAAAAGGGTAATGAGAATACAACTGATTATTTTTCAAGGGCGCTAGCGGGCATTATTAAGTACACAGGAATATGGGATATAATGGTAAATCCACATTACAGGGAGGTAACTGTTGCAGTACTAATGGACGGCCTCCGGGAGGATCTAAGGACCTGGATACAAACCTCTTTTCCTAATTGGAGAGGTCTCATGGTAACTGATATTAGAGAGCATGCTATAGAACATGATAAAAATATATGTAAAAAGGAAAAAGCACAGAGTGATAGGTTAATGATGTTGAGTATCCAGGCATTAGAAAAACTACATCCACAACCTCGGAATTATAAAAACCACTATAAGGGACGAAAGAAACAGAAATCTTTGAAGTGTTTTAACTGTCTTAAAAAGGGACATTTGAGGAAAGATTGCAAAGAAAATATTAGAGCCAAGGCTAAGAAAATGGGACACGAAGCAAAGAGACTTGGCCCACCTAAGGGGGAATCACATAGACACCCACAGAGACGGAGCACACAAGTCTCGGAGACTTCTCAACAGTTTCCTGTGCACCTCATAGCAGCCAATGCCTTGGGGGAGAACCATAGTCAACCCTAGAGGTTAGGTCAGACCTGTAGTCCTACAAACAGGTGGGGTTTAAACTGTGGTAAGTAGTAGTGTACAAGAAACTGATTTCTAAAAGGTAACCTTTGTTGATTTTGTTTGTTCATTTATGTTGTGAAATGTTTGTTTTCCTAAATTGCTAGCCGACGGCAAAGAATAGAAATGTTTGTTTTGTTTGCTGTTTTAAGATAACTATCTTGTTTTTCTTTTCACAGATAGAGGGGACACAAAAGAAGTATAGACAAGTGTTTAAAAGGGGTGAGATAGAGAAATAGAAGAATTACTCTTGAAAGACTAATTAACAATAGACAATTGGAACACTCTTTTGTTTTAGGCTGCAGTGACTCATGATAATTTGTTTGGCTGAGAATCATTATCCAACAATGAAGTATGTACATACTTTGCTCCAAAATATCGTTTCAGAGAAAATATGAGTCACTAAGAGTACATTTTTACATTTCTCTATTATAATTAGAAAAGTCCGTTGAAAAGGTATGTAGTCAATGAGATACCGAGTTCTTAATGAACAAATGACGGACGACACTGGATTGCACTGTTAAGAACCCCTAGTCAAGTATGGGGAGGGGTCATAGTTAGCAAATAGCTAAGGGGAACAGTGGAATGAATACAGCCATTTCCCCATAGAGTCAGAGTCCAATCCAGCTGTCATTTTGTTGTAAAAATCTCCCTTTCTACATGTATGTTTGTATTCAAACCTTTGTATTCCCATCATTCATTGCTTTCCTATTTCTCATTCTTTACACAAACGCTACTCTCTCTCTCTCTCCCTCCCTCTCTCTCTCTCTACTGCTCTCTCTCTCTCTCTCTCTACCTCTCTCTCTCCCCCTCTCTCTCTCTCTACCTCTCTCTCTCTCTCTCTCTCTCTCTCTCTCCTTCTCTCTCTCTCTCCCGCTCCCTCTCCCTCTCTCTCTCCCTCTCTCTCTCTCTCTCTACCTCTCTCTCTTTCTCTCTCTCCCTCCCTCTCTCTCTCTCTCTCTCTACTTCTCTCTCTCTCTCTCTCTACCTCTCTCTCTCCCCCTCTCTCTCTCTCTACCTCTCTCTCTCTCTCTCTCTCTACTTCTCTCTCTCTCTCCCGCTCCCTCTCCCTCTCTCTCTACCTCTCTCTCTCTCTCTCTCTCTCTACCTCTCTCTCTTTCTCTCTTTCCCTCTCTCTCTTTCTCTCTGCTCTGGTAGAGATAAAATCAGACACAGTCTCAACAATGGGGCTAAAACATATTTTTATGATTTTACATAAGACAAATTCAGAGATACACACACTAGATTGACATAAGTTACAGAAACAGTCAGGGGTTTTGTTTTCATGTGTATAGAAACTGCTGATTTTTAAGCAGAAAGGTTCTGTTGTGGAAATACGATTCATGTTTTATAGATTGCATATCTGTTTTGTTTTTTTGTTTTTTTTGTTGTTTTGGTTCGTGCCTCCTGTACAAAAATGTGCCTTTTTATGGATGCACAAAGGGTGGAGACAGGAGATTGCTAGAGGATAGGCATACAGATATGCATCTCTGTGTAGAACATTGGAGTAGGATTTTTACCACAAGATACGACATAATGTGAAACCCTAGAAAAAGTAGAATTTTCATGTTTTATAATTTTCACTGTTAGACAGGCATGTACTGGATACTGTTATATTTGAAGAAAGTGTTATAGAAAGAGACCTCTTTGCCTTTCCCACTTAGTCAAGTAGCTGAATATGAGGTACTGAGAATGACATGTGAGTTGGCAGAGGGAAAAAGCGATTGATATACATTGGTCTTTAGCATTTTTCTAGTCTAGAGGGCGATGTTGAGGTGACTGAGAAATTGTTTTATAGCAATACCAGCACATGATTAAGACACTACATAGAGGACTTTACACAGTGACACAGTTACCAACTGAAGTAGCTGCTAGTAAGGTCCACACTTACACGCACAAACATACAGGGCTGTCACACCAGGGAGAACATAGCTGTCAAATAGACAACAGGGTTTTATGTGACAGCTAATAAATCTATGTTTTGTTTGTTTTTAGTTGTATTGTTTTAGTTTTAAAAAGGTGAACACACACACACATGCACGCATACACATATTGGTTAATATAGGAAGATTTGTGTTACCTGAAGGATAAACTGTCTGGAAGGTGAAGAGATGTGGTGAGGAGTCTGGTGGACTCTGGAGAGATGGACAAGGTAGACTAATAGAGCCATCCCATATCCCTCCTGCTGATGGGTTTTCCTCCAGGTAAAACAAATGCACGTCATCCAATTACCACCATGCAGGATCCTCAAGTATACACAGGTGTACCAATGAAAAATGTCTGGGTAGAGGTGCATTGAAATGTGTCTAATGTATTACTGTATCATACTCAAAGCTTTTGTTATTCAATGTGATAGTCCTAGAGTTATAATAGATGATAGGGGTATTCATGTTATTGATAATAGATGTATAATGTATGAGTAGTGGTAACAAATCACATACTTTCAATTAGCCATAAACCAGTGTGAACATAAAGTAGTGGTACTCGGTAGAATGAATTGAATAGAATAAGAGTTGGAACTTGATTGAAGTGCCACTAGTCCTTTCCCGCTACCAAGAGATCACCCCTGGGCAGACTCCTAACCTGTCAGTTTTTGAAATGTTCTCGACCCCTCGTGAGATGAGATTGTAACTGGGAGGCTAGGTTAGACCTTGAGAGAAGGTAAATAGTGAGACAGCAACCGAGAACGTCCAAAACACTGTTTCCTGAAAGGTCACACTAACTGTCAGGATGTTGGATCAGGAGAGTAAGTTGTGGAGCAGTAATTTCTTAAGCTTAGGTTATTTGCCAGACAGGTACCAGGTGTAGGCTACCAGCCTCACGGCTTCAAGGGTAGCAGAGACACACTGGTGCCCATACCACCCACTGCAGAGGGGCCAACACTCAGAGAAGGGTCCAAGGGCACTCATGAGTCTGTACTGAAAGGCCTCGAATGCAGTTAGTAGCACCTGAGCCAAAGGCTAAGACTGTTGTCCAGCATGAAGTTGTAGTTTATCCTCTTTTGTGTTCTCTCATTTCATACTCTTCTCAGGGCGGTTAATTCTTTTAATTATTAGCAGGTGACAGAGACTGATTCGGGTAATGATAAGGAGGTATTAGGGAGGAAGAAGTTAGTAGCATAATCAGTCCAGTCAATTACTCTATTCAATTCAGGGGTAAAGGAAAATTTAGAAAGCTTGGAGAAAGTGCGAGGGGCTATTGTCTGAGTAGCATTACGTCCGTAAGTACGGCGACCCCATAGTTAAAAAAAAGAGACACACCCAGCGATGCCAGTCCAGTAATATTCGGACTTGAGCAGGCATCCTTGAGAATGATTATCATTCTTGGGAGGGTAAGGTTTTAGACCAAACAAAGTGCTGGGCGTGCTCACACGTGCCTCAGTGATTATATCAAGTAGGATTAGTTCTCTTTACACTAAATATTCTTGAGGTACCCGAACTATGGGTGGGAGGTCACTAGGGGAAAAAGTAGGACACCTAGGTCCCTTAGTCTGAAGTCTCCCAATGCTTTACAAGCCGATTACTGTTAAATCTGAGTATTGGGAGACTGGGAAGAACGAACAGACAATAGCCCGCCCACAAGTGTTGATGAAAAGAGCTGGTGACATTATTAGATGTGTGTATATTAACGCAAGCTGAAGGAGATTGCATATGGCATTATTGATAGACATAGGATGATGCTATTGATGAACATGAAATGTTTAAATGTATTCTGAGCTTAAAGACATGCGTTGGACAGAAGAACCTGTTAAACTTGAAGAACTGTAGTAGAGAATTCTGTATAGCTGATACACGTTCTACTGTACCTTGTACCTTTCCAAATAATGTATTAAGTGTTTTATTGCACCCTTGAAGGGCATACAAAAGGTTATCTCCAAGCTCCAGAAGTGTACGGTTTATAGTAAAAGAAGAAGTCGTTTAGAGGATTAAGACTCTCTCTTATGATAACTTGTTTAGATCTACAAACAGCGTGGACATACACCAAGGGGGATTTGTATTACATAACAATGAAACATGGTACTGAGATCCTGCATATAACATCTTTAAGGTGATAGTTTATTGTACTATCAAAGGGTGGACTGTCAAAGTCATATAATTGGATGAACGAAAGTATATTGGTTTAATATTGGTTTGCCGTGCGTATTGTGAAGCGTACGCCACGTGTTACGTGATGTGGTAAAATACGCACGCACCCACTCGCATTACAACAGTTAGTTATTTATATAATTTCATATTGGTTCTGTTACACTGTAATTCAGGAGCAGATAGTATTCGGTTTATTATTAGTCTATATATATATATGTATATATAGAGATATATATATATATATATATATATATATGTTGATTATATGTACATTGTAGTGTTATTAAAGGTTTAGGTAATAGGAAAGGTGTCATGCCTGTCAACTCTGACACAATATTCTATACAGAATATTGTCCATCGGGTCCGGTGGGTGCGCAGCGTGCGCAAGCGATTGCATTGGTATGTACTTAACTTTTGGTATTGGCTGTGCTGTACTGTACTTTATCATAATATAATAATGTATTGAATTGTTGACTATTTACATCTGCTAAAATAAATTACTTTGTGCTTTGGACACACATTCAATTGATTGGGCAATGCTTATTTTAAAACGATAGAATTACTTTAATAAGGGGGGCAAAGTCTTCTCGAAACTAGACCTACGAGGGGCCTACAACTTGATCCGCATACGCTCCGGAGATGAATGAAAGACAGCATTTAATATCCGTGACTGTCATTACGAGTACTTAGTTATGCCCTTCGGACTTTGTAATGCTCCAGCTGTCTTCCAAAGTTTCATTAACGAGATCTTCAGAGACCTGCTCTATTCATCTGTGGTCGTCTACCTGGACGACATCCTCATCTTCTCCCAGGATGTTCTTTCACATCACCAACATGTCATTGAGGTTCTGTCTAGGCTCCGGAGGAACAACTGTATTGTAAGTGTCACGGGCACTAGGAGTCTTTACCCAGTATCACCCGCTGATGGTCTTATCAGAGCAGTAGAGTTGGTATATGATACTCTGGTGGCAGGGTGATAATGGAACTGGAAACAGCAGATGGTTAGAGAATGCTCAGAAAGTCTATGACTAGCAGCACTGGTAAACAATAGGTAACTGAACACGAGGATCTGGATGGACAAGGACACGTGAGGGTAGTCAGTGGTCTGCGCATGGCAAGTTGTACCACTGCTATAGTGAGAAGGAATGTCCAGGAGTAATAAGGAGGTGGAAGTCAGCGGTCTGCGTATAGCAAGTTGTACCGCTGTCTGTAGTGAAGGAATGAAATCCAGGTGAAGGTAATGGGGAAGTCAGTGGTCTGCGTGTAGCAAGTTGTACCACTGCTTATGTGAGAGCATATATGCAACTGGTGACACAGGGAAACAGGAATCAGTGGTCTGCCTCTAGCAAGTTGTACCACTGAATATATATGTGAGGAAGGACACGAGGAGATAAATGCAATGCAGAGTCTACACGGGTACACTGAACTTGATCCCACGTTGAACTGCACACAATAATAATAATGAATGAACAGCACTGCACAGATAAACAAAGTCACTAGAATAGTCCAGCAAAAGGAAACACAGTCAATAATAGCAATAGTCTCAGAGGATGGAAACTCCAGAGGAGAACAACTCAGTCCGGATGGATATGCAATACACCAGCACAGTCAATGAGAAGTATGCATACCGTGGTTCAGATGAGCAGGCTGTTAGAGATAGCTGCAGGGATATCTGAGCGGCAGGGAACTGACGAGATGAGAAGTCCTTGCAGAATGGAAGCGGCAGGTAGGTGCAGCGCACTGTAGGTAGGCCAGCAAGGACGACAAAATACTCAGGAAGCAGTAGTATATCGGATTGAACAGCAGGAGACCACGGGAGAGCTGAAGCGATGTAGCAGAGCTGGAAGCCGAGGAGCGTAGACTCGATGCTAACAGGCAAGTTGACACAAATGGACACACTGTAGAAGCAGTAGGCAGCGGGTCAGCTGACGGCAGGTAGAATGCAGACTGGAGCGCTGAGACGAGCAGGACTCTGTAGACACGCTGAAGTAGCTAACAGGAATCAGCTGGAACAGTAGCGATGTAACACAGGAGAGTTGGAGAGATCTGTAACTTGTTAGACACACGGAGGCATCGGATAGGAATCAGCTGCTGGAGTCACGATGAAACACAGGAGAGTTTGCAGTAATCTGTAACTGTAGATATACGGAGGCAGCGGATAGGAATCAGCTGCTGAAGTCACTAGGAACACGAGGAGTAGAAGTGGTCTGGAAACCACAAACGGCAAACAGGAATCAGCATAAGCTGAACACACGAGGAGGCACTGGAACACCTTCAGAGACTCATGAGGAATGAGACTCCAAGATCAGGCAACGTGGTATTGACCACAGGTGCTTAATAAAGGGAGTGTTGCTTGATCAGCCAATTAAGTTAAAGGAACATAACTGAAGGTTAGAAGGGACTGCACATGCGCAGTACCTCATTATAATGGACGGACACGGTTCCTAGCTACCTTAGAAGTAGCACTCACAGTCCGGTGAGTGACAGTACCCCCCCTTTTAAAGGTGGGCACAGAACACCTGGAACCGGGTTTGTCCGGAAATTTGGTATAGAACTTTTTCAAGAGGGCTGGAGCGTTGAGATCTTCAGCTTTGATCCATGAACGCTCCTCAGGACCAAAGCCTTTCCAATGCACGAGGAAACGAAGAACTCCTCGCGAAATTTTAGCATCCAAAACCTGAGTAATCTCAAAGTCTTCCTCCTGATGAACTTGAAGTGGCCGAGGTGCTGAAGGAGGGACCGAGAAACGGTTGATGATGAGAGGTTTGAGCAAGGAAACATGGAAGGCGTTGGAAATACGAAGACTCTTGGCAAGTAAAAGTTGGAAGCAAACTGGATTTATAACTTGAATGATCCTATATGGACCAATAAAACGGGGAGCAAATTTCATGGATGGAACCTTCAAACGAATATTCTTAGTAGATAGCCACACCCGGTCTCCGACTTTCAATGGTGGAATAGCCCGTCTCTTTTTGTCCGCAAAAGACTTATATCTGGCAGATGTATTCTTTAAACAGGTTTTTACCTGAGCCCAAATATTTTTGAAGGTTTGACACAAAGTCTCAACAGCAGGAACTTGGGTGGGCGGGAGGGCAGGAAATTCCGGGAAAGACGGATGGTGACCGTAAACCACAAAGAATGGAGTTTTAGACGATGACTCATGGTACATGTTGTTATGAGCGAATTCAGCCCAAGGAAGTAATTCTACCCAGTTGTCTTGATTGGCTGACGAGAACATCCTTAAGAAAGTCTCAAGATCTTGGTTGACTCTTTCAGTTTGTCCGTTCGATTGAGGGTGGTAGGAAGATGAGAGTGCTAATCGTATGCCCAAGGTCTTGCAAAGGGCCCGCCAGAATTTGGAAACGAATTGTACTCCTCTATCTGACACGATCTCGGACGGACATCCATGAATACGGAAAATTTCTCTAATGAAATGTTCAGCCAGGGTAGAAGAAGAAGGTAAACCAGACAAGGGAACGAAATGCGCCATCTTCGAAAATCTATCCACCACTACCCAAATGGTGTTGCAATTCTTACTAGGAGGAAGCTCAGTAACAAAGTCCATACTAATATGGGTCCAAGGCTTAGATGGAATGGGTAGTGGCTGAAGCAACCCCGCTGGAGTTCTGCGGGGGGTCTTGAACTGGGAGCATAAATCGCATGCCGCGATAAACTTTTTGACGTCTCTCCTCATAGAAGGCCACCAATAACTTCGAGAGAGGATTTCAAAGGTCTTGCGTTCACCAGCGTGTCCAGCGAAACGAGAAGAGTGAAACCATGAAAGGATTTTTTTCCTAAGAGCAGGAGGCACGAGGGTCTTCCCAAATGGTAGCACTTTAGTGGAAGAAGTAGCCAGAGAAACACATTTGGGGTCTAATATAAAGTGGTTAGGAATCTCTTCAACGTCTGAGGACGCCACAAAGGCTCGAGATAGAGCGTCTGCTTTTTTATTCTTTGAAGCTGGTTTGAAGGTTATGATTAGATCAAAACGGGAAAAGAAAAGAGACCATCTTGCCTGACGAGGATTTAAACAATGAGCAGACTGTAGGTATGACAAATTTTTATGATCAGTAAAAATTGTCACCGGATGACGAGCTCCCTCTAACAAATATCTCCACTCCTCCAATGCTACTTTAATAGCCAGCAACTCCTTGTCCCCGATGGTGTAATTCTTCTCCGCAGGCAGAAGACCCCGAGAGTAAAAGGCACAAGGATGGAATTTTTGTTGCTCCGATTTCTGGGAGAGAATGGCTCCTAAACCAACATTAGAGGCGTCTACTTCTAGGAAGAAGGGAAGCGTCACATCAGGCTGTCGAAGGATGGGAGCAGAGGAGAAGGACTCTTTAAGAAATTGAAAGGCTTGGAGAGCCTCAGATGACCATTGCTTAGTATTGGCCCCTTTGCGAGTTAGAGCCACAATGGGAGATGCAATTGAAGAGAAGTCTTGAATGAAGCGTCTATAGTAGTTGGCAAAGCCTAAAAAACGCTGAATGGCACGAAGAGTAGTTGGCTGAGGCCAAAGTAACACAGCATTCACCTTTTCTGGATCCATTTGTAGACCAACTCCGGAAACAATATAACCCAAAAATTGAATCTGGGGCAACTCAAATGAACATTTTTCTAATTTACAGAATAATGAATTTTTCCGGAGTCTGGAAAGAACTTCGGCCACTTGTTGGTGATGTGAAGGCAGGTCTTGGGAAAAGATGTGTATGTCGTCCAGATATACTACGACACATACATATAACAAGTCCCGAAAGATCTCGTTAATGAAGCCCTGGAAAACAGCAGGGGCATTACATAACCCGAAGGGCATTACTAAGTATTCATAATGCCCATCTCTGGTGTTAAAAGCTGTTTTCCATTCGTCACCGGACCTGATTCTAATCAAGTTGTAGGCACCACGAAGATCCAACTTAGTAAAAATCCGGGCTCCCTTGATCCGATCAAACAACTCAGTAATCAGAGGAATGGAATACCGATTTTTGATAGTGATAGCATTAAGTCCACGAAAATCTATGCAAGGGCGTAATGATCCATCTTTCTTCTTCACGCAGAAGAACCCAGCTCCAGCGGGAGAAGTAGAAGGTCGAATAAATCCTCGCTGGAGATTCTCTTGGATGTATTCAGCAGTAGCCTGAGTCTCAGGTAATGAAAGTGGATACACACGACCCCTAGGTGGAGTCTTGCCAGGTAACAGGTCAATCGGACAATCCCATGAACGATGAGGGGGAAGATGTTCAGACTGAGCTTTATCAAAGACGTCGACAATTGAAGCATACTGAGGAGGAAGTCCCGGTGAGGAAGGTGAAATGAAGGTTTGCTGTATTTTACGAGGAACAACACGAGAAAGACAATGTTGATGACATTCAGGTCCCCAAGACGTAACTTGAGGAGTGCGCCAGTCAATCTGGGGAGAATGACATTGAAGCCATGGAAGGCCTAAAACAATCGGACTTGTAGTAACAGGAAGGATTAAAAACGAAATTTCTTCTCGGTGTAGAACACCAATCTGAAGGGTCACTGAAGACGTACTTTGGGTGATGAGACCGTTGATAATACGTGATCCATCGATAGCAGTCACCGTAATAGGAGTCTTCAGGGTAATCACTGGTAGGGACCATTGATTTACAAGGGATTCAGAAATGAAATTTCCCGCAGCTCCTGAATCAATCAGAGCTTGGGACTCAAAAGACTTAGTAGCAAATGAAATGGTAACGTCAAATGCACAGATTTTTGATTTCGTAGAAGATGGAGAGGAATCCAGGGACCCTAACTTCACCTCTCCAGAACTAGTTAGGGCCTGGCATTTCCCGATTTTTTTGGGGCATGACTGGAGCATATGTGTGGCATCAGCACAATAGATACAAAGTCTATTCTTAATTCTTCGATTCCTCTCTGCAGAGGTTAGTTTGGAACATCCAATCTCCATCGGTATTACCGGAGGTGAAGCAGGACGAATTTGAGAAGTGGGACGAAGAGATGTTTTAGCTGAAGTAGTTCTCTCAGAGTCCCTCTCACGAAATCTGAGATCCACACGATGACAAAGAGAAATCAAATCTTCTAAAGACGTAGGGAGTTCTTGAGTAGTCAGTGCATCTTTAATTTTATCCGAGAGCCCCTGCCAGAAGGCGGCAATTAACGCTTCAGTGTTCCACTGAAGCTCAGAGGCTAAGATCCTAAATTGAATGACGTACTGTCCTACTGTACGAGAACCCTGTCGTAAACGAAGAATGCTGGAGGCAGCGGAAATAACACGACCTGGTTCATCGAATACATTACGAAACATGGAAATAAATTTGGCACTATCCTGTAACAACGGATCATTTCTTTCCCACAGAGGGGAAGCCCATGCGAGAGCTTGTCCGGAAAATAATGAGATGAGATAGGCCACTCTGGAACGATTAGTAGAAAAGTTTTGAGGTTGGAGCTCAAAATGTACTGAGCATTGGTTGAGGAAACCTCTACATGTTTTGGGATCTCCATCATACTTTGACGGAGTTGGCAGGTGAAGCGTGGAAGCCGTAGACACCTGGGATGGCACTGGGGAAACGGAGGAAAGCACAGGAGCATCAACAGAAGCTGTAATATTCTGCCCAGACGTTCTTTGGGAGACTAACGTCTGGTAACATTGTAGTAATAGTTGTTGACGAACATCCTGTTGTTCCACACGGGTGACCAGATGCTGCAGCATCTCTTTAGCTGTGGGTTCCGAATCTGGGTCTGTCATGGCCTGATCTTACTGTCACGGGCACTAGGAGTCTTTACCCAGTATCACCCACTGATGGTCTTATCAGAGCAGTAGAGTTGGTATATGATACTCTGGTGGCAGGGTGATAATGGAACTGGAAACAGCAGATGGTTAGAGAATGCTCAGAAAGTCTATGACTAGCAGCACTGGTAAACAATAGGTAACTGAACACGAGGATCTGGATGGACAAGGACACGTGAGGGTAGTCAGTGGTCTGCGCATGGCAAGTTGTACCACTGCTATAGTGAGAAGGAATGTCCAGGAGTAATAAGGAGGTGGAAGTCAGCGGTCTGCGTATAGCAAGTTGTACCGCTGTCTGTAGTGAAGGAATGAAATCCAGGTGAAGGTAATGGGGAAGTCAGTGGTCTGCGTGTAGCAAGTTGTACCACTGCTTATGTGAGAGGATATATGCAACTGGTGACACAGGGAAACAGGAATCAGTGGTCTGCCTCTAGCAAGTTGTACCACTGAATATATATGTGAGGAAGGACACGAGGAGATAAATGCAATGCAGAGTCTACACGGGTACACTGAACTTGATCCCACGTTGAACTGCACACAATAATAATAATGAATGAACAGCACTGCACAGATAAACAAAGTCACTAGAATAGTCCAGCAAAAGGAAACACAGTCAATAATAGCAATAGTCTCAGAGGATGGAAACTCCAGAGGAGAACAACTCAGTCCAGATGGATATGCAATACACCAGCACAGTCAATGAGAAGTATGCATACCGTGGTTCAGATGAGCAGGCTGTTAGAGATAGCTGCAGGGATACCTGAGCGGCAGGGAACTGACGAGATGAGAAGTCCTTGCAGAATAGAAGCGGCAGGTAGGTGCAGCGCACTGTAGGTAGGCCAGCAAGGACGACAAAATACTCAGGAAGCAGTAGTATATCGGATTGAACAGCAGGAGACCACGGGAGAGCTGAAGCGATGTAGCAGAGCTGGAAGCCGAGGAGCGTAGACTCGATGCTAACAGGCAAGTTGACACAAATGGACACACTGTAGAAGCAGTAGGCAGCGGGTCAGCTGACGGCAGGTAGAATGCAGACTGGAGCGCTGAGACGAGCAGGACTCTGTAGACACGCTGAGGTAGCTAACAGGAATCAGCTGGAACAGTAGCGATGTAACACAGGAGAGTTGGAGAGATCTGTAACTTGTTAGACACACGGAGGCATCAGATAGGAATCAGCTGCTGGAGTCACGATGAAACACAGGAGAGTTTGAAGTAATCTGTAACTGTAGATATACGGAGGCAGCGGATAGGAATCAGCTGCTGGAGTCACGATGAAACACAGGAGAGTTTGCAGTAATCTGTAACTGTAGATATACGGAGGCAGCGGATAGGAATCAGCTGCTGAAGTCACTAGGAACACGAGGAGTAGAAGTGGTCTGGAAACCACAAACGGCAAACAGGAATCAGCATAAGCTGAACACACGAGGAGGCACTGGAACACCTTCAGAGACTCATGAGGAATGAGACTCCAAGATCAGGCAACGTGGTATTGACCACAGGTGCTTAATATAGGGAGTGTTGCTTGATCAGCCAATTAAGTTAAAGGAACATAACTGAAGGTTAGAAGGGACTGCACATGCGCAGTACCTCATTATAATGGACGGACACGGTTCCTAGCTACCTTAGAAGTAGCACTCACAGTCCGGTGAGTGACAGTAAGTTAGAGAAGTGCTCCTTTGAAGCTTCCTCCATGCCATTTCTAGGGTATATCATCTCCGGTTCTGGGCTACAGATGGACCCTGAGAAAGTTTGAGCAATCTTGGATTGGCCAAGTCTCGCCACCCTCAAAGCGGTGCAATGTTTCATAGGGTTCTCAATCTACTACAGACAATTTATCCAGGGGTATTCCACCATTGTTGCCCCCATCACAGCCCTCACGAAAAAAAGGGTTGGACGGAGGAAGCCTTGGAGGCATTCACATTCCTGAAACGGGCCTTCTCTTCTGCACCCATCCTCAGACAACCCAATCTCTCGCAACCATTTTTTCTAGAAGTGGACGCCTCTGCTATTGGAGTAGGAGAAGTACTCGCCCAGAATTATCCTCCTAACAAACTTCTTCCTTGTGCCTTTTTCTCCCGCAAGTTTCTACCCACAGAACGGAATTACATGATTGGAGACAGGGAGCTGTTGGCCATGAAGTTGGCTTTGTCAGAGTGACGTTATCTTTGGAGGGGGCTCAGCATGTGGTTACCATATTTACTGACCATAAAAATTTGTTATACCTACAGTCCGCTCAGTGCCTCAACCCTCGCCAGGCCCGTTGGTCACTGTTCTTCTCTCGTTTTAACCTCCGTGTGACCTTCAAGCCAGATCATCTTAACAAGAGAGCAGATGCACTTTCCAGGGCCTTCAACTCTGACCTGAACTCTGATCTACCTCTCAGTCGTCCCATCTTGGATCCTAAATGTTTGGTAGGACTCACTACGACCAATTCTCCTCCTCCTGGGAAAACATTTGTCCCTGCTTCTCTTCGGAAAAAATTACTCCGCTGGTGTCATGCCTCCAAATTCTCTGGATATGCGGGGTTTCTCAAGACTTATGAGTTGATATCCTGCTCCTATTGGTGGCCTACTATTCGATCAGACCTCAAAGATTTTGTAGCTGCTTGTAACATATGCGCCCAACACAAAAGTCCTCTTGCGAGTCCTATGGGTCCATTACAACCCTTGTCCATACCCACCAAGCCCTGGACTCATATCAGTATGGACTTCGTTACTGACCTTTCACACAGTAAGAGATGCAATACCATCTGGGTCATTGTGGACCGCTTCTCTAAGATGGCCCACTTTGTTCCTCTCACAGGTCTGTCGTCTTCATCAGTCCTCGCTCAACACTTCATAAAATAAATCTTTCGTCTGCACAGTTGTCCCATGGAAATTGTATCTGACAGAGGGGTTCAATTCACCTCTAATTTCTGGCGTGCCCTCTGTAAATCCCTCGGTATACAACTCAACTTTTCCTCGGCCTATCATCCACAATCCAAAAGCCAAACTGAAAGGGTGATCAGGATCTGGAAACATTCATCAGGTTATTCTCTTCCGCCTCCCAGGACAATTGGGTGGACTTCCTGCCATGGGCCGAGTTTGCACATAACAATCTCTTCCATGAGTCCTCTGCTTATTCGCCATTCTTTATGGTTACTGGGCTTCATCCTCTGTCATCCCAAATGTTCTCCTCTCCCTCCCACCCATGTTCCGGCAGTTGAGGATACCATTCGTGACTTTTCCACCATATGGACTAAAGTGGTCATAAATCTTAAAGAGTCTTCCTCTCGTTATAAGACATTTGCGGACAAGAGGCGCTGAGCGGTTCCAGCACTCAAGGTGGGAGACAAGGTCTGGCTATCAACTCGGAATATTCGCCTCAAGGTTCCCTCCATGAAGTTTGCTCCTTGCTTCATTGGACCTTATAAAATACTTCGGGTCATCAACCCAGTGTACTACAAGCTTCAGCCGCCCGCTTCCCTTCATATTTCCAATTCCTTCCATATTTCTCTTCTCAAACCCCTCATTATCAACAGGTTCTCCGTTCCAGTATCCACCTCCACAGTACCCAAATTTTCTCAGCAACAGGAGTTTGAGATCACACAGATCCTGGATTCCAAGATCTCCAGAGGAACCACCAAGTATCTGGTAGATTGGAAGGGCTTTGGTCCAGAAGAACGCTCTTGGGTCAACGCTTCTGACATCCATGCTCCAGCTTTGCTCCGAAGATTCCATGCCCAGTTTACAGGGAAGACTTCATCTAAGCATCCAGTGGCCACTTTTAAAGGGGGGGTACTGTAACGCTCCAGTCCCACAGATAGTACATGTCTCGTTACCTGCAGTCCATTCATCTGGAAACTGCCATGTCCCAGCATCAGACATTCTCCAGTTCATTCATTCAGCTATATTCAGATCTGTGCAGGTGCAAGCCTATTGCACTTCAGGACCTCCTCCCTCTTTTTCATTGGCTAAGCGTTTCTGGATCACTATTTAAACCTCCTGTATTCACCTGTCTGATGCATGTTCTTCAAGCTCACTTCCTGCAGCCTGTGGTTCTGGTTCCTGTTCTCCTTGTAGATTGCCTGTGTTCCAGTCTGCTCTCAGTTCATGGTCTGTGCTAAACCATTTTTTTTCGGTTTTTTTTCTTTACAGGAGTCCCTGCCTCAGGCCCCCTGGTCCGACTGGGCCCCCGGACACCTGCTCATCGTGCCCAGTCGGAAAGACGGCCCTGCCTATGTCACCTAAGGCAAATCTAAGATTTGTTACAGGCCATCTGAAAGTGTTGTGTATCTCTACAGTTAAAATTTTGTATTGAAAGACACTCTATTATGTGTGTCGCTAAATGCATGTTTCACAATGTCAGATGACATTATTATATGGCTACATGATGGTAACTGTGAAACAGGGAGAACATTTATAAAGAAACTAATGTGTTATACTTATTCCAACAGGCCGTCAGAGGCGTGAACAACATAAGGCCAGGGAAGAGGAGGGGGAGGAGGAGGTGCACAGGGAGGATCCTGAGGAGGTGGAGTTGGAGGAGGCGCCCAGGGAGGAGACTGAGGAGGTGAAGGAGGTGCCCAGGGCGGAGACTGAGGAGGTGAAGGAGGTGCCCAGGGAGGAGACTGAGGAGGAGAAGGTGGAGGAGGAACCCAGGGGGGAGGCTGCAGGTGCGCTGGCGAGGAAGGAGGAGGAGGCCCATGGGGAGGCTTTTGTAGAATGTAAGTATTTTCATAAAACAAACTGATATTTTTGTTGTTGTGGGTAGGCCCATTATAGTCATCATAAAGCACTGTTCCCACATGCCATTTGCCCGATAGCTAGTTATCCATTCCAAAAACTATTAATCCTCTGACTACTAATGTGTTTAGCATCCCATTAACCTTTACAGACATTTTAAATTTACGTCACACTTTACACCTCTGCTGATTACGTCAAACTTCACCTCAAGAAGTAATTTATGTATGGTAAATAATGTAAGCATGCAATTTTTTTTTTTATTTCCTTGTTTTTAACAGCTCAAGAAGACACCAGAACAGGGGAGGTGAACCCAGTATCGGTGGGTATGCTCATCCAAAAACTTAGAAAACATACTAAAAAAAATACAAAAAACTAAAAAACAAACAATTTCCTATTTAGAAAAATTATATGGTTCGGTTTAATTTTTATTTTTTTTCAATAATCTGTGTATGTTGTCTATTTTACATTTGTATATATGAAATAAAAATGTGTGTGTGTCTTTTACAATGTAATTATAAAACATGTATTCGTGTCACTTTTGTGAGTAATGATTGTACATTTATCACATACATTAAGCTTTATTTTTCATGTGTCACAACATGGTTTGGCAAAGGTTCAAAGTTCCTGTTTGGTTAACTTTTTTCCCTTATTTAGGCCCACAAAGTTGAGACAGAGAATAGCATGGTTGGAAATTAAACTCATGTCCCCAGTGCTGTGAGGCAGAAGTGCTAGCCACTAAGCTACCATACTACTAGATTGTGGTCTACATAGTTTTTTTGTACAGCTGAGTACATAACATAACATACAAGCTGTAGATGAAGAAAAAACAATGTTTCAAGACAAAATAAAAATAGTTACATTTACCTTAAAGGAGCCTGTCCCCTCCAAATCAACCCACCCCCCTCCGAGTCTTAGGCCATTCATAGTAATAGATGTCAGCATGCACATAATAATGTGAATCTGACCTATGGCTCACAATCTTTTTTGAAAGAAAAACATTGTAGTATATTAAAAATGCACCTTGCCCGTAGAGGTAATATTTCAATCTTGTACCGCACACTTACAACACCGCCTGATCAAATTCTCGAGCCCCATGAAGAGGCTTGGCAATGGGATCTGGGGGTTTCTTTGAACAGCGAGGAGTGGTCAACCATTCGTACGAGAACAGCGAAGGTCTCCATCAATGCAGGTATACAAGAAAATTGTTATAAAATATACATGCGTTGGTATCTGGTTCCAAAGAGGTTGCACCGGATGTACCCAGCAGTTTCAGATAGATGCTGGTGCCTTTGTGGGGCTAAGGGAACTTTTTTGCACATTTGGTGGGAATGTCCAGTCATCCAAACTTTTTGGAACCTCACTCTGGCTATAGCTCGAAAGGCTTCTGGCATTAAAGTTGCTAAGAAACCTGCCCAGATTTTATTAAACCAGCCAATTCCTGATATAAGTAGAGCCGAAAATTGCTTAATCGCCCATATCTATCAAACTGCCAAATTACTTATAGCTAGAGCCTGGAAACAACCCATTGCACCATCTAAAGCAGAACTGCTTAACCGCATTTGGTTTATTTCCTATATGGAGCATATCTCTGCCTTGCTGAATGACACTGTACTGAAATTTATGGAAGTTTGGACCCCTTGGTTTATCTGGCAACAGTTCCTCTATTCCGGATAATGCCTGAAGTGAAAATTCTACAATTGAGTAAACTAATATTCCCTCACCCCTTCTCAAAAACCAAGCATTATAAAACCACCTCCTCTTGCTGATTGTTTCTAGTTTCATTTTTATGCAGATATTTGCAGCTGCTGGATGTCAATATTGCCATTTGTCATCACTGTTAAAAATATACTTTTGTCTCTGTTCAGGCGGTTTCATAATACTGTTTAATCTGTATGTGTTTTCTTACATGTTTATGCGGTTTCAAAATAAAAAAAAAAAAAAAATGCACCTTGCCCTAACAAAGTTGCATTTGAGGGGGAGATACATATGAGGACAGATTTATTATTGTGGTAGAACGTGTAGTAGATCACTTTTGAACGACAGAGCTATCAAGTGTTTGTGTGATACATGAAAACAACTCTTCGCACCGCCCACATTTGCCGTTGCATAATACTGTCTTATCTTTAAATAGGAAGCGGATCTTAAGAAGCGGATCTTAAGATGGATCGACTGCTTAAGATCCCTTGCATCTTATTTTCCATTGCTTAAAAGACTTAAGATGCGCGTGTCTTTGAACTTACGTTCCTTGTTGAATTGCAAATTTTTATCTCCCCGTTTGTTCTTAAAATACTCATAGCAACTTACGCATGAGATAAGATCAGTAATGAATCAGGCCCTTAGGGAGTAGTACACTTCATGCTGTTTCTCACACCTTGTTTAGATATGTTTCATACATGTCTATATCTCTCTTTTTTGTGGTTGTATATTTTTGATTAGCGTTTTTTAATTACCCATTTTTTTGATAGCGATTTTTTACATATGTTATTCTTTTACTTTATACCTCTATTCTCAATTTTATTTATCATGTTTTTTGCTCTGCCTGCCAGCCTATATCATAGCTTCAAACACCTGGGGGTAAATGTATCAAAGTGCGAGTTTGCCAGCGTGTTTAAATTGCGGCAAATCGCGGGTGTTTACCCGCGAGTTTTAAAAAGAAAACTGGAAATGTATCAAGCTGCGATTTTGACACTCATGTTCAAAATTGCTGGTCATCTCTGGCGATTTTGAGCGATATAAACACTCCCGAGTTTAGCTAACTCTCCTGTGTTTGGCAAACTCTCCTGTGTTGTAACAGTGAGTTGTCAACACATCAATGTTACACTGGCCCTGTCATACAGCTGCCGGAGCTCCGGCAGCTGTTAAAATGTTATAGAACAGATAAAAGTTGAAAAAAAAAAAAGCGTGAGGTCCCCCCAATATTCATGCTTAACCCTAGTGCTGCCTGACTAGTGCTGGTCCCGTGAAAATCGGGGAAAAATTTTGCGTGGGGTCCCACCGATTTTCACTTTACCAGCACTAGGCAAACCAGCCAGGGTTGGCGGCACTATAGCAGGGGGACGCGCGGCAGGGGTCCCCCTGCCATAATGACTAACCAACCCTAGACTGTTCAGCGCTGGGCTGGATTCCCTAGGGAGTGGGGTCCGCCGAAAAAAACAGCTTATGCAAGTAGCGTAGCGCATGCGCGTAGCGTAGCGCAAATATGTGATTTCCCCACTAGCGTGGGAAAATCCCATAATATTGTACTTTGCTCTTACGCAAACAACGTAAGATCATTGCGAAACGGACCTCCTACTAGGTAGGAGGTGTTTGCGGCGGCTCAAGAACTTTTTTTTTTTTTTCTGCAATCAAGCACAAAGATTCGGGAAATTACAAATATGGGCCCCTTGTGGGCGAAGTGTTCCAGTTTCTCAAGAATCGTTTATGGAGGTATAAAATGGATGGGACTGGGGCAAGCCGTCAAGATGGAAGTATAAATATTAAGGGACTGGGGCAAGCCAGGACCTTGGTAAGAAGAAAGAAGACAGCATTGGTAAGTATTTGTTTTTTTTTATTTTTATTAAATAGATGTGGTAAAAAAGAGGGTGGGTAGTGTATTTATTGTGGGGTTTTGATTTTTAATAAATATATGTGGTGTTTATGAGGGTGTTGTTATTTATTTAACTTTTTTCTTTGTGGAACTACAGGTCCCAGCAAGTCAGGGATGTCAGGGCATGTTGGAACTTGTGGTTCTCCAAGTGCCAACATGCCCTGGCTGCCGTGGGTATGCTGGTGCTTGTAGTTATACAAGCACCAGCATGGCCACAGTTTTGTGGGCAACCTGGCTGGCTGGGACTTGTAGTTCCACAAACAAAATTGGTGTCAGTTTGTTTTTTTCACTATTTACCGCCGTATTACCCTACTACTATCCACAGCCCAGGGGTAGTAGAAAGAGCCCTGGTGCTATCACTGGGCTGGTTCTTTCTAGGGGGGGGGCCCGCTCGATTTTTTCGGCGGACCCCACTCCCTAGGGAATCCAGCCCAGCGCTGAACAGTCTAGGGTTGGTTAGTCATTATGGCAGGGGGAACCCTGCCGCACGTCCCCCTGCTATAGTGCCGCCAACCCTGGCTGGTTTGCCTAGTGCTGGTAAAGTGAAAATCGGGGGGACCCCACGCAAAATTTTTCCCCGATTTTCACGGGACCAGCACTAGTCAGGCAGCACTAGGGTTAAGCATAAATAGTGGGGGGACCGCACGCTTTTTTTTTAAAAAACTTTTATCTATTCTTTAACTTTTTAACACTGCCAGGGCAGTGTAACAGTGATGTGTTGATACAACACGCTGCTATCAAGCAGCATGTTGTATCTGGCGTGTTTAGAAGCAAACTCTCCTGAGTTTGCTAACTCGCAGCTTCATACATTGGAGACTTGTATAACTGCAAGTGGCAAACAGTCAGGAGTTTGATCTCTGGCGATTTTGCAAGTAGCGATTTTGACAGAAGCAGAACTCTGGCAATTTTGTATGAAAACTCAGCTTTATACATCAGCGAGTTTCAACTCTCCCGAGAAAATAGCTGGAGTTGCAAAATCGCACTTTGATACATTTACCCCCTTATTTCTTTGAAAGATTCATCTTACTTCCCTTTCTTCTACTTTTAGTTTTTGCTCTGATTACACTGTATCCTTATCTTTATATCATGCTTGTTGCTAGTTTTTCTTTGCACATTGTCATTGCAACATGGGATGTCTTTAACGATTTAGTCTAGGTGCAGTTTTGTTTAGCGTTCTATTATTATCTTTTATATTTCCACTTTCCCTTTCATCTGTTTGTGTGTTTTTTGTTTCTGTTTATGTGTGTTTGTGTTTTTTTCATTACAGATTTGATGCTGCTGGAGATTTGCTGCATTCTGATATTTATGACAGCTTGTCATCATGCAACCAGAGACGCTATTGAAGACAAATACATTTTTTATACATGAGACTCGACAATTTTCTGCTGGTGCTTATGACTCGCCGCATCTCAATCTGCTACTAACAGAGACCTATGGTATCCTGCTACCAAAATGACAACTTTACTGGTTATAAGCAGGGGCGCACGCAGGATTGTCAGGGGGGGGTTTCCCCCCTGACTCCCCCCAAAAAAAAAACGAGAGAGAGCTGCTGCGCATGCGCCCACGCATGCGCAGCAGCTCCGTTTTGGCAGCGCTATCCTATACAGCAGCCGCGGCGCTGTCAACAATACAATACAGCACCGCCGCAGACGCTTCTTTGACAGCGCCGCGGCTGCTGTATAGGGCAGTGCCGCTATGTGGGGCACGTAGTTAGCGCAGGGGGGGGTTTCTGGAGACTCAGAACCCCCCCTGCGTGCGCCACTGATAAGTAAACCAAGGACGCAATTCAAGATGGCTTGATGCTTTTACTTAGTAGATCTGACAACGATCTACTGCAGCCGGAAACTCATTTTTATTGTTACGTGATAGTTCATCTGCTTTCTACTCTGTTACCTATCAGACAACCTTGGGTGCTACTAATAACAGCTTCCCTTCTAAGACAACAGTTCAGACAGTGGCATGTTTTATATCGTGTATCGCTATGTCTCTGTTATAAAAGCTACGCCTTCAGTCATTTGACTATTGGCAGTCACTTTGGATATTTCAACTGCAATTTGTTTAAACAACTGAATTGGTTAATTTTTAATTAGGTGTCATTTAGAACTTGAAAAGTCCTGCAGTGTACTTACACATTGCCCCTGAAGAAAGTCAGAATCCCTGAGGAAACGCTATTTGGGCAGAGTCCACGTAATGCTCAGTATGCATTCATATCATATGTAATAAATTTGTTCTTTCATTGATACTCTACAAATTTTGATGGTGGTCTGTTCTATTTTATGAACCTGTTCAATTTGTATAAATATTATGGACCATGCACAGTGGAATTTGTGATTTGGATCTTTATTGTATTGAGTGCTTCATCTCTTTTGACATGTATATATATTCTGCAGCAGATATATCTATCCATATATTATAGGGAGTAAAGAAATGATTATGATACATGGAAATAGAGTATAATATATATTTAGTGTAACACTATTACTCAGCAGAAGTCCTGTGATCACTGTTAGGCATATTTGGAAATCCCAGTTTCTTAGCATTTTCTCAATGACTGAGAAATGGATGGGGCCCAATCTTTCTAAGAGCAGCTCAGTACCACCACTTTATGAAGCTGTAGCTAGGTAGCCCACCTTAGGAAAATTATATACAACAATCATAATACTGAACTTTTAAGTTGTGTTTCCAGAGCTGTTTGGCTGATCCGGCTCTAAGATTTGAAAATTTGTGATGAATCTTCACTCTTTAGATAAACTAAAAGGTTTGGATGGCTGCACTTCCAAACACTTAGAAGGGTACTCAGATGTATCTTTACAAATAGACCAGGGGAGACAATATAAGTAACCCCACCAGGAAAAGCATGTAACACCCAGCACAGCAGAAGTGAGAATACTGTCCTGCATATATGCCCAGCATTACTGAATTTCCCCCCTTGTCCTATGAAGATTAGTTGTATAACTCCCATTGGTAATGAGATGTAAAATAACACTTGTACTATATTCCATAGGCAATCACCATTTAATCATACATATATATATATATATATATATATATATATATATATATATATATATATATATTGTGGCAACAGCCCGCTACTGCAGAAGCACACGCGAACAACTTCTTCCTTTTTATGTAGTTTTATTGTCAGGATGGTAAATGTTTTGACACCGTACAGGTTTCACAGCAATACTTGGAGACCCTAAATGCTAGTTTTACATAGACCAGCTCTCTCTCAGGACCAGCCAGCTTACCCAGCGTTGGTCTCCGTGCACAAATGATACAAACAAGCTTTTATACCTGATACTCCTCCCCCAGCCTTAGCTTGATGAACAGGTGACACACCCACCTTCTCTTTAAAAGGAAACGCCCATTCACTGGCTCTGTTTCCACTAAACAGACACACCCTGTCTGTTTGCTGAGAGGAAGGATTTCTCTATCATGTAAGTTAACCAATTGTTTGTTACACATAGGTCTTTACATTCAATCTAGGTGCATTGCTGTACAAATGTTTTACTTTACTTCCCTGCTTTCTCTGCATATTGCCAGCTAAATGCCTCCTTTTGTTACAATATATATTGCATTATGGTTTTGGGACAAATAAACCCCAAAAATGAAACGACCATACGTAAATCATAAAAATAAACTACAAAAATTCGGCATCATCACTGCCTACTGGTTAAAACGTTTGTTAGAGTATTTCCTGCCTCACAAGCAATAAAAGGCTCTTCAACTTATATTACAGAAACCTAGCAGAAATAGGCAGTCAATGATACAAGAGCATCATTTATGTCATCATTTCACAGACGCAGACCACAAAATAGCTAAATATGTATGAACCTTTTATATCACCCTCTTGGTATTTTTGTTTTCAAATACTAGTGTATTGTCTAATTTCCTCTATTAAATTTTAATTTGCATGTTTACTTATATATTGTTGCAATTGCAAAAAAAATTACTTTTAAATTCTAAAATCAGATTTTGATTGGATGAAAGACAAAAAGGAAGACATAGAAAATCACTCATAGCGAAACAATGGAGCCTCCGATATATACCAGAATACGATATGAAATGCTTAGCTTGAGTCTGTTTTAAACAAATTTTGACAGAATTTACCAGGGGTTAACTTGCACTGGATAGAGCACATCACACTATACACCCTCAATCGCATGATTTTTTGCTCCCCCATGATGTTATCTGCTTCCACTATTATAAAGTTAAAAAAAAACTGATGTTCTGGCTAAGAAATGTACATCTGGTTCCTTTTCAAGGTACAAACCTGCAAATATTATCGGATTATGCACCCTCCACTCTCAAGAAACAGAGAGAGTTGATTACTGTGGCAAAAGCTCTTCGCAATTATAATATACAATACAACTGGGTTTAGCCTTTAAGAATATTATCATCAAAAATGTCAAAACTACTAAAATCAAAACCTTTCAAGGGATGTACCTTCCTTTCACAAATGGATCTTCTTTCAAACTTAATGGTGATTGCTTCCACTTCAACCTCCTCATCTGTACCTAAATGCCCTCCTCAGTCCAAGCAACATAAGTTAAATGAATTCTTTACTGAAAGTCACAGAGGGACATGTAATCATGGGGAAATGTTAACTTGGTTCTAGGTCAGAAACTTGATATCTCTCAAGCAAGTAGTACAAACAGACCTACAAAACAACTATTTAACGAAATTTAAGCTCTTTGAAATGTGGCGCCTGAACAATAGCCCTGCTAAAGCTTAATAGCCCTCACGATATGAAATCCAGAAAACACTACATATTTATTTCTTTATCTCTGACTAATCATCTTCTTGATGTGAGAGTATCCCCTATAACTTAGACTGATCATGTTTCTACATCTGTAAAGGTTAATATATCATATTTTAGACCACAACTGCAATGGCTTCTGTATTATTTCTTGATAAGTCTGTTCTGAGAAGACTTCTGAAGCCATACAGGACTACTTCGACCTTAACCTTGCTGTAGATATTTATCTTTCCACAGTCTGTCAGGCCCACAAGCCTGGTAGGCTAATTAAGATTGCTGTGAATTGAAAAAATTAGTCTTTTAAAAACATTGTACTGTCTTTTTCTGCACAACATCAACAAACACCTTCAAAAACATTGGATCATCAACTCGCAACTTATAGGGGCATCTCAATGCTCTTCTTTCTACTGAAGCTGAAAATACTTTAAAATGGCTCCAACAGAGGTTGTATGATAAGGTGGGCAAGGCGGACACTTTGCTTACGTCTAAACTTAGAGCAAAGGTAACTTGTAATCACATCTCTATTATTCGCACTAAACAAACTTTTGGCTTATAATCCAAATATAATACGTAATGAACTCCACTCTTATTTTTCAACCCTTTATTACATGCCTGATCATCCCCCAAAATCCATCCCTGACTCTATGAAAACATACTTAGTTATAGATGTATTAAGCCTTTGAAACAGGAAAAGTGAACACTATTTTAATACATTTATTTAATACACTATTTTAATACATTTATTTGAATTCCCTCTTGCTAAGTGCAACATTTGACTCTGCTACAACTTGGTCCAAATTTGTACTGATTCATAAAGAGGGCAGATGTTCCACACTGTAAGAAAACTATCATCCCCTACCTCTACCTAATGGATTTAAAATTATTTGCTACAATTTTAGCAAACAGGTTATGTAGCGTGATTCCCTATCTAAACCATCCTGCCGCCAGGCCTCGGCAATACCTGAAGAATTATTGGTTTCATTAATCATCTGCAAATGACTAAGACTTCTTCCTTGGCCCTCGCCATAGACACAAAGAAAGAAAGACTTATTTAGAATATTATGAATTTGACCTCCTCTATATGAGAATTGAGGGTAACTTCCTTGGAGAAATGTTATCGTTATAGCCCAACCCATCTGCTATTTACTCTGTTAACTCCTTTTCAGATAACAAGTGGCACCAGCAGGGCCTGATCAACCACTAGGCTGACCAGGCTGCAGCCTGGGGCGCTGGGTCCCGGGGGGCGCGGCGCTGCGGGTATTTATTTATTTTTTTCATTCTTTTTTTTTTTCTTCATTTTTTATTTTGGTGGTGGGGGAGGGGGGGTCGCCGCGGGGGGGTCGCCGCGGGGGGGGGGGTGGAGGGCTCGACGATCAAAAGCATTGGTGGTCAGTGGTTAGCAACACACAGCCAGTCGCCAGGCTGCCTGTAGCTGTGCAGCAGACAGGAAGCAGGACGTCTTCACTTCCTATCTGCTGATCTGAGGAGAGGAGAGACGCTGGCACAACTACAGGTCAGTGAAGGGGGGAACTGCCCTGCATTTCTATAGGGAGGGGGGGAACTGCCCTGCATATCTATAGAGAGGGGGGGAACTGCCCTGCATATCTATAGGGAGGGGGGGAACTGCCCTGCATATCTATAGGGAGGGGGGGGGAACTTCCCTGCATATCTATAGGGAGGGGGGGAACTGCCCTGCATATCTATAGGGAGGGGGGGAACTGCCCTGCATATCTATAGGGAGGGGGGGGAACTGCCCTGCATATCTATAGGGAGGGGGGAACTGCCCTGCATATCTATAGGGAGGGGGGGAACTGCCCTGCATATCTATAGAGAGGGGGGGAACTGCCCTGCATATCTATAGGGAGGGGGGGGGAACTGCCCTGCATATCTATAGGGAGGGGGGGGAACTGCCCTGCATATCTATAGGGAGGGGGGGAACTGCCCTGCATATCTATAGGGAGGGGGGGAACTGCCCTGCATATCTATAGGGAGGGGGGAACTGCCCTGCATATCTATAGGGAGGGGGGGGGGAACTGCCCTGCATATCTATAGAGAGGGGGGGAACTGCCCTGCATATCTATAGAGAGGGGGGGAACTGCCCTGCATATCTATAGGGAGGGGGGGTAACTGCCCTGCATATCTATAGGGAGGGGGGGAACTGCCCTGCATATCTACAGGGAGGGGGGGGAACTGCCCTGCATATCTATAGGGAGGGGGGGAACTGCCCTGCATATCTATAGGGAGGGGGGAACTGCCCTGCATATCTATAGAGAGGGGGGGAACTGCCCTGCATATCTATAGAGAGGGGGGGAACTGCCCTGCATATCTATAGGGAGGGGGGGGAACTGCCCTGCATATCTATAGGGAGGGGGGGGAACTGCCCTGCATATCTATAGGGAGGGGGGGAACTGCCCTGCATATCTATAGGGAGGGGGGGAACTGCCCTGCATATCTATAGGGAGGGGGGAACTGCCCTGCATATCTATAGGGAGGGGGGGAACTGCCCTGCATATCTATAGGGAGGGGGGGAACTGCTCTGCATATCTATAGAGAGGGGGGGAACTGCCCTGCATATCTATAGAGAGGGGGGGAACTGCCCTGCATATCTATAGGGAGGGGGGGGAACTGCCCTGCATATCTATAGGGAGGGGGGGAACTGCCCTGCATATCTATAGGGAGGGGGGGAACTGCCCTGCATATCTATAGGGAGGGGGGAACTGCCCTGCATATCTATAGGGAGGGGGGAACTGCCCTGCATATCTATAGGGAGGGGGGGGAACTGCCCTGCATATCTATAGGGAGGGGGGGAACTGCCCTGCATATCTATAGGGAGGGGGGGAACTGCCCTGCATATCTATAGGGAGGGGGGGAACTGCCCTGCATATCTATAGGGAGGGGGGGAACTGCCCTGCATATCTATAGGGAGGGGGGAACTGCCCTGCATATCTATAGGGAGGGGGGGAACTTCCCTGCATATCTATAGGGAGGGGGGGAACTGCCCTGCATATCTATAGGGAGGGGGGGGGGGAACTGCCCTGCATATCTATAGGGAGGGGGGGGAACTGCCCTGCATATCTATAGGGAGGGGGGGAACTGCCCTGCATATCTATAGGGAGGGGGGGGAACTGCCCTGCATATCTATAGAGAGGGGGGAACTGCCCTGCATATCTATAGGGAGGGGGGGGGAACTGCCCTGCATATCTATAGGGAGGGGGGGGAACTGCCCTGCATATCTATAGGGAGGGGGGGGAACTGCCCTGCATATCTATAGGGAGGGGGGGGAACTGCCCTGCATATCTATAGGGAGGGGGGGAACTGCCCTGCATATCTATAGGGAGGGGGGGAACTGCCCTGCATATCTATAGGGAGGGGGGGGGAACTGCCCTGCATATCTATAGGGAGGGGGGGGAACTGTCCTGCATATCTATAGGGAGGGGGGAACTGCCCTGCATATCTATAGGGAGGGGGGGGGGAACTGCCCTGCATATCTATAGGGAGGGGGGGAACTGCCCTGCATATCTATAGGGAGGGGGGGAACTGCCCTGCATATCTATAGGGGGGGAACTGCCCTGCATATCTATAGGGAGGGGGGGAACTGCCCTGCATATCTATAGAGAGGGGGGGAACTGCCCTGCATATCTATAGGGAGGGGGGGGGGAACTGCCCTGCATATCTATAGGGAGGGGGGGGAACTGCCCTGCATATCTATAGGGAGGGGGGGAACTGCCCTGCATATCTATAGGGAGGGGGGGAACTGCCCTGCATATCTATAGGGAGGGGGGAACTGCCCTGCATATCTATAGGGAGGGGGGGGAACTGCCCTGCATATCTATAGAGAGGGGGGGAACTGCCCTGCATATCTATAGAGAGGGGGGGAACTGCCCTGCATATCTATAGGGAGGGGGGGTAACTGCCCTGCATATCTATAGGGAGGGGGGGAACTGCCCTGCATATCTACAGGGAGGGGGGGGAACTGCCCTGCATATCTATAGGGAGGGGGGGAACTGCCCTGCATATCTATAGGGAGGGGGGAACTGCCCTGCATATCTATAGAGAGGGGGGGAACTGCCCTGCATATCTATAGAGAGGGGGGGAACTGCCCTGCATATCTATAGGGAGGGGGGGGAACTGCCCTGCATATCTATAGGGAGGGGGGGGGAACTGCCCTGCATATCTATAGGGAGGGGGGGAACTGCCCTGCATATCTATAGGGAGGGGGGGAACTGCCCTGCATATCTATAGGGAGGGGGGAACTGCCCTGCATATCTATAGGGAGGGGGGGAACTGCCCTGCATATCTATAGGGAGGGGGGGAACTGCTCTGCATATCTATAGAGAGGGGGGGAACTGCCCTGCATATCTATAGAGAGGGGGGGAACTGCCCTGCATATCTATAGGGAGGGGGGGGAACTGCCCTGCATATCTATAGGGAGGGGGGGAACTGCCCTGCATATCTATAGGGAGGGGGGGAACTGCCCTGCATATCTATAGGGAGGGGGGAACTGCCCTGCATATCTATAGGGAGGGGGGAACTGCCCTGCATATCTATAGGGAGGGGGGGGAACTGCCCTGCATATCTATAGGGAGGGGGGGAACTGCCCTGCATATCTATAGGGAGGGGGGGAACTGCCCTGCATATCTATAGGGAGGGGGGGAACTGCCCTGCATATCTATAGGGAGGGGGGGAACTGCCCTGCATATCTATAGGGAGGGGGGAACTGCCCTGCATATCTATAGGGAGGGGGGGAACTTCCCTGCATATCTATAGGGAGGGGGGGAACTGCCCTGCATATCTATAGGGAGGGGGGGGGGAACTGCCCTGCATATCTATAGGGAGGGGGGGGAACTGCCCTGCATATCTATAGGGAGGGGGGGAACTGCCCTGCATATCTATAGGGAGGGGGGGAACTGCCCTGCATATCTATAGAGAGGGGGGGAACTGCCCTGCATATCTATAGGGAGGGGGGGGGAACTGCCCTGCATATCTATAGGGAGGGGGGGGAACTGCCCTGCATATCTATAGGGAGGGGGGGGAACTGCCCTGCATATCTATAGGGAGGGGGGGAACTGCCCTGCATATCTATAGGGAGGGGGGGAACTGCCCTGCATATCTATAGGGAGGGGGGGGGAACTGCCCTGCATATCTATAGGGAGGGGGGGGAACTGTCCTGCATATCTATAGGGAGGGGGGAACTGCCCTGCATATCTATAGGGAGGGGGGGGGAACTGCCCTGCATATCTATAGGGAGGGGGGGAACTGCCCTGCATATCTATAGGGAGGGGGGGAACTGCCCTGCATATCTATAGGGGGGGAGCTGCCCTGCATATCTATAGGGAGAGGGGGAACTGCCCTGCATATCTATAGGGAGGGGGGGAACTGCCCTGCATATCTATAGGGAGGCGGGGGAACTGCCCTGCATATATATAGGGAGGGGGGAACTGCCCTGCATATCTATAGGGAGGGGGGGAACTGCCCTGCATATCTATAGGGAGGGGGAGAACTGCCCTGCATATCTATAGGGAGGGGGAGAACTGCCCTGCATATCTATAGGGAGGGGGGGGGAACTACCCTGCATATCTATAGGGAGGGGGGGACTACCCTGCATATCTATAGGGAGGGAGAGGGAGGACTGTCATGCATTTGTATAGGGAGGGAGAGGGGGACTGTCATACAAATCTATAGGGTGGGAGGGGGGGCTGCCATGAAAATCTATAGGGAGGGAGAGAGGTTGATATGTATGAAGGAGGGCAGAGGAGGGGGGCTGAAATATGTGACTGGGGGAGTTTTGATGTGACAGGGGGGGATAGCTACAGAGTGGAGGTAAGGAAAATAGCTGCAAGGGGGATGGATGCAGGGTGGGAGGTAAAGAAAATGGCTGTGGGGGGGGTTGTGGTTAAGGAAAATGGCTGCAGGGGGTATTTAAAAAATAGAGCAGCTTTGGGGGGCAGAATCTCATGATTGTGTGGTGGTCACATGGGTGGTCTCAGCAATCACTAGAATACTAAATATTAGTGAGATGGGGCTGGTAGAGGTTTGTATTTGATTGACAACAAATATTCAGATATTGCTTATATATGCCTGTCCAATGGGGTACTTTTAGCTGGCCATAATGGAGTGTTTTGTTTTAACTAAAGGGCCTAATCATTCAGGGTTTGCATTATAATACATTTTTGCATTTTCAAAACAGGACGCCAACTTTCCAGAAGCCAGCGAGAGGATAACAAAGTTGCAAGAGAGAAGAGCAAGAACAGGTAAGAGACAATGGCACAATCTGTCTAAATTTGAATGCTGGAGAATACACCTGAACATTCATATTCAGGAGTGTTCCTATACACCTATATATTCGGAGGAGGGGGAGTGGGGGGGGGGGGGGGGCGCTGCGGCTGTATTAGCCTAGGGCGGCCAGAACCCTTAATCAGGCCCTGGGCACCAGGCAGAGTTGTCTGCTCATACCCTTGATCTTTGCCCTTGCCGAGCAGCCTCTGGTGACTAAAATAAAACAAATACAGATATTTTGTGTGTTTATCTTAATAAGAAGGAATCTAAAATTGCTGTCTATGCAGATGATACTCTTCTCACACTTACTGACCCAAAAAAATTCCCTTTCATCTCTGCTTGAGGAAATCCATATATATATATTACACTGGGAAATGTTGAAACGAGTTAAAATGAAAACTAGCATATTGCGGATGGTGGTTTCAATAGTCCATTCAAATTCAAGTTCTCTTGAACACCAAACTATGGGTTGGTTATGAGGTGGAATTATTACAAGTGGCATTGAGCATCTCCTGTTTATGGCTTCTTGGACTCCTACCAGTTAATTCCTTCCCTACTATTGCTTTTTCTTGCAAACTTTTGAGACCAATCCTCATGTAAAATAATTTTTCCAACGCCATCTATTTTTCCACTTGGCTACATAATGAAATTAGGATCCTCCATGATTTAAATTTATTCAACTTTTTTACAGAATTTTCTAATCTTCAATTAAGTCTAAGATTTCCCTCAGTATTTACAAATATGAAACTTAGTGACTCGACTCAGACTTATCCATCAGAGGACTCCTCGCTCATCCCTTTAATCAATTAATCATTTTCACTTAACTTTAAGGTTTATTTCATTTATTTACAAACTATTCATAGCTCTGCTCGCAATGGAAAGACACCCTTTTGTGACATCATGATAACAAAAAATGGGGGTTACGATTTCCAATGAGATTGGCTTTTGATACATAATCTCACTAAAACTTCAATTTGTACTAAAATTAGGTAACACTATTACAAATGATATCATAGATGGCATCTTGTTCCATCCGGGACTCATGTTCCCATCTGCGTCTGATCTTTGTTGGAAGAATTGTTTTCAATTGAGTCATTTTGCACACGTTTGGGGGACTTGATTAAAGCTGTGACAACTGTTGACTGAATGTTTTTTCATTCCACTTCCAATTCCAGGTATTAACAATTACTGTAATAAACTAATGTCATATCTGCAATGATGTGACTTCTCAGTTGGCTGCTCTTTGGAAATCTGATCCACCCTCTCACTGCTATTATTTATAGAGTTTTGTATGTTTATAAAATGGAATGCAGCACATGTTTACGCTCTGGAATGCAACACATCTAAAATATGTAATATTACATGGTTTCCCTGGTTACATTATTTTAACAATGATAAAAACATATTTATTCATTCAAATCATTTTCATAATGTATTCTGTTAAATATTGATCATTCCAATTTATCTTCCTGTGGAGAGTTCACTGCCCCGATTTATTCTACTCCTTTCTGTTTTTCCATCATATAATATAATCATTTTTTTTCATTATTATTATTATCTTTGACTTATAAGGTGCCACAAAGGGTCCGCAGCACCGTACATTACATATACAGAAAACAGAGAAGCAAGACACAACATGATACAAAAATATATACAAACACAGGTGACAGGGTAAAGCAAATCAGATTATTTCTGAAACAGATAGTGAAAGGGATGGTAGAAATCAGCGAGAAGAAGGCCGAAGCTTAAGAAAACAGGGAAAACAGAGCGAAGCAGGCCAAGAGGTACAGAGGGTGAATGAGCAGTAGAAGGAGCACACAAGGAAAGAGGGCCCTGCTCATGAGAGCTTACATCCTAAAGGGAAGGGGGGGACACATAAAGGGTGGTACTAACTGGGAGAGAGAGCCAGGACAAGGAAGTTAGGAGGAGGACTGATAGACTTGAATAAAGAAACGTGTCTTAAGGGCATGCTTGAAGGAAGCCTTTGAGAATAGATGCTAACCTGATGGAAAGTGAAAGATCGTTCCACAGCAAGGGAGCAGCCCGGGCAAAGTCCTGAAGACGAGAGTGAGAGGAGGTGATCAGTGAAGTAGTGAGGCGGCGGTCACAGGTAGAGCGGAGGGGGCGGGTAGGATTGTAGGTAGAGATGAGATTGGAGATGTAGGGATGAGAAGATTAACTAAGAGCTTTAAAGGTGCGGGGTGAGGAGTTTAAATTTAATTATGTAGGGTATGGGGAGCCAATGTAGTGACTGTTGGAGGGAGACTGCAGAGACAGAGCGGAGGGAGAGAAAAATGAGTTGGGCAGCAGCATTGAGGATAGACGTAAGAGGGTCAAGGCGAGAATCAGGTAGGCCAGAGAGAAGGAGGCTACAGTAGTCAAGGCGAGATATAACAAGTGAGTGAACAAGGGTTTTCTTAGCTTCCGTGGTGAGAAAGGGACGCAGGATTTTGAGAGGGACAGAATGTGAGGCTTGAATGAGAGGGAGGAATCAAGGATGACCCCAAGGCATCGGACTTGGGAGACAGAAATGAGGGTAGTGTTATTAACAGAAATAGAGAGGGGGGGGTGGGAGAGTCCTGGAAGGGGGGAAGACTATAAGCTCGGTCTTGGAAATATTGAGTTTAAGGAAGCATTGGGACATCCAAGATGACACGAGACAGAAGGGAAGGGGAGAGGTCAGGGGGTGAAAGATAAATTTGGGTATCATCAGCATAGAGGTGGTACTGGAGGCCAAAGGAGCGGATGAGGACACCAAGGAAGGAGATGTAGAGAGAGAAAAGCAGGGGGCCAAGAACGGAGCCTTGAGGAACGCCAACAGGTAGGGGAATAGGGGGTGATGTAGAATCATGAGTAGAGACTGAGAAGTAGCAGTTGGTAAGGTAAGAGGAAAACCAGGAGAGGACAGTGTTACATAGGCCTATAGATTTGAGAGTTTGCAAAAGGAGTGCATGGTCAATGGTATCGAAGGCAGCAGAGAGGTCAAGAAGGATAAGAAGGGAGTAGTGTCTATTGGATTTAGCGAGGAGAAGGTCATTAGTGACCTTAGTGAGGGCAGTTTCAGTGGAGTTGAGGGGGCGAAAAACCAAATTGGAGCGGGTCAAGGAGTGAGTGAGAGGAGAGAAAGGAGGTGAGACGGTTGTAGACAACCCGTTCAAGGAGCTTGGAGGCAAAAGGAAGAAGCGAAATAGGGCGGTAATTAGAGAGAGAGGCGGGATCAAGGGATGGTTTCTTGAGTATGGGGGAGACAAGAGCATGTTTAAAAGAGGAGGGGAAGATTCCAGAGGAGAGGAATAGGTTGAGGAGGTGTGCAAGGTGGGAGCAGACTTTCCAGAGAGAGGGAGCGGAGGAGGTGGGAGGGGATTGGGTCCTGTGTGCAAGTGGAGGGGGGAGAGGAAGAGAGAAGGGTATGGACTTCATCTGCAGATACCGGAGGGAAGGAAGAGAAGGAGGGGGAGATAGCAGGAGGGGAGGGGAGAAAGGAGATAGCAGCAGCAGAGGAGGTTGAGAAAGGGGACAGATTGGGCATTGAGGGGGGAGTGGGTGGGGTAAGAAGGGGCTACTTGGAGATGTCATGACGTATAGACTCAATCTTGGAGGTGAAGTGGGTAGCAAAGTCGACAGCAGGGAGAGGAGGGAGTTGAAGGTGGCAAAAAGCTGATGGGGGTTGGAGGATTGGGAAGAAATGAGAGCTTTAAAGGAAGATTGTTTAGAGAGCGATAGGGCCAAACTGTAAGAGGCAAGTATGAACTTGAAGTGGAGGAAGGCAGCATGAGTGCGTGACTTTCTCCAGAGTCGTTCTGCACTGCGGGAGTATTTTGGAAGATAACGGGCAAGTTTATTGTGCCACGGTTGCGGCGGGGACCGACGAAGCTTGATGGTGACAGCCGGGGCGACAGAGTCAAGTGCAGCGGTAAGAGTGTGATTGCCCCTTATCGGGGCAAGAAAGAGTGTTGATGGGGGAGAGGAGCGAGCCCAGGGAGAAGGAGAAACTGGTAGGATCAACTGTGTCAACTGTGTCCAGATTACGCCTGGTGAGAGTAACTTTGGGGGATTATGAGAGGGGTGGAGAGATGCTAAAAGAGAGGAGATGGTGGTCCTAGAGTGGAAAAGGTGAATTAATGAGGTCAGACACAATACCGAGGTGTGAAAAAAACATTTCTAGGGAGTGGCCACTGCAGTGGGAGGGAGAAGAGGTCCATTGAGAGAGACCAAGGGAGGAGGTGAGGGAGAGAAGTTTGGAGGCAGCAGGGTCTGAGGGATTGTCTATAGGGATATTAAAGTCCCCCAATATGAGGGAGGGAAGGTCAGAGGAGAGAAAGTGAGGGAGTCAGGTGGCAAAGTGATCAAGAAATTGGGAGACAGGACCAGGACAGTAGATAACCGCAACACGGAGGCAGACTGGGTGGAATAGGCGGATAGAATGTACCTCAAAGGAGGAAAAAGAGAGGGAGGGTTCAGGGGGAAGAACCCGAAAAGAACAGCAGGAGGAGAGAAATATGCCAACACCCCCATCTTGCCCTTCCCCAGGTCTGGGTGTGTGGGAGAAGGACAAGCCCCCGAAAGAGAGAGCAGCTGGAGAGGTAGTGTCCTCAGGGGATAGCCAGGTTTCAGTGATGGCAAGCAGGTTGAAGGATCTATAGATAAAGAGATCATGGATAGAGGTCAATTTGTTACAGACTGATCTGGCATTCCAGAGACCACAGGATAGTGGAAGAGAGGGAAGAGGAGAGATGTGGATGAGATTGTTGGGGTTGCTCTTCTGCAAGGGTGAGTATGATATGGAGCGAGGGGAATGACAGGTAAAGAGGGTTGGAATTGGATGCGAAGCAGAAATAAGAGGGGATTTGCCAACAGACAGGAGACGAGAGAGAAGGGGCAGAGAAGGGGCAGATAAGGGGGTTTATGAATGGGAGATGCAGAAGGTAGGAGTCACGTGAGGGAGTAAATTACCTGGGGGGAAAGAGAGGGAGGCGGTAGGTAGGAGCTGACTGACGTTGAGAGAAGAGCAGCAAAGGGGACAAGAGGGAAAGGGTATGAGTGGGGAAAGGGAGGAGAGAGGAAAAGAAGGAAGAGGGGGCAGCAAGTAAGATCAGGGGCCAAGAGGCACAGAAGAGAAGAGAGGAGTGAAATAGGGAGGGGGATGGGAAGTGAGAGTGAGGAGAAGGAAGAATATGGAAAGGTTGGACATGGGAAGCAGGGGGATAGAGGGAGAGGACAGAAGTGAGAGAGGAGTAAATGATGATAAAGCTAGAGAAGGTGTGGAATAGACAGTTGAAAGAAATCAGAAATCAAGAATGGTAAGGGCTAACAAGTGGAGTGAGGAAATGGTGAGAGCACAAGAGGTGAGTAAAATGAAAGAGTGCAAAGGTAGAAGGAGAGAAAAGAGAAAGAAGAGATGTAAAGTATGAGTCAGGGAATAGGAAGCAGTAAGTAGAGATACCAGATGGGTTTGTTTAGAAAAAAACAGTTAGATAAGACAGTGACATTAGGCATGATTGGAAGGTAATAGTATAACATAAGGCATAATACAAGGTGCACTGAGCTGGTTATACAAGACCACAGGACAAGAGGGAGCCAGTTCAAAGTTCAAGCTAACTGGAGCAACAGTGTGGATTAAAGTGGGAATCCAAGCAGCATAAGAGAAATCCCCAAGTCATAATACTGCAGCAGGCCTGAATAAGTGTGAGAACCAGTTCAGCAAGGAGAGTCCAGGCAGTTAGCAATCCAGGTGGTGAAGGATATCAGAGCTCAGGCAGATTGTTGAATGTTGTGCTCATTGTGCAGTGTTTGCAGGTAAAAGGTCCCCTCCTGTTCTCCTCTTGTTCCTCTCTTGTATATGTCTAACTGTACTAACTAAATTAGTTAATACACTTGCAAGAATTCTCACTCGCTAACAGCCTCATAGGCTTACACAGCCTAATACTGCTGTTTAAATAGGTTCAATGTGACCACTTTCATGAATTTACCCCTAACTAATCAGACACTACAAACAAAGTAATACAATTCTTAAACAAATAGAGGGTAACCATACCATATAGCTAAAATATCTGCACAATTGATCTTTTACAGATAGCTTGAGCAGTGGCTGAATGAGATATTTACCATATAGCTAAAATATCTGCACAATTGTTCCAGTGAATAGTAGTTGGGATGTGTGGTATCATTTAGTCTTATTTTACAAGTATGTAAGGCTTTAGAGAGCTACAGCCCCAGTTTACATATTTACTAAAGCTCCATATAAGATATATTTTTAAATTAACTATCCACTGAGAAACAAGGGATAAGAACTCCAACAATATGTCAGGCTGTTTCCTGCAGCCTGGTGATTATGAGATTCTGCACCCATGTATGGTTTAGTAGCTTTGATGTCTAGAGCAGTGGTGCCCAAACCTTCTCAGTTTGAGGCATCCTTAGGATCTCCATAATTTTTCAAGGCATCTTAAGCTAAAATGATTACTGAGTAGTCACGTTTTTTAAGTATTTGGGTTAAAATAATGTAATAAGTATTAAGGCCCCTTCATCATCACACTGTGCCCCTTCATCATAACACTGTGCCCCTTCATCATCACACTGTGCCCTTCATCATAACACTGTGCCCCTTCATCATCACACTGTGTCCCTTCATCATATCACTGTGCCCTTCACCATACCACTGTGCCCCTTCATCATCACACTGTGCCCTTCACCATATCACTGTGCCCTTCACTATCACACTGTGCCCCTTCATCATATCACGGTGCCCCTTCATCATCACATTTCATATTTCTGTGTTCTTTTTATACTATGCTTTGTAACAATCATGCTTTTTAGCCTTAATTCATGAGCTTTGTGGAAATTTAGATACTGTATGTTGTTGTTTTCCCAAAACCAAAAATGCAACAGCTCCCCTATATTATCAAACTAATAAACCAAGGAAACACTGAATCAATCTAAAATGATTACAAAATGAACTTAGTATTAAAAATGTTTTGAAATCATTGATGATAAAACGCATCTTGCTGGGTAAAACAAATGTTTATTTTTATGTGAGAGAAGAAAACCTGGGTAAGGTAAATCAAGGAAAATGGCAGCTGATTTGCAGGAGTTAAACTCCTCTGGAGATGGTACCAAGATATATAATTGCTGCAAGCATGGTACATGGGACATGGACTGTTCTTGGTTGGTTCCAGAGTCCTATACTGCTTCACAGATGTTCTGGGGGGAGGGTGGGTCAGATCCCATACATTACAGGTGCTAGAAGTAAATGAAGACGAGATCTTCACATGAATAAATATTTGTCTCTTTAAAAATGCATCAAAAATGTACACAAACACCCACGCTGTATATGTATGTATAAGCACGCTCTTATTTAAATACATTATGTGAGAACTCGGTGTGAACATGGGACTATGAAAGAGGTCATAACTTCATTTCAATAGGCGCAGCCAGCTTGTAATGCAGGATATTGCGTGTGATGCTCCAGAGGCTGCATCATGCTATATATGCCTTGCTGCTGCTTATTTGTCATTTATTGTGTTCTCTCCTCTGATCCACGAAACAGATAGCTGTGACTGCAGATTAAACTCTCTTCTTCCCTCCCACTGTTTTTTTTCCCCTCTACTCACCCACCCATCTCACCCCCCAGAGACCTCCATGCATTTGACGTCATGTGTGCTCCTTTCAGTTGCCATAGCGACTCCATTCCCCAAACCCCTTTGCCTGTCTCCTCTCGTAGCTTCCACAATGGTACAGCCAGCATCACGCTGCACAATGCTTTCCAGGCAGTGAAAGAAGGTGATTCAGCAAGCTTGTGTATGCCTGTCCATCTTTCCCGATACGTTTTTATTTTCTTTTGTATTCTTTTACATTAGAAAGCTTTAACAAAGCCAATCTGCTACCATTATTGTAAATCTATACCCCTGCCCCATTTTGGGGACCCGTTAAGTCACCTGGCCATCGCTTAATTCTTATCCCATCCCCCCCGCAATTGGCGTCTGGAATGTGGTCTAAGAAAGCCACATAGAAGAACAGTGTTTGGAGGCGCACCTCTTGGTCTGGATTCTTGCATTGCAGGCACGGAATGGTGAGTAGACTTGTATAATGATGTTGCTGTAATGGATGTAGCATAGTGACTTACGGGTGGGGTGATGAGAACACGCTGATTAAAATATTTAATGTAGTCATTGATGATCACATACTGATTGGCACTGTGGGTGACGTTGCTAAGTTATACTGCTGCACTGTATGATATATATATATATATATATATATATATATATATATATATATATATATATATATACATATATGGCAGTTTGTATGCTGACGTAGCTGGTGCTTGTAAACATTAGTGCAGTATTGAGCTGCAGTTGATATATACAGGAACCTTGCCTCTAATTACTGTGTTTCTCATGCAATCGACCCCACATCTTTTTTTTTTCTTAAACTCATGAGGCAGAAAAAAAATGGCCTCATAGACATAGTTGATCAGAAGCTATTAATACATTGTCTTTTCTCTAATTGTATTTCTGCCTACAAACTAATTTTTATGATGACAGAAATGGCTCCTCATAATGGATTAAAAATGTTGTTTTATATGCAGCATTGAGCTATTTATATTTCTACATACATGTTTTTTGCTTTTATATCATTTACATACTGCAGTAATAATATCCATGTTTCTCTGTGTGGAATGTGTGAGAAAATATCAAAAATAGATTTACATCTTGCCATGTTTACCAAAATATGGGAGATATTTCAGGTGCAGGAAATGGATAAGTTGATATTCTAACAAGTTAAATAATAAATATGTACCTATTATATATTCAGTACTTCCTTAAAATGGCATGACGGAACAGTTCATTTTTTTTATTTTTTTTTTATTTTGCTGCATTGCCTCAGCATCGTCTGCAATCTCTCCTTTCTATACCTATTGATTACCAATAATTCATAGAAAGGTTTAATAAGCAAGGTGAAAGTCTTGCTGGTAGGACCTAATAGCATAATTCTTAAAAAGTAAATGGCACTTTTTTTTTTTGTAATCAGAAAATACACTACTAATGCACACAAAGGTTTACACGACAAGGCCAGAACCATACAACATTATAACGGAACATGGATATGAGTGATGTGGCTAACCTGCCAGTATAGCACATTTGCGTTAGTAAATGCTAGACGCTGTGAGGCATGCTGCAGGCCTCGCTCCAGTATAGACAGGGGTGATAAGGAGACTGTGCTGGCTGCAGTATTGTGACAGGTTGTCTTTGCTCAGCTCTGTTCCAAGAGTGCAGTATAAACACCCACTTGCTTTATCACCAGCTTTTCCTATAGCACAACGCAAAGCCACCAATAGGTGATGACCCTTATAAACCTTTAAGCTAATTACTTTTTGTCAGTCAAAGTAAATGTTGCTGTTTTGTCACCTTCTGCTGCATTCTTTTGTTTTCGGAAACGTGCTGTTATTTTACCTTGATCAAAATTTAAAATAGGAAGATTTTGCTACTGGGCATGTTATAGATAATATTGCCTCTTGCCATTATGGTGGTTTATTTTTTTTCTGCTTGGGCAAATGAAAACCAGGGTATATTATATTTTGTTACTATGCTGTTTTTGTTGTCAGATGTAAACATACTGTCAGCACACATCGTTTATATGTACAAACCAACTAAAGAACTGCCTAAAATATTTTTTTTTTGTTTTTATTTTGCACACTGTTTAAAGGTAAGGTTTAAGACCATAGAGGTCAATGTTGTTGGCGCATACCATATCGAGTTTTAGAATTAAAGAAAGTAGAACTTCTTCAATATGCCAGTTGTCAGTTTGATCATCTCACTCTGCCTCTGCAGTGCTAATGAACTGCTTGCTCTTCCTACTGAAATAGGAGGCATTAATTATGCTAATGGTGGTTTCAAGCCAAATCAGTGTGTTTTTATTATGCTATTTTATCTAGACAGCCTAATTTTGGGATGCACCTTCATTACATCCCTTCCCCCAATTAGAATGCTAATGTATAGATCCCAAGTGTAAATGACAGCTGTCAAATTGCAATGAATGATACAGCCATTGTTCTTCTACTTGTATTAGGATTCTGCTGCAGTTTCTAAAAAAAGGCACAAAAACAAATGGGGCTGAGTATTAAAAATGAAGAAACTACATGAGCATACACACTAGGGTGAGCTATTCCTTGAAGAATCATCTCCCTTTGTTGCCTGGTGTTGACAATGAAGAGACCAGGTTTATTTAGATGGCATTATACTATTATTCAGCCACCAAGTTTAGAGATATTAAATATATTCTTACAATTGCAACGTATTTACAAATGCAGTTGACACCCTATATCAGCTCTTGCAACCTTCCTTTTGTTTAGCCTTCCCACCCTGACGGAAGGGTATGAAAAATGAAGGTTGAGAATAACTGTGAATGCTAGGTTCTGAATTCTAAAGGGAGGGGGCACATGTTCTATTCACTAATGCAGCCAGGCCTGACAGTTAAACTGATTATTGCTTTTATTTTACTTAGACACATCTATAGCTCCCTGTTTCCACCTCCTTTTCTTCAGTATTAGGTAAATGTTTTTCTATTTAGCCCACTTCCATGACTAATCTTATATACATTTAATTTGCAGAGTTGTTTTTGGACATATGTCAATATTGTATATTAAATCAGCCCACTATAGGTGCTAATTCATGTATTGTGCAACCACCTATCATGATGTCATGCTTATTTGGCTTTATCATAATATTTGGCTTAACAACCCCTGTCTTACTGAAATTGTAAACAAGTAGACTATTTTAGACCTGCTATTAGTTCTTCATAATTAAGGCTCATTCGTATTTGTTAATATGCTATTAACTGTAACTTGCTTGAAACTGCATTCGCCCAATGGTGTGAATGTAGATGGAATGCTTGTTATTATAGAGATCATTGATTTGTATGGTAAATTGTTCTGCAGTACACACTCAATCTCTCGGCAGATCACAAATACAACATATTATTTTCCAGGTGTTTTTGCACTTTACTCTGTTAATCTGGGCACCCACATAACAGGAGCCCCCACAAACTAATGGGCCACCCCTGCTATGCAGCACCTACCACCCTCCTCATGGTTCTGGAGCGTAGCAGGCACAGTTCACAGAGAGATGCGCATGAACACTGCACGGTTTTCTGACAGGCCTGGAGAGTATTAAATAAATGCAGTCAGTGCTTTCCGGCCCTGAGCTTGTACAGAGGACAAGTTCATAATAGGTGCACCACCTAACTGCACGGAAGGTCAAATGCATGTAGGAGCCCTTAAGTTTTGTAAATTCGTTGCATGTAAATACATTTTGGAACTTCCATTTGGAAGTTCCCTATAATAACTACTTGTAAGGTATCAAATATTTATTAGGTGTTCAGTACACATACCAGGTCAAATAACGAAGTTTTAACAGTATTTATTGGCTTGCTGCCCGGTAATCTAATTGAAGTACATTGCAATCAGATTTTACAGGGAACAATGCTGCATAAACATTGTAAACACCATGTCTAGAATCTCACATTTTGTCAAGGTACAGAAACTTTATGTACAGCTTGGGCTACAATAGTGTAAGTTCATTCTTCTCTGTGGATGGCAAAAAAAATATAGGGGAAATTACACACTGAATACTTAAGGCCAAATTCTGCCAGAAAAATTTGCAAAATTCCCTACTCAAATGCGGAATATAGCGACTATTCCATGGAATTGAAAAATGTTCTTATCTGTCTACATATAGGAGAACTTGTATTTTATATATATATAGTGTTCCTTTAACTTGGAGCTTCATGGGCAGAGTATATATAGCAAAGAGTTGAATGGTAGCTATTTTAAATGTCACATATGACTTTAATCTATACAATCTAAAAGTAAAAATATAGTTCTTTAGGTATTCCTAAGAGTATAATCCCTTTACACCATAGAATCAGAGAAAAACTTATTCACACACACACACTGCCCACATTTGCTATATTTTTAAATACATTTCCAGGAACACTCTACAGTTGGGAAGGTATTTGTTGTATGTGGTATTTTATTTTCAGACATTAAAGACAATGCCTACTCAACATGGCCATATCACTGGACATGATCAAGAGGAACAGTAAAAGTGCACCATCCAGTAGAGAGCTCATTCCTGTAGAACATATAATATATATAATATCATACCTAGCAGTAGTATCATTATTAATATGTTCAGAGGTTGTAATAATCCCATCAATATGCCCAATCAGTAGTAATCCCAGGAAAAAACCCTATCATAAGCACAGTAGTAGTTATGCCCAGTAATAATCACCTCACTAATAATACTCAGTCATTTTTCCAAGTAATAAATAAGTAATAATAGTAATAACCAGTATCAGTAACAATGCTCAGTAATATGTCACCAGTAATGCTCAATAATATGCTAAATATAATGCCCAGTAACATGCCAACCGTAAGGCACAGTAATATGCTAACACTAATGCCTAATAATATCCCAGCAGTAATTATACCCAGTACTATGCTAAAAGTGCCAGCTGCAGTAATGTAAGTAATATGCCAAATTATGGCAATAATAACATGCTCAATGATATGTTACTCAGTAGGAGTATTCCAGCAGTATTGAAGTCTAGTAATATGCAAACAGTAATGCTCAGTATTAATCCAGATCTATTAATACCAACTAATATGCCAGTTATGATGGCCAGCATGACAACAAAAATATGGAAACAGTAGTTATACCCAGCAGTAGTAGTGGCAGGTAAAACAGCTAATAATAAGCACAGAAGCACTGATTGCAGTGATTATATTGGTCATATTGCTAGTTACTCCTCTCCCCCTCCACTTTCATTTCTACAGTCCTGTGGGAGCCATGTACTATCTTTGTTCCATTGCCTCATTGTAACAGGGTATGTGGCATCAGCTGTAATTGGTTGATGACAGGCTCATGAGAGGCAGAGGAGGCAGAAAGGACTAGCACCAACACAAGAGAGATGAAAGGCGGTTGGTGCAGAAAAAGTGCCGCCTGAGGCGACCTAGAGTAGATACACCCAAATTTAAAATAGCAATTTTCAGAGATGTTAATTTAAACTGCATGCATGGAAAAAAATAAACACTGAAAACTGCATCCACCAATCAAAAAAGTATCGGGAAATTGGTCAGTAGCACAAGTCCCAGGATATAAATAAAAAGTAAACAAATATTAAATTAAAATATTGTTTAAATTGATTAGGTTCATATATTTAAAATAATCATTTGGAATAATGTACCATTAGAGACAAATGCACTATAATATTAAATATATGAGTAACACACAAATATATATGAAATATTGCTAATTATATAAAGCTACAGATTACTAAAAAATATGTCACAAACATAGGAGGAATATGCTGATAGACATTCAATAACCTAAAGGGAAGTGGAAAACAAAGAGAAACTCAAATATAATGTCACTAAATAGGGAGTTGGGCCACCAGGTGCTGGAGGAATTCTGCACAATTTTTCCACATGAAAGTCACTCAGCTGATGCCTGGTGGTGGAAAACTGTGATTCAGGCATTGTTACGGAATATCCCATAAATGCTGGATTTGGTTCAGATCTGTTGACGGAGAATGCCGTGAGATATGGATAACATCTGTGCCATGCTCATCAAACCATTGGGAGATCAAGCGTCCTCTGTGGATGGGGTCATTGCCATCCTGGAAGAAAGGAAAGGAACTCAGCTACTTGGGGTGAAGATAAAGAATTGACACAACTCACCACTGGTCACATGACCTCCGTGATTAAGCAGAAATGTTAATTTAATAAATAAAAAAACAATATCTTATGAATTAAGAATTTATTACACTGTTCTCTAACTTTGCCTCAAAGTCTTTAGCAGTCCCTGAAAACAGTCCTCTCCAGTGAAGCTGATTACATTCCATGAGTTCCTTGTCATCTGGTTTACCTATCAGTTCACTGCCAGTCTGTGCATGAACTTGGTATTTTGATATTAGAAAGACAACCATCAAGTACATACAGTACTATTAAAGGAGTGGTCCACCTTTGTACAACCCACTCTTAGTATAATTTGCCACCCCTTGTAGCAAATACGGAAACCCAGGAAGCTGGATTGCAGTGGAGCTCACAGTGATTGAGGACTTATGATAAGGAAGCTTATCACATTGCCAGTTTACACATGCACCGTGGAACTGGAAGCTCGGACTCGGCCGTTACATTTTCACTAAAAAATAAAAATATTTTTAAAAATGTTAATAAATATTTTTTTTTAAAAATATATGAAAAATACTATATTTTAATATCCTGAGATGGCAATAGTGATGGGAGAAGAGTGGTGGTACATGGCCTGGCGTTGTCATTGGTAAATACACTTCTCCATGCTTTGCTGGAAGTCTCGACTGTCACACATTGCGCCAGTTAACCTGCATTTTGGTCACTGTTCTTACCTAACATACATAGTAACATAGTAACATAGTAACATAGTTGATGAGGTTGAAAAAAGACACCAGTCCATCAAGTTCAACCTATTTTGGATCTCCTGCGATCCTGCACTTATATTTGAAATTAATCCAGAGTAAGCAACCGCCAATCTGTTTCAATTTTGAAAATCCCCCCAGACTCAATATTGCAGTCCTATTTTTACCCTATATCCACTACTATCCTTCATTTTAAATTAACAGTCGTATCCCTGAATACACCTTCCGCTAAGAATTTGTCTAACCCTTTTTTAAACATATCTTTTGAATCTGCCATCACAACCTTCCCTGGCAATGAATTCCATATCTTGACTGCCCATACTGTAAAGAACCCCTTCCTTTGCTGGTTGTGAAATTTCCTCTCCTCTAACCTTAGGGGATGACCACGTGTCCTGTGTATGGTCCTTGGGGTAAAAAGTTCCCATGAAAGCTCTCTGTATTGACCCCTAATGTATTTGTACATAGTAATCATATCTCCCCTTAGACGCCTCTTTTCTAAAGTAAACATGCCTAAACTGGCTAACCTTTCCTCATAACTTAATGACTCCATACCCTTTATCAATTTTGTCGCCCTTCTCTGAACCCTTTCTAGTTCCAAATTATCTTTTTTATAGAGTGGTGCCCAGAACTGTACTGCATATTCAAGATGAGGTCTTACCAACAATTTATACAGTGGCAAAATTACACTGTCTTCCCTTGCATCTAAGCCCCTTTTTATGCATGCCAATACTTTGTTTGCCCTTGCAGCTGCTGCTTGACATTGAGCACTATTGCTAAGTCTACTGTCTACGAGCACTCCCAAATCCTTTTCCATTATAGATTCTCCTAAATTAATTCCATTTAATTTATAGATTGCGTTCTTGTTTTTGATCCCTGAATGCATAACCTTACATTTATCTGTGTTAAAGCTCATATTCCATTTGGCAGCCCAATCCTCCAGTTTATTTAAGTCCCTCTAAGCTACATCTTGCTCTGATTTTATTACCTTACAGAGTTTAGTGTCATCTGCATAAATAGAAACTTTACTCTCTAAACTATCACCAAGGTCATTATTAAATATATTAAAAAGGAGTGGTCCCAGCAAAAACCTGTTTCCCTTGGTTCTCACTCCCTGCATTTACTTGCTGGTCTGAACAGAGCATGTGCACAACTTCCTCCATTCTCTTGATTGGCTAATTGTCTGTCAGCTCTGTCTATTTAAAGTACTCGCTTCTCTACTAAGTTGCCAGATCTTCAGGTCTCTTTACCTGTTAGGATGCTGTTCTCTCTGGCTCCCATCTGCACATTGGTATCCTGTGTTACCTGTTCCACAATCAAGATCTGTGGTATTATTGCAAGAACCTTGTGCCTTATCATCAGTCCCGTCCTCTAGCTATTCACTTTCCAGGGATCTCAGTGCATCAGTTCTCTGCAGTTCAACACCTCTCAGTTGGTATCCTGTGTTACCTGTTCCACGATCAAGATCTGTGGTATTGTTGCAGGAACCTCGTGCCTCATAATCAGCCCTGTTCTTAGCTACTCGCTTTCTAAAGACCTCAACACTTCGGTTCACTGCCGTTCAAGTGAACCTCTGTGTTTATTGTCCAGCAGTCCTGCTCCAATCCATGGTTCTACGGTGCTGCTAGAGAGCATCTAAGTCCATTTTCTGTTGCGGGGATCCCTGGTGAATACCTCTCTACCATTAGACTCCGTGACACCGACGTAGGCTACCATCATCGATGCTCTAAGTTAGCCTTCACCAGCCCGAGGGCTTTTTGGATAGGGAGAAGCCCTAAATCCAGCAAAAACTCCTGGATCTAGGGCTTTTCTCTGTTTGTTAAATAGGTCCCTTTATCTGTCCAATCTAACGAGGTGTGAATAGTTTGCAATATTTATTTGTGAGCTGCAGCTAAAATTTGCTGATCTGAAGCTAAGCTCATTTTCAAGTTACAAGTAACAAGGGACTTCTGGGGAGACAACCTTTCTTATTTATTCGTACTTGCCTACTGTCCTGGAATGTATGAAAGATTCCTGAATTTTGGGTGGACTTCCTGGACTCCCGGGAGAGTAGGACACCCTTCTAGATCTTGCTTCTCTTTCTTGGTGCGATTCCCAACATCAGGCTCCACTTCCACTGCATGAGCATGTTGTGTGCAGGACCCTATAATGCAAATAGCAACATCATAGCTTCACCACTGCACCCACCCCACCCCACAGTTGTGCAGTGATGCGAATCATGTCATCACGCCTCTTGCACTTGCATCTTTGACCTTTCTTCCAGGATCTCTATTTGCTATATGTGCTGGTAGAGAAGGGGGGGGGGGCAGGCTATATAAATATAAAGAGGGGGTTGTTCAAAAGGGGACAACTCCTTTATTAGCAATTCAAGGCTTGGAGTCATGGTTTAGGTCTTAGTGGATATTATTATTACCTTTTATTTCTAAAGGGCTGTGCATTGAGATCCCTTATTTGTAGAATCAGAAGAGCAATAATAAGCTGAGTACATGACTTTTGGTTCATTTATTTGGAAACACAATTTTACTGAACCAGTTCAACAGGAGCCTCATATATTTGCTTCAGGTTTACCTACACACACTGGAATTGAAATATGACATGTGCTGCTTTTAATATTCTCACATTTTTCAAGTTGATCTATCGATGCCCACTTCACCCCCTTCTGGTATGTTATGAGGAATGCAAGTATGTTCTGACCCTGATAATATGTGTATAAGAAAGAAAGCATTCCTGTAATAGATTTTCCCATAGGAATTTCTTAGATATTATTATGATGAATGTCTGTAAATTGCCCTGTAAAGGATGTATCAGTAAATTGTCTTATGTTTTCATACATCATAGCAGTAATAGTAGTAGTATTTTTAAAGCCCTTCACCTTCCATGGAAGCTCGTGTCCAGAATTCCCTATATTTGAATGGTCAGATTTTAAGATGACATCAGACAGGAAAGTACCAGCAACTCCCCAGGAAGAGTAACATATGAAGTAATTGATAATTGAGTTAGAAGGAAGAGGATTCCAGTGAGCATGTGCCTGTTTAGTTTATAAATAGCTTTAATGCCTCATAGTAAAAGACCCTAGTGGGCTTTGTAGGTTGTACCAGCTCAGCATTCCTATTGTAATACCCTTTTGGATCAGACCCAAACAGAAGGATTCATTACTGAATTCTGAGTGGTTCATAAAAGTGAGTTTTACTGCAGGGAACTGGATCTGTTAATGCAGTACCATCAAAAAACTGCTGTTCATAGACATACTGGATATATCAATGCAGTACTATCTAAAGGCTATTGCTTATGGATAAACTGGATATGTTAATGCAGTGCCATCTAAAGACTATTGTTTATGGATATACTGGATATACCAATGCAGTACCCTCTAAAGACTATTGTTTATGGATATACTGGATATATCAATGCAGTACCATTTAAAGACTATTGTTTATGGATATACTGGATATACCAATGCAGTACCATCTTAAAACTATTATTTATAACTGGATATTGTTGTAAAAGAATTATTTGTGAATTGTATCACTACTATTTTATAATGTAATGCACATGATCTAATTGCACATTATTGCTTTTCAATAGATATACAGTCTTGGAATTGAGTACGGTACTTATCTTACTCCTAGATGTAGGTGTTCAATGGTAGTGTTTCTAGAAATTGTATTCATATTTATAAAAGTGTTCACAATGTGCAGTAATACTTTTGGCTTATTTTCTAACAGTTTAATACGCAAAAGTGGGACATAATAAACACCATGAACAAACCATCCAAACTATGTACCCAGTACACCCAGACGTGCACAGTTTCACCCAAGCATGCCCATGTTTTCATGAAGCCACATCACCTCCCAATTAGGTCATACCCCTTCTGAGGTCTCAGAATCAGGAAAGTTGCTCCAAAATCACACCAATTAGGAGGTATTTTTATAGCTCTTTTCTAAAACTGTTCAACCTACATCCACTGTATATGCTTTTATGTTCAGTGGACTCCAAAATGTTTCTGGATCTCTGCCTATTGTTATTCCCAAGTATCATTGGGTATACTTTACACGTTCATGTTATTCACTTATAAGGTGTTTCATTTCCAGTGGTTCATACATCAGACCAACTGTGGCTCACTTTATTGTACATTCATAATTATAGAAGACCACTGTTGCTCCTGAGAATCCCTTCTGATTTTGTTAAAGACAGTGTACATATACTGCAAATATATTTAAATACACTTACAGTCTTATTCATTATAAAGCTTATGCTACCCACAGTACACAGATCGGTTATCAGGCAATAAACCCTCCTACTTGATACACAAGCGGTATAAGTAAGATAGTCAGGACTTTTACAGAAGTAGACATGGCAAGAAGAACATGTTAGGTAGAGAAAATGTGGTAGTGAGTCATTTAGAGCAGTTTACCAGTGTTTCATCAATAATGTGGTGTGAATCTAATTCTAACGTTACAAAATTGCTCTTTTTTCAGCTTCAGAAATTACCATAATAGTCTGTATGCTCCACCGTGTAATAAATTATACTTTGTCCATGTTTTTAACATGTTTAAAGTTCAGGTAATGTTGAAATTGGTATGAAGTAAAGCAGAGAAAAGCAAAAGCTTGTCAAAAAGTGTTTGAATATATCCATTCATTTTCATACATTTTGGAACTAACATTGTTACAAGACAATTACCACTCTTTAAAGGCACACATTAAATGCCTGATTTCCATGCCCTTGTGTACAGTTACAGTGCTTACTAGGCATGGCCAGTGTTTCTGGTACAGACATGGAGTTTATGTTTTAGTTAATGAGGCTCTATTACTGAATAAAACATAAATATAGATCATTTACCACCCACATCAATATTTTTTTTTCCAAAATTTATTTTAGAAATGTAAATGGAAACTTTGGTTGTTCCTTACTGTTATTTGGGGTCATCTTCCATTATTGGTTCAAGTGGCACAAATTTGTCACTGATGTTGAAGGCTCCTCTATGATCTCTTCAAATTATGACTCTGACCCTCTGCCTTTCAACCTCATTGAACCTTCTCACACGTAATTGGTTGGTAATTCTAAATTATGCCATATATGTTGTAATGGTTTTCATGTTGTCTCTGTTACTTGAATTATTATTAATGTGTAGTCTTTCCCCTTCCTTGATACCCTTTGTTACGCTTGTTGTTATCCCCTTTACTCCCCTTTTCCTTCTTTTTTGTACCCCTAATTTTGTAAAAAAATTATTCAATAAAATAATTGATTTATAAAACACATAAATAATCTGTACTTGTGTAAATATAAGCAAGGTTTGATTAACAGCTACAATTAGATTTTTTTTTCTATTGTGATTTCATGCAAGGGAGGAGGGGTAGATTGATAAACCTGAATACAAACTACATATGTAGAAATACTGTAGAATTGCTGTCTAGAGCTGCACATGCATTTGCACTGACTCCTTTCAGCTAGTCATTGATCTTTCCGAAACAAGATGTATGTATATAGATATAATGTTCATTGTACATACTACATTTAGGATTATGATGAGTATACATACATAGAGCATTAATATGGTATTTTGTTCTTGCTCCTGTCATGTAATATTCAATACATCAAACTAGAAAGCAATTCTAATATCTACATATGTGATTGATGCACACCATAATGGGATGTCAGCAATAGTACAGTTACAAAACACTGCTGTCTCTTTGGGAAACAACAGTTATTGCATGATGTAGGCGGCGGACAGTCTGACCTATTTCTGGAAACACTTGCATTAGATGAATGAATTCCAGTGTATTCTTGCTTTCTGAGGTAGCTATGGTGACATACAGGTTGTCTGAGAACCGGTGGCAGCTGGATCCTATAATTGCCTTAGACCACACAGATATTTTTTTACTTTTACAGCATGTTAAGTACTATAGCTTCTTTTGTTAATAGAAAGTGGTTTGGCCTTTATCAAACAATAAGTGTACACGATGGTACACTGACTTATTAAATCAATTTTGATAGTTCATATTAAAAAAGGACTTATTGTGGTAAAGAAATATGCTGCATGTTACACGTAGACTTGGACTGGTACAGTTGGTAATCACAGTCACTGATTTTCCATACAATATACAGGTGATAGGCAAAAGTTCTTTATGTACCTCTCACACTTTCCTTAGATCTTCTGTCACCATCTAATCTTTTTTTCGCTGCTCCACATTCTCCCAATAGTGTATGCTTTTATATGTTTTGCTCTCAAGTTCTATAAAATATTATCTAATTTAAGGGTCCTTCTGTGTTTTAACTCTTTATGGAGATGCCATGTTAAATTCAATATTGCAGATTGAACATCGTATATGTTGGGGCTAGACAGGTCCCAGGAGCCAAGTAGACAATGGGCTAGATTTACTTTGAAACCGCCACACAATGCTGGCGGTTTTGTGCTCCAAACCACATTTACTATAGGGCGGTTTAAGCTTGCGATGTAAAATGGTTGGCAATGTGTAGCGGATTGAAAACAGCTAAACCGCTGGCGGTTTGATTAAAACAAAACCGCCATCCAAAAGACAGGACTGGACAGTTTTAATACCTGCTTCTGAATGGCTTGATAACTCAAACATGCTGTTTGAGCTGTTTTTACATTCAGAATATAAGAGGAAGCACCATTGACATTTAAATTATTAGGCCAATCATTATTTATTGATTAAGATAAAAAAAAAAATTAAAATTAACTTATGGGGCAAATTTTTATGTTCATTAAATTAAGGGGACAAAATGATTGAATTATTATATTATTCTGGCACTATGTAATGCCCAATTGTGCAACATAAATAATTATATCCACTATCAGTTAATATTATTATATATTCACATTTCCCCTATTATATTATACAATAAGAGTGTCCCCTTAAAATAAAGTAAATTACAATTTGCCGCCATAAGTTAATTATAAATTAATTTTGGCCCTTAATCAATAATGATTGCCCTAGTAATAGTAATTTAAATGTGAGTGGTGCTTCCTCTTATGTTCTGAATGGCAAAATAGCTCAGACAGCAGCAGTTTGAGCAGTCTCTCCACTCACAACCACCTCTTTTATTTTGACCGTTTGGATAGCGATTTTGCGGTGGTTTTATCAATCCCAGCTTAGTAAATCCAGCTGTTTGTACATTCATCATTGTTAAAATCAGGATGGCAATTTGTAAAGTGGTGGTTTTGTAAAATGTCAATTGAGGCTGTTTTAATGGCGGCTTGGGCTTTAGTAAATCCGGCTGTTTTAAATCCACTGGAAAAAATGCAGAAAACTGTTGGTTTTACCAATCCGCCTTTTAGTATATCTAGCCGAATTTGTATTTTTTGAAATGTAAAGACAAGGCTGATCTTTAGAGTTAATAAATGCTGGGAATTGGCAGTAAATAATAAATATGTTGTGTAAAGGAGCATTCCTTTTAAAACCTGAAGTTATGCCTACATAACAAGAATTATATGTTTAATTATATGTCATTGCAATATTTACAAAAGGTGATAGTTTTCTCTTGAGGGGTACTATAATGACATGTTACTATAACTAGAAATGTAAGTATGTCGATGACCAACTCTTGCCTTAGTGTAAATAGGTAACTTAGAGTTTGGGGAATGGGAAGATGTTATAGGAAAAAATCCATTTTAATACATGTGCTGTTAAAACAGACTATGGAGCTGATTTAGAGTTTGGAGCAAATTTTGTAGGCAAGCAAACCCTGTTGCATTGAAAAGGGTTCAAATGCAACTTTTCTTGTATGCTTTGCAAATGCTGCATTTTCTTGCACACTGTGCACACTTACTGGCTAGCTTCTGTTTTATACTGTACTTTCAAGTTGGGCTAGGCCATTCCCCTCCCACTAGAAATCAGGTTGTGCATTTTATGCTCCCTTTTCCTCTCCCTCCCTCACCCCGCAACACAAAGGGATAGATTTACTAAAGTTTCTGAAAAGGAAAAGTGAAGGTGTTGCCCATAGCAACCAATCAGATTATAGCCCTCTATTATCTAGTACATTTTAGAAAATGATAGCTAGAATCTGATTGGTTGCTATGGGAAAAACCCCATCTCCGGTGAAAACTGCTACTTTCGTCGGAGATGGGGCTTTCTGCCTATCTATCAAGGGGCTAACAGTGTTCTCCCCAGAAAATTTTGTCAGCCAGGTGGCATTAAGATGTAGCTGGGTGGGAGCAGTTGTAATACTTTGCAATAATAATGAAAAATGGTGGGGTGCCAGAACTGGTCAGACTGGTGCTCAGTTGTCTAACACACTGGTGGCTGTAGTGCTCACATAGTGCCTGCTATAATAGGAGAAACAATGGTTTATTCTATTATAATAGGACTCTGTTGGGCTCCAAGAGCCGGGTGGCAAGTAATAACAGCCGGGTAGAGCACCCGGGAAATAGGTGCTGGGGAGAACAATGCTTTAACCTTGGCGATAACACTGCTATCGCTCAAGGTATCCCCTGCCGGCAGTGTACCACCACAACTCTTCAGCTGTTGCCAACTCAGGCTGGTGATAGCAGAAGATAATGATAATCTTTTTTGAATTGGGAAATCATAATATAATTTTTTTTCATTTTTTATTGATTTTTATACATTTTTTCTAATTTTTCCTTCCCAAGTCCTGTCTTCCAGTTCCATTACGCATTGTGAACCGTCTAGCTGGGTCACACGTGCATATTCCTGGAGACTGATCCAGCGAAGTGGTATGCTAAGTCCTACCTTTCATGACCAGTATTAGTATAAGATGGGATGTTTTCTACCGCTGCGGCCATCGACATTGTTTAATATATAGGCCTGATAGAATTAGAAGCAAATCCAACTAAAGGGTGGACATTTATACCTGGACATACAATGTTGCTATGCAAAGGTTGCAAATGCTATTCTTTCATATATTTTTTTGCATGTACTACACAAATACTGGGCTTTGTTTTAACACTGCAATTTAGAGTGGATCTAGAACACACACCCTCCCAACTCTAAATCTGTCTGCACATTTTAGTTTTGCACCCCTGCAGCACACCATGATTTTGCCAAGGTCCAAATTGGTACCTAGCTAGATTTTCCCCTAGCTCTAAATGAGGTCCAGAGTGTTAACAATCTAGTGTTGGCAAACCATAAAAGATGGATATACAGTACTGGGAAGGCAACATCAGTAAAACTATTTTTTTAGTCATTAATTTGCAACTATTGTTTTTTGTCCAGTTTGGTTTTGTTATGGCTACAGATGAGAAAATATACTATATCATACCACTATATAAACTACAAAATCAATTTATGAAAACAATATGATTAACAGACTTTTAAATTATATGTGGGTTTACAGTTTAATTTACCAGATTTGTAAATATGATTCTGTATTTAAGGACTAACTTTGAAATGGACATTATCCAAATATAGGCATATAGAATTATATATGCAATGTTATACATGCTTTCTGGGACTTTCTGGTGTGTTTGCCATTTGGCTAGTGTGGTTCGAGGAAACAATACTTCTAAATACAATTATATATAAATAATTATATATACAGTTTTATTTCTATGTAACGCATATTACATTGTAGCAGTATTACATATTGCACCCCATTCAACACATGTAACTGCTTATGATCTGGAGTTATTTAAATGTGTATTTGTGAATGTTACTAAAATATGTCACTATGTATCTTCAGTAGAATGTTTAAAATGACATTACCATGAACAAGCTATTAAACTTACACTGAAGACAAGCACCAATGTGACAATTTGGTTAGACTTTAAAAAAAATGTACCTGCACTATCTGACTTCAGAAAGACCTGCCATTATACCTTTACTAAGCATGATAAACCTCCTGGAACTGTAAGAGGTTATATCACTTTTAATTTTCATCATGGCTTACCCGTATTTATGAGTTAATAAAATCATCTGGTCTGAATGGCCTCCACTTTGTCTGCTTGTCTGGTTGTATTACATTGATAGGTGTTTTCTTTATGTGATATTGATGTGAGATGACTGACTTTAATATACTGTAGTTTTAATACTGTCTTACTTGGTGCACTTGCGCTTTTGGTCCTGATCCTGGCTTCTGTCTCAGGCCATCGGTAATGAGGTAATTAAAATGGATGAACACAGTAAATAAAGCATTATAGCGGTCAATAAACACACATCATATGAATCATATGAATAATTAGGTAATTACTGGTAACCAGTGCCCAGTGCCCTTTAACCTAGTAACCCAATCAGACTCTGAAATGATTCATACTAATAAAATGACACATAGTGAAAAAAAAAGGAAAACCAATATTTTTATCCCTAAATGCCTTCTTAACAAAGAGAGGTAGAGACCAGCTTTCCCAAGTGCTGATAAATTGTCTGTACTCAGGTCTGTTTTCACATTTGTTGCTACAATCAGGCTTAATGAAATAAAAAAACATAAAAAAACATCCTAAATGGCTGGCAGCTTAGAGCAAATCCTAATGAATTGGTCCTAAAATAAGACAACCTACTACCCATTTATCCTATTCCTTCTTTAAAGCACCCAATTCCAGGAGTAAATAACTCCTACCACTTGCCTAATATACTATCTGAACACGCTGCATTTTATAAAATCCCAATAGCCATCATTTTGGCAGGATAAATAGTTGGCTAGTATAAATCAAACTTCTAATAAATACTATAATAATCAGGGGAGGGCTGGCACATTTTAGCCCGGAGGGCAAGACATGACTCAGAAGTCTATTAGGAACATTTTAAAGGAAAAAAAAAAGTAGGTGACCCAGCCCAAGTTGGTCCACTATGGGACTGGCCTGGGGGGGGGGGCGCAGATGCCCCCCAGCCTAGCCTGCCCCTGATAATAATAATATAATAAAATGTACATGCAAAATTTTAGGCACTCCGGGGCACCTTGGATATTTCTGCACATTTTAATGCACAATTATTTATTTGCTGAATTTCACATAATGAACACAAATAAAATAGTGACTGTGACATGTGCAAAAGTTTGGGAACCCTTCAATTCATTCAATTAGATTCCTTAGCTTTTCTTTTTTCTAAAGCATCAAAATGTGATGGTCTTGTGAGGCCCTAACTCAGTGATAGCCAAACTAATACAGTTCAGGGGCCACATGGATAGCCCTTTTTCAAAAGGGCCGTACATTTCTCTTAATCGCAGTAATAAGTTAAAACAATACATTTAATCAATAAAAATAACACAATCTGTAACAGCATATCAACTTGCATTTTAAATAAGTGTTACGAACTATAACAAACAAATTTGCCTATAAGGGGCCGCAGGTAAATGCTCGGAGGGGCCGTCTGTGGCCCTAAAACTCCCTGTTGGCAATAATTATCCTAAGTTAAGACAAGTAAACAAGAATTCCAGAATTGGATTAATACGCTGACCCTTCGAAGCCTCTCAAGTTGTTGTGCCTACTCTCAACAACTATAAGCTTCTCTAAGCAGCTCAAGACTGAGGACTTGAAAATAAAGATAAAGACTATAAAAAGGCAGCTTGGAATTTCCTATGTCAGAAAGATCATTAGGAAATGATGTTAAGGATAACTGCCAAGGCAACATCTAGAAGGCCCAGAAACATCTCTAATAGAAATGCTCGTAAGCTGGTGAGACATGCAAAGCAGAACCCACATAGCACTGCAAATAAAAATACTTACCAGGATGCAGAAGACTTGATGGGACGACTCGCTCTGTTGCCGACTCTACTAAATGACGTCATAAGAAGCCACGACTTGTCTTAAAGCGGCGATGGACGGACCCCTCTGTCATTTATGTCATGTAAGTATTATTTTAGGGGTTAGGGTTATCCCTAACCCTAACCTTAACTCCTAACCCTAATACCCCTAACCGCTAAAATAATACTTATTATAAATTATATAAATTATATCAGAGTAGAATGCATTCAATTCTAAGATTGATTTTTTGGGAAGAAAATGAAAGATCCAAGTGACCTGTTTTTTCTTACAAGCAATAAAGAGGCAAGCGTCTCTAAGGGGGACTCTACAGTATACTCTACAAATACTCTATAGTATTTGTTTCAGCGCTATCGGATTGGATGCAGACAGTTTTATTACTTCTATTCATGCGTTAGGTCACTCCCTCTGGTGGCACTCAGAGATTATTACAGAGACTGGCCTGTAGAATTCCCACTTAATTATAAATGCTGAAAGTTTTGTGAATTGAGAAAAGGGTTACTAAAATAATAGATCAATGTGGACAGTAGCTTATCTAAGATTTAGTAAGGATTTTGGCACTGTCCCACATTGCAGACTGCTAAATAAAATCGAGCTTGGGATTGGATTTTAGGATAATTGAATGGATAAGATCTTGGTTGCAGGATAGAAAACAGAGAGTTGTAGTAATGGAGTGCATGTACAGGATGGAAAGGTTACCAGTGGACTATCTCAAGAATCTGTACTTGGACCAGTGCTTTTTAATATCTTTATTGATGACATTGCAAATGGTATTAAGGGAAAGTATACCACTTTGCAGATGACATAAAGATATGCAACAGGGTAGACACACCAGGAGGGGTAAAACAAATTAATAATGATCTAGATAGATTAGAGGAATGGTCAATAGAGTGGTAACTACAGTTTAATGGAAAAAAATCATAACCATGCACTTGGGTCAAAAACCCAAAGCCTAAATACAGTATTAAAGGCACCATAATGGAAACTATTGAGGAGGAAAGGGGTCGAAGAGTCACTATTTCAGGTGACCTAAAGGCAGGCAAACAATGGAACAAAGCAATGAGAAAGGCTAGTCAGATGCTTGGTTGCATAAGGGAGAGGAATCAGTAGCAGAAAGAAAGAAGTAATAATGCCACTGTATAGGTCATTGGTACGGCCTCATCTAGAATACCGGGTTCAGTTCTGGAGGCCATATCTCCAGTAGGATATAAATACATTATAGACTGTACAAAGAAGGCCAACTAAAATGATGCATGGTGTAGACTCAAAGATCTTAATATGTATAGTTTGGAGCAGAGAAGGGAACTGGGCGACATGATAGAAACATTCAAATATATCAAGGGTTTTATAAAGGTACAGGAGTGACACATTCGTCAAAGGTAGAGAAGTACTAGAACACGAGGACATGAACTGAAACTGGAGGGAAATAGGTTCAGAGGAAATTTGAGGAAAATGACTTCACAGAAAGGGTAGTGGATAAGTGGAATAGCCTCCCATCAGAGGTGGTTGAGGCTAATACAGTAGAGCAATTTAAACATGCTTGGGATAGACATAAGGATAGCCTTACATAAAATAAAGGATCAAATAAGGTTTAAGGTTACTATAGGATAAAAATTGGACATACTAGATGGGCCATTTGGTTCTTATCTGCCGTCAAATTCTATGTTTCTAAAAGGGTGGTGGTTCCTGAGACCTACATGAAAATAATATTGTGGGGGTCATTAAAAATAGGATAAGGTGCGTAGTTTGGGGCTTCTACTTTAAAGTAAGAAGAAAATAATGAATTCAGTGTGTAGGGTTCTTGATGGAAAATATGGAAAATTATTTTAAAATAAAACAGTATATGTTATCAATTACATAATCTCTTATGTTATCCAAAAATTAGAATGCTTAAATATGTCAAAGAAAACTTTCATTGAAGCTGCGTAGTTTGGGGCTTCTACTTTAAAGTAAGAAGAAAAGAATGAATTCAGTGTGTAGGGTTCTTGATTAACATTCATTTTTTGAACTTGGAGTGTTACAATCAATTCAAGCATACCTCCCAACTTTGGAGTGCTGGAAACTGGGATAGGAGGTTTGGCCACAGCGCAATGGAAGCATTATTGCATTGTAATGGAGGCGAGACTCACTCTCGGGGGCTGCCTCTTACCCCACTTCCCTTCAAACACCATTCATTGCCAGTCACACATCGGGGCATTTGGGAGGTATGGTTTTAAAACATCTGTTGAATGTCCCAAAAAATGTCCATGTGTTTGAGATTTAATGATTTCTATCTCTACAACAATGCATCATAAAATTTAAAATTTATTTTAAATACATGAAATGAATGTACAATACTGCTCTTGTTTTAGCTTATTTCAGCTAATAATGAGTGATTGATTTTTTTTATTTGAGCTTTCCGGTGCACTAATCTAGATTTGGCAATCAAAAACAGAACATGTTGCTTTATTTTATAATATTTTTCAGATGACATAGAAATGTTTTAGAAGTGGTTTGTTTATATTCGAGGTGCCTACTAACATGGATGTTGATGAACCAGCACATATAAAAGTACATTTATTTGTTAAATTCATGAGAACTTAGTAATTTAATGAACTTTCACTTGGAACAGGCACAGATAACCTTCAATAATGTGTTAGAAAATGTATTCTATCTAATTAATTTATAAAAAAAATCAATGTATCTGTATTTCACAGACATTGTCCAAGGAGATATCCTTGGAAGAAGGTTAAATAGCCAACACCAGATGCTGCAGATCTACTTAGTAATTAGTAAATATATAAGAACTCCAAAGTAATACTAAAACATATTTAATTTTTGCACTATAGATCATCCTGATAACACATAAACAAAAAATATAACATATGAGCAGCAAATACATGCTTTAAGATACTGTCTGAAGAGTAGTTTTTCTTCCAGGCAACTTATAGCAAACTTACAATATGTTAGTTTGCGATATGTATATGTTTATCCCACACATTTTCAGATTTGATAACTGAAAATCTTTTATTTATTTTTTTTCTTTCACTTTCTTATCACAACATTGCATGCATTGCATTGTAAAAGAACCATATAATGACTGGATTGACTCTATCCAACATGCTAACTTATTGCCATATCTTACCAGACAGAGTTCCGCTTCTTGACATTGTTATAAATTAAAGCAATGCACAGTTTTCACAATGTATTTAATGACAATGGATTTTAATGAAGCTTGCTATTTAACTATACTACAACAATTTGTTAAATAAAACTATTCCTGTTTTGTGACCATATTTCAGAGAAATCCTTGGACAGCCAATTTCCTGCTGCTTCCTGATAACTCAAGATATATTTTTTTATTAATATTATCAGCCATTCGTTTAAGAAGATTATGTTGAGATTTGTGTCACTGAGGTGGTCTATGACAGATAAGCAGACTTGAAGAATAAACTCTTTATTGCCATTGGAAAATGTAAAAGGCATTATTTATACATTTTAAGCGGCAGAAAGCTTTATTTGAACCTGTATCTTATGGATTAAAGATGATAGTGATATATTTAAGAGGATATCAAGTTAGCGTTTGGCCTTTTATCTTGCATTAAGAGCATTTGAGCACTACCATATAGTCCTTAGTGACAGTCCAGTGGCTCCAATAGCTCAACACTTAACTTTTGCTCATTAAATAAAAAAAATAAAGGGAGAATATATTAATTGTGTAGGATCCATATTGGCAGCAGTGTAAAAAAGGAAACAAAATCCATGTGTTTAGTTCAAAGTGCAACTTGCACTTTGAATTCAATATTTATCACTGCTTAATTACTACACTATCAGCGCTTCCCTGTTGTGTTTTTATCCCAATTTACAACTAATTTGCTGGCTGAGGATTCAAGAAAGGCGTAGTGGTTAATTATGCTTTTATAAGTTATTTATTTATTTTCCATATATATTGAACATATACTGTATTGTGTTTTATGGGCAGTACGGTGGCTTAGTGGTTAGTATTTCTGCCTCATAGCACTGGGGTCATGAGTTCAATTTCCGACCATGGCCTTATCTGTGTGGAGTTTACATGTTCTCCCCATGTTTGCGTGGGTTTTCTCCGGGTGCTCCGGTTTCCTCCCACACTCCCGAAACATACTAGTAGGTTAGGAAATTTAGACTGTAAGCCCCAATGGGGCAGGGACTGATGTGAGTGAGTTCTCTGTGCAGTGCTGCGGAATTAGTGACGCTGTATAAATAGCTGATGATGATGTTGTGTGATGCCACTTTCACATTAATTGTGTTTATGTAGTTGGGGCTAAATGTTAGCAGTCCAAACATCCAACAAATCTCACAGGGCCTAGTTTAGAGATGGACATAAGTCTGAGTGTCACAAAAATTGTGCATTTATTTCCACATAACTTGCACTTGTTGCCCTCTACACCCAGAGCTATGGATTAGGAGCATTCAAGTGCACACCATATAGCCTACAATAGGGTCATGTATGCCCACATAATGGTGGTATACCACTTTGAGATGCTGCCTATCTATCAAAACCATATCTACTTGGATGTGCACATACACACCCATTTTGGGGAACTTCTGATAATCATACTCAATACGCTAGAACAAGGGGACCATTCCGATATAAATGATTTCTCCCTTCTTCCCCCCAACGCATGTTATAATAATATATGTATACTAACCTTGGTTGGCTTACATTATAAAGCCCCCCCCCCTTTTGTTGAAGTATTAATTGGTGATGCTTAACATAATAAGGAGAGAGAACAGTGAAAGTAATATTGTGTTTTGTATTCCCTATTTCTTCTTTTTACCTATGACATTACCTGTATCACCCTGTATTGATTGTTATAGGCTATACTTACTGTCAATCAAACCCACGGGAGAAAGGGAGTGGTACACACATACTCATTCCGGGAAACACTTTTGATTGGTCATTCTATCAAAACCACACCCACTGGGATGTGCACATACATACCCATTTTGGGGAACTTTTGATTGGTCCTTCTATTGAAAACACACCCATCGGGATGTGTACTTAAGAGCTGTCATTTCTTGAAATCATTCTGCCTTGAAAAAGCCAGTGAGCGAAACGCGTGTTGGCGTCTCGTCTCACTAACCCTCCTTGCTATCAGCTCCTCTCATGAATCGCTCCCCAGTTATCATATTAGGAAGGGAACTATCACATAACCCCCGCGATTCCTACAATCTTTTCCTATACCTGTTGAAATTGCTGTAGCCTTACATAGCCCGATTTGTTTAGCACTATTAAACAACTAATGGACTCTCATACCAGAATTCATGGTTACAAACCAATCAGATGTCTGTAACGATTTAGCATATCTGTTCATCATATAGGGTCACCATTATTATATGATCCTTCGGTGCCATTGTTACAGCCGCTTACAGTTCAGTCTGTTTTGTAATAACTAGCACCTTCGAACACTCTAGAATCCACGGTTGTCTAGTAAGGACACCTATGTGGGAATAGCATATATTCGCTTACTATACCGGCGTCCATGCTATTGTTCTTTTGACACATCATAATGCTGCCTTGAGGAAGTTATAATACTCTTCAGGAAGCAACTCTATGTATGGGTCATAATCTCATTAAACAGCTAAACAGACCAGATACAGCTTATACACTCCAATATTATTATCAACCACTCCTTGTTGTAATTCTTATTACGGGCACACACTCTGTATTTACCGAGGTGTACAACAAGATAGGATTAGTTCCTATATTATAGCTATTATGCACATATTACTTACCATGACTTTATAACTATAAATTTATATATACGATCTAGTTATATTGATGAGGATATGGTGGGACGTAGCAATCTAATTGCTTTTTAATCACTTTGTCACTTATTTATTTTTATGTAATATTTCGCTCTATTCCATTTTAACGAACTGAATAAAAGTTATATTTTAGAGTACCATAGGAGTGCCTCTAATCACACTGTCTTTCCTCTTCCCCGCTCTTTATTCCTCTTTGTATATTTAGCATTGGTCTCAGTACCAGCCACACGTAATAAGAGGCATATTTGTTGCAGCTCCTAAAGCCTTTTTGTAAAGATGAGCACTGAAGTCATTGATCAGCACATATCTGCTAAATTTAGCAACGAGCATCGGGTCCCCACTACAAAAGCGGCAACCAACACCAGCCATGGCTCACTGAGGGAAGGAGGTTCTATGTCCTTGTTATCTATTCTTATTTTTCAAGCAGCAGTTAATATCATCATTACAATAACTGACTGTTGTATCTCCGGCCACTAAGAGCATATCTTCATGTAGCGCATATTTACACTATACACACCTATGGCTGCAATGTTGCCGATGTAATGCTAAGCTTACACTTAAAATTGCAGCCTACTATAAGCCAGGCCCACATCTCTAATGATGACTGGGTAAATAATAGTAATAAGAATAAGAATACATAATAACCTTCAGGAAACTATTCAACACCTGCCCCAGGAGTTACTTGCCTCAGCTCTTGTACAGTGAGGACTATAGTAAGGGTCACTGACACAAGACTTCCCATTTTAATAATGTTTCACTTACCTACACTTATAGAATATGAGTAGACTTAGTCCTGGATTTAAATGTTTTGCTCACGTAGATTACACTGACCCAATCTCCCCTACATCGTATCTATTTAACCTATTAGTGAGTTTATCATTTTGTTTTTACTAGCATCTGCAGTAGTGATAGTCACTGTTTTCTGATATTTATATCAATTTTAGCTAGAAGACATGCTAAGGAATAGTTACAGATGACAATCCTTTTAGTTTTAGTACTCATGTAAGCGATTGTCAGTCTTATAGGTTGTTTTTTTACTAAATAAGCCTTTTAAGTGCATTATATTAGGGTATCAGACCTCAAATAATGATGAACTATGGCAAACTTCAAGTAATAAAACAGCAAAATAACGTATAAGTACCAATAGATATGCAAAAGCTAAAAAGAATCTGTTTCTGTCAGAATTTTCAAACAATTTATCCTGTTTATGTTCATAAGGATAACATGTAGTTGCTTGGGTATCAGTGCCTATTTAGGAATAGTAGCCATGCGGGTATTAGCTCAGCATAAATTAGCCTGTTGCTTCTAGGCTTTTGGACTCAACCATTACATGAGAATCATGCAGGGAGTTTTGCAGCAACTCTGGTTTTACTGACTTTAAAACTTCCTAGTTGTATAAATAGATTATTCAACTGCTAAATACTCCCAATGCCAATTATTCTGTGAAATACCCTCACATTTGCCAGATCCACAATTAGTGGTTCTCCATCATGTCTGAAATTTATTTCATACTTGCCAACTCAGCCTGAATGTCAGGGAGACTCCCTGAAATAGGGGTGATCTCCCTCACTCCCTGAAGAGTCTGGCATTCTCCCTGATGCTGAGCCAGTACAAGACGTGGTTGGCTTCGCCATCTGTGGCATGATGACACAGTTCAGAAATTGTGTCCTTTGTCCAAGTATTGATGCCTATGGAGGTGGCCATTTGCATGGAGACCAAGATTTAATCAAAGACTGACAGGTAAGACAAAATTAATTCAGTAATGGAGACAGAATTGTAAAAGACACTTCAGTCTCTAGAGATTCATTAGCTGCTTTTCTTTAACGCATAGTTGCCTACTCTCCTAGAATGTCCGGGAGACTCACACATTTTTGGGAGACCTCCTGTGCTCCCGGGAAAGCAGGGCAACCTCCCGGTTCTCGCCCCCGCAATAGATAAGTGGTAGGGGGTTGGGTTTGATGATGCAAATATTGCTTCATCTTAGCCCCACCCCCGCTGTAATTAGTCAAAATTTTGACAACCGCTTAGGGGGCGGTGCCAAAATGATGCCGTTAATCTAGCACTGCCCCCGCAAGCCCACCTCCCCCGGGATCTCCCTGAAGACAATGGGGAAAAGTCGGCACGTATGATTTATTTGCATTTATTTTCAAGCTGCTGTTGTATGAATTTTTTCTCCTTGTAATGTATCCATGCTCTTTAATGAGAAGGTCAACTACAAAGAGGTCTTACTTTATTCTAGGATGTATCCCTTGACTGCCAAAAATATTGGCACGCTTGCAGGTTTTTCTAACATTGCATTATTTCTTCCAGAAAGTTGTTGAAATTAAAATATATTTTGGTCTCCAAATATGGTTTGCATCAGAATAAAACTTTTTTTTGAAAAAAGAATTACCAATGCATAGCTTATTCCACAAAGATATCTTTAAATGGGCCGGGGAAAATTATTGGCACATTTTGAACTGTTGTTAGAAATAATTAGGTTTCACGCTAGCAATTCTCCTTCACTTTGGAACTGAACACACCTTAGCAGACACCTGCAATATAAAACAGACACTCATTAAATGAGCTTGAATAGAAAAAAAGGATTCATTATCCTGTTTTGTATCACTGTGTGGTCAGACAGAAGATTGTAGGTAATAATCATGGACAATCTCAAGGCTACAAATCAAACCAGAGATCTTAACGTTCCCGTTTTCATGATATGGAATGTATGCACTGTAGCCAACCTCCCTGGTGTAACGATGCTGATGGTATTATCTGAAGTCCAATAGCCGAGTAGATATCCAGCAGGTAGTCAGACGTTTGCCAAATCAGTGCACAAGAGGGTAGTCAGACGTTTGCGTGGTCGGTACACAAGCGGGTATTCAGACATTTGCTAGGTCGGTACACACGCTGTTAGTCACAGATGCAAAGAAGTGTAACAAGTAGCAGGAGCCGAGTAGGCAGAATACTTAAGCACATGTCTGATCCAGGAAGTACATATTATAGGCCCAAACAGGATCCAAGATGGTTTCTCCTTGATGCCATTCAGGCCATCTTGGATAAGGGCAAATCTAGAGACCTCTAGTGGTCGGGGGTGCAAATATCAGAGTAATTCATTACACCTGGATGTGGCTGCAAAACAAAACTCAGAGAAAGATTGCAACTCTGGATTGTTCGAATGTTCATTAGATCAACTGCCATACGGATTCAAGCTGACATTCAGGCACAAGGTACGGCAGTTTCAGCTCAAACCAATCCGTCACCACTCAATGAGTTGGGTTATATGGTTGGATGGCCAGGAGTGCACCATTGCTGAAAGAGAGACATAAGAAAGACCAACTGTTTGCCAAAACAAACATGAACTAGCCAAATTCCTTCTGCAAGAATGTCCTGTGGACAGATTAGACCAAATTAGAGCTTTTTGGTAAAGCACATCATCCATGCGTTTACTGAAAGCAAAATGATGCTTTCAATGAAAAGAACACAATTATCCCCTACAGTCAAACAAGGTGGAGGTTCAATGATGATTTGCTCTGCTGCATGTGGAACCGGGTGCATTATAGCTGTGCCTGCTTTCATGCAATCTGTGGGTTACCATGCCAGTTTGGAGGGCAGAGTTGAACCCAGTGTCAGAAAGCTGGTTGTCCATTGAAGTTCATGGGTCTTCCAGCAGGACAATAACTCCAAACACACAAGCATCCAGGAAAGGTTCAAGTTCAAGGCAAGACACCAGGTGACAATATTTTTGGACACATCTGTATAGAACACACGCATATAATTATTTGTATTTTACAAACTTCAGTGTAGCAGAAATTTACAGAACCGGAACAGAACCCAAATCATACACATACCCTCAGAAGTAATATTTGCATTCAGAATACCAGCCCTATGTTTATAACTTTTTGTGTGCATAATTTTATTAAACATTTTTACGTTGCTTAAACTAAATGCCTCATACACCATTTACATAACTCTGCCTGCTTAGTATTTGATTTTACATTTTTTTTTCTACGCACATTTTTTATCATAGGTAAAAAGCTGGATCAACATCATATAAATTCTCTTAGTACCTATAAAATATGCTGGGGTGACATTTTTGTAAAGGTCAATTGCTAATGCAAATTTTATCTGAAAGAAACCATCTATTGTGCATGCATTTGATATGTGCTTTATTATGTTCAGCAGAGTTAGCTGGTGTCTATTTTCTGTGTAACGATTATTCTTTTTAGAATTTTATAACCAGCGTAATTAAAAGTGTGCAACATCTCTGAGACCTTTCCTAAATTACTTTCTAGCAATATGAGCTTTGAGATTTTTCCCTTCAGCACTCATTCTGCATAATGTGAGAAAGGTATTTGAAAATAATAAGTAAGATCATACTTGCCAACTTTGGCAAGCTGCGATGCGGGAGATCAGGGGAGGTGGGTGTATGGGGACCTTGGCCAGACCCATCCTTTATCAATGGCTTATATTATAATTTTATTTAGACAGTTCATATATTCTACAAATGAATATTATTCGTTGACAAATGCTGGACTATAAATATTAAATTGACTTATGGACTAAAACAGCTCTGACCCATCGAGGCATGGACTTTACTAGGCCGCTGAAGGTATCCTGTGGTATCTGACACCAAGACTTTAGCAGCAGATTAATTAAGTCCTGTAAGTTGTGAGCTGGGGCCTCCATGGCTCGGACTTGTGTCTTCTAGCATATCCCACAGATGCACGATCAGATTGAGATCTGGGGAATTTGGAGGTCAAGTCAACACCTTTAATGCTTTGGCATGTTACTGAAACCATTCCTGAAGAAATTTTACAGTGTGGCAGAGCGCATTATCCTGCTGAAAAAGGCCACTGTCATCAGGGAATACTGTTGCCATGAGGGGTGTACTTCGTCTGCAACAATGTTTTGGTAGGTGGTACACACATGAATAACAGAACCCAAGGTTTCCCAGCAGAACATTGCCCAGAGCATCATACTGCCTCCGCCGGCTTGCCTTCTTCCCTTAGTGAATCCTCGTGCAAACTGTTGAGCAATCTGGGATGCACTGTGTGTTCTGACACCTTTCTATCATAGCCAGCATTACCTTTTTCAGCAATTTGTGCTACAGTAGCTCTTCTGTGGGATTGGACCAGATGGGCTAGCCTTCACACCCAACACACATCAATGAACCTTAGGCGGTCATTACCCTGTCCCTTGTTCACTGGTTGTCCTTCCTTGGACTACATTTGGTAGGTACTAACCACCTGCATGCCAGGAACAACCCTTAAGACCTGCCATTTTGGAGATGACCTTTCCCAGTTGTCTACCCATCACAATCAACACATCATCAATAACTAACTGTTTACTTGCTGCCTAATATATCCCAACCCATGACAAGTGTCATTGTAACAAGATTACCAATGATTTTCAATTCACTTGTCAGCAGTTTTAATGGTGTATATATGAAAAATGTATAATACTTTTATAACAAAATGTATTTACTCAATAATTGTTTAAGGTTCTATTCTCATAAAATGACTTGCATTATAAATACAAGTCTTGTCCAGTTGAGTTCACAATGCTGTGCTAACCGATGACCCACTAACCAGCTACTGTTGTTATGTACCCTGATTAATGTTTTGTAACTAGATATTTACTGCTATTACTGCTATTTCTGCTCCCCACTCTGTAACCCATCATTCCCCCTCTTTTTTCTATACTTCTTCATTCCTTACGTATAAAACGTTAATAATAAAAACTATTAATGTAAAATAAAATACAAGTCATCATCTTGTCACCATCCCTTTCAACAGTTTATTAAAATTTAACAAAAATTAATGTTTATTTTAAATATTCATTTTAGTGGGACCAAGTGGGACCAAATTAAACATTTAATTAAATTCAATTGGGGATCTTGTATATTATTTATGTATCCAAAATTCTTCACTTTTTTACATTTGCAATTTCTGATCTCTTCCACGGGCATTGGCTTTAATGACTTTGATACCTATACATTTCAAAGAAGATGGGCTGCATGCATGGACCCCTTTAAAATGCTAAAGTAGATATGTCATAGTTTAATATTTTGATTTCCTTTCAAGTATATTTATAATGCTATTAACATGCTCCTACAATCTGATCTCAAGTTTCCTAAACATTTTTTCCCAATAGATTGTTACTTGCAGGAGCAGGTCAAAAGCATACTTACCAACTTTAGAAAGTTGGTTTCCGGGAGCCTGCCGTGGGAGGTGGGCGTGATGGGGGGGGGATCCAAAATGCGCGTCATTTGGGGCCAAACGCTGCGATTCACCGGGAATCGTGGTGTTTGGGACCTTATTCTGCCCACTTCACTAGGAAGTGGGCACTTCCTAGTGGGCACTTCCTAGTGAAGTGGGCAGATCCGGGAGATTGCCACACTCTCCTGGGAGTCCGTGAGACTCTCGCAAAATGCGGGAGTCTCCTGGAAATTCCAGGAGAGTTGGCAAGTATGGTCAAAAGACACATAATAGATTCAGTGTGACAATTTGTAAAATATAGAATTTAAAATTATTCCTAAGTATTAGCAGAGGAAAATATTACATTTTCTTGGCACATTTAAAAGCAACCCACTGTTTATGTTTTATCTCTGGCTTTTCAAGCTGTAATGCTGTAGGACAAAGTAATAGCTTTAATTTTGGAGCTCTGGTATACACTATCTGAGGTTGTTTAGGTAACATTTTAATAATGGGCCCATCTGTAAATATTACATTTTTATTAAGAATTTCCTCAATGATGTTTACTTGGGAATTAAACTGGGTTATAAAGAAAGTATTTTGTTTATTTTGACCTTGTTTACATTTCAGTTAGAATTTAAAAGCTCAGCTCTATCTACTTGACCTACCCTGTTAATTGCATCTAATATTAAATCCTGCAGATATTCCTTTTCTATAGATTGCATTTTGAGAAACTCTGCCTGTTTGAAAAATAAGTCCCTAGAGTTGCAAATTGTCCTGGAGTGTAAAAACTGCTCAGTGGTATATTTTTATATATCTAAACTGAGGACAGTTAGTAAAATCTGATATGAATTAGCATTAGTATCCTTAAAATGTGTTTTAGGGATACGTTTATTTGCAACAGTACTAATATACAAATCCAAGACAACAATGTCTTCTTTAGAATAATTATAGGTAAATTTAAGATTGATGTCACATTCCCCTGTCCCCCCATTGAAGTCCCACAGACCTGGAGATAATAGATCCCCTAAAATAAGAAATAGTTATGAGTTAATATATATAAAATAGAATCCAACAAAAATTGTCGGGGCGGTGTGGACAGTGGACTACTGATTACAAAATGAGATTGCTTTAAACTATTACTTTAATGTAAATAAGTCGTGTATATATAATATATATATATATATATATATATATATATATACACACACACATATATATGTTAGGGCTGACAGAAAATATCATAAACTTGTAGAAAAGGCAGGAGAGGTCTTCACCTATAGCAGCCACCTTTCCCGTAGAGCTGTACGTGCTCACAGGTCTTAACTCAGAGTAGTACAAGTTTATAATATTACTGCAGCGCAGACGAGGTCCTGATGGTAGAAGGCCCCTCTGACCTCGGCGAGTCCAGAAACTCGCCGAGGTCAGAGGGGCAACAGCAGGCCGCAGCATGAAGTCCAGGAAAGGGTCAGGGCCAGCAGAAAGCAACGTATCCGGAAAACAGGCAGAGGTCAGGGTGACAGGCAATCCAACAATGTCCAGTAAGCAAGCCAGGGGTCATACACAAAGAATCAATCCAAAATAGCACAGGAGCAGAAGAAAGGAGCAGGTCAGCAACCAGAGATAGACAGCTATAACCGTCAGTGAGGTTCAGTCCTCACTGCCTTAAATAACCAAACAATTCCAACTTTGGGAATCTCAAAAGTACGTGTTTTTCAGTCATATCACTTGCACCAGCTACAAGTCTGGTGTAAGTGCCAATTACTAGTGATGACGGCTGTGTATGTATACTAGGACATGTGTTTGCGATCAGGAGCACCTGTAAAAATGCATTTTATATACAGTAGACATCCATAACATCAAAATAAATGTATTTTATGGAAACAAAAATTAAAAATACAAAACATTTTATCATTTTCAATGTTTTGTCATTAATGACTGTATTATTAACAGATGACATTAATTGAATAGTTTCTTTTTTTGTGTGTTCTATTTGGGACTTCCAATCCACATGTGTATTGCATGTATCCTGCAGTTTATTGTTTGTTAGAGCAGAGCAGATTTAGACCCGGTTTATCTGCGTGTTTGCAAAAACACACAATACGTTTGTTTGGGTGTCTTAATTAATCAGGCCTACAATGATCATGTGACTAATATGACCTAAAAAGACTATATTAATGAGAGGCTTGCCCTTAAATCAGGATTATCAGTCTCATTCCATTTAATTTTGAAATTTTGAGCATAAAGATGAACAGAGATCCCTTTTTGTTTGGTGTAAATATTTGTACTACATTATCAATACTAAGGAAGTATAAACTGTGCAACTATAAGATGCAACCACCCAGCAATTGTTTTGTCACATGGAAGTTTATGGTGAAAATGCTACTATACAATTCAGTGCTTAGAAGATGTGCATTATATCAACTATGCATATGGTGAGTATAACTCTTTATGACACAAGCTTGAATAAATAACGATTAATAATTAAACACTAAGCACAGGGCAAACCTAAGCATAGGCACATTGTGCGTGTTAGAAAAATTGTGTTTATGACAACAGTTGTAAGCACAATCTATTAGAACAGCACTCAAATACTATGTCCCTGGAGAGTACCAGTTCGGGGACATTACATAAAGCATTAGCACTCAAGTGCTGAAAATGTGCCTTATTTCATATCAATAAAATCTGCTGTGCCCAGCAGGTTCTAGTTAAATGTTTCAGCTTTTAAAGCTACTGCACTGCCGTTGTCTTCTTAAAAAAAAAATATTTGATGATGACAAATATATATGAAAGCAACACAGGCAGCACTGATTTTATACCTTTATGGGAGACATGCGAATAAGCTCAATTAAACAATACCCTTAAAAAATATCAATTAGAGATGCATCTTCTTGTGCACTTAACCCCTTCATGATAGAGGGCATTCATAACTTAATGGTCCGACTAAATTTTTACATTTAGTCAGTGTTCCCGTTTCACTCGGGATAACTTTTTCTTGCTAGCTACCAATAGATCATTATTACTAGTGATCTCTTATTGTTGGGGTGCAAGGTTGGCCTAGACTGGATCACCCCTTTATTGGGGGGGATGAGGGTCTGTGGGTGCTCTACATAATAATTTAATATATTAATGTCATAAACTGAGCTGTCCTACCAGTGTGCCTGCAGATTTAGTTACAGACATTGTCATCTGCTAGGTAACATTTTTTTGCTAAATACTATGTATACTTTTTGAATTGTTGTAGACATTTTTTTTTGTCTTGCTGATACAGTTCACTTCCACCCCTAGTAAAATGATGTACAGCATCAAGCTGAAGTTGTATGACAGCTGGTGACTTGACCTGGTAGGTGAAGTTTACAGCCCCCTGTGATGCCAGGACTAAATATTAATAATATCCAATAAAGAAGAACGCCCATTAATGTGCTAATAATAAAAGAGTGTATGTCAATGACATGAAAGTGCTATGGGAATTATCATCATCCCAACAGTATCATTTTTTCTGTTTGCTTAGTTACAGGCTGTGTCCACTGAAAATCAATTCTTCGTTCCGTTCTGATATCTCTGAAGGACCTAGGGATCAGATTCAATACACTAAGATGAAAGTATTGAACTTTACTAAGAATTGCAAAATTAAACCTTAGTTTTAAAGGACATCTGTAATATTGTTGTGCGAAATAATTAAATCTTGTATATCACCCTTTTACTTGATCATTTTAAATATGAGAATTTAGAGGTGGTCTAAGCTAATTCACATTTTAGGGGGAAAATATAAAATAAAGTAAAGGGAATTCAGTTAATGGATTCAACCTGGCACATCTAACAATGAAATAGTAACTATCAAAAATATGTACCAGTAGCTTTAAAAAATGTGTTTTACTTAATGTGGCTTAATTGGCAGATAAAAAAGTTGACTCTGGAAGATGATATCTTCTTGAGATCTGAAGAACATTCGCAGTTTTCCTTGATACAATGTATCGTGTGTGCTTTGTAACTAGATACCATTTACATGAAAGCATATTTGCTGGTGTAGTAAACTATCAAAGCAATTGTACGCTCTGTGGAGGCATCTATTTTGAGAGCTGAACGCAAGTATTAGCCATCAAATTCATTCTTTTACCAATAATTTACCAATGAAAAGTCCATTAATTCTACATTGTGGTTTTTTTTCCATAGCAGCAAGATAAATTGTCAGGAGGTTCTGCATCTGTCATTCTATGGCTGTACTTCTAGGCCAGTGATGGACAACAGCTGACCCTCCGATCCTTCACCTGCAGGAGTTGTATTACTGCTAGGTGTTTCTGTCTTTGAGTAAATGTATTGTTTTAATTTATTACTGAGATTAAGGATAATGTGCGGGCCTGAAGTGTTTCAGGTTGCCCTTCTCAGTTCACTCCAGGAATTAGTTATTCAAAACAAGAGCCTATCTCTAATAACAATTTGCTGGATTGCAGCTTCCTTAACAGAAGTGAGTCTGAAAACCTCAAACCCTCCAACTAAGCCTTAAACCATGGTTAAGGTTTACTTATTAGGTGAAGCAGGAGGACATCTTGCTTTTTTCTACAGTTGTGTTATCCACTGTCGGCTAAATGTCCCTAAAGGTTTATGTGATTCATTTAATGTAACTTACACAATACTGCGGAAGGACGTGCTGCAAACAGCAAGTCCTATTCAAATCTTTTTTCCCTTTTTTTTATTCTTGTCTCACAATAGAACAAAAAAGATTAATGATCAGCTAAATGACTAGTCCTCGTTTTGCAGTACCTAATGGCTTCTCAAAGAAATACTAGCTACAAATCAATAAAAATCAAGGGTGCGTGGTGCATGGCTGAGGCATACTGTGTTTGTTTTATAAGGAATTATTGCTACTACCCAGCAGTAGCACAGGGAAAATAAACAGATAAATTTGGCTTTACTAGCACCAGAAATGGGAAAATAAAATTGGTCTTCTACTGCAGCCATTATGTGTAACATTGGAAGACTACATTTATTACCTCATTTTAATTACTCCTTTAGATTGATTTACTGGGCCTGGAGCATTTGCAGGATAATATGCTTTTTAATGAGAGTTATGCTGACTTATTCACTGGCAAGCTGAGTATACTTCCTCAAGATCTATGCAACAAGGTAGCATTAAAACTGGGTAATAAGACTGCTCTCCGATCTGTTAACACATTCATGACTCAGGGCCTGAGTCATTAAGGAAAATAAGGCCAAAAAAGGAGTAAATGTTCTTCAATACAAACCATGTTACCATGCAAGGGGTGCAAGTTAGTTTATTATTTTGCTCATAAGTTAAATACTGACTGTTTTTTCATGTAGCACCCAAATACTTGATAACTTTTTTTTATTTTACACTCTCATTTAAAGTTGATCTAGTACATGCCCTACCCCAACTATAAATCTGTCCCCACATTTTACATTTACCTCCCCCTCCAATGCAACATGGTATTGCCCAGGTTTTGCTTAGGTCTGTCGCCTACTAGCAGGCACAGATATGCCCTGCTGTGCTACATTCCTTTTTTTATTCACTTATGTCTGTTTATATACTCATTGATTATTTTTCATTAAAATACACAAGTTAACGCAATGCACAAAAAAACGTGTTAAATCTACATTGAATGGTGGAACTCTGTATGAAGTCAGTTGGGGGCACTTACTACAATATGTGCAAATGTACAAGTGTGCAATAATCCATGCAATCAAATCATACATGTCCTTTCATTAGTTTATCATGAACTCAATTTGTGAAAGCTAACTCCTGATTGCTTGTTATAGGTTAGTGCACATTTGCACTGGTATTAATACATGACCCCTATTGTATTTTATGAAAAGTGCTATTTTATTGTGAACAGATGTTACCACACACAATATATATATTTACACTAAAAGAAAGCAGGACTCATTCCAACATCTGTACATCTGGGCCAGTCAGAGCCTGAAAGAAATGGTCATTTTCAAGATTGTCATGAATGGTTGATTACCCATTACCAGATTAAAATATATCCAACGGACATGGAAAGCCAGGTTTTTATAGCTGTAGCAAAATAGATTGGGATACTGCAAGACCAAGAGCCTGTCTCTTGGAATGCCGATCTCTCACTTTTGACTGTGGGTCTCCTTAATTTGGAATGCGCCAGATCCCGCTTTTTATCTCATTCTATCTTGCTCCATATGTATTTATGAAGTGCTGTATTTTACAACTGTTTAGGCTGGACTGCTGCTGCAAAGGGGGAGGCAGGGTGATAGGATGTAAAAGAAATAAAGTACCCTCTGGTAAACTATGGATGTGTATGGCCCCATCTTCTACTACACTTTCTGAAACAAAGCAATAAATATGTACAATCTTGTCTTAGAACCATAAATTCAGTTGACGTAAAGAAACCCTTGAAGACATTAGCTATTATATATATATATTAGGGATGAGCGCGCTCGGATTTCTGAAATCCGAGCCCACCCGAACGTTGCGGATCCGATTCGGATCCGAGACAGATCCGGGTATTGGCGCCAAATTCAAAAGTGAAACTGAGGCTCTGACTCATAATCCCGTTGTCGGATCTCGCGATACTCGGATCCTATAAATTCCCCGCTAGTCGCCGCCATCTTCACTCGGGCATTGATCAGGGTAGAGGGAGGGTGTGTTAGGTGGTCCTCTGTGCTGTTTAGTTCTGTGCTGTTTAGTTCTGTGCTGTTTAGTTCTGTGCTGTTTAGTGCTGTGCTGTGCTGTGCTGTTTAGTGCTGTGCTGTGCTGTGCTGTGCTGTGCTGTGCTGTGCTGTGTTCTGCAGTATCAGTCCAGTGGTGCTGTGTGCTGTGCTCTGTCCTTCTGAGGTCAGTGGTGCTGCTGGGTCCTGTGCTGTGTCCTGTTCAGTCCAGTGGTGCTGTGTCCTGTGCTCTGTGCTTCTAAGGGCATAGTTATTTCCCCAATATTCCCCTGTGTTTAAAAAAATAAAAAAAAGTTTTTTTTATAAAATACCAAAAACTACTTTAATATTTTTTAATTACCACAAAATTTTCACAACCAATCCTGCAGTATAAGCCCATTGGTACTGCAATATTACCAAGTTCACACATTCAGCAGTAAAAGTCCAGTGGTACTGCAATATTACAAAGTTTACACATTCTGCAGTATCAGTCCAGTGGTGCTGTGTCCTGTGCTCTGTCCTGCTGAGTTCCGTAGTGCTGCTGGGTCCTGTGCCGTGTCCTGTTCAGTCCAGTGGTGCTGTGTCCTGTGCTCTGTGCTTCTAAGGGCATAGTTATTTCCCCATTATTCCCAAGTTTGTAAAAAATAAAAAAAAAGTAAAAAAAAATAAAAAATTTAAAAAAAAAAAAATATATAATAATTATAACCAAATTTGCAAAACCAATCCAGCATTATAAGTCCATTGGTACTGCAATATTACCAAGTTCACACATTCAGCAGTAAAAGTCCAGTGGTACTGCAATATTACAAAGTTTACACATTCTGCAGTATCAGTCCAGTGGTGCTGTGTCCTGTGCTCTGTCCTGCTGAGTTCCGTAGTGCTGCTGGGTCCTGTGCCGTGTCCTGTTCAGTCCAGTGGTGCTGTGTCCTGTGCTCTGTGCTTCTAAGGGCATAGTTATTTCCCCATTATTCCCAAGTTTGTAAAAAATAAAAAAAAAGTAAAAAAAAATAAAAAATTTAAAAAAAAAAAAATATATAATAATTATAACCAAATTTGCAAAACCAATCCAGCATTATAAGTCCATTGGTACTGCAATATTACCAAGTTCACACATTCAGCAGTAAAAGTCCAGTGGTACTGCAATATTACAAAGTTTACACATTCTGCAGTATCAGTCCAGTGGTGCTGTGTCCTGTGCTCTGTCCTGCTGAGTTCCGTAGTGCTGCTGGGTCCTGTGCCGTGTCCTGTTCAGTCCAGTGGTGCTGTGTCCTGTGCTCTGTGCTTCTAAGGGCATAGTTATTTCCCCATTATTCCCAAGTTTGTAAAAAAAAAAAAAAAAGTAAAAAAAAATAAAAAATTAAAAAAAAAAAAAAATATATAATAATTATAACCAAATTTGCAAAACCAATCCAGCATTATAAGTCCATTGGTACTGCAATATTACCAAGTTCACACATTCTGCAGTATCTTGTGCTACATATAATGGAGACCAAAAATTTGGAGGATAAAGTAGGGAAAGATCAAGACCCACTTCCTCCTAATGCTGAAGCTGCTGCCACTAGTCATGACATAGACGATGAAATGCCATCAACGTCGTCTTCCAAGCCCGATGCCCAATCTCGTAGTACCGGGCATGTAAAATCCAAAAAGCCCAAGTTAAGAAAAAGTAGCAAAAAGAGAAACTTAAAATCATCTGAGGAGAAACGTAAAGTTGCCAATATGCCATTTACGACACGGAGTGGCAAGGAACGGCTTAGGCCCTGGCCCGTGTTCATGACTAGTGGTTCAGCTTCACCCACGGATCTTAGCCCTCCTCCTCCTCCCCCCCCCTACAAAAAATTGAAGAGAGTTATGCTGTCAGCAACAAAACAGCAAACAACTCTGCCTTCTAAAGAGAAATTATCACAAATCCACAAGGCGAGTCCAAGGGTGTTGATGGTTGTCAAGCCTGACCTTCCCATCACTGTACGGGAAGAGGTGGCTCGGGAGGAGGCTATTGATGATGTAGCTGGCGCTGTGGAGGAACTTGATGATGAGGATGGTGATGTGGTTATTGTAAATGAGGCACCAGGGGGGGAAACAGCTGATGTCCATGGGATGAAAAAGCCCATCGTCATGCCTGGTCAGAAGACCAAAAAATGCACCTCTTCGGTCTGGAGTTATTTTTATCCAAATCCAGACAACCAATGTATGGCAATATGTAGCTTATGTAAAGCTCAAATAAGCAGGGGTAAGGATCTTGCCCACCTAGGAACATCCTCCCTTATACGTCACCTGAATAACCTTCATAGTTCAGTGGTTAGTTCAGGAACTGGGGCTAGGACCCTCATTGGTACAGGGACACCTAAATCCCGTGGTCCAGTTGGATACACACCAGCAACACCCTCCTCGTCAACTTCCTCCACAATCTCCATCAGATTCAGTCCTGCAGCCCAAGTCACCAGCCAGACTGAGTCCTCCTCAATACGGGATTCATCCGAGGAATCCTGCAGCGGTACGCCTACTACTGCCACTGCTGCTGTTGCTGCTGTTAGTCGGTCATCTTCCCAGAGGGGAAGTCGTAAGACCGACTAGTCGTAAGTCTTTCACCAAACAATTGACCGTCCAACAGTCGTTTGCCATGACCACCAAATACGATAGTAGTCACCCTATTGCAAAGCGTATAACTGCGGCTGTAACTGCAATGTTGGTGTTAGACGTGCGCCCGGTGTCCGCCATCAGTGGAGTGGGATTTAGAGGGTTGATGGAGGTATTGTGTCCCCGGTACCAAATCCCCTCGAGATTCCACTTCACTAGGCAGGCGATACCAAAAATGTACAGAGAAGTACGATCAAGTGTCCTCAGTGCTCTTAAAAATGCGGTTGTACCCACTGTCCACTTAACCACGGACATGTGGACAAGTGGTTCTGGGCAAACGAAGGACTATATGACTGTGACAGCCCACTGGGTAGATGCATCCCCTTCCGCAGCAACAGCAACAGCTGCATCAGTAGCAGCATCTACAAAATGGCTGCTCATGCAAAGGCAGGCAACATTGTGCATTACAGGCTTTAATAAGAGGCACAACGCTGCCAACATATTAGAGAAAATGAGGGAAATTATCTCCCAGTGGCTTACCCCACTTAGACTCTCATGGGGATTTGTGGTGTCAGACAATGCCAGTAACATTGTGCGGGCATTAAATATGGGCAATTTCCAGCACGTCCCATGTTTTGCCCACACCATTAATTTGGTGGTGCAGCATTACCTCAAGAGTGACAGGGGTGTGCAGGAGATGCTTGCGGTGGCCCGCAAAATTGCTGGACACTTTCGGCATTCAGCCAGTGCCTACCGCAGACTAGAGGCACATCAAAAAAGCTTGAACCTGCCCTGCCATCACCTCAAACAAGAGGTTGTGACGCGCTGGAACTCCACCCTCTATATGCTGCAGAGGATGGAGGAGCAGCAAAAGGCCATTCAGGCCTACACAGCCACCTACGACATAGGCAAAGGAGTGGGGATGCGCCTGAGTCAAGCGCAGTGGAGACTGATTTCCGTGTTGTGCAAGGTTCTGCAGCCATTTGAACTTGCCACACGAGAAGTCAGTTCCGACACTGCCAGCTTGAGTCAGGTCATTCCCCTGATCAGGCTGTTGCAGAAGCAGCTGGAGAAAGTGAGGGAGGAGCTGGTAAGCCATTGCGATTACAGCAAGCATGTAGCTCTTGTGGATGTAGCCCTTCGTACGCTTTGCCAGGATCCGAGGGTGGTCACTCTTTTAAAGTCAGAGGAATACATTCTGGCCACCGTGCTCGATCCTCGGTTTAAAGCGTATGTTGTGTCTCTGTTTCCGGCGGACACAAATCTACAGCGGTGCAAAGACCTGCTGGTCAGGAGATTGTCCTCTGAAGAGGACCGTGACATGCCAACAGCTCCACCCTCATTTTCTTCCACATCTATGGCTGCGAGGAAAAAGCTCAGTTTTCCCAAAAGAGGCACTGGCGGGGATGCTGATAACATCTGGTCCGGACTGAAGGACCTGCCAACCATTGCAGACATGTCTACTCTCGCTGCATTGGATGCTGTCACAATAGAAAAAATTGTGGATGATTACTTTGCTGACACCATCCAAGTAGACATGTCAGACAGTCCATATTGTTACTGGCAGGAAAAAAAGGCAGTTTGGAAGCCCCTGTACAAACTGGCTCTATTTTACCTGAGTTGTCCCCCCTCCAGTGTGTACTCGGAAAGAGTTTTTAGTGCAGCGGGGAACCTGGTCAGTGAGCGGCGAAGGAGGTTGCTTCCTCACAACGTTGAAAAAATGATGTTTATAAAAATGAATAATCAATTCCTCAATGAAGTACAGCACTGCCCTCCAGATACTACAGAGGGACCTGTGGTTGTGGAGTCCAGCGGGGACGAATTGATAATGTGTGATGAGGAGGAAGTACACACTGTAGGGGGAGAGGAATCAGAGGTTGAGGATGAGGACGACATCTTGCCTCAGTAGAGCCTGTTTAGTCTGTACAGGGAGAGATGAATAGCTTTTTTGGTGTGGGGGCCCAAACAAACCAATCATTTCAGTCAAAGTTGTTTGGTAGGCCCTGTCGCTGAAATGATTGGTTTGTTAAAGTGTGCATGTCCTATTTCAACAGCAGACCTCTCAACTGCAGCTCATCCCTCCTCTGCGGGGATAATGTCTCCTGTGCTCTGACACGTCACTCTGTGTACTCTCAGCCTCAGGATCTGACACTACAGCTACCATGCCTCTTGTAGCAGCCCTCACTCCAGGGCCTCTTCCATGTGCAGTGTCCCCCTCTCTCTTGGGTTCACTATAGTGGCATGGAGTTCTCCCCCTCATCCAGGGCACACATTCCTTGCCCTGGCTCAGTCACCACGCTCAGACTTCCAGGCAATGCTGGGGGAGCCTGGGAGCTTCCACCCCAGGTCCCCAGCTACAACTCTCCTCTCCTGTGTCTTCTCTCTCTTTCTGACACTTTAAAGATCGTGCCTTTAAATGAAAAAGTCAGTCTTCATTGCACGACTATGTGCAAGTGCAACAGGGACATTTTTTTGGGTTTACAAAGTCAAACAATAACACTACGACCCTGTCTGTCTGGGGTCTGTCAATGACGAATTGTCTGGAGCATGTTTTGAGGAGGTATTGTGGCCCCGGTATCAAAGTGGGTACCGGGGCCACCCCACTATGCAGTCCAGATACTTGTTTGGTGGAATTCCGACACGTGGAGGGTTTTTTAATTATATTGTGGCCTCGGTACCAAATTGTGTACCGGGGCCACCACACTACGCAGTCAAGATACTTGTTTGGTGGAATTCAGACCAGTTGAGGGTTTTATTATTATATTGTGTGGACCACTCTATCTATACCACACTACAACTCTATACCACTCTATTTCCTACTTTAATTCTATTTAATTCTATTTCCTACTTTAATTCTATTACTAATTAATTAACATAAAGAGGAACAAAAATAACCAATTTTACCAAAAGTATAATATGACTTAGACTTACAAACACTACACTTGAAAGATCGTGCCTTTAAATGAAAAAGTAAGTCTTCATTGCACGACTATGTGCAACAGGGACAGTTTTTTTCTTTACAAAGTCAACTAATAACACTTGGACCCTGTCTGTCTTTAACATACTTAATGGGATCTCAATGACGAATTGTCTGTAGCATGTTTGGAGGAGGTATTGTGGCCCCGGTATCAAGTTGGGTACCGGGGCCACCCCACTACGCAGTCCAGATACTTGTTTGGTGGAATTCTGACACGTGGAGGGTGTATTTATTTTATTGTGGCCCCGGTATCAAGTTGGGTACCGGGGCCACCCCACTACGCAGTCCAGATACTTGTTTGGTGGAATTCTGACACGTGGAGGGTTTTTTAATTATATTGTGGCCTCGGTACCAAATTGTGTACCGGGGCCACCACACTACGCAGTCAAGATAGATAGATGCGTATCATAGATAAAGTACATTCAGTGGTGTGGGGCAAATTGAAAAATATTCAAAATGCACTGACATTATCAAAAACAAGAGGTTGTCACACGCTAAAACTCCAACATGTATATGATGGAGAGGATGGAGGAGCAGCCGTATGTGTAGTGTAATGCAGACCTGTTGAAGGTTTTTTATATATTTTATTGTGGTGCCCAGTGCCCACTCCTCTACGCAGTCCAGGTACATTTATTGGTGCGATTCATAAAAGTTCAGGGTTTTTAAGATATTGTGGTGACCCACTCCTCTACGCAGTCCAGGTACATTTATTGGTGCGATTCATAAAAGTTCAGGGTTTTTAAGATATTGTGGTGACCCACTCCTCTACGCAGTCCAGGTACATTTATTGGTGCGATTCATAAAAGTTCAGGGTTTTTAATATATTGTGGTGACCCACTCCTCTACGCAGTCCAGGTACATTTATTGGTGCGAATCAAACAAGTTGATGGTTTTCTTATTATATATATTGTGGTGACCCACTCCTCTACGCAGTCCAGGTACATTTATTGGTGCGATTCATAAAAGTTCAGGGTTTTTAAGATATTGTGGTGACCCACTCCTCTACGCAGTCCAGGTACATTTATTGGTGCGAATCAAACAAGTTGATGGTTTTCTTATTATATATATTGTGGTGACCCACTCCTCTACGCAGTCCAGGTACATTTATTGGTGCGATTCATAAAAGTTCAGGGTTTTTAAGATATTGTGGTGACCCACTCCTCTACGCAGTCCAGGTACATTTATTGGTGCGAATCAAACAAGTTGATGGTTTTCTTATTATATATATTGTGGTGACCCACTCCTCTACGCAGTCCAGGTACATTTATTGGTGCGATTCTTAAAAGTTCAGGGTTTTTAAGATATTGTGGTGACCCACTCCTCTACGCAGTCCAGGTACATTTATTGGTGCGATTCATAAAAGTTCAGGGTTTTTAATATATTGTGGTGACCCACTCCTCTACGCAGTCCAGGTACATTTATTGGTGCGATTCATAAAAGTTCAGGGTTTTTAATATATTGTGGTGACCCACTCCTCTACGCAGTCCAGGTACATTTATTGGTGCGAATCAAACAAGTTGATGGTTTTCTTATTATATATATTGTGGTGACCCACTCCTCTACGCAGTCCAGGTACATTTATTGGTGCGATTCATAAAAGTTCAGGGTTTTTAATATATTGTGGTGACCCACTCCTCTACGCAGTCCAGGTACATTTATTGGTGCGAATCAAACAAGTTGATGGTTTTCTTATTATATATATTGTGGTGACCCACTCCTCTACGCAGTCCAGGTACATTTATTGGTGCGATTCATAAAAGTTCAGGGTTTTTAAGATATTGTGGTGACCCACTCCTCTACGCAGTCCAGGTACAATTATTGGTGCGATTCATAAAAGTTCAGGGTTTTTAATATATTGTGGTGACCCACTCCTCTACGCAGTCCAGGTACAATTATTGGTGCGAATCATAAAAGTTCAGGGTTTTTAAGATATTGTGGTGACCCACTCCTCTACGCAGTCCAGAAAGATACCTTTTTGCAACGTTTTGGACTAATAACTATATTGTGAGGTGTTCAGAATACACTGTAAATTAGTGGAAATGCTTGTTATTGAATGTTATTGAGGTTAATAATAGCCTAGGAGTGAAAATAAGCCCAAAAACTTGATTTTTAAACTTTTTATGTTTTTTTCAAAAAAAATCCGAATCCAATACCTTAAATCCGAACCGAGACCTTTCGTCAAGTGTTTTGCGAGACAAATCCGAACCTCAAAAATAACGAAAATCCGGATCCAAAACACAAAACACGAGACCTCAAAAGTCGCCGGTGCACATCCCTAATATATATATATTTATGGTATAACAGGTACAAAAATCAGGCCAGATAACAGTTTCAAGGCAACATATATAGCTTCATAACACAGACTAATAAAACTAAACTACTCACTATATATCAGTCAAGAAATGTTTACTACTATACTTACATAATAGGAAGGACAAAGAAAGGATCATAATGCACAGTAATGTTAATAGCCACAAGGAATATCAAATGTGAAATAGAACCCCTTCAGCTAGACAGACACATACTGACTTATAGACAGCAAAGTATTATTTAACAATTAACCCTTTGCACTCTGATTTTTCGATAAGTGTAATGTATTGTGTATTTACAGAGATTGATAAATTGAGCAGCATTTTAGAAAAAATTGAATTAACAAAGTGGATGATCCTATCACTAGGATCATTAGGCTTTTTCTATCACATGTAATTCAAAGCAATCCTGTAACCATAGACTCAGATTCTGTTTTCTGTGCATTTCCCCACCTGGGATGTTTTGGTACACTTTAAAATACAAGCATAACTTTCTCAAGACCCATGAAATAAGGTAGCAGAAAAAAACGTGCAATAAAATACTAACTGTTTGCAACAGTTTATTTAGTTTCTCCAGTGCAATAACACACTAATGATCCACTAGGAGGCGCTATTATGCCCTGTAATGCTACATACTGTTTTTTTTTATTATTTTAGCATACTTTTTATTCACTTTTGCTTGTTTATGTGTTCAACATTTTTCTTTAAAATACACTAATTACCACTAATACACCAAACATGAATTAAATCTGTATTGAATGCCAAAACTCTGTATGAAATCAGTGGGGGCATTTACTGCAATATGTGCAAAAGCACATTTCCTTTCAAGTGTCACATGCACCAGATTGATCAAAGCTGATTGGTTGCTATAGGTTAGTGCATACTTGCACCAATATTAATAAATGACTATTGCATTTTAAGATTGGAGCTATTGTAATGTTCAAAGAGATATGTTAATACACCATACTTCCCAACTGTCCCGATTTTTGCAAGACATCCCGATTCACGGGGCCACAAAAGGGTGGGACTTAACAAAAAGCGGGCAGAGTTTTACCAAAATTTGTGGGTGGAACAGGGGTGGGGCTTATTGTGTCCCGATTTAGTGATTCTAAATAGTTTATTGTGTCCCGATTTAGTGATTCTTAATAGTAGGTGGTATGTTGCACTACATATATTTTAATGCAGTGTGGCTTACATGATCTCTACTTTTTTGATTGATCAATTATGGGCTAAAATATCTAGAGGCAAGTGTATCAAATATAGCTGTATTCATATATTGTGAAGAAAGTCAGTATGAATTATGAGGAACTAATTCCTCTTCTTTGATAGGTGCTAGGCAAAAAGAAAAAGGGGTGAGAGACATGGAGCTGTCAAATCTGACCTAGCTTGGTATTAAACAACCCCTGCTTTTTTTGGCGTCAAGAGAAGCTGGAATGAACTGACCAGCAGGCCCTAAGAACTATACTACTGCAGACTTATTCCAAAGAAGCTAGTAAGGTTTCTGCAGTTGTTGCCTCATGGTAGTCTGATAGTTGGGTTTCACAAAAACTGTACATTGTAGACCTGCTTCATGTTCGGACGTAAGTTCCCTTGCGTGCTGTAGCTTGCGTGACATTGCTCCGCGCATGCTCAGAGACAGACCTTACACCATTGAACGCATTTACATGCAATTCATGTCCGAATGCAAATGACACGTCTACCTACGACTTGTAGGGCAGAACGGATGATGGAAGGGGTGAATAAACATAGGCAATGTACAATAAGGGCGTGCCAAGGGTATGCCAACACAGATATGTCCAATTCCATTTCTGGGTTTCTCTAAAGTATACGTTTTTTAGCCGTATCATTTGTACCACCTATAGTGGAGGTGCAAATGCTGACTGATATTGATGACTGTCATAGAATAGGCATTGCATTAAAAACTACATGTATGCGTGCCACTAGATAGCACAGAACATGTGTATGCATGGAAGATTGACCATAAAAATTAATTGTATGTACAGTGCGCATTAAGAACATCCTCATTTATGTGTTTACTTTTAAAAAATAAATTAAAAAAGAAATTATTACAAATATTTGTATTAATTTTTATTTTATTTTTTACATGCGTTTTGATGGGATTTTATATTACACATATACATGTGCATATCCTAAATTCTGTTCTATATACGACCAGTAACGTTTAGTCAGAGCGTACTTATATCCAGATTCAAATGGAAGCATATTTTGAGATCCTTATATTTGAATATGGTCGGAAATAGACTCAAGATCCGTGCTTGTTTTTTAAACGCAAGTTGCATGCAGGTTGCTTACAAAGATGAATCAGGCATGTTTATAAATAAATGTGAGTTCATAGTGTGACATTAGAATATTCATATTTAATTCAAACATATGCATTCATTGTCCATATTTACACTTGCATTAAACTTGGAAATCTGGAACTATATTAAACCATTCATTGTTTTTATTTATTTTTTAATTGCAATCTTGAATTACAATATTATTCTAAACAAATGGTAAATTATTACATTGTGTCCATATTATAATATTGTGACTCATTTCAGCATGTTAAAGGGCACGAGACTTTAATTTGAAATAAAGAAATCTTGGCATACCATGACTGTGACTGTATGTTACTGCCTATTCAAGTGAATGACAGTTAATGCATGGTAGGCTCCGTGATGCTGTGACAAATGGTCTTGTCATGTGGATAGGAATATTAGAGTTATTTTGACTGTCATATTTTGCTTTGCTTTTTCCCTCAAGTAGTTAGTATCATGTATTGTGTGTTTACTGAGATATGTTATAAACAACAGTCCATTCACGTTTGAATAGCTTGGTTCTATTGAGATCTGTATATAGGATCATTTATTTTACCTTGGAAAATTAAGCAATGTAGCATTTCCCACTCATGTAGAGTAAGTTGTGCTTATGTAACATGTACTATGAATTTCTAAGGATAAAACAAAACAAAAATACAAACAAAAGCTTTGTCTAAACACTTAAAAATAGATACATGTGTTACAATTGCGTAATTTATGCAATGCTACAAGAAAAGCCTATGGCAGCATATGGGCTATTAAATATTTTATTTAAATTAAATTTTTGATTATTTTTTTAGCACTCTGTACAAACTACAGAGTTCGAAGGCTAGACTTACTAAACACCGGGTGTGAAAAAGTGGAGATGTTGCCTTTAGTATCCAATCAGATTCTAGTTATCATTTATTCAGTACATTCAACAAAATGACAGCTAGAATCTGATTGGTTGCTATAGGCAACATCTCCACTTTTTCAAACCTGCAGTTCAGGAAATATACCCCTGGGTCTCTGTTAGAAGAGCTGTATATACTATTGAGTCCTCACTGGTTGGAAGCAGCAGCTGATGGGGAGGAAAGTGGAAATTATTGGATCTGACTAGAAGTTCCAGAGCAGAGAGAATTCAAGGTTCTTTGGCTAAGACCTTGCAAAAGACAGGCTATTGAGAGCCAGGTACAATCTGCAGAGTTGATTATTGGCTGTCATCAGAAAACATAAAAATGATTGTATTTTTAAGGATTTTTTTTAAGCACAACTTTCATTGCCCTTGTGTTCTGTATAAATATGTATTTAAATAGTTGTGTCTATTTTCTCTGTTACATTTTTATCTTGATGAAGGCTTTAAATGCAGGAACATAGTTTTTATGCAATGTAAAGCATATTAACTAGAATTCAAAGTTGTTGTCTAAAATTGCCATACATTATTTTTCAGATATTTTGTAAGCAAGCCCATGATTCATGTGAGGGAGAGGTGCACCCAGTTACCTTAGGCCATGAAGCCGGATCATGCTGCTTACTAAGTGCTGGTATACGGAATCTGTATCTATAAAGTGGGTGGTTGTTAAATTAAAGAGGAGTTGTCCTTCTATATAAGTGGACAAATCCTTTAAAACCAAAGCAGGACATAAGCATAATGTATTTAATGCTAGTATATGTTAATTTGAACCCTCTATGTGAATCGCTACTAAAAGCAGACATTGACTAGATTGCACCATTACACCACAATTCTCATATTTTTACACATTATTATATTTTGCCCTCAGTCTAAAATATTGAACATTTCAGCAGCTCGTATTAAAGACCAAAATAAAGTATTCACATAGCCATGAGTGACATAAACAGAATAATAATAAATACAGGAACAGACCCCCAGGACCTTCATGCTCATTTTATCTGTGTATTAGAAAGTCATTTTAAAGCGGTGCTTGAAAACTGCTCATTTTATGTCCTATATTAGGGGATCAGCCCTTTTCATCTGTCATCTTTGAAGGTTACTCTCGTTAGCCTTCAGCCAAATTCTGATTAGCCAAGGCTTTACAGCACTTGCTTCAGTTCCTAGCCAAAGGTCTTAGATTATACAACATACTTTACTGCATGTCATGCTTATGGAGTTCTACACATATTGTACTTATTCAAACTTATGCACAATGTTGCTAAAAAAAGAGCATAATATGGAAGTGAATATGACGATGGGTCTAGTTTAGAAATTGAAACTGGTTTCACAAGCTTCATTTATAAATCTGTAATAAATGGAACTTAAAAAAATTACCATCTTGCTTGTACTACTTGCTTGATAATGCATTGCTACATGTGCTACCGACTAGGTAATACATTGCTACCTGCGACTCCTCTGTAATAAATTACTTTCTCTGTGCTACCTACTTGGTAATACATTGCTGCCTGCCCTACTTATTGGGGAATACATTACTGCCTCTGCTACTTACTCGGTAATACATTGCTCCCTGTGCTACTTATTGGGTAATACATTGCTGCCACTGCTACTTCCTCTGTAATACATTACTTCCTCTGCTACTTCCTCTGTAATACATTGCTGCTTGTGATACTTGCTCGATAATACTTTGCTGCCTGTTCTACTTACTGGGTAATACTCTATTTCCTGTGCTACTTCCTCAGTAATACATTGCTATCTGTGCTACTTCCTTGGTAATACACTGCTGCCTGGGATACTTACTGGGTTGCACTCTATTGCCTGTGCTACTTCCTCAGTAATACATTGCTGCTTGTGCTACTTCCTTGGTAATACATTGCTGCTTGTGCTACTTCCTTGGTAATACATTGCTGCTTGTGCTACTTCCTTGGTAATGCATTGCTGCTTGTGCTACTTCCTTGGTGACACATTGCTGCTTGTGCTACTTCCTTGGTAATACATTGCTGCGTGTGATACTTACTGGGTTGCACTCTATTCCCTGTGCTACTTCCTCGGTAATACATTGCTGCTTGTGCTACTTACTGAGTAACACATTGCTTCTTTGTTTAAAAAAAAAAGAATGCAAGACAAAGGAAAATTGTCAACAAATTTGCAAAAAAATGTTTTTTTTTTATGTTCTTGTTTGTCTATTTTATTAAGTTGGTCAGGAGTAGCAGGTTCTTCAATCCCTTTTCAAATGTGGCCAAGGATGTATATTATTATTATTACTATTACCATTTATTTATATAGCACCACTAATTCCGCAGTGCTGTACAGAGAACTCACTCACATCAGTCCCTGCCCCATTGCGGCTTACAGTCTAAATTCCCTAACACACACAGACAGACAGACAGACACAGACAGACACACAGAAAGACAGACACAGAGACTAGGGTCAATTTGAAAGCAGCCAATTAACCTACCAGTAAGTTTTTGGAGTTTGGGAGGAAACCGGAGCACCCGGAGGAAACCCATGGGATAAAGACACAACATCCATGAATTTACACATTTGAAGGTGATATACAATCTCATCTATGGCTGCCTGTGAACCTTGATCTCTCAAGTGGTAGGTGCTACTACTTGTATATACTGAAAGCAAAGGAAAATCTAGATAATGGAAATGTTTCACTCTGATTGTATGTAATAAAGGATGTTTAAAATAAGCCTGCTGCCGTATACAAAGAAATATGGCAGCACGCAGTGAGCAGCTTTTAGATGATTTTCTGACTAAATAGACCTGACATACAGTGAAAGTTAACCCTCCTTAAACAGGTCTGTTTTTTCTTCCCAGGTTTAGTCCTAGTTTACAGCCAAAAAGCTATTTTAAAATACATGTGAATGGACACTTAGGGCTAGATTTACTAAGCTGCGGGTTTGAAAAAGTGGGGATGTTGCCTATAGCAACCAATCATATTCTAGCTGTCATTTTGTAGAAGGTACTAAATAAATGAAAGCTAGAAGCTGATTGGTTGCTATAGGCAACATCCCCACTTTTGCAAACCTGCAGCTTAGTAAATCTAGCCCTAAATGTGCATATTATAATATTTGTGCATTGTTTTGTGCAGCCAAAATTTCTATCCAATCTAGATGTTCACCAAAAAATCAAATACATATAGGAGGAAATGTTGGAATAAATACACAATATTCAGTAATGCAAAGATACACAACATTTGACAATGATCCAGTGGTATAGCAGTCATTGTTGTAGATATTGAGGGAAGTGGTTACCAACACTAGCAAAGCACACAGTAAGTGCACATGTGCACCATAATTCACTTTAGAAATATATTGCCTCCCACTATCCAATAGACATTATTTTTTTCCTGCTTATAGACATAATTTCAAAAAACATATATTTCCTTAACTTATATTAAATATGCATGTAAATGTGGATTTCATTATAAGCATTTATAGGACACACATACTGATAGATCAAATTGCAGTTCACCGATCCATTCTTCATGTTTTTCAGATTTTTTTTTTAGATGTTTTACACTCATTTCATCATTAGACAAGTTATACTGAAGTGCATCTGAAAATGCAAAGTGTATCTGCACAAATCAGTAATGTAAAATATGTTCTGTCTATTTTTCATTGACTTTCATCCAAACCTGATGTTATTTTGTATGTTTCATTAAAGCTACAGTCCTATAAATAAACGTATTTTTTATATGGTTTACCTGGATGAGGACACGTCATTTTGTTCTAATTTCCTTAGTTTCTTTCTTCAAGCTGCTATTTATTGAGATTACCATGGCAACCACAGTCATGTGACTATGATGTAGTGAAGAGAGAATGCCCTTTGAAACACCCTTCTTCTCAGCATGCATGTTTGTAGGACAACCTTTCTCCCCTTTATCTGCCCTCACAGGGCCACTGAGGAGCTTCCTGACTCACGCTCTAATTGGACACAAACTTGAGAGCTGAGACCAAATGCTTCCAGCTGAGAGACATTATTTTGCAGTGGCAGCCATATAAATATACCACTACAGAGCGATCTAGGTAGGGAAGACTGAGTTATAGGAATATATACTGAAAAAATCATCTTCACAATACAAAGATGCAAACCTTGTTTAATAAAAAACAAACAAGAAAAACATCTATGTGGTATTGCAGTTATAACCATTGATTTTATTAACAATAAATTAATGTATCAAATAATTCATTATAAAGATTGTCATAATGCACAAATACCCTTTTCAAGCCTTTCCTTAAATTATACAAATCTATACACATCTTTGCTTTTCCAAGACACATATTGTGTTGTATACCTCACATACCTCACAATATATCAACCAATTCCTATTGAACTAATAGACTGTATTGTAAAAAATAATGGTTCAACCCACAAAATGGCTGCCTCCCCTTTAAATAGGTAACTGATATACACTGTAAAAAGATTTTTATCTATCCACATATCTTATGATCTGAATTCTTCACACACAGAAGGTTTGTAAGAATTTATTTGTAGAATCAATTATAGAAGGCATTAAAAATCCAACCACATCTTATGGCCAAATGCCAACCTATGGGCTCATATTTTGACTGAGGTTGCGTTTACCATTTGATATTGTGGATCAATATGAGAAAGAGTTCATAACATTATGCTTACTTATGTGATTGTTTTATCGCCACTATAACATGCTTAATAAACTTCTCATTCTTACCTAAATCATACCTCCCAACATTTAGAATACATAAAGCAGGATAAAATAAGCCCCACCCCATGTAGCACAAACCACGCCCATAAACAAGATAAATTTGTGTAAAACTCCACCCACTTTTCCTGTTAAGCCCTGCCTCTTACGGCCTGTGAATCGGGATGTCCCTCCAAAATCTGGACCATTGCTAGTTATGCCTACATCTTTAATCAATGTGAGCCATGTACAAGGAAGGACAGGCCTCATTTTCTTGCACAAAGTGTTATGGATAGGAGAACCTTCACAGTTGATGCTTTTCTTTTGCCTTCAAAAACCTCTCGTCAGGAACTACTTTGTAAGGGGTTAATCTATTCACAGCTGTCTGTGCGTAAACCTGTATTGCAGCTTTGGTATGCTAAGTGCGGTGGGATTTCAGATTTCTATTGTATTAAAACCTAGGGAAAAAGTACAATTTTAGCTTCAATTTAAAAGTAAAAGCTTTAAGTAGATGTAGGGAGTCAAATTACCTGGAGCAATTGCAACAAAGAAAACAAATTTGCAATGGTTTCAATTGAGGAGAAAGTTGGTTCTGTCAGCCCGTGCTATTGGTGCTTCACTAGTTGCAGAAGGATTCAGTGGTGGATGACTAGACTATAAACTGGTCTATATTGCTTTTCTGACAAATTAGCTATAAATGTTATTGTCTTTTTTGGTAGTTTTCTAATACCACCTTTAAACACCACACAATCTTTTCAAATTTGTCATTTGCAGAATCATAACTAGTCCCAAACGTTACAGTCTCTAAGACTACTGAGATAGCAAGTAACGGGAATTATATGGCGGATGATTTACACACATGGCTATTTTGCAGTATATATCGATTCACTAGTAACATCTGCCACGTGGATATTGCTCATAAAGTGCCTCAGTGATTTTACAGGTTTGTAGTGAATTTACAGGCTGCACAAAATGGTTGCCTCAAGGAATGGCGCACTGTAGGTCTGACAAACGTGTACACATTTTATTAAGTTTCAAATAACAGATTTCAGTACGTTTAGGACAACTAGGATTAAACGTACATTTATTTAAAATACATTTATTTAAAATGGGGGATTAAAAATTATATTCTCTATTACTTAAAAGGGCTAGTAGCAAGAAATTGCTTATTCCCACAACATTTTGAGGGTGCCCGGATAAATTGTAATTAATTCCCAAATCAGTACCTGGTACTCAGCAGGGAAACCTATGTGTTCACAAATCAGACACAGTTGCCTAAATATATCATCACCATTTATTTATATAGCGCCAATAATTCCACAGCGCTGTACAGAGAACTCACTCACATCAGTCCCTGTCCCATTGGGGCTTACAGTCTAAATTCCCTAACACACATACACAGACAGACAGAGACAGACTAGGGTCAATTTGTTAGCAGCCAATTAACCTACGAGTATGTTTTTGGAGCGTGAGAGGAAACCAGAGCACCTGGAGGAAACCCACGCAAATACGGGGAGAACATACAAACTCCTTACAGATAAAGCCATCATTGGGAATTGAACTCGTGACCCCAATGCTGTAAGGCAAAAGTGCTAACTACTTATTTATTATTGCGTATTACTTATTATTTCTGTTCTTTTAATTGATGCAAAAGATAATTGTTATATTGCCTGCTTTTTCTTCAAAGTATATGTTGCATTTGTTTCATATTATTTGGAGTTTTTAGTAAGAACACAACTACCCGTCACCCAAAATGCTGAATGTACAGAAAATGAAAAAAAAATGTAAATTGTAGATTGGGGATTATATATGCTAATTACAGTAAACATTGTATCCCAGTATAGTTCCTCATTGCTAATAAGATCATTGCATTTTTATTTCCTGTGTTTTACACACCTTATTTTCCTGCCTCAATTTGCTTTTTTTTTTTTTAAATATTACTTACTATATTTACTGTTTTTTCCTATGACCTTCATATTTTATGATAATATTTTTAGCACAGCCTTTTAGCATAGCAGAAATTCTGATTTCAGCAGGCAATTATTGCATTTTGCCCTTTACCTGTTTCAACAAAAAACAAAAATGACATTATGACACAACTCAGTGATAATAGGCTGCAATCTGCTGTGCGACACGGCATTTTACTGATCCCAGTTTGACAGCTAGACGCACTGGGGAGTACTGAATACAGCTGTAACATGTTGTTCATTTTTATTCTGGCTCATAAAATTGCACAGTTAACCCTTTATGCTGTTCATTTGATTTATATAAGACATTTTCAGGAACTGCTAATTTTTTCAATGGTCATTATGGTTTTTGTATCTTGAAAAAAAGGTGTAAGCTTTTTATATTTGTAACAAAATATGAACCTTGTACGTGTTGCTTTTCTCATTTTCTGTACTGAAGGTACATACTACATGTGTCCTTTCAAACTACAGATCAGAGACACAAACTTGATCAGAGGTACCAGAAAATGCTTTTTTTCCACTTTGAATTCTTTGAAAATAATCTACAAAAATGGTAATTTTATTCACTTTATAGCCCTGGCGATCCAAGTATCTGGTTCTATTTAAAAGATGAAAACCTTCTTTTGCTTCCCACGCACATGGCAATCCGTTCAGATCTGTGACATGTTAAAAACCTCCTCTACGTTAGCTCTTTAACAGTGACCGTTGCAAAGGTTTTTTGTACAAATGAGTACTGGGGACATTTGTGTCAGCAAAACTGCAGGAAGTATTGGTTGGAGACCTCACTGATATATTAGTCTGGGGTGGGAGCAATGGAAAAACTAACACCACTGCAAGGGGTACGGCTACTAAGGGGCCCGGAGGTGCCCTCCCTTGAAGGCCCCCGCTCATCTCTCAAAAGAACAGAACAAAGGCCTTGCATGAGTATGCAAGTAGTTGGGGCATGCACAATGAAGCCCCTGTTAGGATTTTACATCAGTCTTTTGAAAACAGATAGATCATACTTGCCTAGGCACTGAAGTCTGGGAGATCTCGAACAGGGGTGTGACTAGAGGGTGGGAGGGGGCAGGGTGTGGTCAGTCACATCATTTTGGCCCCAACACCCCCCCCCCCTCCCATCCCCCCATGTAAAAATGATGATTTGATGGGGGTGGGGCCAAAATTACCTGGATTCACCACGAATTGCATTATTTTGGCCAGGTATTTGCCGGATGCGGGAGACTTGCCTGCTCTCTCTTTGGGCCCATCAAAACTGATCTATCTCATACTTGCCAACTCTTCTGGATTTCGGGAGTCTCCCGGACATTCCAGGAGAGTTGGCAAGTATGAGATAGATCAGTTTTGATGGGCCCAAATTTTGCCATTGGGCATGGAAATTTAGACACTCATCCACAAAAAACACATGTATTTTATTTATTTTAGACTTGTAGAATAATAATAAAAAAAAAAATTTGGTTGATCAACTCAGTCAGTTATTTGGAAAGTAAAAAGATACCAGTGTGAGAGCATATATGAATGTAATTTAATTTTAAAGTATAATCTATGAATAGAGCTAGGACAATGATCAATTAAGGACAAATAATGCGATGAAACGGGCAAAGTTCAGTATGACATGAATGAATGAGTTTAGATTCTGACATAGTAAAATAAATTTAGCCCTCACAGTACAATATTAAACATCAACATATTACACTAATGATTTTAAGACTGTTTTGGGCTGTAAACTGAGGCTTATTTTGGTCTTCAAACCATAACTATTTTGTTTTGATATAGCATATCAATGTGTTAGTAATTTTGGATAAATTTGCCAGCAAAATATTTTAAACGGCTGGCCAAGACTCATTGCCTAGCACAACTCTTGAGCACTAGTTTAACCTACGAAGAGGTTCTTACAATGGATTCTTATCGTCATCATCATCAAGATTTATTTAAGTCTTTGTTTTTTTTCTATAATGAAGGTAACAATTTTACTACACTTTTACTGTTTTAAATGCTTGTGCTGTTTCATTGGTGCACTGCGACCATATTTAGCTGAACTGACTAAATTCCTGTCTGGATTCCTGTAAAATGGTTTAGTAGACGCTTTCATCAATAGTCTGGGTAAAGTAAAGCAATGACCTAATGTATTGGAGTTGCATTAACTGCAGCAGTATACCATTTCACAAATAAACTCTTCTAAATAGCAATGCTTACAAGCTGTTACTGTAAAATCAATTAGAAAATAATTAGTATAAAATAAGTGCCTAGAAGCCCAAGATTAGATTAATTTTTTTTTTTAAATTGACAAGTGAAACAAATTACTTTGTAATTATTATCATTAGATGAACACAGAAAGTAGCAATGACCTCAATATATGTATGCATCAGAAAGAGGCATTAAAGTTAATTAGTAACAGAAGAGAAATATACTAGAAGAAAATTGCCTGTCTAAAAGTAAAAGTATATTTTATCTCTAAGTTGCTGCAGTACAAAGATGTATTTCATATTGTGATTTTAAAACATTCCACAAAAAATACAATAATTAGAAATATATTAATAATCAAGCTTTTTCTTGATCACTAATTCGCTGAATATGCAACTATTGGTCCAGTACTGCAAACCATACTCGTCTCTACCTATTTTATCATAAATATACATGTTCAAAGTGGCAACTCAAGTAATCATCAGTAAGTGGCATATCTAAGTAGGCGTTACCTGCACTCTTGATAGAGAGAAATAAATTTAAGATTAGACCACATTTTCAAATTTTATATAAAATAATTTCACAAATATTTTACAATCATGTTTGTATTTTAATTTACATTTTAAATATAAAATATGTTGCTGAGAGCTTATGCATTTGTAAATATAGTACAATATCCTGGTAACATTGGTAAGAAGACATAGCGCTAAAACAAAAGTTTAACTTTGTGCAATTTAAAAAAAATATATATTATTATTTTTTTTATAAATTCTCATACTAAAATGTGAGTTAAAAGCTTAATAAATTGAGCCAAATCTAAGAGAAAATTAAAAATCTGTAGAAATTATTTAAAACTATTCTACAATTTGACATTCATACATAGAAGATGACAGACCACAAAAGGACTCATGCAAAATGGATCGAATAGTGCTGGAGATAAAGGAGATCAATCAGAGTATCGTCTTAGAGCTGAATAATAATGATAAGTTATGACACCACACACCTTTAGCATGACATTGAATAATAGTGTGACATATAATAACATATAGAAAATAATATAATTATAACACTTTAAACCTTATCCACTACAACCATCAGTTATATAAATTTCTGGCTCTCAAAATGTGCAAAGTGATACAATGACTAGAGACAATGAACACATATATAAATGTTACACGTGAACTTCATCCACATGTCTCTAGAGTTTTCTAGTATCAGTCTTTGAATTAGTATATTAAAAAGAGAGTATGTGTAGTTCTTTTGTAGGTAGGGATTTTTTACTATAGACAAACTATCTTATGTCTTAAATAAAATATATTCCCATTTTTTCTTTTTCAAAAAGGAAAAGTCTTGCAGCAAAATATTATCAACTTAATGTTCCTATTTGACCTGTCTTTTAGCTGGAAAGGTGAAGAGAGATGATGGATATCATTTTGAGAAATGCCTTCATGTCACCCATTAGTAACTCACCTAAGAATCGATCACTGCAAGCTATTTTCATATCACCAGCCTTCTTAATATCTCTGAAAGAAATGTAACCTTTTTCCTTATAATTCTGCTGGCAATGACGTGTGAAGGGCATATCTGAAAGTGTGCCATTCCTCAGACTAAATTTATCTGGGGAGTACTATACAGATAGGTTCTTGCTATGGTTCCCTAATGTGTTGGTTAAATCATATTCTTAGGACCAACCTATATTTTAAAGTATTATTAATAATAATTCAAATGCCATGATTACTTTTTCATTGATATTTGGTGGCTCTCCTTGCTTTTTCCATTAGCCTTTTGATGTAGTTGCTTTTTTTTTGCAGAACCTTTTTTTGCAGAACCTCCTACTCCTTCTACTTCATTTTCTCAAATATGTTTTAGTTTGCATTTGTTATGTTTTAGTACGTTTTCATTGAAACAGCAAGATCTAAGGATAGAAAATAAAAAGTAGCAATAATAGTAAATTATCCAGAGCATACACGATTTGGTTACCTGTTGCGTAATTTGAAATTAAGTGATATCAAAATACACATGTATACATATCATTTTAGGGCGTTTTACAGCAGACTTCTCTATTTATTTACTGTTGATTCTAATTTTTTTTTATCTTTTATGGTAAAAGTCACATTTCAATGTGGGGAATTTAATTAGCACCAAGGTGTTTCCCGAGTGTACGCGAGACACCTCGTGGTAGAGATTTGACAGAAATCGCCAATCATTTTCCCTCGCACCTCTGTGGGGTTCTAGAGATTTCTACCATATTGCCGGCAATTTGCCACATGGCCGGCAATTGAATCTCCCCCAATAGCTGTTAAATCAAGGAACTACGTAACCAAACATTTTAGTGCCATGAGCATATTCCAATAACTGTTATATCAAGGAAGTACATGGCCCATAAAGCCGGTTTGTGACCATATTTTTTGTCGGTTCCAGATTCACTATCAATGTTTAGCGTATATACCTAATAACTATGTATTTTGATATGCAGTGTATTTTATTGATTTCAGATTAAATAAATGTTTATATATTTTTTATATATGATTTTTGTGGCAGAGTTCACATACCTAATGTCCCTTATAGTTTGTTATAATAGCATTCCCATTTAATAAATAGACTTATTTCCACCCCACTAGTCTCAACATAAAATTAGCAGCACATTCAATTAATAGAATTCAAATGAGTCCCACCATTAATTTATCAGCTTCCACATTTAATAGAAACCCCACATTAAATTACTAGTTTCCACATTATATTAATACCTCCACTAGCCCCAACATAACAATAAGACCCCTACCTGGTCCAATTTTAAGACCCTGACCAGCACCCATATAACATAAATACCCCAACAAGCCTCCCAAAAATCATTTACCTGCTCCCCTTTTGGAATGGTGGATCTATTTATGGACTAGACCTTCCCCGACCAGATGTTTTTCAGAGAGGGTGAAGCCCCAACACAGGGTGACTTCATCTTTTTTGTCAAGGTCATATTTGCAGTTCTGAGATTATATAGGGAAGGTTTGTGTCTCCTTACAGCTCTGGACTGAGGGGTACTGTACCAAATGCTATTATTGTAATATGACACTGTCTAAGGTCCAGCATTCATTGGTTAACTTAAGTAATATAGGGGTCTATTTATGCTTGGTGACTAGTGGGCTGTGGTAATTATCATTCTGTATGGCTACAGTTCACAGTGATACATAACAATGTACCACAGCTAATTATCATTGTTTGCATGTGCTATCATAATGAACTCCCACCCCCTCTGCTATAGAGTAGGGGTTTTACAGGCAGTCACATACTGCAGCGAAAGGCTAAAGTGATGGCACACAGTGTACAGTGGTTGGACAATGAATTAGGAATTTTTAAACTTTTGTTTTTTTTAAAGGTTTGTACTTCAAAATGGTGAATATATAGTAAATATGTTCTGATCTATAGTCTGATGTAAACATATAGCATAATAGCTTCATTTAGGCAGCTTGTTGCCATATTATTCCACCAAGTGGCAGCACAACCTGGCTAAATCACCTTCCAGACACAAAAGCAGTCGTAAAAACTACGCCCATTCAAGAGAATTGCAAAAGAGAACCAAAAATTGCCATGAAAACGTGTGATAATGATGTGGAAGGAAGCAGGAGAGGACGTTTCTTTAAAAACTGTTCGGAGGCGTCTTGCAGAGTTTGGGTTTAGAGCTTATCGACCAATCAAGAAACCAATAGAAAATATTGGATATTGGTGATCTGCGCTCCCTGATGTATGTAGAAGTATGTTGCTGGCAGGGGCGGATCTAGAAAAGTATCCTACCCCGGGCGATTTAGGGGGGGCGATTTAGGCCCCGCCCCCTTTTTGACTTCAAGGCTGCCAGCGGCTGCACAATATGTGCAGGTCCGCTCGGCAGTGACAATGTGCTGCCCGGCTGCTCTGATTGTGTTTTAAACACAATCAGAGCAGCTGGGCAGCACACTGTCACTGCAGAACGGACCTGCACATAGTGTGCAGCCGCCGGCAGCAAGCCCCCGCTAGGGGGGGGGGCGATTGACCCGATCGCCCCCCCCCCCCCCCCTGGATCCGCCACTGGTTGCTGGTGTTGTGTAGAAGAGAGTTCCAGCCCTTCAGATGGAATAGATGAAAAAATATTGCCCCTTGGCGCAAAGGTATGGAATGAGTAGTGTATCATAATATATAAAATGAATTTAATCATGCACAAATATATATAGATCATGCAAAACAAAAAAAATAAAATAAGGTTGCAACCTATAAACATATAGTATTGCAGAATCAACATTCTCAAAGGTATTAAACATTTTATCGTTTAATACCTTTGAGAATATTGATTCTGTAATACTAGCTTGGGCCAATAAATAAAAAAAAAACTTTACATTCATGGCCAAAAGTTTTGAGAATGACACAAATATTGTTTTTCACAAAATCTGCTGCCTCAATTTTTATGATGGCAATTTGCATATACTCCAGAATGTCCTGAAGAGTGATCAGATGAATTGCAATTAATTTCAAAGTTCCTCTTTGCCATGACAATGAACTTTATCCCAAAAACAACATTTCCACTGCATTTCAGCCCTGCCAGAAAAGGTCCAGCTGACATCAGGTCAGTTTTTCTCTCGTTAACTCAGGTGAGAGTGTTGATGAGGACAAGGCTGGAGATCACTCTGCCATGTTAATTGCGTTAGAATAACAGACTGGAAGCTTTAAAAGGAGGGTGGTGCTTGAAATTATTGTTCCTCCTCTGTTAACCATGGTTATATGCAAGGAAACACATGCAGTCATCATTGCTTTGCACAAAAAGGGCTTCACAGGCAAGGATACTGGTGCTATTAAGATTGCACCTAAAGCAACCATTTATTGGATCATATAGAACTTCATGGAGAGGTTCTATAGTTTAGAAGAAGGCTTCAGGGCGTCCAATAACATCCAGCAAGCGCCAGGACCGACTCCTAAAGTTGATTCATTTGCGGGATCGGGGCACCATCAGTGCAGAACTTGCTTAGGAATGCCAGCAGGCAGGTGTGAGTGCATCTGTACGCACAGCGAGGAGAAGACTTTTGGAGGATGGCCTGGTGTCAAGAAGGCCGGCAAAGAAGCAACTTCTGATATTCTGCAAAAGGTACAGGAATTGGATTGCTGAGGACTGGGGTAAAGTCATTTTCTCGGATGAATCCCCTTTACAGATTGTTTGGGGCATCTGGAAAATTGCTTGTCTAGAAAAGGAAAGGTGAGCACTACCATCAGTCCTGTGTCATGCCAGCAGTAAAGCATCCAGAGACCATCATGTGTGGGGTTGCTTCCCGGCCAAGGGATTGGGCTCACTTACAATTTTTCCTAAGAACACAGCCATAAATAAAGAATGGTACCAAAACATCCTCCAAGAGCAACTTCTCCCGACCATCCAAGAACAGTTTGGTGACAAACAATGTCTTTTCCAGCATGATGGAGCACCTTGCCATGAGGCAAAAGTGATAACTAAGTGGCTCGGTGATCAAAACATTGAAATGGGTCCATGTCCAGGAAACTCTCCAGACCTTAATCCCTTTGAGAATTTGTGGTCAAACCTCAAAAGGTGGGTAGACAAACAAAACCTGCAAATTCTGACAAACTCCAAGCATTGATTAGGCAAGAATGGGCGGCCATCACTCAGTGTGTGGCCCAGAAGTTGATTGACAGCATGCCAGGGCGAATTGCAGAGGTCTTCAAAAAGGAGGGTCAACACTACAAATATTGACTCTTTGCATAAACTTAATGTAATTGTCAATAAAAAGCCTTTGACACTTATAAAATGCTTATAATTTTACTTCAGTATACCATAGCAACATCTGACAAAAAGGTCTAAAAACACTGAAGCAGTAAACTTTGTGAAAACCAATACTTGTGTCATTCTCAAAACTTTTGGCCATGACTCTATATATAGTATTAAATATGTGTATTTTCCATTATTTTATCAAAATTTTTAAAGCAACTAAATAATTCCTAATTCATTGTCCAACCACTGTAGTGCTCAGGCACCAGCAATTAATATTTAAAGAAATCTGATTTATTTGTAAATGTGCCATCATTTACTTTGTTTACTGAATGCATTTCACTCATAAATGTTTTCAGTTATTGTACATGAATTGAGACTTATATTCACAAATGTTTTGTTACACATACAAAAATCCCATCATAATCTACTGCTGTAACAGACCTTGAAAATACATTAGATTTAATTGCATGTATTATTATTGTGGAAACTGCTACCAAATCTGCAGAACTTTGCTGTCATCAGGATGTCACTATGACTGCCCTTACTGACAGACATGTTTATGCAAAAATTGAGGAGACCTAAATCAGGACTCATCTGACACCCTTCATTGATAAAGTATATGCAAGCAAACAATCTAGTAGTTGCTGAATTGCTAGTTACTATTTAGTAGGGGTTACTTTGGATTTAAAAGTGGTGCTGATGAGGGAGAACTAGTCTCCTCCAGCATAAAAAGGTTATTAAAAATACTATTGTTTGTTAATATATAACTGCACCACACTTATACTCAGGCAAAATATAAATTTATAGGTTGCAATGATTAAGCGCAATAACTTGTGTCATGCTATTCAAAAAGTCTGATATGTATTCCAATATGCTACAAAAGTAAGGTAGACTAATATGAAGGTATTTCTGGTGTACATTGCCTTTCATTGAGGTGAAAGATTTATTCCACCGAATTTTGGGAATATAAAAAATAAACACAATGTTCTAGTCTTTCTGTGATTAATACATACAACACTGGAATATTTCAGACCAAAGAGCCGGAGAATAACTACACCTTAGATCATTTGCATGCATAAGCTACATTTGCCGTTGACAGGCAGCATCCTTGGGAACAAGACTTTTTTTTTATCAAGGATACAATGTGACAGTAGTGACAGTGACGGTGCCAGTGATAGCTTCAGTTGGTCAGTTTTTATGTTCAAAGGCCAGAAAATTACAACTTTATTCTGTCATTCTTTATAGAAATAACTGACATCCACATTAAAGATAAAAAATTCTTCTGATACGTGGATTGAATTTGTCAGGTGAGGTTATGTCTACATTCCATTTTTTTTTTTTTACTGGTTAAGGAATTGCTGTATGAACACTTAATTCAACAATAGTTTAATGTAATATTAAACTGAAGAGTTGGTTTTGTACAGACCTGCACAACTTGGCCAAAATTATAATAGGCTAAACTTCTTTGGGCCGCAGATAGGTTTTTAGCGCCTCATTTTCTAGTTTGATTAAACTATTTTGCAAATAGACCATATTATAATAAAGGCAAATTTCAATTAATATAAATTAATTACACTTATTACTTAATATTTTTATTTTTCATGAAATCACATTAATGTTAAAAAAAAATATTTACTAAGTGGTAAAAGTTTGAATACATTTTTCAGGTTTTCTTCCTGATTACATTTAGTTAATGATACACATTACACTTCTTGTTAACATTCAGTTTATTGTACTCCGGTATCATGTTTGAAATCGATGTTTTCAAAATATCTTCTAAACTTATATTCTCAAAAACACTTTTTTATTGGTTCATAATTCAGAAACTGCAATCAGTAAATGCTTCTTTAGGAAGTCACCTTCAGTTAAAGACTTCCCAACAAAAGCAATTTCTTTAGAAATCTGCAAACTAACCTTAGTAGCCGCCTCATTTTCTGAGTTTACTTAAAAAACCATTGTTCCCTACTGAGATTTTTCAACAGTTTGAACGCTTTAATTTGTTTTTCATTGGTGTCCAATTTAGTTAAGTCGGGTTTTTTTGATTCAAAATGGCGACAAAGATTGTATTCATTAGCAATGGCTACTACTTTTCGGCAAGCAAGGCACATAGCGGGCGTCATCTGCGTTGGCACATGGCAGCACTCACTTTGTCCCTGTCCAACGCCAGTAACAACCAAAAACACAATGAAAAATACAGCGACTAGAGACAGACTGACAGTAGTTGGTTGCTGTGAGTCAAGTGACAAACAGGACAGAGTGTGCAGTGGCAACCCACCCGCCAAGTTACATGACGGGCACAATAGTGACTAGTGGAAGGCGGGTTAAGCGGGGTGGCACCGGGTAACATCAGGCACAAGTTATGCATGAACAAAGCACTTGTTTCATCTCTACTTTCTTTTACATCCTCTACATTTTTTCGCGGGCCACCCGAAGTCCTTTGGCGGCCCACAAGCGGCCTGCGGACCGTATAATGATGTCTGAAGTTTAATGTTTTTCACATTATAATACCCTGATTGGCACAGATGATTTTAGCCCCACTAACTTTGTCCCCCTGCTCATGTGTACGTATACAGTTTTGAAAAAATTAGTATAATAGGTGATCTGACCCTAATCAGACCCACCTAAAATATACGGAATATAATTATACATGTAAATATAGCTTTCATATTGTATTCCTCAGTTTACTACACTAATACATTACTAACATTATGTCACATGTTATGCGTCACTTCCCAAAGACAGGAGAACTATAGACTAGAACTATTGGGTTCTTTTCTGTAATGTTAAACCTATAAAGTTCATTAGGATCATTTCGTTGCTTAGCTTGGCTTCAGTGGCCATGCCAAACTTAAATGGCAGCATGGTGGCTTCGTTGTTAGCACTCACAGCACTGGGGTCATGAGTTCGATTCCCGACCATGGCCTTATCTGTGTGGAGTTTGTATGTTCTCCCCGTGTTTGCGTGGTGGCAGGGACTAATGTGAGTGTGTTCTCAGTACAGCGCTGTGGAATTAGTGGTGCTATATAAATAACCAATAATGATGATGATGATGATGATGATGATGAAATGCATGCCAGCAGAATAACCTGAAGTAGTCAATGAGAATGTACAGTACTTTGATTGTAGATAAGAGATTTGAAGATTAAGATTCCTCTGCATGCATGGTCACACTAATAACTCACTGCAGACACTGTGGTGCTTCATCCTAAATGTGCGTACCATGGCCAAATTAATTTTATAGTCACTGAATAATCAGCACTTTAGAATTGTATTACATATTAATGTAACTGAAGATTGTCTTTGAACTAATGTCAATGTAATTTACAGTGACTTGTCTTTTTACAACTAATGTCACAAGATGAGTGATATCAATATACTTTTTCTTACTATAACCTTATATTAAATAGAAGATATTAGCCATGTGTGATTGCCTAGATGGGTCTTTCTGTATGATGAAAGAAACCCTGTTACTATGGAATAACATGGTCTCACTTGACTGTGTAGACTTTTCTTTTCAAAAATATACTGCTATATACATCTATTAATATTGAACGGCATTTGGCATTACCTGAAAATGAAAGCTCCCCATTATTTGCAGGACGATGCAACCGTTCTAGTAGCTGCCACTGTAGCTTTGGAAATAGAATAAATTGGTACTAAAATTCCTGTTTTAGTACACATCGGGGTAAATGTTTCAAGCTGCGAGTTTCCGGACAGTTTGAAAGGTGGAGATGTTGGCTATAGCAACCAATCAGATTCTAATTATCATTTGTTTAGTACTTTCTACAAAATGATAGCTAGAATCTGATTGGTTGCTATAGCCAACATTTCCACTTTTCAAACTGTCCGGAAACTTGCAGCTTGATACATTTACCTCATGGGGCTAGATTTACTAAACGGCGTGTTTGAAAAAGTGGAGATTTTGCCTACAGCTACCAATCAGATTCTGTCTTTTATTTAGTACATTCTACAAAATGATAGCTAGAATCTGATTGGTTGCTATAGGCAACATCTCCACTTTTTCAAACCCGCCGTTTAGTAAATCTAGCCCATGGTGTTATTAACTTTATAAACAGACTACAAATTTCAAATATATTCTGATGTAGCAACATTTCACCTGTGTTTGTATACTCATCCCTAGTTTTCTGTTCTTCAATTGTGCATCATCCGGAAAGCTAAAATAATGACCACAAACATTGGTTATTTCCATGTTTTGAATTACTTTATCATGAAATAGAATGGGATAAAAAAAATATCATTTGTATTTTTTGGGTTTTGTGTTTATCTTCCTAAGATAAACTGGAAATCCATTAAAGTACTCGTTAACACCGCCTCTGCGAGCATTTTGTGAAAATGAAAGGCTTTCATATGGTGAGAAGCCTGCTGCATGCAGAATATATACATATAGCGGGATATTTACTAAAGTGTGTATAGTTGCATTTTTAGGGAGTTTTTTGTGGCGGTTTAAAAAAAATAAACTAAAAACTAAAGGCCAGAATGCTCAAAAAAACACTTTTTTAAATTGCCATATTAGACATGTCTATCCCTATTAATGTTACATGGTAAGAATACAAGGTGTGCAATTTATCAAGCTGCAATTTGGCAAACCGACAGAAAACCTGTCAGAAAATAAGTGGTTGTGAGAGACAAGATAGGTAAAACTGCATGCAGTTTGAGCTATCTGGCAATTCAGATGAAGGAGAGGAGGCACAATACATATACTATGAGGGCAATCATTATTTATTGAAGATGGCAAAAATAATATTCTACGAATATATTAGGCGGGCCAAAATAACGTATTATTATATTAAGCGAGAAATATTATTTTAACATTATATTAATGTGGCAAAATGATTTTATCATTATATTATGGGATCAACACTATTTCATTGCTAACAGGGGCAACACTTATTATTTCATGTTGTGGGCATCTTAGTGCGCAGTTGTGACACTACAAGTGCCAGCATGCACATGGGTGCAAATGCATGCTGGGGCATGTAGAAACCACCACAAAAACACTGTTTTATAAATCTACTCAACAGAATGCTTTGGTGCAAAATACACCATCTTGTCATGCATATGGGTGTTATAGCAGGTGCTGAAGGTGACATAACAATGGAGTGAAAATGGCTTTAGTGCTTGTTATCTCTGCACCATCTGGTCAGGAGAACTGCCACAGGCAACCTAACATATTGTTGTTTTATTTAATTGCACACATCTATTTTTCTTGTTATTTATACTGGACACAATTCTCGCTACTTTTATTTGTTCTATAAACATTATAAATTAAGAGTTATTAAACATTAATATTTTCATTGCAATAGAACAATATTAAGATCATGTTCAATGATCTTGTTATGTTAGAAGTGTAAGCCTTAGTGAAGCTTGAATGTACAGAGACCAACTTAGATGAGTGTAGCCAACCGTCAAGTGTCCCTGGAATCTAATAATACAGCCAATGCTGGCTGCACGTTCTGCGGTATTGCAGCTGGTAATGTGTAATTGGCCGATATTGCAGCATATGTGGAGCACATAGGACTGTGCTGCACCATAATAATACAATTGAAATCAAAAGGATCACAAGTGTGACCAAACTGGACATTGTTGTTGTCAACCAGTGATAACGCTGAGTCGATCTGTGTGAGGAAACAGGTTTTTACTGTTCTTGTTTTAAAAATAACTGTGACGAGACGTGTTATAATAAACATTGAATGCAATTCTATATAAGGGGGTATAAACTGCGGGTTTGAAAAAGTGGAGATGTTGCCTATAGCAACCAATCAAAAATGACAGCTAGAATCTGATTGGTTGCTATAGGCAACATCTCCACATTTTCAAACCTGCAGTTTAGTAAATATATCCCAAGGAATCTTATATACAATCGTATATAATGGCTAGAGATAAGACTTAAATTCTAGACATTTCTGCATTTACAATAAAATTGAATGTTTAGACATTCACTTTTATTGTAAATGCAGGAGTGTCTAGAATTTAAGCCTATGGTAAACCTGCTCTATTAATATTCTTTTAGATGGTGAGATATGTGTTAAAAAGGAGACAATTATAGAACAAGCTATAAAAGGTCATTATTTCATGACCTGGGGATACCTTACAGCTCTACTTCACTAATTAGGGTTATATACTAAAATTGTCCAAAGGTGCAAAGCTACACTTATAAATTATAGCAAACAACCAGACATTTTCTTTCATTGCCTAACATGCTCTAGATAGATAAATGCTAATGTCCAATTGATTGTTGTGGCTTTAGTGCAGATTTGCACCTTTAGGCAATGATAATAATAACTCCCTGTGACTATCACATCTGCCATATCATGCTGAGCGATAGTGTCCTCATATTAATCAGACAGGCTCACTGTTATTCTAAATTAGGCGCCATGGTTGTTTTCTTTCTTTAACAATAATACATGTGAACACATTTAAATCACATTTACTTTATTACCCATGTAACTATTGTTAAATTTAGGATTCATGCTGTACACAGAGCAACAACAAAATATTGTAGGCATGCTTTTTAGATGCCCTGAAATGCGTTTCATGCTATTTGTATTCAAAATTGCCACTTTTACAGTCCCACAAACTAATCAGAAAGTGCTAATGACTAATGGTCAAGCTGGGTACACACTACAGAATTTTCCACCAACTGTTTTGTGCCGATCGATTTTACATGCGATCAATGGTCCGATCACTCGGTCCATGGACTGCATACACACTAGCCTTGTTTTAGACGATAAAGGGAAGAGCAGACGTCCCTTTAGTGACTTTTTACAGCCATGTTGTCGCGAGCAATGATTGCAATTTCGTACACACTGAAGCAACATTTGCGGGGCACACTACACACTACACAACGGAAACGAGATTGGTACGACCAACCAAATTAGGCGACAATCGTCCATTTGGGCAGACTTTTGACCATCGTGTCACTACACACACTGACCCGACTTTTGAACGAGCGGTCGTATGTTGGCTGGTTGAGCCGATTATTGGACAAAAACCCTGTAGTGTGTATCTAGCTTCAGGTATTAAAATAATACAGAAAGTATAAGCATTTCTCCCATGTATGTCCCCATTGGTTGCTATGGAGAATGAAACATTCTCCAAGTGTAGGATGTGTTTGAGAATACACAATGCAACACAATGTATGGAAAAGGTATAAAGGAATGCATGTGTCTTAAGCGAACATATAATGCAGCTTACCATACAAAACCTATGTGTGGAAGCTGGTGAAGTTGTGTATTTAAAAAAAAGAAATACAAGTAAGTTTGAATAGAAAATGAAAGCCTGGTAATGATTATTGAAAATCATAATATAGGAAGATTAACTTTTACCCAAATCAAGCCTGGCTGTGCTTCAATGTAAGGTTAGTAATTTGTGTTGTTAAATAAGATTACTTACAGGAAGAAATTGCGCAAAATTATCTCCACAGACATTGAGACTGGTTCTTGTCAAAATTAAATGTAATGAACAACTGAAATGATTTATTTATCTGTCCACATGTAACAAAAATACTGAGGATTCTGGGTAAACTAATTATTTATTTTTCTGTCCAGATGTAAGAAATACACTGAAGATTCTGGGTAAAGTAATAATGTATTTTAGATTATTGGTACTATTTTCTGTTGTGCCAGTAGAGTTTCATTACAATTTTGAACAGGAAAACAGGAGAGCAGATTTAGCCATGTGTTTTCTTATCACTGAATCAAGCACATACTGGTTATCTGGAAGCAATGTAAGCCAGCTGGCATTGCTCCACTTCCTGCTTACTCATTGGATTCAATTGCACCTTTTTCAAACTAAACAAACTCAGTAAGATCAATTCCTTATACCGAGTGACTACAGTGCAAATTGATTTTTTTTCCCTATGCAAACAAGACCTTATCTCACTAAATGCAGCATAATATAAATTATGTATCTGCTTCTATAATTCAATGAGAAACATTGATCATAAGGATATTGCACTTTTATATTTAGGTTCCACTGCAATTGAATCCACAATTATTTCTGTTTGCATAGGCTTCTGTTCTTTATGTGTCCTTGGGACATTTTTATTAATAATTTGGTAGCCCTTTTTAAACTGAACTTGTCAACTACACACAGTGGTGGCATCCATGTTGGTTGACATTTAGGGGCATATTTAATTCTTCTGAATCCCTGCGGCGTTAAAACTATTACCGTTATTATGGTAATAGTAAGCTGGATTTCAGCTCGCGGCTCAGGGAGCTGCGAGCTGAAATCCAGCGAGAAAACGACCATAATAACGGTATTTACACGCACTATTACCATATTAACGGTAAAAGTGCACGGAGCGCGAGATTTTTGGCGTTTCCGCCAACAGTTGAATATGCTCCATAGCCTATTATTTTGCTAGCATCCATGCTAGAAGAAAAGAAAGAGAAAATAAAAGAAAAAAAGAAAAATTAAATACATAATACATGTCCTAGTATAAAAATTAAAAACTATCTACCACAATCATAAAATATTATATAAACAAACCAATGTGCACACTTTTAAAAAAAAAAACCTATTTCATATAAATTGTGTAGAATTCAAATAAAGGTCATAATCATATGACAGTGCCTGCAATCATCTAATACAAAACTTTCAACATGAAAATGTATTTACAGGAGCTTCAGTCAATTACCTGAATAATGAAAAAGCATACAGGACAACTGTATAGCTTAAACTCAAATATCTAATATGAGACTGCTCAGGTTGCTAAGAATTATCAGACAGCAGTATTGGTAGATCACATATAATTCAGCTAAAGGTTGTAAAGGTCTGCTAGAACAGAGCAGAAATACACAGTGGAGGCATCCATGTTGGCTGATACTTGCTGTTTTAAATCCCTGCAGGTTGATACATTTAACCCCTGATCTGACAAACTATGCCTTCAATCCACCCAATCCATGCCCCAATTTAATGAAACCCATATATCAGGCGTACAAGTGTGAGTACCTACACCCTATGATAGTGTAGAAATGGAGATGTTTCTTGTCAATACTAGTAGTAAATGCTAAATTACATTACCCTGTTTGTACAAAATAATGTAATGCAATGGAGTATGAATATACAATGTAATTAGATATAAACAGAAATTCTAAATAATTTTTTTCCTCTTTAAAAATCAAATGGGTGATTTCATTCCTACAGTGGTCCACATGGAAATGTCAATTGAATAATGTGAAAAGATAGCCATAACTTTATATGTTATAGCCGTCATGCTAATGACTTATGCTGGAGAGGTCAAGACGCAATTAGCAAACTAGAAGCGGCTAAATAGTCCTGCTGATACTCCTCCTCCTCACTATGTATTGTTGCAATAGACAAGCCACCAAAAAGGCATATCTACACATGCATCCATGTCTAATTGTGTGTCAGTATTGTTAATATGCCCTTACTGTACTTAGTCCACTCTTGCCAAGCCCTGCGTACACCCATTACGCCTCTCTAAGCACAGGGAGATGCAAGTCAAACATAAAACATATATGTATGTATTTTGAGGAGCGAGCTCTGAATGAGCCCACTATGTTTACACTATTAAAAATATTTGTGAAGTGAGGATTTCTTTTAATATTTAGAATTTAAGGGTGGAAGTGAGAACGGGATGTCCTAAGACTTAGGGTGTGGATACTGGTTACATGGTCAGAGCCTTTCTCTATATAGCTATTAGCAATTATAATTAGAGATGGTTACTGACCCCCGTGTTTTGGTTTTGGATTCGGTTTTGGATCTGGATTACCATCGTGTTTTGGTTTTGGTTTTGCAAAACCGCCATTGCGTGTTTTGGTTTTGGTTTTGTTTGGTTTTGTTTTGCTATTTTGTTGGAAAATCAATGTTTTTGGGCCTAAAATAACTCAATTTAGTGCTCCAACTGTTTCCCAGATAAGTAATCTAATTGTAGAGGTAATATATCATCCAAAAAACAGTTTAATTCCTGGTAGGTAGGCCTTCATTTATTCTACACACAAAACAGATTGTCTTCCTCTTCATCTATGCATATTGTCAATGCAGCCATCGTCTTTGGATGTATATTACACCCTACACTTATAGTTCAATATGTAAAGAAATGGAAAAAGGCAGTTTGCTTTCTGTCTCTATAGGCCCCCCTCCACTTGTTTAAAAAACCAAAAAATTCAGCCGTTATAGACTGTACAATATTAATTGAAATGGACAAAGCCAGTTTGGTTTCTGTCTCTCTAGGCCCCCCTCCACATGTCGAAAATACAAAAAAATTCAGCCGTTATAGACTGTACAATATTAATTGAAATGGACAAAGCCAGTTTGGTTTCTGTCTCTCTAGGCACCCCTCCACTTGTCGAAAATACAAAAAAAATCAGCCGTTATAGACTGTACAATATTATTTGAAATGGACAAAGCCATTTTCGTTTCTGGCTCTCTAGGCCCCCCTCCACTTGTCGAAAATACAAAAAAATTCAGCCATTATAGACTGTACAATATTAAGAGAAATAGACAAAGCCAGTTTGGGGTCACTCTGTCTATGACACCCTACCCTTAAGGATAAATTGCCTAAACAGCAGCCTTTCAAGACGGTACGTGATATGGAAATGCCACAAGTCCCTTTCCTCTTTGGGGGTAGATTGCACCCTACACTTACATAGAAAGTTTTAAAAAGATGTTATCGTCATCATCTTCAGCTTTATCCTCCCCCTTATCAGTGTGTACGTCATCATCACAGACTATCAATTCATCGCCGCTTGAATCCGCCATTAGAGAACAGTCAGTGCTTGGATGTCTTGGATGGTGAAGGCCTTCCTCGTGGATGATGTAGTTCATTTTTATAAACATCATTTTCTCTAAATTTTTGGGAAGTAACCTTCTACGGCGATCACTGACTAAGTTCCCTGCTGTGCTGAACACTCGTTCAGAGTACACACTGGAGGGTGGGCAGCTTAAGTATTGCAAAGCAAGTTTGTACATGGGTTTCCGAATGGTCTGCTTTTCTTCCCAGTAAGGAAAGAGACTGTCTGACATTTCCATATCAACTACCTCTTGAAAGTAATCCTCCACCATCCTTTGCATGTTTATATTCGTATTGGATGGAGTTATGGGCAAAGTGACAAATTTTTTTGAAAAATCCTTCAAACCGACCCAGATGTTAAATTGTTCTGGTCTGCCCCCTGCGTCTTCCCTGCTTCTTTTTTGGAAATTCAATTTTTTACGAGCAGCAGCAGCTTGAGAAAGTGAAGGAGGACACGTCGTCAAGCCAAGGCCCAGTTCAGCGGGCAACTTGCTGAGCAATAGCTCCTTGCAAAAGTTCACATCTCGCTCATTTACAAGTAAAGACTCAATGTAGGTTTTAAACCTTGGATCAAGCACAGTGGCCAAAACGTACTGATCCGAGTTCAAGATCTTAATAACTCGAGGATCATTGTGAAGCGAATTAAGTACTTGATCGGCAAGGCCAACATACTTTGCTGAATTGCTTGCTTTCAGCTCCTCCTTCATTTTCTCAAGCTGCTTTTCCAATAGTCTAATTAAAGGAATGACTTGGCTCAAACTAGCAGAGTCTGCACTCACCTCACACGTCACAACTTCCAATGGTTTCAGCACCTTGCACAGCACTGAAAGGATTCCCCACTGTGCAAGAGTGAAATACATCCCCCCTCCTTTCCCAATGTCATGGCTTGTGCAATATGCTTGGATGACTTTGCGCTGTTCGGCTTTGCGCTGTTCCTCCATCTTCTGAAGCATGTACAGGGTGGAATTCCACCTAGTTACCACCTATTGCTTAAGTTGGTGGCAGGGCAAGTTACACTGCTATTGGAGCTGCTGTAATCTCCTACATGCTGTGGCTGAATGCCTGAAATGGCCTGAAATTTTACGTGCCACTGAAAGCATCTCCTGCACCTCACGGTTATTTCGTAGGAAGCTCTGCACTACCAAGTTGATGGTGTGAGCAAAACAGGGAATGTGTTGGAAATCACCCAGCTGTGATGCTTGCACTATATTGTTGACGTTATCACAAATGACATACCCTGGGGAGAGTCTAAGTGGTATAAGCCATGTATCAATCACATCTCTCAGTTTGCGTAATAAATTGTCAGCTGTATTCCTGTTAGTGAAGCCGGTGATACAAAGAGTGGCCTGCCTGTGACAAATGTTACGTAGTGGTGTACATGCTGCTGCTGTTCCTGCTGGTGAAGGTGAATGACCAACCCAGTCGGCTGTCACAGTCATATAGTCTTTGGTTTGGCCACTACCACTTGTCCACATATCTGTGGTTAAGTGGGCAGAACGGCATTTTTCAGCGCAATCTCTACATTTTTACACACTTTTTGGTATAGTTGTGGAATTGCTTTCCGGGAGAAATGGTGTCGCGATGGAATTCTGTAACGTGGACACAAAACCTCAATTAACTGTGAAAAACCAGCTGCGTTTATTGTGGAGATTGGACGCAGATCTAATACTAACATTGCAGCCATGGCATCTGTGATTCGCTTGGCGACTGGGTGACTGCTGTCATATTTGCTTCCCCTCGCAAATGATTGTTTCACAGTTAATTGCTGAAATGTAGGACTGCTCATTTTCTTGACCTGCCTCTGGGATGACGATTCAACTCCAGCAGCAGCAACAGTGGGACTAACGCTTTCTTCAGAGGAATCAATAATAGTGCAGGAGTCATCCAGCCTTAAGTGGAATGCCGGGCTAACTCCGAGCGCTACTGAGGATATTGATGAGGATGGTGTGGTGGGTGTATTTTGTAGCCGTCGGGATGTCGGTGAGTGGAGGGTCCTAACTGATGATGGAGTGCTTGTAATTTTTTGGATAGAACTTTCAGCTTTTCCCAACACTTTGTTACGCCATTTAACGAGAGTTCATGGCAAAGACGAGGTTCCAAGATGGTTAAGGTCCCTCCCTCGACTGACTGTGGCTTGACATACACTACAAATGGCTATACAATTGTTGTCTGGATTTGGGTAGAAAAAATTCCACACATAAGAAGTGGATTTTTTTGCTTTATGCCCAGGCATGACAATGGCCTTTTTCTTTTCACGTGCCAGAACTGCTGCCACTGGTGCAGGACTTACACAAACAACCTCATCCTCATCAACATCCTCATTAGCGCACTTGTCGCCTACACAAATCTTCCCCTCATCCTCTTCTAATTCCAAAGTGGCATCCTCAATTTGTGTATCACCGGCTACACTCAGGCTATTAAGGCACACATCAGCAGAATGCTCACGATTAGACATCCCACTGTTGGATGGACTCTCCACAGGGATTGGTGTCATTTGTGAATCAGAGCAAACATTATCCTCTAATGCCTTACTGTTATCTTGCAGCTCGGCTTTGACACGTAACAGTAGTTGTGCACCAATTGTAGGCTCGTTAACTTTTTGGGATCTGCTACTAATAGCCAAAGGTGAAGGCCTCATTCTCTCTTTGCCACTGCCTGTGTAGAATGGCATGTTGGCAATTTTTATTTTTATCGGCACTTAACTTTTCCTCAGTAACACTTCTTTTTCGCTTCAACACAGTAAATTTTTTATTTTATTTTGTTTTTTGGACTGATTTCGAAACACTCTGTAGTTTGACATCGCCTTGCCCAGATGACGTACTGGGAACACTAACATCAGGACTGGAGACAGAACCTGGATGCTCATTCTGATCATATGTGGACTGCTTTGAATCCATTCTGAGCGCAAAGCACTTGTAGTGGTAAAAATTATTTAGTAAGATACCGCTGACAAATATAACTTTTGACAGCCAGAAATATTTATGCACAATTATGGGGGACACCCCAAAAGCACTGGTTAGTGCTAAAAATTATTTGGTAGATACTGCTGACAGACGTCACGATGACGTTCGGCCTCGATTTGGATTCGGAGCGGGCAGGAGAGTACCGAGCTACTCAGCTCGGTACTTGGATACCCAAAGTTCGGGTGGGTTCGGTTCTCGGGGAACTGGACCCGCCCATCTCTAATTATAATACTCCTGCATCTGAATTTAAATTCTTCACTAATGTATAGATGTTATACAAAAAAATCAGCTGTATTCACGCTAGTGGTGAATAATTAAATCAGTGAGCTATATAATGTATTAGACAAAAGGAAATTAAAACAAAGGAAGTATTTGTATACATTTCCAAAACAATACCTTTACTATAAATATATTCAATTTCAACTACACTTTCTTTGGTGAAAATATATGGTTTTTGTATCTCCAGTGATTTGCCTGTCATGGTCATTCTCTTTATTTGGCCTCTATCATTCATTTGTTACAATTATCCATGAAGAACAATTCCAAAGTTCAGTGCACTGCAATTTTTCTTGAAGAAAACCTCTATTATTTTACCACCAAAAGGGACCACATTCTCCATCAAATGTATCATGAATTTGAAACATAGTCCTCATATAAAAGATTAATTTATTTTTCCCTGGTCTATCTGCAATCTTAGCTCATGGAAATATAATAAAGACTCAGGAAGAAGCAAATCCCCAACAGAATATTTAATTTTAATTCAGCAGAAGAGGATAGAGCCAATGTTCATGCCTGGCATACTGCCAGTCGAGGAAAGAAGAATTGCCACTCACTGAACAGTGAAACTTTGATGTAGTGATGCTCATTAGCATTCAGTGTCCTGTGCTTACTATAGTCCTTTACCACACCACACTAAATAGATGTGTTCCACTTGTTTATACAATTTTCCCAAAAGGATCTTCATGGTTTGTGACAAATAATGCTTAAATTAATGTTTATATTACTATGCTCTACATTGAAGTCAATACTTTTGTTACTTACTTTATTCAAATAAGTTACTGCTGTACAGAGAAATTCTTCTTACACAGAATCCATCTTTGGACATCTGACTTGTTGTACTCTCCATCTTATTTTAATTTCTATACCATAGAGGGAATGAGGTGCAGACCAAAAATGTTGCAAAACTCTTACTATGTAGTCTATAATAACAGCTTGGTGCTTGAAAGGGAAAGGGGAGATGTAATTTCCACTGATGACTCCAGCAGGATGGCTAAGCAAAACTTCTGAGCCCTGAGCACCAAAGACAAGTTCAAGAGCAATTAAAGCTGCTGAGCTGAATGCTGTACATCTAATAACTAGTGTTTATACTTAACTAAATATACCCACCACTTCTGTGCCGCAGGTTGCCATGTTAGGAGGGTGGTACCTTTCTAATTGAGCAGTCAGAGAGTGACTGACAGCTTGATAATCTTGCTCTGTTGAAATGCAGCATGTGGATTAGTAGATAAATTTACAAGGACAGTGCCAGCTTTAGTGACTGCATTCTCAGCTTTTGACCAATATCAGATACCATTAGGACATGTCTGAAATATGTGGGTAATATTGCTGTCGTGTGATATCATACAAACCATTTGACAAGGGGCAAGCTACATTTTTTTCAGTGGGTTGCTTAAAGTTATTGCTAGCACAAAACTACAAAGGATGTACTTTAAGTGCTATAGTTTAGAGCTGTGGAACTGGTGGTGTGTGGCCAGAAAAAAGTTCTCTAAGCCTTTTTGTGTGGGGGTCCTTTGACATTTGATAGATAAAATGGATACACATATTGATGGGGAAATGGCCACATCACAACGGGGCATGGTAATGTCACAATGGTAGCGTAACCTTCTAAATCGCTAAATCACGGGCAAGCATTCTAAAGCACTAGACAGTTCCTTAACTCCCTCGTCTCAATAAAACGTATTCACACACACCTGCCCCAGGTGCATGTAGCATCCATTCACATACCCCAAAACATTCCAATCCATGGGACAATGCTGTCTCGGTTGGGATGGCGGAACAAAGCCCTAAATTCGGACAGTTTGTATCATATACATTTGTCAGTGTGATTTGGACATTACATATATTTTATTTGTTCGCAAAGTGAATAATTCATTAATTGTGTTCCAGAAATTAACCACATTAGGGCATATTTAATAAGAGGTGTGAAGTGATGTAATCTATAGCAGCCTATCATATGTTAGCTTAAATTTTTTAAGATTTGCTAGAAATATGTCAACAACATTGGGATTGTTTGTTATGGGTTACAGCATATAAATCTAATAATGATATTTTAATCTTCATGCAGGTATTTATGAGCCGACATTTCTTGTACAACTACAGTGAACCTACCCTGGATGTGAAAATTGCCTTTTGTCAGGTGTGTGTTCCTTACAGGTAAAACAAGGTACCGTATGAATTTGTACTTCCATTTTCCTTCCAAACTATTCACTAGTTATCATTTACTATTTTCCTAATTTCATGAGTATGAATGTCAGTGTAACATTTAAATGTAGTTTTATGCTTATGTTTTAGTATTCACTTGGATGTTATACAACTACACATGCATCAGTATTCATTTATACTTATATATAAATGGTGAATGCTGTTAACATAAACAAATATATTTACATTCTGAAAAGCAATTTTCAAGGAATCCAGTAATTTTCCCACACAGTCAAATTACTAATTATATGAACCCAATGCAATAATAGTAGAGATAAACAAGTACAGAAATAATAAATGACATCATGCACAAACACAATCTGTTGCACAACCAAGGTTCATTATTAAATCAATAATCCATTAATTAGACTTCATTTAAACACAATCCAGACATCCACTCAGTAATATGTTTTTAATGAGCACTAACCCAGGTATTATAGATTTTTATACTATGTACGATGCAATTTGTTATATAATCTAGATATTTTTGTGGTGGTTCAGTAGTTTCCAATTGTCAGAAACATTGACAAAATAAGGTATTAAGGGTCAATACCTCTATAAGGTGTGATGTAAAATCTGCAATGCTGCAATTCCGTGGAGTGATCCACGATTGTTCTGGAGCACTCTGCGGCACATTGTGAAGAAATCAATCTGCCCGAATGAGTTTTCATCATGATCATCAACATTTATTTATATAGCGCTAGCAAATTCCGTAGCGCTTTGCAATTGTGAGTTTTCAAAGGTACACATAAGGAAACGTTTTATGAATTAAACAAATAGGGTCCCTCTCCTTCTTTTTCTCACCCTGCTGTGTGTTTCTAAATTATCCCCTACTCAATATTTGCCTCTTTCTCCACCACAAGCAGAGCCGTGTAAAGCAGGACACATCTCCTGACTGTCCATACAGTTGAGACGAAATCCTGTCTTAGTGGGATAGTTCCCCCAATATCTGGACTCCCCCATCAGAATCAAGATAGTTGACAGCTGTGTTGCTCTCTCCTACTTGTTTTTGCAGCTTTCACTACCTACTGCTGCTGTTGGTGTGTTAACCCCTTCTGTGCTTAGGACAATTGATACTTATCCTTAACACTTTTGATGTGCAAGTGTAGGACAAGTCCCACTAGTCCTTAGCACTGAATGAGTAGCACTGAATGACTTCAAAGTAATGAAAAACATTTACTGCTGGTGAGGGCCACGGAAGGAGGCAAAAGAGTGATGATGTCATTGCACTGATGCATGATGACATCACTGAGGGCGTGGAGCTAGGCAATTGCACTACAGAAAAATAATCTACAGCGCAGGGAATGGGGGAAATTCTGGCATATACACACTCAGGGGGTACCCTTGCTTCAAGGAGAGGAGTCCCCTATTTTAAACTTTGTGTCCCTTCCATCCCCCATCGATGGGGGAGGAATAATAGTACTCACAGTTAATAAATACCCCCTCCTCCCAACACCGCCAACATTGAATGTGTAGGATTAATGTTTAATAAATAGTCATTCTTCTCCCCCAACTCTGCCCCACATCAATGACTTGTCCACAAACCAGCCCACCTTAAATTAATAGGACCCACCATGACCCTATTATTAAATAGTCTTCACCATTAAATTAAATAGCCACTACCCTCAAATGAATTGCCCCGACCATCAAGTGAATAGATTCCATTCACTAGTGAACCATTAAATTAATAAACATTGCCTCCCACCCACATGCAAAAGGCAACATCAAACTTTGAACTTAAAGACAGTGATGTTGTCTGTTCGAAATAAAAAAATGTTAACAATACAATGTATCAGACATTTAACCTCATTTTATAGTTTATTTTAACGTCTTTTGCGTACTTGAGCTTCAAACTGCAAATTGAACTTGGAGCCACAAACCCATATTGACCTGCCCAAAAAATCCTAATCCCCATGAAGCAAGTAGTTCATATGTGAGAATTTTACATATTGGTGGTTTAGGTGTCATTTCAGTTCCAATCAATTCGAGTTTATTTTTGAAAAGCCAATTAAAATGGTCAGTTAAAGGGTGATTGTAGTTTTTACTTTAATGGAAAGTTCTTTTATTCAAGCAGAATACGCCAATTGTATTTTCGCTGTTGATTCACAAATAACATTTCAATAATTCTCTTCATAATAACATGCTTCACTCCGTAACACAGTTTTTATGGATTTTCATAGGGAACCTGCGGAAAAACATATTTCTTCTGATCAATGAGATTCTCTAACAAAATGCTGCAATGCTGCACACTAAACCGTTCCATTTTACATTCATGATTTTGAGATAGACAGTATAATGGCATCTGACTAAAATGTTTCTAGGAAATTGCATCCATGTGATTTTTTTTTTCATCATGTCAATATAATAAGTTAATTTTAAAACATCAATATACATGTCGTTGTAAAGAGTTTCTGAAGAAAACCCACTTAGGGATGAGTATATATTCTGCTGTTTTGCTCACAGAACTATTTGCAATATTGGATCAATATTTCTATGTTGCCAAATTGCATTACAAAAATTATATTAATTTTGAACAAGAATAATACAAAAAACAACAGTTGTTTAACATGTAGATTTGTTCAACCTGTCGACGTTTGTTGTTGAAAAATCTACATTTTTAACTATGATTTAATCATTGCAATTAAAAATCCCTAAGAACAAAATTTTATGTATTTAGTTTTGCAAGTTAATTCAAATTTCTGTAGCAACCAAGTCCACTTTCTGAGCCCTGTACAACCTGCATCCTGAGTTACCCACTTTCTTTAAGCCTCTCCTGCTTCCATTTATGCTATGTTCTTCAATGCTGCAACAAGCTAGACAAATTCAAAGGTTTGACTCACGCAGGCAGGACTGTGCTTATCATATCATGCAATGAACACTATTGGCGAGACTTTTCAGTACCTCCCTAGTGATAATATGCAAATATAAAATAGTAATCACAATAGTTGCTACTTGGCCTGAGTGCTGAAAAGCTGAAACTTTTGAATCTTGAGATCTAAATCGGCTGATACTGGAAAGTGATTTCATAGCTCAGCTCAGGATCGGACCATGTGTGACCTGTTAAACGGAGGCAGACTATCTGTGGCTCACGCTTAAATATCCACAGGGACGTAATACCAGTTGAAAAATGTAAACTTTTCCCAATCAATGCTATTCTTTTTAAAATACTTATTTTAACAAGACAGCAGTACAGTGTCTTGTTAAAATAGCCAAAGCTAGATTTATTCAGCAGCATCATAATAAACAAAACATAAACAAAATTCCTAGCCTGTACAGCTTCTAACCAGGAACGCCCTAAATCAAGTGAAGGACCTTGTGTCACACACAAACAAAACATAAGCATTTACTGGTCCCAAATTGCAGTGTCCATCTCTGTAGGCATCTGATCTGCTCCCCAGGCTGAGGAACTGAATTGGTAGTAGCGCAGATGTATAAAAAAAGGCTTGTGTATTAGGGGAAACGGCGGTGATAGAGGTACATAAACATATTATGCAACACTACAGATTGTTTTGACTTGTACGCTTCTCCTTTATGGAATGGACAACGAGTGAGGTCATGTTGTGATGTCATAATGGTAACTGCTTCTATCAGTGCATTGCTGTTGCTGCCTCTCTCATACACATCCAGGACACTGACATAGCGCTATCATTGCTATAATTTACATATTCTTGAACCCTGATCTTTACCTCACACGTGCACCCAACTGATAGACATAAGCATAAGGTAAGTATTTCATCAAAGACAACTCTCATCAAAGCATCTCACTTGGATGTGTCTGCAGACTTGGAGCTTGACTACCCTAAAATATGACCTTGAGCTTGTTTGATTTTACCATTTGAGGGTCTGGCAGGACAGCGCTGCTATTGCGATACCTTAGCCTTTCAGGTCATTCGGTGCTTCTCAAAAGAGGATGATCATCCTCTTTGGGAAATTGTGCAACTTTGCAAGGAATGCGTATTGGGTAGTGTCAGAAGATGGTGACACACATTATACTATTTGCATCAGCCAAACCTACATTAGCTATCAGTATGGTGTTATGCCCATTTTATGTTCACATTTGAGTTTGGTCATTTGACTGCATAACCTCTTAATGCCTAGACAGACGGGCAATCCTTCAAGCCATGGGTCCTCAGAGGTTTCCTCCACAGGGGGTTTTTCCTCTCCTGAGTGCTGAAGGATGAGGCTTCCAACATCTTGGTCCTCTTATAGAACAAAATTGTAAGAGCTATAGGCTGACCTTGGTCCATCATTTTCCTATTTTATAATGCAGATTAAAAAAGGGACATTTTATTTGTGATCATCTTAATAAAGGTATTTTAAAATATATTTTGCTTGATTTTGTCTTTGTTTTATTAATAAATGCTCTCAAATAGGGAAGAAGCAGCAGTGAGGTCTGGCAAGGTAACTGAGACCCGAGTTTTAAGTGAGTTGAATGGAAAGTATCAAGAGAGGATCCAGACACATTTTGCATTAATTTACAATGAAATATTATCTGATGGAAGAATAAGAAGAAAAAAGTAAAAAAAATAATATGTTGATTCTTTGACAATCACAATGGGCCTGATTCATTAAGGAAAGGAAAGCGGAAAAATGAGTGACTTTGCATCTTGGCAAAAACATGTTGCATTGGAGGGGGATGTAAATGTAAAATATGATTGCAGATTTATAGTTGGGTTAAGGCCTGTCCTAGATCAACTTTACATTTCAGTGTACAAATAAGCTATCAAGTACTTGTGTGCTACATGAAAAAACAGCCAGTATTTAACGTATGTCCAAAATAAAAAATAAAAATTTGCACCCCTTGCATTGTAACATGGTTTTGTCCAGGAAAAAACATACTCATTTTTTTGCCTTACGTTTCTTAATGAATCAGACCCAATATGTTTAAGGCATTATATTCTGAATTGCATAAAATAGTGAAATGTAGTCATGGACTATTGGCACCCCATGAATGGTGTGTAACTTTGGACTGTGGTAAGGGTCCCAATGAAACAGACTTTTTTAGTGTGCAAATAGGGTAAATATTATACAGGGACTTCAACCCTGTACTTTTTCCTTTTGCAGGTGTCGCCTAATGGCAATGTGGAACATAAATGGAGGTGGGTTATGATGTAATTTTGGACATGGCCAGTTCCAGTTAGGACAGAAAAAAGGACAAAGAGCAGTTAATGAAGTGGCAGACTCAGTTCCCTTTATGGTTTTTTTTTAGCCTGTACTAAATGTTAAACAATGTCTAACATATATATTTTCATGTGTTGGACACAAGTATGCCAAAAGAAATTTAAGGGCATAGACCCTTTAAATGCACAATATATTGGCCAGTTTTAAAGGTTTTTCCTAAAGATGATGGATACACTATCAAAATCACATTATTTAATGCCATTGTACAGAAGGCTCAACAGCAGTGGGATATATCTGCAGACTAGGGAGCCATATAGGTGAACTAAGAATAAAGTGATCGTCTCACATCCACTAGCGAGATACCCCCTTTGGTCTGACAATCCTCGCAGATAATGTTCAAATACATCATGTCCCTTCTTTGAAAAGCCGCTTTCTGAAAAGGCATTTCTGTCTGTGCTGCCCCATACCCGCCAATGAGACCCCTCCTAGGACGCTAAGTCTGTTTAGAGGCAAAATAATTTAGATAAATCTAAAATATATTTTTCTGGTGGAGAAATAGTGTATTACATCTTAAAGACCGCTTCACTTGTACACTGGTGCTTGCAGGTCTGACTTTCGTAGTTGCTCCCTTTCCAAATATAGAAATCTTAATGATTGTTTAATTTAAATAATATTAGTTATGGAACCAGCAATAACACCATCCTCAATGTGTTGCCCACTCCAAGACCACCTTTCTGTATTTCTTGTTCATCTCAGTTAACAATACCAGCCTTGTACATATCTAATGCATCCCATATGAAAACAATACCGCTTTCTGCCATTTATTACTTACCCCATGGGAAAAGTATCAATCTCCTGCAATACCCTCTCCTACAAAAAGAACAATACCACCCTTGTGCATGTGTTACCTATCCAGAGAAAACAATGGGAAGCGGTCCCGTCAGTGCAAAAATATGCACTTAAAGGGAAGAAATCAGATTTAGCACTACTGCATATTTAAGGATTGTAAATGGTCCCTATGGTATTTAAAAATGGCCACTGACTAGTTTCCTTTTAAATAATGCAAATTTTGGAATACTCACTTTTGTAGCGACTCCTGTATTGGCTCACAACACCCCTTTTGTGGAGTAGATGTGGCTGTGCACAGCAAGGAACATACCCCAACATGCGTCCTCTCCACCTCTTTATTTCATTCCATTGGTCTCACCCTGAAAAAATTATAACTCTTTTCTACCTACTCCCTACTTCTCTAGGTACTCCGCCTATCTCAGTGTTGGCTAACCTGTGACACTGCAGGTGTGAAACTACAAGTCCCAGCATACCCTTCCAGCGAGAAGCTGCTATATTTTGGCAAAGCATGTTGGGACTTGTAGTTTCACAACACCTGGAGTGTCACAGGTTAGCCGACACTAGCCTATCTCCTTCCTTCTGCACGTGCAAACTACTGCTCCTTCACATATGGGGCCTTCCTTCTCCACGGAAAAAAGTATGCACCCCAGCGGAAAGCTAGATGCACAAATCGAGGTGCACAGCGGCTCCAATGCAGTATTTGTGCTGCAGCATGGCCATTTTGTGCTTTGTAAATTACCTCTAGAGGAGGCAGCCATTTTGTGTGCTGATTTATATATGAATTCAATAGAAATGAATGATACTACTGAATGTGGGTTCAGTAAACACAATGATAGGCTGCATTTCTCACACAGGTGGTAAATGGTTGTTGAATTAAAATAATTTTAAGCTGATGGCCATCAGGGAAACTCACAGTAACAGAGAAAACAAACCTGAGGAAAACTATATCCTTTCAATGACCAAAATAATATATAACATTTATATTTTCACAGCCATTCTATACATCAGAAGAAGAAGGAATGCTGGTGCTTAAGTACTGATGCTTTTACTATGCAAAATTAGCCCAGTATTGATGTCCTTGAGGTCTACATATATCTAATCAGCGAAATCAACCCTGTATAGATGTATTGCAGGTCTCCACATATTCATTTATTTCATAAGCTGCATAGCGGTTGATTTCACATAAACTGTTGAATAAATACCTTTATGAAATGTTTTCTTACCTAAGAAAGGCTTGTTTGGCGAACAAAGGTCACAACATTTATTGAAAATAAATTAATTAAAGTGGTGGCAAGTATAAAGCAAGACCACTCAGCTGCCAACCATTCCTACATGGAGGAATGCTGCTAACGATGAACCTCCCTTTTAAGGGCGAGTGCTCCACCGCCACCCAATTGGCATGCTTTTCCGCCACCAAGACCCTTCTAAATGAAAAAATACAGATTAAACAACAATTCAACATGACAATCAAGAATTAAGGGACTAGGTAGACGGGGAAATTTCCAGAAGCATGAGGCAGAAACTAGTCTGTGCTTATGCTTATAAAGGCTCCCCAGCTCAGGTCGTCCCCTGAAACCTTTCCTAATTGGCTAACAAACTGCAACCAGCCACAACCTGAGTGCTTATATGCCACCAGGACAATTACCTGCCTGTCTGTTATTCTTAGCTTTGTAATTACTAATATATAGGATGAAAGTTTTCACTGCTGCTGTGGAATATGATTACATTATATTCAGTAGTAGGCAACCGCTAATGACTTAGTAGAATTAATTGACTTGTCGAGATTTTTTTTGTATAAAAATAAAGTCGCTTGATCGTAGGTCAACAAATGCTGAAGCAATGTGTTCTACTGTGTTAGACACTGACAAAAGATTTTTTTTTTTAAAGACCACTACTTTATTTTCACAATTAAACAATATCTGAAGAAATGCAGATGCAGTCTCACTCTTACTTGGTGGCCTTAATTAGTCTCTGATGTCACCTTGTGTCACAAGCATATAACACTGAGGACACTTGATGAAGCTTTTGTTGAAGATTTACACTATTCATTCTAGTGGACTAATTCATTGCTCCTTTTTGTGATATATATTTATTTATATCCCATCACTAAAGCTAATTTATGTAATGGTGAAACAGGTTAGCACTCTTTTCGGAAATTATTGATAGTCATTATAATGTGTTCAAAGAGTGCAGTGTCCCTGTGGAATAATAAATGCTGTAGTATATCTGTCACGCTGTGGCCTTAGGAAGAAATGTCTCTATAATTAATTTAACAAGTACCCCTGGGACTTGGCATTTGAGAAAGTTCACACGATTTGCAACTTTCTCTCCTTGTAAGGTTCTAGATTTGATTACCATGGTTGAATAAACAAAGAGTAACATTATGGTTATTAGTGTGGCTTAAGTCACAAGTGTTTAATTAATGTCTGAAAAGAGATGGCTGAAGTTTAAACTGCAGTATATGGTGTAGTTCAATTGCAGTATATAGCTGAAAATAATGTCTTATCCTATTACAATCTTTGCTAAGAGACTGTGCAACATATGACCTTCACTAATTGTTTTTAGAGTGTAAATTGCAGTCAATTACATATCATTTTTTTATATTCTCTGTTATTTGAATTGACCACAATATGGTCCACTAATCTAGTCATATAGATTGCTGTGTCTGACTGGCACATAAGGAAAAACAGAGGGTCCAGGAAAGTGACAGGGATCAGAGAAAGAATGTCAATGAACCCGCGCATCCTACTGATGGCACACATATGGCTATGTGGGTACATAAATTATTTAAAGCAGAGCGTGCATTTATAATAATTAAAAAGCCTTTAAGTAATGTCCATATGTTTCCATCGTTTATTGTATTTTTTTAATGGGTTTATATGAATGTGAATATGAATAGAAATGTCTCTGAAAAAACGATGAAGAAAGATAGTCATATGGGTTTATGGTAATAAGTCTCGCAGCATATATAAGAAAACAGTATGCATTTTATTGGGTATCAGTGTATCTTCAGCAGTCGATAAAAGACTGTATTATACATGCTTTTATGAATTGATTGTATACAGTGTTGAGGAGTCCCTGTTCTGATTAAGATTTATACTATGTTCAATATCTCTGGTACCTGGGAATATCAGCATTTGAAAATATAATAGATATTTTATGCTGCTAACACGCAGCAAATTGCATCATAACTGTTTCCGCCTCTCAAGTTACATCCTTTTACCAGATGCTAGAATGACAAGATGCATTTTTAAACTACTAAAGTACTTGCTGAATCTGCCCCATCTCTATCTCAATTGTTTTTGCTATAGATTTACAGTGATCTAAATATGGTGCCTAATGGTGTTATTAGCATTAATCTGGAATGTCACAATTCATAATGCATCTCAGATACCAGTTCTCGGAGGATGTGAGTGTTAGTGTTGCCCTAAACTGGAAACCTGTTGAAATGCCTCACTCAGAAACAGTTCATTTTTGGGAATCAGTGAAACAGCATATATTTTGACATATCAAAGAGCAAAATCCGGACACAGTAATGCCCCTTACAGTCTGCCCCGTTCCCTCCAACACCAGATCCGTCTACACCATGGCCAGATCTGTGAAAAACACATCTACAACATTGTGAGACACACTCCCTTTGTGGTCCATGAATCGGGACATTGGCGCAAACTACCGTAAATAGAGCCCTTCTGCAGATGTAACATAGCTACAAGACGAATTATTCAAAAGTGAATATTTGTAGCTAATAGATGCACCCCAGTAAAATAGTGTCTATTACTTGGTATTGTATATGCATGTAAATGTTCAACTCATGTCCATAAAACTTGTCTTTTTGTCCTTGATATTCTATTGATATTGTCCTCTCCCTTTACCTCAAGTTATATATTCTTGGCCTCATAGATGTAAGTACCTTGGTAGGGTGTATATGTACATGTGCTACTGCTATCCTTGTTAAACTGGCTACCCCATGCAATGCTTTTGGCAGACAGACCCGGCAAAAGCTACCACCAGCAGAAAGGGTTTAATAAATAAGTAGAAGCACTATCTCTGGTGAGAAAAAAAAAATATTTCATAACAGTTAGGCCTTTTCTATAATTAATAAATCGCCCTTGGTCCTTTGTGTCTCAATTCTACAAATGTAGAAATTATGCTATAAGGTTCTCCTGCAGTGGTATGTGGCACCTAGAAGACTTGCTTGATTTTCCCATACACGTTCTCTTCTTGTTACAGAGGTGACTCTGATACTTCATATTTGGTAGATATGCTCAAGTGCTATTTCTAAAATTAATTTATAGGAGAAGCTTATTTGCAATGTTCAAATAAATGATACTCATGTTGTGATCAAAGTAAACTTATTTAATTAAATTTCGATTTAAGGTTATATGCATCTCAAACCAGATTAAATATAATAATCCATCTTTTTTGCAATATGACAAATTATCTGTAGTCACATACAAATGAAGGTCAGGCCTTCAAGATGACTATGTCTACTTCACTCATCATGCTTATTTAAATAACAGATTTAGAAAGACGTTAATTTGTTTTTTGTGCTTTTGTGCTGTGTCACGTACTCAAAATGAAACAATCAGACAAGTCCTCTGCCTGCAAATTGACCATATTTTCAGCAAAGCCAACATCTTTACAAGCATAAGTAGACACAAAATACAATGGTAGAATAGTGTTAATAACACCTACAGATCAGGTTACAGTCATGGCCAAAAGTTTTGAGAATGACACAAATATTGTTTTTACAAAGTCTGCTGCCTCAGTTTTTATGATGGCAATACTCCAGAATCTCAAGAAGAGTGATCAGACGAATTGCAATTAATTTCAAAGTCCATCTTTGCCATGACAATGAACTTTATCCCAAAAACAACATTTCCACTGCATTTCAGCCCTGCCACAAAAGGACCAGCTGACATCAGGTCAGTTATTCCCTCGTTAACACAGGTGAGAGTGTTGACGAGGACAAGCCTGGAGATCACTCTGTCATGCTGATTGAGTTAGAATAACAGACTTTAAGCTTTAAAAGTAGGGTGGTGCTTGAAATCATTGTTCTTCCTCTATTAACCATGGTTATCTGCAGGGAAACATGTGCAGTCATCATTGCTTTGCATAAAAAGGGCTTCACAGGCAAGGATATTGCTGCTAGTAAGATTGCATCTAAATCAATCATTTATCGGATCATAAAGAACTTCAAGGAGAGAGGTTCAATAGTTGTGAAGAAGGCTTCAGGGTGCCCAAGAACGTCCAGCAAGTGCCAAGACTGTCTCCTAAGGTTGATTCAGCTGTGGGATTGGGGTACCACCAGTGCAGAGCTTGCTCAGGAATGCCAGCAGGCAGGTGTGAGCGCATCTGCACGCACAGTGAGGTGAAGACTTTTGGAGGATGGCCTGAATCCAGAAGGCTAGCAAAGAAGCCACTTCTCTCCAGGAAAAACATTAGGGACATACTGATATTATGCAAAAGGTACAGGGATTGGACTGATGAGGACTGGGGTAAAGTCATTTTCACTGATGAATCCCCTTTCAGATTGTTTGGAGCATCTGGAAAAACGCCTGTCCGGAGAAGGAAAGGGAGCGCTACCATCAGTCCTGTGTCATGTCAACAGTAAAGCAACCTGAGACCATTCATGTGTGGGGTTGCTTCTCAGCCAAGGGAGTGGGCTCACTCAAAATTTTGCCTAAGCACAGCCATGAATAAAGAAGGGTACCAAAGCATCCTCCAAGAGCAACTTCTCCCAACCATCCAAGAAGAGTTTGGTGACGAACAAAGCCTTTTTCAGCATGATGGAGCACCTTGCCATAAGGCAAAAGTGATAATTAAGTGGCTCTTGGATCAAAACATTGAAATTTTGGGTCCATGGCCAGTAAACTCCCCAGACCTTAATCCAATTGAGAACTTGTGGTCAATCCTCAAAAGGTGGATAGACAAACAAAAATACACTCATTCTGTCAAACTCCAAGCACTAAATAGGCAAGAATGGGCAGCCATCAGTCAGTATGTGGCCCAGAAGTTATTGACAACATGCCAGGGCGAATTGCGGAGGTGTTCAAAAAGAAGGGTCAACACTGTAAATATTGACTACTAGCAGAATACCCGGCGTTGCCCGGGATTTAAAGAATTTTAAGACACAACTGTGTTACAAAGTGTTTCTCTGAGTTTGAAGAGACCAGTTACTGGATGAAGCGGCATTAAACCATTCCCAATATTTAAGAAATGATCAGCAAACTGACCGTCCATTGTGTTGCCATGCAGAGAAACTCTCATATTTGTGGTTAGTCGCAAAGTGCGAACATGCCTGCAAAGATGTGATGATTTCAGGCATGCATTAATTTCATCCGGCATTGTTTCTTTTGGAATGACCGGCAATGTTTGTCGAAAATCTCCAGCCAATACAACAGTGACTCCACCCATTAGTAAATCATTGCCTCTTAAAAATTGAAGTGTTTGATTGAGGGCCTGTAAAGCATTTTTTTGTGACATGGTGCATTTATCCCATACAATGACCTGACATTGCTGCAGAATCTGAGTTTTTTCTGTTCGTTTAGTGATATTGCAGACGGGAGTTTCACTTCGGGCCAGATTAAGCGGTAACTTGAAAGCTGAATATGCTGTTCTTCCACCAGGGAGCAAAGTTGCAGCAATTCCAGAAGAGGCCACAGCAATAGCTATCTTGGAATGTACTCGAATTTTAGCAAGTAACAACTTGATGAGAAACGTCTTACCTGTTCCTCCGGGTGCATCCAGAAAAAATATATTTCCCCCTTTTTTTGGAACTTCTTCCAAGACATTGTTCCAGACATTCCAGAGTTATGGTCGTTTTAGATGATTTTTAGTTGTTACCCCCCTCGCCACCCCCACCCTTAGGAGTGCTAGGGGTGTCTTGCCCCCACAATATTTGTTGTCAGACCGTAAGTCATATTTGTACCAGGTTTGGTGTAAATTGTTCCAGACATTCCAGAGTTATGGTCGTTTTCGATTATTTTTAGGTGTTACCCCCCTCGCCACCCCCACCCTTAGGAGTGCTAAGGGTGTCTTGCCCCTACAATATTTGTTGTCAGACTGTAAGTCATATGTGTACCAGGTTTGGTGTAAATTGTTCCAGACATTCCAGAGTTATGGTCGTTTTCGATGATTTTTAGGTGTTACCCCCCTCGCCACCCCCACCCTTAGGAGTGCTAGGGGTGTGTTGCTCCCACAATATTTGTTGTCAGACTGTAAGTCATATGTGTACCAGGTTTGGTGTAAATTGTTCCAGACATTCCAGAGTTATGGTCGTTTGATGATTTTTAGGTGTTACCCCCCTTGCCACCCCCACCCTTAGGAGTGCTAGGGGTGTCTTGCCCCCACAATATTTGTTGTCAGACTGTAAGTCATATGTGTACCAGGTTTGGTGTAAATTGTTCCAGACATTCTAGAGTTATGGTCGTTTTCGATGATTTTTAGGTGTTACCCCCCTCGCCACCCCCACCCCGTAATGAATTTCAATTTTAATTTTTTTTAGTTGCCTCCGTCATGTTTTTATACACTCGTATGCAAAATTTCATGATCTTCGCTTGAAAAATGTGGATTTGTATAGAAAGACAAACAGAAGGACAGAAGGACAAATTTTCTCTTTTATATATTAGATTTGCATAAACTTAATGTAATTGTCAATAAAAGCCTTTTACACTTATGAAATGCTTATAATTTTATTTTTTTCAGTATATCATAGCAACATCTGACAAAAAGGTCTAAAAATACTGAGGCAGCAAACTTTGTGAAAACCAATACTTGTATCATTCTCAAAACTTTTGGCCATGACTGTATATTAACAAAAAAAAATATTTTTATAAAACAAAACCCTCAAAATATGTATTTAATCCTAATCAATACTAATGTCTTTGGTTTCATGGTCTTCAAACTTGTTTAATTCTCCCCCCTTCTTTAAATATTATATAATATTAAAGCATTATAAGTTAATAATAAATCTAATTTAGTTGACAAGACATTTTATACTGGAGCAAGTTTTCAAAAAGTCTATGGTCTTTGGCTACTTTATAAATTTAAGGAGATGATGTTGGAACAGTAGCTAATTAAATAGATGAGTACAGGACAAAATTGGGCAAATATTGTACCTTGTGAAGGTTACATTTGGTACTTTGCGGAACAAGATTAATAATTCCATTTTCTCAAAATTTGGAAAAGGACAGGTTCTGTTACAGAAATGTAAAGAACCAACATAATTTAAAACCTTCTTTCTGACATGTAGTCAATTGAACTTTCCATATATTCCCTTGCCTGTAATCCCAAAGTGTCATATATCCAAATTAATGACAAAGTATGATTAAGTTCCAGCTCAATGTTGTATGATTGATATTGTTCAATATTGGCATTATCCATTTATGTTTCCTTGACATTTCTATACATAAACAATGATTAATTAGCTGTAAAAGCAATATTCTGTAAAGTCATTTTTTTCATTTCTTTGGACAAATTGTTGCCGCCAAACTACGTATAATAAAACTTTAGGTACATATGAATGGCCAGGGTACATTCTTGTTCATATATTCAAGTCATATGGCTAATTGGTCTTTACTGGCCATTATAATGCCTAAAATCTGATAATTGTTTTGTGAAGGGATGGCATTTGCTGCAAATACCTGCAGTCTTTGTTGTCCTATCTAGAGGACTCACTGAATACATGGCTTTTTAACACAGTCATGATGTAATCTTTATTTACTCCTCTTCCTTCAGTATAGAAAAGAGCAATAGTTGCAAGAGCACTTGTACATATTTAACGCCAGTCTCCTTCTATACATTTTCTTTTACTAGATGTTATTGCCATCGCCAGTCATCACACTCCTGCACAGTACTTATAGACTCACAGCATGTTATATATCAGCTACAACTGCAGGGAGCAGTAATTCACAGGCACAGACTACAGGTGCATCACATATGCTCTTCAAAATTAATTCAGGTCACCCAGTTGCAGTGACGTAGACAGACAGTTCACAGATCCTCAATACCTCCATCCCACTCTTCAAGGACTCCTCTGTCATACAGTCTCCAACCTCCATACCAGCCGCACATCCATCCCAATTAGCCATGATACATTGTGCTGTTACCCCCCCCCCCCCTCTTACAGTATGGGGCTCTTTCAAAGAGGGTTACTCCATGGGGTACCTGGTGGAAGTAGTTCTCAGACCTCACTCTTTCTCCCTCTAGTGCCAACCTGTGTCTACGGTGGTTTTGTTGGTTCTTTGATACCTTTAAAAGTGGGGACCCCCCTGCTGGTACCTTGCTGTGTGCCTTTCTCTGGTGGGGCTCTTCTCCTCAATTTCTGGAAAACTAGCCCTCAATACACCTGCTTTTCTTATATTGAGGCATCCCCAGGCTATGGGGATCCCTCTCCAATAATTATAACTTAGGCACCACCTCTATGGGGTTCTTAGCTTGTCCCCCCACCTTTTCTCTGGCCTACATGGTGACGCCACCACACAAGTAACTGGTGCCCACCCTACACTATGAGGCACTCGCCCCTGAACTGAACAGATGAGGTCACCAGGGTGTGGGGCCAAAACATGTACTGCTATATGTATTACAGTAACTACAAGTCTTTACAAATAAGTGAAATTGTACAGATGTAATATGCTTGGTAGGCCATAATGGCATTATTCAGGGAAGGGCTGGCAACTTTTGACCTGGGGCAAACACAAGAAAGTGGCCCAGGCTCTTCTACCAGTTAGTTACAATGGAAAAATGTGCTTAAAGTAAACTGTGAGGGTGTGGTTTGTCTAATATGGGTGTGGTTTTAAAGAGCCAACGAAATAATATACCCAGCGGTCTGAGGCATTTTATTAAAAAGCTTTAAAACATTTTATTTCCTACCTCATTATTTAAAAATGTTTTAACCTTTAGGATGATTTAACCTGACTAAAATTTGTCCACTGAATATCATGACTACAATTATTTTAAATTACATTAAAATATTGAAGACTTTGAACTCAGAGAAAGAGAGCCAAAACATTTTTGTTCCTTTTGGTGATAATTCTTCTTAATTATTCAACTACCAGTGTCATTCCAGATCAACAAATAACCAGTTAGCACATCTGAAGTGACTTCTAAATCCAGGAAGGTTCCAGTCCACAGATAGGGAACTAAATATGGGTATTTTATATGGCCCACCTTTGTTTTTATTTTGTCTATGTGGATTTTGTGTTAGTGGTGGTAGCACTGGTATAGTAGGGTGAAGCTGAATAACTATATGAATATGTTTGTTTTATGTCTACTGCAGCCCTGATTTACATCTCTATAAACATAGGCTGTGGACTTTAATCCAGCAACCAACATCCATTCTAGGTTGCAACATTTTAATGTTACAGTAAACCAGTTTTTTAATACTGGCCCAAGAAAATGAACTGGTCTAGCTAATTGGCCATTAGCTAGGCTACTGATTTGTAATTGCATGAGAAAATAATTTTGATCATCAACTTTTCAATAACTTGAGAGATCCCCATTATGACCTAGCCACTTACTCATCAAGATATCTCAGCAGAACTCACCCTTACTATGCTCACATTTTTGTTTTGTAGGGGTGTACTTAAACATTTAAATAAATGTTTTTGTTATTTCAGCAGTTGTTGGGATTAAGCAACACCTAGTTAGTAGTTGTTTTTGTAGAAGTACTTAGATACAGATTATTATTATTATTATTATTATTATTATTATTATTCATTATCTTACCTACTCTGCAGAGATGTATCTACAAATACAAATGTTTAGATAAGTTCACAAAACTTTGATGGATCATGACATTGTTCAAATCTTTTTACTAAGCCATTTATATCAACAAATAACACTACTTATTTCAGTTAGACTTTTTTGTTTGCTAAAATAAAGCATTGCATTATTTCCCTGTATTTGGCATTTTTTTTTCTTTTATCTATTAATATTGCTGTACTTCCATCACTATACCAAAGAGCTTGCATAACACACATTGTTCTCTCCATCGACTATTTCTAATGCCAAACAACTTTCCATCCATCCACTAAGTGTAAGACAATATCCCTATTCATCCCCTCTTCACCATTTCCATTCATGATCAAAAATTGTTCTTACTAGGCATTATATTCCAAAACAAACTTGTAGTAAACTTTGTACCACAGTAACATCTTGAAATATGGAACATGGACAATATAAGCTGTGTGTGGGGCTAAATAGAAAATAAGATGATTCTCAAGGCTAGGCTTATGGGTGGAACTACCCACAGAGTAATCAGTACATCTGTCTTAGGCTAGGTACACACTGAAGGTTTTTCAGCCGATTAACGGGCCAATCACCGGATAAACGACCGCTCAGCCACATATGGTGACGATTGTTGTTTCGTTTGGTTGGTCATACTGTTTAGTAAGCTTGTTCCAATCACCTTCCGGTCATGTAGTGTGTATGCACTCATGATCACAATCTCCATAGAGTTTTACAGAGTCATGAACCTTCTCCTAAAACGTATCACCTCCTCTCTTGAGTATATTTAAAACGTTTCTAACATTGCTCCAATTTTTCAGTATTCCCTCTTCTGGCATATCTGATTCTTATCCGACTGTTATAACGTAAGACCCACATAGACTTCCTCATCCACCATCCCTATCCTAGCCAACCTACATAATAATGTCCTCTTTAAATAATTTTTTATCTATTGAAACTTTTAGCATTTGCTATTAACACTGTCTGTAATTTTTGTAATAATTGCCCTTTATTTTCAATGAGCAATGTCTTGGAATTGAAATGGTTAAACTTTCAGTAAACATTCCCTTTGTGAGTGTAAAATTGTAATTCAACCATATTTAAAAAATGATATTACAATATCACAGATATTTAAAAGAAATACTAAGAAAATGCAGTTATGGACAACCTGTACAGTCCCAATATTTGCAGAAAGCAAGGTCACTAAAACCCCCTTTTTATTAGTGTGACACAGCTGACGGGCTTATATTACTTTATTTGATGAGAGAATCTCTTTACTGTCATTTTTCAGACAAAGAGCACCGTTATAAATCCCTGGGTGGCTTAGTACAGTATATTTCAGTATGATAGACACACTGGTGTGTTTGGCTCCCTCACTCTCAGATAATACATGACCACACATAAATCATACTCATAGGACTTTTGTGATGTGACTTCCAGATAGTTCACATGAGTGCAGTAATTTAGTTTCAAGTACAGCAGCATGGGCAGTAAATAAACTGAGTCCAGGGATATGAAGGGAATTGGGATTACATTTTCTCATTTGGCACAAAAAAAAAAAAATCCAATAAATCCTACTTTTTTGTTGCAAACATTAACCATCGCTTGAATGTAGTTTTCCTAGACAGGTCTATATCTAAACCACCATCAATTCACATGTGTCAAAATTGTTCTTACTAGGCATTATATTCCAATACGAACTTGTAGTAAACTTTGTACCACAGTAACATCTTGAAATATGGAACATGGACAATATAAGCTGTGTGTGGGGCTAAATAGAAAATAAGATGATGTGGTAGTATCTCAAGGCTAGGCTTATGGGTGGAACTACCCACAGAGTAATCAGTACATCTGTCTTAGGCTAGGTACACACTGGAGGTTTTTCAGCCGATTAACGGGCCAATCACCGGATAAACAACCGCTTAGCCACATATCGTGAGGATTGTCGTTTCGTTTGGTTGGTCATACAGTTTAGTAATCTCGTTCCAATCACCTTCCGGTCATGTAGTGCACTCGCGATCACGATCTCCATAGAATTTTACAGAGTCATGAACTTTTCAGCATATACCGGCAATGAATATGTCCCGGTGACTTAAATGTAGAGTGCTGTAGATGGAATAGTTTGTTTGTTCGTTCTGAGACTGAAAATTTTGCTTCAGTCACAGAAGCTAACGAAATTCGTAAGGACACGTGGATAGCTATAGCAAGGCAGTTTTAATCAGTGTGACAGGAATGGATGAATGAGTGACTATTGTGCTGTCAGTGTGTACACATGTATCGCCAGAGCGATCGGACCTTCAGTCATTAGTAAAATCGTTGTAGAAAACACGTTGGTCGGAAAACTCTTCAGTGTGTACCTAGCCTTAGGGCCCAATGTGCGTGGTGGTGAGCAGTAAAACAAATACAATGGTGTCTTTGTAAGGGAAGACAACATTGTATAGAATCAGCTAGGTGTCAGAATAGGTAGTTTGGGGTGGCCTGTAGGCATTGCTATCCTTACTCTTCCTGTGCAACCGTCATTGTGCAACTCTCTCTAAAAAAAAAAAAGGGGGGCTGGCTGTCTGGCTAAAAATAAAAATGGTTTCAAAAGTGAGCTGGCAAATTTGGAAGCAATTCCTTCCTGTACCAGAAAAGGTGTTATACTTTATTCGCTTTATATACAGAATATATTAAAACAGATTATATCATTTCCTTGCAACACAAGTAAAGACAACATATTATAACATAGATCGTGAGTCTTCAAAAAAAACATTGCAATTGAATGCCTCTTAAACAGTGAAGGGGGATACACCTAAATGTGCTTTACTAACCTTGCTGACTCAGTAGGGATAATATTACAATGCAGTGTGACGAGACGTGAGCAGTATTGATTGTGCCATTTGTATTGAAAAGTTGTAATCATACTACTCCAAAATTATTGTTACATTTCCTGAGTTGATATGATCTTTTTATTAATATTTTGTTCGATTTCAATATTATAATTTTAAAATTACTTATTTGTGTTTTTCTATGTAAGCATCATCTCTGCACAGATTTTTTTTTAATTAAGAAGTGTGTCAATGGGAATCTCACACAGTTTGGTACAGGGAATACAAAAATACCTGATACTTTAATGGAAAGCTTTTATCCCTTTCCCATGAATCTTAAAATATTAACCTTAGGTTAAAAATACATATGCATACATTTCCCATTAAAATTGTTGCAATGATATGTTTTATTTCATTAGCTACAACATACATTGTGATCCCAGTCTGACAGTCCCTTAAGAATGGCTAAGTGTTGTGTAACTTCTTTACCATCCACTGTGAGCTTTGAATGTCTACATTATAATCCACTGTTTATGTTGTAATGCTCACATCAGGATCTAATGTGTGTGGTATAAATTAGACACTATGGGGCATATTCAATTAGCCACGTTACTCGCAAAAGTAACGCAGCGTTAAAAGTAGCCGGCATTAAAGGTAGCGTTATAACGGTAATTACGCGCACTATTACAGTAATAACGGTAATTCCGCGCACTATTACAGTAATAACGGTTACTTTTGACAGTAACGTGGCCAATTTAATATGCCCCTATGACCAGTTGTTTGTGATTTAATTTATATGCTGTGATCAATTTTGTGCAGCAAAGCATCTACTTTGTTGCCAACTTTCTGGTATGTTTCAGTAAACAATGATATCTGAATAATGGGAAGAATAAAATGTCTGCAGTGAAACAGTATTAAAATTGTATTGTGTTTTTCAATGAAAACCTAATGATGTGTTGAATGATGCCTACATTGTGATTATTTAACAATATTTGTGTAGTATATATGTGTCTTTGTTTAATAAGTATTGCTCACAGCAAGCTGCAAACAGTATAAAAAAATAATTATCTGAATATCATTCAATCTGTCTTTTATGTCTTCTTTTATTATATATATATATATATATATATATATATATATATATATATATATATATATATATATATATATATACACACACACATACATATATATAGTGATGATGATCAAAAGCAAAATTGAATTCTTCACATTGATACAACATTCATTTTTCATATTCTGTATTTACAATAGGGATTCGGTAATCAAGTGGATGTGTCATATATTGCCAAACATTACAACATGAGCAAAAGCAAAGTTGACAACCAGTTCTACAGTGTGGAAGTCGGAGACTCGACCTTCACAGTTCTGAAACGCTACCAGAATCTCAAGCCCATAGGCTCTGGGGCTCAGGGAATAGTTTGGTGAGTAATGCATTGATTTGTTATCAGCTGCACAAAATCCTTCCACACTGGTAAATGTGATGGGGGGACAAAATTTGAAAGATGGTCACAGAATGCAGATTGTGAGTATGTTCATGGATTATACACAGCCTTAATAAGTAAGAAGACTAGTAGTGGCAGAGTAACCAGGGCCAGTGTAAGGTTACTCAGCACCCTGCCCAAAGCTTCAGCCTGCTGTCCCTTCTCCCCCCAATTCTCAATTCCTAGCCCCTTGCACACTTGGCATTTGTAAAATGAAAATAATAACTCTTACATACTCGTAGATAGTTGGTAAGGCTGCAGTCCAGATGCACCGATGTCCAGATGTATTGATATATGACACACAATGCTGGCCAGGCTTCAATGCTGCCCAGGAGCAAATACAGGATATCTAGAGGGGAGGCTCCAAATGGTAGATTTCTGAACAATATAAAAGAAATAATCCCTCACCTGTTACACATTGACATGTCCCCCGCTGCCCACCAGCTTTTCCAACACATGTCACCTGTACTCATTAGGTCTTGTCACACATGCAACCTCCATTCCACCAGCTTTTCTCAAATATTCCCCCTGCCAAACCACTTTCTTTTCACATTTTCTCTTGCCAGATTGCTTTTTGCTCACATAGTCTCTTGCCCACAAGATTGTAATAAACAGCTTAATGTTGTATGTATATCATTTCCCCTTCTCCCATTTTCTCAAGTCTCCTCTCTCCCCCGTTTTCTGTAGCCCCCCCCCCCCATTTTCAATAGCTCCCTCTACTCACGTTTTCTCTAGCCACATTTCACCCATTTTCTCTGGCCCCTTTCCCCCTGTTTCCTCCAGCCCACTCTCCACCTTTGTTTTATCCAGACACCTCTCTCCCCATTTTGTTAAGTCACACATCCCCCCATTTTCTCTGTATTAATTGTAATTACCTTTTTCTTCTTCTTCTTTTTTCTTCTTGCCCACTTCTCTGCTTTTCCTTTCTTTGCCTTCCGGGCTCCTCTCCTGATGTCACAACGCTGATGGGAGCTTGGTGTAGGGCAGATGCTGAACTGCGGTGCTGTCCGGTGGCTGCACCACATTTATATATACCTAAGGTCTGCAGCATGGATAAATAGAGGGTGGGCGATAGCACTTCCAGCAGAGCCCTGGCCACCAACTAACTAACAATGACTCATTGATCACAATGCAGTGAACGGTTGCAACATACGCACAGCAATCTAATCCTTTTAAGGGAAGGGTGGTCAGTAAGAGTGGCCTAGTACTTGAAAAACATTAGGTAAACACCCAAGTGTGTGGCCACATGCCCAGATGACAAAACAACATGCCTGTCGTGAGCGTGATGTGGCCATGATCCATTACCTTTACTATCCTGATTTAAATAGCCGCAATGTTGGGTAGTATGGATATTCATCTCTGTGCGTCTCCCTGTACCCCAACCCCCGCTGAATGCTGTATGCAGCCTTTTTTTCCTAAAGCTCTGGCTAGGTGGAGGGGTGACATCATGTATTTCTATAAAAATTATCTGTAGAATTTGGGCATGGACATAATTTTTGCTGAATTGTCTCCTGGGATTTGTGTAGTCCTAAATTAACTAATAGGGATAAATCAGTAATTATGCAAAATACACAAAAATCAAAGTTTACTTAATTAACAATAGTCACAGTTATTTACATAATTTAAGCCTATTAAAATCTATAACAGTACAACCCACATCATGCACAAAGTTTTGATCTCTTGGTGCTATGAAAGACAGCAATTGGTTTGATTAATAATAATACTGTTGTATAAAACAAGTCAAACCATTAAAAGAACATAATAGGCCTCTTTTTTTTCTATTTTCAAGTGTAATGTTTCAGCACTTGCCTCTCATTATTTGCAGTTTTATTTTATTATGATGTTAATACCGTGGTGTCACAAAATTACTAGAAGCAAGCTACTTGATTAAGGTTAAACGTAGATTTTAATAAAAATTTCAAGGCACTCCAAGGCACTCCATGTTACCTCATGTTTTCATTTTGCTAGACACACACAAATATGCAGTTTAAAGGATAAGCGCTGACAACTTTCTTTCTGTTTTGTATACATATATGGGCATTTATATTGCCACGCAGCTGGTACCACATACAATATGGGATATACTGAGCGCGGGCTTGTTGCCAAGCAGCTGGTACCATATATAATGTGGGATATACCGAGCGCGGGCTTATGTTTCTCTGGTTTAACTTCCACTATAACAGGAAAACCACAAGCATCGGGCATAGTAGGCATCATCCCGGACTGTGATGGAGTCGGAGATTAATGACACGATTTAGCATCATTAATCTCCAACCCCTCTTATGAAATTCCGTTAATTATGGCGTCACAATGCTCCCTCCTACAACCTGTCACATGACCTCTCCTCCAGGATCTCCAGGAGGAGAAATTTGAAAAGTTGGCAAGTATGGCGTGGGGTCCCCTTGCTATACTGAAAATCAGCCCCAGGCTATCCAGCTCAGGATTGGTTCCCCTGGGGATGGGACAAAAACAGTGTGTACCCCATCCCATAAGGTACAAGAAGTGTTTGGGCAGCCAAATGTTCAATTAAACTGTATTTGAAAGTGGTGTATATGTGTTTGTTTTTACTATTTGGGTCTGTCCATTATACTATGACCACTGGGAGGCAAAATTGCAAATCCAGGATTGCTATTCTTGATTACCCCAGCCCTTGCAGAGGGGCTGGGAAGAGTGGTGTTGCTGTTCTGCGTTTGAATATGGTGTGTTTGGAATGTATTCCTTTTCCCATAGAAGCATCTGCCCTGGACTGATCAGCCTGGAGTTAGCTTTCACTGTGGCAGGGGGATTCTTACTATAATAGTGGAAACAAGACCATGTTGTGCAGTGTTGGAGCTGGTTGAGGATTTGGGAGGGAAGGCACACTGCCTGTTTTTTGTTTAATTAGCTATATCATCATCATCACCATTTATTTATATAGCGCCACTTATTCCACAGCGCTGTACAGAGAACTCATTCACATAAGTCCCTGCCCCATTGGAGCTTACAGTCTAAATATCCTAACAGACAATCAGACAGACAGAGAGACTAGGGTGAATTTGATAGCAGCCAATTAACCTACTAGTATGTTTTTAGCTATATCTTTTTTATTATACATTGCACATGCACTGTGTATTGACTATTTGAACGTATAGGATGAGACCCCTTCTGCACCACCCCTTCTGTACCAGTTCTGAGCTGGTGCAGAATTTAAGATCTTTAGCGGAGGGGGAGTTATTGGGCATGGCAAGGAGCAGATTGATAAATGCACCCTCTCGACCCTTTTATTTTATTACAGTATTCTTGCTCTACAAATTGAAATTTGTTTTCTGCACTGCTCCGCATAATTTCACAAATCAGTGTGCCTCTTTCATATTCAGTGGGAATGCCTGCACTTCTCCAAAATACACCCCTTTGCTGTGGCTGTACTAAACTCTGCTCATTAGCAAGTGAGACAAATTTGCTACACAAACCTATACACAATGGTAGAAATGAATACGCATTTACGCAAACCATCCAAAGCTATATTTTGTGATGTGGATGTGCCGTTTCACCCATTGTAAATTACCCAACTGTGGCTCACATAGTCTTATGAAGCAGTGCAAAATTCAGATAGCAATTGGCAGAGCATGATTATTGAAATGAAATAAAGGGGTGTAGAGAGCAAATTTTTTCGATCATTCCATGTGTGAAGAAGCTCATGGCTCTATTCACTTTCCAAATAAATTGCATCATTTTCGCACCCCCTCTGAGGTTATGAAGATCGGATCTATCTATACTTTTAATAGGATGCAATTTCCAGTTGCACTTTGGACAGAGTTCATATCTAAGTGTACATTGCTCATTATAAAGAAAGCTTCTAATGCACAAAAATTGCCACATGCAATGGATATTGTACTGATGTCCCCTCACTCACATTATTAATTTAAGCCATATATGAAGCTAACCAAGCCAGTATTTTAGGAGAAAAATTTAACACATTATCTAATGAAGGGATGGTTCTAAAGTGGGTCAGGTTTTCTTGTCTCTCTGCACACCCAAATTTGGTACTAGTTGGCGGAGGCTTATCCTGAGGTGGGGATTAAGTGTGCACCTGGAAATGCACTGGATGGACCATCAAAGTACAGTGGTGCACAACCAAACCATTTTGTTGTACACCTTCAGCTTCCTTTGTAAATGAGCTCCACCGATTTCTGTGCATTGCATCATGGAACAGTTTCATATTGTGACACAAGTAGAAGACATTTGTTTAATGAGCATGCAGTGTAACATACAAAGGTTTTGTAGTGTACAACCTATAGGGAGAGAAATCCCAAACAAACTAAGAAGCACCAGGTGTTCACCAGAGGCCCTTTCAAGGGACCCTGCGCATTACTGCATGGTAACCCCAGGTCATGATCTTTCTGATGATCTGAAAAGTTGGTAAGGAGAGGAAAGGATTTGGTAAAGAGAGGCAAAAGAAAAAGTCCAGGCCATGGCTGGCGGCAAGATGGAATGTCAGAAATCTACAAACTTGCTAGAATGATCCCCAACTAGAGATGCTTGAACCAGATGTCCACCATTCCTCGAACCAGTTCGTTGAATCAGTACAACATTTCTCAAATTAATTGCAATTGCTCACATTTTTTGACAAATTAAATAAATCAAGCTAAATTTGAGCAAATCAAACTGGTTCGAACATGCTTGTCATGTCCAACCTACTTTATATATGATTGTGTTGGCTTGAAAGCATAAATTAATACATGTTAGCAGTTTTTAATTGCAGACATTGAACCTCCAGTGTGATCTTTGAACTTCGAACATAGAACAGTTTGCAGGCCAAATTAAAAATGTTTAAAATATTTTTTAATATTTAAAAATATTAATTAACTAATGTTAACATGAACAGCAAACACAAACTACAAATTTTAAACCACAAATTCGAATCAGGGTTTAATTGGTGATTGTACCATGAACTTGTTTGTGGCCATCAAAAAGATACGTTTCTATCAAAACTTATGTGACTTATTTTATGTACACAATTATGAAATTCTAAAAATGTATTCCCTTTGCATTTACTCAGAAATGCCATATTAATATACAAATATTTTGTAAGGTGTCAAGTTTATTTAGAAAAGATTATTGCTCAAAGTGTCTTCAGAATACCAATGTAAAGCAAATGCACAGAGAGAAAGTGTCTTGCCTGTAGTCACTTAGCTTTTCCGGCCAACAGAATGAGCTACCCAGTGTTAATATGCCCCGGAACATCAAATGCATATTCACGTTCAGCATATGAATAATGTCACAATGCATTTGGGATTCTAATAATATAGTGAAAATATTCTTTACCAGTATCAGTGTCAGGGCAGTTCAATTTCATTTTTAATTAAACAGAACAGCATTTTAATAAGTTAGTATTCTGCATTACTTTAAATAAAGATCTTGAACAACAAAACAAATACAGTATTCATTAGCTCTTAAATATAAACAATAGAATATCATAATTAAGATGTTAAATGATTAAGATATAAACAAGAAAAAGTAATATAAACACCCTAGGGATAAATGTGTGAGGCCACAGTGCTCTGACATCCTGAAGACCGACACACAGCAGTGTAACATCTCAATTGTATTATATTCACTATTTTGTTGCAGGGGCATATTTGTATTCTTCTATAGCAATTAAAGTTTGATCAGAAGCTTTTCATTGGAAAATCAAATTTGATGGATAGTTAAAAAGAGTTCCTTGATTACCTCTTTATTTAATATGAAAACACTATGGAACACAACATTGTGCTACTTTTTTCATGCAACATCTTTAAGGCACTGCAGACACACATGCTGAAAAGTTATTTATTTTGCTCTTAACGCCCTTCAGCATACCTCCCAACATTTGGGTAGGACGCTTCGGTACAGGGGTGTGGCCACATTGCGACATGGCCACACCCCGGGGGCGTGTCTAGCTCTTTTGAAGCACTAGGCCTCCAAACTTTCCCACCGTCAAGGCTGTTCCAGTTGAGATGGTGAGACAGAGACCTCAAATCACAGAGACCTAAATCGGGTTGGGAGGTATGCTTCAGAATTAGCAACTGTGAGCATAACCGGTAGACTTTGGCATATGAAAAGAAACATGAAAATAAAATGCCATATGTGCATGGGGGTGCATTTATGTACTGCTGTAAATGAGCTTTACATAGTTTAATGTTACTTATTCTATCTTTTTTGCTTTTTGTTATTGTTTTATGCCAACTATGTACCCAAACAAAACCATTGATTGTTGGGTAGAGGGACATGGAGTAAGCCATGGTATTGGCACAGTTCTCTCAAAGCCCTGCCAGCGTTCCCTCTTCTGAAGGTCATTATTTCACCTTGAAAAAGAGCCATAAAGCAATGTTTTCTTTTCATTTGCCTGATACTGGCATAACCTTTAAATAATTTTGTTAGCTTTTTCAATACAAATATATGTAAACATAAATAAAAAGAATATATTCATCATTTTACTCCATTACTACATTAAAATAAGCCATTTTGATTCCTGCAATAAATGACATTTTCAGTATTGCTAAAATAAAAAGAACTGGACACAGTCCCAACATATACTCTGCAAATGTAATGACATAAACAATGCAAAATTCACCATATTGGTATCATTTCAGGCATCTGCATTCCTCAAATATATTCACTATGATTAATGATGTCTGACACTTCCCCCTGTCCTACTAGACAAATTGCTTGCCTTATTGCTCTTGAAAACTGAGAAACAAACACATTAACATCTCACACAATGAAGTAGACAAGACAGAACACTGGTTTTAAATGGAAATACAATTGTGTCCATCTTGAACTCCTGTTCAGAGATATATATTTATAAAATGGATATATGGGCAGCATGGTGGCTTAGTGGTTATCACTTTTGCCTTACAGCACTGGGGGTCATGATTTCGACTCCCGAACATGGACTTATCTGTGTGGAGTTTGTATGTTCTCCCCGTGTTTGCGTGGGTTTCCTCCGGGTGCTCCGGTTTCCTCCCACACTCCAAAAACATACTAGTAGGTTAAATGGCTACTATTAAATTGAGCTTAGTCTCTCTTTGTCTGTGTGTGTGTGTGTATGTTAGGGAATTTAGACTGTAAACTCCAGTGGGACAGGGACTGATGTGAGTGAGCGCTGCGGAATTAGTGGCACTATGTAAATAAATGATGATGATGATGATGATGATGGATATGTCTGCAAGGTCTGTGGTATCTTCATGTTGAGAAGGAGCCGGTTATAAATACTTTTTAACCATATTCTGTTACATTAAGGTATACTATGGCTTAGAGAAGCAGCCAAAGTCATTGCTAGCTGCATGTCCAGTATAACAGAGCAGCTTTATAATAACATTGTGATGTGCAGAGGTGGGTCTGCCATAAGAACAGAAGAATCCTGAGACAAGACCCTGATTACCTGAGCAATGTTTCCTCTGCTGCATGACATATTTGAGTAGAAGAAGTTATGCTATATGGCAGTTTCTTTATAACACTGTTTTTTTCCAAAATGGATTTAAAAATTTGCGCTTGAGCAAATACCTAATCTTTATGTTGTATTTTAAAAATTCATATTTCACCAGTTAGAATTCCACTGCTGTTTCAAATATTATATATTTATGGTTGCTTCCAGAGTTTTCTTTTTCTGAGCATCAACAAGTTTGGTGCAGTCGGTGATAACTTTTAAGTGACCAATATAATCATGTTCAAATATGGAATACAGCCAATTTATTTCAGCTATAAAACCCATCTATAAACACTTGCTATATTTTCACATTAATTATCGCAGCAGACTAGGATATAATTCCATAAGTATCATTGCAGTAGCTGCTATCTGTTTTATTGGGATTTTTAGATGCCTTTAAGTACTGGAATACATAATTTTGTAGTCAATTCTAGTAATTCGGTTTAGTTAAATACTAAGCAAAAATGAGTAGACTTTAGTTGCTGTAAAATCCATGACCATAGTAACTACCATAATTTGATTAGATTTATGAGACCATTAATAGGTTTATGGCTTGCAACAATATTCATTACTATTCACGGGGACTGAAATAATAAGACTTAATAAGACATACTATATTAATAGAGTGTATACATTAGAGTGTATACATGCACATCAAATATTCTGTACTCTGGCGTTTTAACTTTTATTACTTTTTTTGTTTTTGTATGGTTGTCTATTATAAAAATGAAAGGCTTCTATATTTTCATATCTCCTTTAATGTATTTCCTTTTCTTGATGTGATCTGTATTTAAAGGACTACATGTATCTGAAGCAGAGCACGTTAATTAGTTTAGAGTACTCTAGGACCCTTTCATACTCATAGAATAGGTTAATCAGACCAGGATTATTTTGTTGCCCTCCCCAAACTCTCAGCATGCTTCTGCTGTGCCCTGTCCCCATCAGCCCTCCCATGACTCCAACTTCTTACACATCTCTTCCATAAAAAAAAATATGCTAAATTGCAGCACTTCAGTACCTCCGAAATACATTTGTGCACAAATATAACAATGTAATGAAAATACCTGAGCACACATGAACAATAAAGAAAGTCCACATGTCCCCTTTCACACATTCATCTGTCTGTCTGTATATCATATAGCTAGTGGAGGTAACCAGGGGCTGGCTGAGCTGAGGGGCATCTGGCCTCCAGGCCATTTCCATAGTGAAATACCTTGGGCTGGGTCACTGAGCTACCTGCATTTTGTTCTCTTTTAAATGTTCCTAATAGGCTACTGAGACTCCTTTCGAGCCCCCCCCCCCCCCCCGGCCCCCCACCCCCACAGGCTAAAATTTGCCAGCCAGGCCCTGAGTATAGGAGGAAATTATATAGGAGCAAAGTATATAGAGAAGATCAGATAGTGGTGTCAGAGTGATAAAGTTATAATTAGCATATTACGGTGTGAAACGTACATTCAAAATAGAACAAATCTTGGTGAGTGTTTGTGAGCAACGGAACTTGACCTTTATGAAGCTGAGATCCAGTTTTTCTTAACCATTCATTGCCAGGTGCTTCTGAAATTTGATGTATATGTCATACTTCCCGACTTTGTGGTGACGTCTTCGCGTCACGATAGCTCTGCCCCCCCCCCCCCCCCTACATAAAATGCCAGCATTTTTTAGGATCCGGGATGTTTGCATACTCTTACGGGAGTCTAGGAGCACTTCCCGAAATTTGGGAGCCTGCCGGAAATTCCGGGAGAGTGGGCAGGTATGGTATATGTAATGCATGTAGCCCCTAATTAGTAATGGACATATAACATTGCTAGCCATTAAAATAAGAATAACTTACTTAATGATATATTTTTTATTTAATAAAGTGCAACATTTATTTATTTTTACTTCTAGCCCAAAATAGAATTTTTAAGTGTTCAATTTTAGCAACACCTTGTAAAAATTCACTTTCCTAAATCATTGTATAGCATAGTCAGTAACTTTTATATATTTTGTCTTGTAATTGTGTATATTAACGATGATGTATTAGTCTTATACAGGATACATATGGAACAATATATTCACAATGAGTAAGAATAATGTATTAACCTTTTCGAGAATACTAGAGAAAGCACAGGGCTTTTCTAATAAATTTCCTTATGTAATGACGCTGAAATCACATTAGTTATATTGCAGCAGTGCACTAATTCTAAACATTGTGGTTTTCCTTTTTATAAATAACGTATGTATCAATATAGCATCTGTAGGATGCCAAACCTGACAAGTAGTAGAAAGTCATGCATGCTACATTTGTACAGGAGATAGGAACCCACATTTGAGTTTTTTACAGCTATGGCATCAGTTGCTGGCTGACTTTAGCCTGGGTGGGAAACACACAGGACTGGCCCATAAGTAGCGGCCCATCCTTAAAGGGTGGTTTTCGTTACAATATATATTTATCAATATAAAAAAAAAGGCTATTTTAGTGTTACCAACCCAGCGGTACTTTATTATTATAAGTGATAAATCTTAATTATGAAATAAATAATGCAACAAAAAACAAACCTCACTTTTTATTGCATTTTATTTTATATGTTCCTTCTCCCTACATCACTTTTTTTATTAGGTGCACACAGCTCTGCCTTCACAAGCAGTACAGTGTGAAGCTGGGCATACGTTCCAACTGTCCTTGCAGTCAGACCAAATCCTGACTAAGCGAGACAGTCATGCAAATTCTGGACTGCCGCACCAGATTCAGGATAGTTGGCAAACTGTCCTGCTCTCTACTACCTGTTTTTGTCACTTTCACCACCTGTGGCTGATGGTGTCATTACCTCAGTTGCTGCTTGTCTGGATCCTGGAATGTTGGGGGCCCTATTTGGAAACAAATTGGTACATGAAATATAGACAATTCCAACCAGCCCCAGAGTTAAATCTGTAGCACCCACATTTTATAATTAAGTCTCCCTCCAGTCCCAACATTAAATTAATTATATTCCCATTTAATAATACATTAAATAGCATTTAAGTTTAATAAATATGACCATTTCCCACAGCCATCCCTGGCATTAAATAATTAATATTCCTGTCACCTCACCTTAAATTAATAGAGCCCACTATTAAAGGAATGACAGACTGGGAAGAATCGGAGAAGGGGTAGCAATGTATGTCAAAAAAAGCATAAATACTACATATTTTTGAAGAAAAAACTGAGGCTCTTAGAAATGGAGGACAAGTCTATTCTTCGTACTGAGGTGATCTATAGACCACCAAGTCAGAAAGAGGAACTGGACAGGAACCTATTGCAGGACTTCACTAAAATGGCATTAAAAGGAGAGGTAATAATCATGGGAGACTTTAATCTACCTGATGGGACATGGAAGGGGTCATTTGCAATTTCCACTAGAAGTAGGAACATTCTCAATTCCTTGCAGGGAGCATCCCTCAAGCAAATGGTGAGGGAGCCCACTCGCAAAGACGCAACATTAGACTTAATTCTTACAAATGGTGACAGAATATCTGATGTAAATGTGGGTGAGAACCTAGGATCCAGTGATCATCAAGCAGTATGGCTTAATATAAAGACAGAGACTGACTCATATCACACAAAAACAAAGGTGCTAGATTTTAGGAAGGATGACTTTGTAGAGATAGGAAAATATGTGACCAATGAAGCAGGCTGGATTCGGGAGGTTGCCCTGCTGTCCCGGGAGTCTGGGAGAGCTCCCAAAAATTAGGGAGTCTCCCAGACATTTCAGGAGAGAAGGCAGATATGGTTTACACTCCTCACACAGACTTAACTTGTTGGACAGATTACACTCCCACCTTGCCTTAAAAATGGAGTACCATGCAGGTGCTCTGTTTGTTTTCCGACACACCCTGACAGCTGGCTGCTAGCTGTGGAAAGAGATGCTTTTAAACCACTTCAAACTACTTTACTATTATTTTGTCAAACATATGTCCTCCATCTATATCTCTTTAAATTAGGAGCACTACTGTACAAATATGTAACTCTATTTGCAACCTCTCTCTGCAGATTACCAGATAGATACTCAACTTCCCTCCTAGAAGCCTGTGGCAAGCCACTCCATTTGTCACTATATCACAATATATATATATATATATATATATATATATATATATATATATATATATAGATATATATAGATATATATAAAAAAGAGCATAAGTTAAAAAAAAACCATCTCTGCACATCTGATATTTTAGTACTTTACAGGGAGTAGAAGCCGATCCCAAACTTGAAGTCGATCCCAACTTTGCTTGCTCTGCGCACTGTTTTTTCAATATGCAAAAGGTTTATTTTTTAGCTTAGTAATGATGCTAACCACTGTTTTAAATGTTGAACCATATCCTACCTGTATAATATGCAACTTGAAATGAAGTGGGCATAACGCTCATTGCTTTATTAAAAGAAAATATGTGTATACACGTACCAGAAATTATACTAAAACAGTCAGCTGACTTGTGATGTAGTGGGAACGTGAGATTGACTCATAACAACAATGTCTGATATTTTCACATTCTACTTATTCTTTCTCAGTGTATAGAAGAAGATGTTGAACGTGTATATATGAAAAAATGCACCAAGGTTGTATTGAGGGCTTTTCCATTCTTGACATAATGCTGATGATCACAGCATTTGAGTTTGACGACATGTGAATGGGAGGGGGTTTATTATGACACAGGGAACACAGAATATGATTAGTCCTTCCAATTTGGAAATTAAAATTGCTCAAGAAGGTTGGAGAGACTCTAACACTGCAGCTAAGGGAATCATAGAGTAAGTCTATAGAAAGGGCAGTAAATATTGTTTCCTCCAGTGTTGTCTGTTCTAACATTTCAAAAACAAAATGTGATTTTCTTAATATCTGGATATTGTTCTTTTTAATACACTGAAAAACTATTTCTGTTCTTTGGAGATTGTGAGATTCCTCTTCTTACAATCATGCTACCTGACACTGCAATTCTCATGCTGCTTCTGTATCTTGTCTTCCAGTGCTGCTTATGATGCTGTGCTTGATAGAAATGTGGCCATTAAGAAACTCAGCCGACCATTTCAAAATCAAACACATGCCAAACGGGCATACAGGGAGTTGGTCCTAATGAAGTGTGTAAATCATAAAAATGTAAGTTTATCTGCCTCTCGTTACTTTTTGTGGCTGTTGCTTATATCACTATATATATATATATATATATATATATAGTGATATATATATATATATATATATATATAGTGATTGATATATATATATATATATATATATATATATATATACATATATATATATATGTATATATATATATATATATATATATATATATATATATATATGTATATATAAATATACACATGTATACATATGTATGTATATATATATATATATATATATATATATATATATATATATATATATATATATTAGGACCCCTGTTGGCATTTGTACCCTGTTTTATTCTACGCTGATTAACAAACTGGATGATTTATTAACTTTTCTGTGGATGTTCTTGCTGTACAACACTCTATATAAATCTGAATCTAGAGAGACATACGAATTACACAATATGCTTTATATAGCACTTCACTATGCAGACTGTATTAAACTCCTTTGTTAATAGATGACAACATTCCTTTGTCTTCATTCCTATCCAAAGGATAAAAGTGATTTAATCACAAAATATCATTCAAACCATTTACAACAGGGAAGTTCAGAGCACAGACACAGAGAGTAAACAACTGTGAATGCTTTTGTGCTCCAAGTGGACACCTGTACTGCAGAGATGGCAAGTTTAAAGAATTTAGCTGGGAGGATTGGTATATTACAGGAAAGAAGGCACATGTGTATCTTTGACCCCAAAACATTTGTTTTGTGTATTTGAAATCTGACCCAAAATAGTGTGATTGATCCCTATACAAACTACCAAAAATATTTGCATATGATTTATGTGCAATTTAAAAAACTATTCCTTTAACAGTGCTTTCATTATTAGCGCCAGGGGCAGATTGGTATTTAAAGTGGCCCTGGAAAAAATTGCAAAACTGGCTTTATGTTGTAGCTGAGACCAAATTGTAAGTAGGCAGGGAAATTGTCAGAATGCTGTGTGCACCACTGTGAGGCACACTTGGCTCCCTCCATGAGCAAAGCAGAATGAAGGGGGACATACCTATCAACTGTCCTTGTAGTCGGGACAAAGTCCTAACAGTGTTGCACAGTTTCCCAAAATCAGGAGTGTCCCACCAGAATCAGGACAGGTGGCAGATTGAGCTGCTCTCTAGAACACTCTAGACCTCCCTTCCACCACCCAGCCCTGATAGGAGTCACATTTAGTAAATAGAACTATTTCCCTCTAGCCAGCCCTGACATTAAATTAATTATATTCATCTTTAATGAATAACTGTCACGGGCACTAGGAGTCTTTACCCAGGTATCACCAGATGATGGACTTACCAGAGCAGTATAGGTGGTAATATGGTACTCTGGTAGCGGGATGACCACGGAACAGGAGACAGCAGATGGTAAGAGAATGCTCGAGAAAAGTCTATGACTAGCAGCACTGGTAATAGGTAGATAACTGTACACGAGGAACTAGATGGACATGGGAACGTGAGGGTAGTCAGTGGTCTGCGGATAGCAAGTTGTACCACTGCTATAGTGAGGAGGAATGCTTGAAACTGGTGTCACAGGGAACAGGAGACAGTGGTCTGCATCTAGCAAGTTGTACTACTGCAATATATATGTGAGGAGGAGCACGGGGAGATGAATGCAATGCAGAGTATACACGGGCACACAGAACTTGATCCCACGATGATATGCACAATATAATAATAACTGAGCAGCACTGCACAAATATACAGAGTCACAATTACTATCCAGGCAAATAGGAAACACAGTCAAATGATAGCAATAGTCTCAGTGGATAGGAACTCCGGAGAAGAACAAACTCAGTCCAGCTAGATATGCAATACACAAGCACAGTCAATGAAAAGTATGCATACCGCAGTTCAGGAGAGCAGGCTGTCAGGGAGACGTGCAGGGATACCTGAGCGGCTGAAGGCCGGCAGGAGGAGAGACCACTGGAAGATGAAAGCGATAACCAAGTTGGTGCAGCACACGGTAGGTAGACCAGCAAGAACAAGGCAATACTCAGGAAGCAGTAGTATATGGAGCTGGACACCTGGAGAACACGGGAGAGTTGAGGTGGTCTGATAACCAGTAGCTGAGATGAAAGCAGCGGAGCGCTGACCCGATGAAGACAGGCTAGTTGAAATGAGCAGGAACACTGTAGAAGCACGGAGACAGCGGATAGGAATCAGCTGGCTGCAGACACGATGAACACTGGAGAGTTGATGTGAGCAGGACTCTGTAGAAGCACGGAGGCAGCGGATAGGAATCAGCTGGTGCAGTCACGATAAACACAGGAGAGTTGAAGTGAACAGGATACTGTAGAAGCACGGAGGCAGCGGCTAGGAATCAGCTGGTGCAGTCACGATGAACACAGGAGAGTTGAAGTGAACAGGATACTGTAGAAGCACGGAGGCAGCGGATAGGAATCAGCTGGTGCAGTCACGATGAACACAGGAAGGTTGAAGTGGTCTGGAAACCACAAACGAACAACAGGAATCAGCAGGAGCTGAATACACGAGAAAACACAGGAACACCTTCAGAGGCTCATGGGGAATGAGACTCCAAGATCAGGCAACGAGGTATAGACCACAGGTGCTTTAAATAGGGAGTGTTGCCTGATCAGCCAATTAACTAAAAGCAACAGGTACTGAAGGTTTGAAAGGGCTGCACATGCGCAGACCCTCAGGATGGTGGACGGCCACGGTTCCTAAACACACGAGAAGCGGCACTCACAGTCCGGTGAGTGACAATAACCCTCCTTTTCCCCCAACCAGTCTTACGTTCAAATAGTGACCCCCAAACCACCCAGCATTAAATTAATAGGCCCCACTATGACCCCACACAGCTCCACCCACATTAAATTAATAGGCCCCACTATGACCCCACACAGCCCCACCCACAGCCCTCACACTTACCTTCTTCCATCCAGTGCTGTATGTTGCAGAGGCAGACTCTTCTGACTACCTCCCTAGCTGCCTGCACACATGGGGCAAAGAGTACCTGTCAGTAGGTGCGCACCCTAAATGACTTGTTGTCAGTGTGAAGGGAAGAGGAGAGAGGCTTCCTCAAGTGATTGGTCCCAGGGAAGTTTCTAGTTTAAAAAATGTAATAAAAACCAACAAAAACATAAAAACAACCTTAAGGTCACAATAATGTCACAATGGTGTGTTTTGTATATACACAGCAAAACAAAATGACAGACTGAGTTGTAAAGTTTATCAAGTTTGCCGAGGGGAATTTGTGGTACTGTACCCTAAACAACAAACCCATAGTCTAGAATAGTTGAGCAATGTGCTTTTATGCTTTCTGGCCATGGGAATCTAGGAATCAATCCAAATTTCTTTCACTATCAAAATAAAAGTTTAAAAAAATAGTTTGAATGATCTTAAAGAAAAAATAAATGGTTTCCCTTAAATCAATAGAAATGTATTTCATTTTTTGCATTCATCATCTTGACTTCTCCTTGTCACTAGCAAAGCGATCAGATTAGTGGTTTTTAACCAAAATGCCCTGACATTGCTTTGTGTGAGGCCACAAGATAATTTTAGTCAGTTAATTACTAGTCAGCATCAAATGGATTTATATCAGACATCCTGGTAAATCAGTTTATGATCTCATCAGCTGGTGTGTGCTATTATTGGTTGATCACCATGCATAAGGCCATCAACTGCTTAATGTGGTAACATTGTACCCAATGGTTGGAGTTTAACTGATTTTAAAGAAGGGCCAAAAATTCTGTGTAATAAATGTATATTTTATTGAAGTAAATGTTTTGCTTTAAAATGCATCGACTGTTTCATTAAAACAATGAATTATTTCTTGTGCACCTAATTAAGCATTGAGTTCAGGTCTACAGACATCGTAGTTCAGAGATTACATTTAATGTTTACATTCTATAACATTCTATTACAAATCTTTGTATGAAATGACATACTTTGACCAGCCAATGCACATAAATAATGAAAATATGTAGATTATCACGGTTCTGTATTCAGAAGTTTAACTATAAAATATAGTATTAAAGGATCAAAATATAAGAAGTTAAATAAGGGAATGTTAACAATTAAATGTAAAAGGAGGGTTTTGGTGAACGAAAATTGCTTTCCATGATAATATAGCTCTCTTCTCTTCTCTTATTGGTTAGCTAAACAAATGGATTTGTCAGTAAATGCCACATGTTGTGTGATGTTAGACTACAATCAGTAATTATGTGAATATAACAGGGAACAGTGGTATTGAAGAGAAGAGTATGATATGACTTTCTAAATAAAATTCTAACAACAAACAATTAAACATAAGTTAATATTTTCTGTGTGATTAAAAAATATAAACATGTAAGTATGTATAGTACTCAGTGACATTTAGGGAGTGATTTACAGTTAAGATTAAACCCGGATACTGGTACAAAATGTAAACCAATTAGTTTTGCAGGGACGAAACGTAAAATGCACATTACTATTGTAATGTTCATTTTGTCACTACCAATAAACATTGTCCAATGTGATTATTGTGGTTCCAACGCACAAAGAGATTTAATAGCAAAAGATAACAGGATTTACCGCAAACCATGATAAAAAGGTATAACAATAGGAAAATATAAACTGAATACATTACATTACGCAAGTGAGTTCTGGGCCCAGGTCCATGTTCAGCATTGTAGTCTGCGGTCAAGAAGAGAGATCTAACACTGGCCCAGGACTTGCTTATATGCAGTTGCAGTTAACAAAAAAACATTGATGTCACAATGTACACAAAGTTAAACTAAGGTCTTTCTTCATTGGTCCAGGAGTCAGGTCAGTCCAGTACAATGGAAATCATAGGTCAGTTCAAAGGATTCCTCCGATAAAGTGGGGCTGGCTCACTCCCAACAGCTGAGCACATGTGCCTAAGGGAACCGAACTAATCCAGTTTAAACCAACCTATCTGCATTCCTAACACAATATCACTTTGAGCATTAATCCTTTATCTCCCATAATTAGCGATCGCAAGAAGCAATCACTTCACCGATAGTAGCAGATTCCTGATGGTAATGTACAGACTAAAATGACACTAAACATGATACATTTCCTATATCCTAAGCCTTAGATATATTTAATGTAGTTTTATCTATGTATAAATAATCTCTAATCCTTTTTACTAATAAATAAATGTGGATTGGAACCTTAATAAATGTGTACGTGCGAATGTAAATATGTGCGTTATTAATCCGTGCAATTGCGTCATTACACGTGGCTTACAAATCGCAATCGCACTGTAAAACAATATTAATCAATTTAGCTTACTTCCAATTATTGACTTTCACACTAGAGTTGTGAGGGGGCCACGGCCTTGCCCTGCTGTAAAACACATTGGAGAAATAGAGGTGGCCAGTATTTGTATGCAGAATGCAAAGCAGGCAGTATATACCCTGCATGCAAAAAATAAAATTTGTGATTACATCCATGCAGTTCAGCATAATTTTCACCCAGGCAACATTTGCACCTATATCTAAATCAGTCCGCTAATGTTTAAATGTGTATATTTTTAGACAATTGTATTTCTCTTAAAACTGGAGTAAAATAGTAAAACAGATAACACAGATACAATAATAGCAAAGCAGGTACAATAGAATGTACAGCATATTGTTTTGTACAATATGCTATTAAATTCATCAATTCCTATTAATTCTTATATTGTTTATTCAGTGATAACTTTCAAACAATACATTGTGGTGTTTTACATATTTAGCAGCTGAAACTGTAGCGGCTTTCAGGGCCTAATTTTTTGTATAGTTGTAGTGCTGCTACATGTATGTATGTTATCCCTGAACTCTTGTTAAAACTCTGCATTGAAACGCGGTACACGTTTTGTGCTTGTGCATTGTGGATATGGATTTATTTAATTGTAAAGGTAAGTCAGACTGTAAGGAATCCAGCCAAGAAACAATTGATTAGTTGAATGCTAAAGGCATACAGATTATGCTACTAGAAAAATCACAGAGAGACAAACAAATACACAGTGTTCTTTGTAAAGTACGGTAAATAAAGGGATTACTGAGCAAGTAGATCTATCCTTGTCTAGTGAATAGAGTGTGGAGTGACTGGAGTACAAAGAAACATCACATGATTTTCATCAATGAATTAATCATTCTAAAAAAACAGACAACTTGTTAACCTGAAATTAAAGGGAAGCTGTCCCATATTTTGTCACTAAATAGATGATGAGCTAGCCCCAATATATTTGTTATGCAGTAGTCTTGACTTGAGTAAGTAGTTGTTTGTATTCTATTGCACATGGTATAAACAGTCTTAGTCCACTTCTGAGAAGTTACTGGTCACCGTCATGTAAGACTATGTTTATTGCACCTAATGACATTATTCATGAAATCCCCAAATTTTAAAGGTTAGCAAAGGGCTCTGTCACTACCACTATGATAAATAGGAATTTATAGAAAAATTGAGTAGTGATTACCGTTAGGTCTAAATCTCAATAAATGCCATATACAATAAGTTGCACAACTATAATTTCCCAAATTATGTGATGTTGTATTTACTAGTAATGTAATGTTTCAGATTAAAGATGCGTGTTGCATTGGCTTGACTCATTTGCACACTGTGGGCCTGCTTTAGCGTTAAGAGGTAAGGCCAACTACGGGCAGCAAAGTCCAACTATGGGGTGTTGAAGTCTATTACGTTTTGAGTAATTTGCCCTAGTAGTCCCTATGCCTGGAGTGGCTGACTGGGGGCAAGCAAGTTCGGTACACTACGGGCATGCACACATAAGTGTAGCACACCCCTAGAGATGGGGCATCACCACGTAACTTTACTTAATATAAACAAAGGAATGTATAAATATATTTTTGAAAACAGCATGCTCCCATATAAATACGTAACAAGTACCAGTGTTAAAGCCAAATCTGCTCAAGCACGGCCTCCCGGCAAAAGCAGCAACCAGCACCCGGACACAATATACTGGCCTGGTCCCACTATAAAGGGGAGACCCAAAGTGTGGGGTCATAAAGTGAAACCAGCCCCAGCTCGGTCAGCACTGGGTAGAAGTTCCTAGAAAAACCAGGCCACATGCTGAGCAGCACTTGGCGCTTTCCAGTACCCCTTGGGCAGTGGGTGCCAGGGAAATACTGTAAGTCAAAAATAGATAAAGTACTATTGTGGAACTGTAAGACCCAGCAAGCCTCAAAAGCCATTGACTATTTGGGAATGCTGGAGCTTGTGGAACTACAGTTTCAGTATTTATTCTTTATTAAAATACTATGGATAAGACAGAAATCATCATGAAGTTGATGATGATGACTGCCAATGCATATCTTGATGCAGTTCCCGACGTACCCATACGCTCAATTTTGAGATGCAGGTAAGATTTTATAGGTATCATTTTATGCTTCATTCAGGCTGTAAAATTGCAGCCTTCTGTAAATTATTTATTGCATCTAATTGCATCTTCATCTAATGTGAAGAATAATGTTTCCACACAATTATTGTACTATATTTTGAAAAACGTTTTTTTTTCTATCAGTTACAATTAATTGTTCAGAGATTTGTGTTGATGCATATGTTTTGTATACTGTTATATAGAAGGCTCTAGCAAAGCCTGTATCTGAGCCTAGGAGGACAAGCGAGTTTTCAATTACAGAGGGTCTCCTACTTCAAAGAAGACCTTAGTTTGGATGATCCTAAAATATTTTTGTTAATCCTAATTCTTTGTTATTACCATAACATTTGCACAGGGCCATTTCTGCTGTGTATTTTTTATTTATTTAACCTGTTACAGCTAAACTAAGGACAACAGAAGGGTTCTCTTATTAACATTGTTGCATTTATGTTGCAACCAATAAAACATTTGCTTTTATAGTGTAACTTGCAGTTTGCAGATAAATGCTAATTGATTATTGCTTCTTGTAATTCAGTGCAAATTGTCCACCTAAATGCAATGTTAGCAAGAAACTTCATTAGGCAAGAAGGGAAACTCAACCCACACAAAGTATGGCACAACATAGACATTCAAATAAAAATAAAAACAATGACTACAAGTTCTGTGTGTTCCAATTAACTGCAGAATATGAGGAAAGAAGCCAAAGCATACGTTTTATCCTACCTCCAGTGCCTCCATTTTTCAGTGTGTCTGGTGCAGGTTGTTATCAAACTTTCATTTGCATAATGATTTTGTAAATTAAAATATAATTGCATCTTCCTTCTTATCAGGCGTCTGTCTTTGTTTCCCCTTCTCTTTTAGATTATCAGTTTATTAAATGTCTTTACACCACAGAAGTCTCTTGAGGAGTTCCAAGATGTGTAAGTAATGCCTGATTAAATTAGCTTAATCTTCAGAGGCGGAGAAAGTGCCTTCATTTATTAGATAAAATCAACACAATATTGATTGGAGGATGTTGCTGTGCTTGTAGGAAGTTTAAAACATGAGGACAAAATGAGGACATCCAAAATCATTTTAATTAGGCATCATTCAGCCAGGCTACAAGTTTTTACAAACATTGTTATAAAATAATTTAAAGTTCCAGCTCCGTCATCTGTGTTGTCTCTGCTATTTTCTTAGTCTTTTAGCTCTGTGGCCCAGGCAACCATCTCCTTCTTCATTGTCATATAAATAACTGTTACATATAGAGCACTTAGACAAGTGGACAGACCATCTGCCTTCTGGCATTTACTACGTGTAATCATTTTCAATAAATATGTGGTTATATGATATTGTAGCAATATCGTTAATAGTTCTATCAAAGTCAAAATAATTTAAATTAAATTTCCGGACTTTCTGCATCTGGTGATGGATTATGAGAATTAGTACATTTAAGACAATACTATTATAATTCCCTGTTCCCAAGCATATTAATAGTTGGATTGGTAAATGAAGAGATTACCCATTTATCCTCATCAGCAAGTATCATTTATTGCAACTTTAAACTTTTATAGCTCTTTTATTACAGATTTAAGTATGGTCTCCATTGTACATGTTGACAATCTTTAACTTCAATGGGAAATCTTCCAACAAAGCTGAGGTTTTTAAAAGAACCATTAGGGGCAGTTTCAATTAGCCGCGTTGTTCTGAAGAACAACGCGGCTGTGGGATTTGACAGAAATTCTCCGAAGAATTTTTATCGCTGTTCATAAAGCTGCGAGTGAAAACCGGCGAAGAAATTACCATAGAAATGGTAATAATTCTCAGCCGCATTGTTCTAAAGAACAATGCGGCTAATGGAATATGCCCCTTAGAGTGATTTCTAGAAAACTATGACTTGTCAAAGAATATTCTAGTATTAAGTTCTAGATGAGCAATTTTCACTATAGCCCCTGAAAAACGTTCTTACCTCTAAAGTCAATACATTTAAAAAAAAGTCAGTCTACAATTAGGATCACATGGAACCTGTTTATGCTCAGTACCTGAACTTTATTTAAATATTTTCTAAATGATATCCTAATATTACTTTGGACTATGTACAGTTTCCATGTCTGGTTGATTTACACAGTAATATTTTGGAGTTACCAAATATTGGTAATTTGACAATAGAAAATATTTTAGTTTTGTATTTGTAAATATCTTGTTAGCTAAATCTATTTTACATTTAAGCCTGATTTATTGTGCTGGGATTAATCGATCTTGCGCTGATCAGTGATTAGAAACAGCTGCTAAAGTGCTCAAATACTGAGTATTATTTTTCATTGTGATAATAAATATGTGAAATACTGGTATATATATATAGTATACATGTTAATGAAATATTCAAAATACAATTTTGAGGACTTAAATTAATTAAAGCAATTCTGATTTTTCTAGTTATCTAGTAATGGAATTAATGGATGCCAACTTGTGCCAGGTGATTCAGATGGAACTGGATCATGAGCGAATGTCTTACCTGCTGTACCAAATGCTATGTGGAATTAAGCATCTTCATTCAGCTGGAATTATACACAGGGTTAGTAACATTATTTATGGAGATGACAAGTGCTCATTTTGTCTTCTATACCATGTATAATTGTCTGCCACATATCTATGGCATGGTTTGATAACAAGTTGTATTGATAATGATAATGATGATGATGACACAGTTGTGTAAAATCTTACATTTTCTATATAAGTACCAGTTTTCACACCTTCCTTGAATCCTGCCAGATCTCTTTGTTTGACAATCAAGAGGCAGGTAATTCAAAAATGGCCGGTGATAGAACATTCCTACACTGGGATAGAGTCAAGAGTTTTGACCTAAGTTGCAGTAGCTGATTATATGTCTCTGTAAAGAACATATCCACCTAAAATTATTCTTTGACCAACATCTCACTTCCCCCAAACTAGCAGAACAGTGGGCAGGGCCATCTTTTCCATTGGGCACGATGGGCAGGTCCCCGGGGGCCCCACGGGCAAGGGGGCCCCATAGGTAGGGCTCTTAATTAGAATAAATAATCCTGCAAAAGAAAAAATCTGCAAAAAAAACCTTTAAAGGTCACTGAGCAAGTACATCTATCTATCTCTATCTCTATATATCTATATCTGTATCTCTATACATCTATATATATATATATATATATATATATATATATATATATATGTGAAGGGGCCCCGGTGCACTGCTTTGCCCAGGGGGCCATAATGTTGTTAAGATGGCCCTGACAGTGGGTATTCCAAGATATTGAATAGCAGAACTCAAGAACACAGCAATAGCTTTGTTCAATCAGTGCCTGGGTTAGAAAGTAACACAGGAATGTTTGCACATCGATTCTCAATGCCATCAGAAGCAGCACTGATGCTCTGGCAAAGCTGAGGTCTCTCAAGCTGCCATGCAACCCCCACAGATCTGCTAATTGGAGAAATGAGGCGTTTTTTAAAAAATAATTTTATTGTGAAATTGTATACATTCTCGAACATTTTAGGAGCAAAATCAATTAACACAATATCATAAATCAACAGAAAAATAATGATAAGTATGTAATATCTAAAATGTAAATCATAGTATAGTGAGAGTTATGTTTGTTCCAAATTTACAGTAATACTGGCTAGTTAAAAATTAGGTATTAAGAATGTCTCCTAAATTAGTTTTATGTTAAATGGGAATAATCATCTGTGAAAAGGTACATATTGATCCATGGTACTAGTTGTAATTAAAAGAAAATTAATATTGCAGAAAAAAGAAGTTTGGGCAGCCTAGCACTTGTCAGACTAGTTATAATAAGAATTCAGACATTTACTATAGTTGGTTAGTGGTCAGTACAAGGCGGGAGTTTTGGAAAAGTGAAAATTTCACAGGCTAGTATTTTGTGTGACTGATGAATTTGTGCACAGATGATTATCAGGTATGTACAATGTGTCATTGCTTGTCAGACCTGAGTGATTAAAATACTCAACATTCTATATATACAGTGCAGTTTGAAAGTTCTGAAAACATAACTGCAAACAGCTCATGAAGATTATCTAAGATACTGAGTAGAGCTCGGTGGTGATAGGGGTATTTTCGAGTTATAACTCTTGTGGGTGATATGTGGGTAAGATCAGAATACAATAATTCTGCATGATATGGAATATGTGCAGTAGATGGTCTGCTTACTGGAACTTTGCTAACACATTTCCATTTCCAATGCAGGACTTAAAACCAAGTAATATTGTTGTGAAATCCGACTGCACCTTGAAGATTCTTGACTTTGGACTGGCAAGGACAGCTGGCACTAGCTTCATGATGACTCCCTATGTAGTAACGCGCTATTACAGAGCACCAGAAGTCATTCTTGGAATGGGATACAAGGAAAATGGTAGGCTGTGCCTTAGACACAGTCTCATGGTAAAGGCAGGAAATGTAGTAAATAGACAAGTACTGACAAGAAAATAATTGCACTTTATACATTAAACTGGTTTTTAACAAAAGTACATCAAAATTGTACTTTTGATTAGGACAGAACAGGCGCTGACCTCTTATAAAAAATTCCTTCCAGGAATAGAGTAAGCTGAACACCTTCAGATGTCAGGAAGGGATGTGTCAAAATAAATCCAGAGAGGTTGTGGCGTAAAGGTATATGATACTGTGCAACACATATCAATATGTATTGTACATGTATTGGAACATCGCTAGAAGTACATTGATCATTGCTTGAAATCAGCAATACTCTATACTTCTTTAGGGGATTGAGAAACCGCAATTCTCCCTCTTTGGAAGGCCACAAACCACTTAAATGACATTTAATTTGGCTTAATTCCATTACATGCAGCCCTTGATATAATGTACATTTTGGCATGTGTTTTACGCTGGTAGTATAAAAGGGAGCACTTATGTTCAGTATGAAAAATAAAAGGTAGTTCTATAAAGGGGGAATTATGAGGTTATTCACCCCTTGCAGAAATACACATTTAACAATTATAGTATTCTGTTAGACAATTAAATGTACACAAACACCTCCTACATGGACTTGCTGTAGCAAAACACTCTATATGTATCTCCATGAATATATGTATCTCATGGAATTTTCATATATAGGAACATAAGCTGTACATACGGAAATCAGGGAGGAGTTGGATACTAAAATAATTGGATGTCAATCTGTTCACCACAGCTGTGCTTTTGCTATGATTTTTTTAAATGTTCTAAAGAATGCATAAAACTATCAATTAAACATTAGAAAACGAAGAAAGAAAATAAACCCTATACTTTTAATATAAGATCAATATGAGCTGCATTATGGGAATATATAGGATTAAATGAGATAATGAATATGCCATCTTGTTTCTTGTTGTCATATAGTCAATTGACAAGTAAAATTTTATAGATTCCTGTAAACGTGTAGATACATATATCGGGCCTTATTTAGAGGTAATAGGCGCAAACATATGTCAAAGTCAAAATCGGACGCATCTCTTTACTGTACTGAACTGCTGACACATGAGCTCCCCTGACATGCAAAAGGATGCAAGTTTAAGATACACACAACTCAAAATATGGGTGAAAAATGTGTGCATGTGCAGTGCAACAAATGTTTCCGTTTGCTTTTTTATATGGCGCTATTGGATTTATGTCCAACTCTAAATCAGACCCATAATGTATTCACATTTGGAGAGTAGCCTGCCCTTTATAGTGCAGCAAAATACAAGTATACCACTATTTCAGTACTCATTGATACATTCTCTGTTTGTTATTTTTTATACATTAATTAGGATGTTATATGTTTTATTCACAATAATTCATTAGCTTTTATTCTCCATTTAGATTCATTTTAATGTCACTTTCTTATTTTCATGCTATTGATATTTCGAGCATGGTAATTAGATATTAGATGAAAAAGTAATTTAAGCAAAACTGCTCTGATATTCCCATCATAACATTCTAAACTCTTAAAAAAAATTCTGATAGCATCCATTATAAATGGATTCAGAGAATGCCATGTCTTTATTACGATCTTTTCACATCCATAATTTACTGTCATCTTCAGTATTTTCATTCTTTTCCATCCCACCTTATTCCCATCTGTACTCTCGCAAAGGGGTATTTAAAAGCCGCTCACCTATTTTCTAAAAGGGGTAATTTTTGTTAGAAAAATTGTTTTTGTTTAAGCTGCTATTTTTGCTGCTTTCATTTGCCTACTTAATTTAAATACAGTTTAGTTGGGGCATTTAGAAAAACTGGTGCACAGGATAAAGGTAGTAATAATCAGGTAGTACTGCCTAGAAACTTAAAGTAAACTCCTGACTGGCTACTTTGACTTCTAGCACCTTTTCCTGTGAATCATTTTTTTTGTAAAGGTTCCCGATTTATTTTTCTTTTATATTGATTTACGGGGGTGGGGGTAACAGGAGTTATGCTATTCAATCTGCTCTTTTTCCCTCATGCTTCAGGAATTGACTTTCCTAGCTAACTTTGCCTTTTCCTCTTTCCACATCTTAATGGCCTTGTTTCTGCACTTCTAGTGGATATTTGGTCTGTGGGATGCATTATGGGAGAAATGGTCCGCCACAAGATCCTCTTTCCAGGAAGGGACTGTATCCTTGTACTATATCGGAGCTTCAGTTTATTCATGGGAACATACCTTCCAACTTACCAAGCTTATGTGTCTGATTATTAACCACCATATTATTTGTTGCTGTGCACTAACTCTTCTCATTATTATTTTCACGATAACAGTCAGGATTTATGGTAGATGTCACCATGAGTATGAGACACATACTTAGAAGTATATAGGTTGTTTGCATTGGTGGTGTTAAAAGAGAATATGTGTGAGTACTAAACCAAATTTTACCTTTTTTAAATGTATCTGTCCTCTTCTCACTGAAACACATACACTGATTTATATCGAGCCCAAATAGAATAATGAGTTAGTAATATACACTATACCCATATATATATATATATATATATATATATATATATATATATATATATATTAGAATTTTTTATAGCTTTTAACATCATGCTTGTTTTTGTAAGTTGCTGGTTATCTAATTGAAGCAATTTTCACACTGCATGAAAACTTTTGTTAATAACAAAGCCCATTTGTCTTCAGAGGTTTGAAGTTTGGAGCGCATAGGACGCAAATGGAGTCAAATAATAAATATACTCGAATACAATGAAGCTACTACTAATACGAACTACAATAAGACAGTTAAGTTAAGCTGCTTGCAATACATGTGATTAGTTCATATAGCTTTTATTTTTTTCTCTCTATTTACAGTCTACATTTAAAATGTGAAGTTACACCAATTGTAACATTTATAAATTTCTAATCCTGACATTTTGTGGCAGATTTGCTTTTGCCACGAATGGATTGTGCAATCATATTTTCAGCAATGCACTTTGTAATGAAATTGTCACTTCTCTGACACAAACATTTATACAAGTATATGACCCTGCAACCCTATAACACTTTTTGCTGAGGTACATGCTGCCTCTACAGCATTATCAAATCACTGTATATTAATTTCATGATTAAAATAACTTTTGCTAGTAATCATCAGTCACATGAGAATGTCGCTGCTCTAAATTAATATTCTACTTTTCTACTCTAAGTTTCTAATATCTTTTATGCGATAGTGGTCTAAGGCAGAGCTGTCTAAAGCTGGGTACACACTACAGAAATTTCGACCAACTTTTTATGCCGAGCTATTTTACATGTGATCGATGTTCCGATCGCTCGGTCCATGGACTGCATACACACCAGCCTTGTTTAGGACGATAAAGGGAAGAGCGGACGTCCCTTTAGCGACTTTTTACAGCCATGTTGTCGTGAGCAATGACTGTAATTTCGTACTCACTGTTGTGGATCGGTCGGAAGTTTATACACACTACACAGCTGAAACGAGATTGGAACGAAAATATTAAATGGTACGACCAACCAAATGAGGCGATCGTCCATTTGGGCAGACTTTCGACCATCGTGTCACTGCACACACTGACCCGACTTTTGAAAGAGAGGTCGTATGTCGGCTGTTTGAGCCGATTATTGGACGAAAACAGTGTAGTGTGTACCCAGCTTAACCCATAGGGCATACCTGCCTTACAAATGTTTGTGGATTTACATTGTGACTTGCACCAGGGCTAGTGAATCTGTTCTACAGTGCAAACAATCTCCTTGATTATTAACATTTACGTGCCCCATTAGTTGGACAGTAATTACTGTGCATAGCAAAACTAAACAGACCTATCCATATTTCTTACCTTTCATTAACTCTATGTCATTCACCTAATACCTCTAGTGCATGGACAGGAAAAGGGATTGATGGATGTAAGAGACGTAACACAAGTGATTGTGCATGTTCTTGTGAAGTAGCTAAGATACAACTATTGATCCTGTATTGCAATTTGGCTTAGATAATATATTTTTAAAGTCACCTTGATGTAAAAACTGATAAAGTTTCTCAGTGCAGCATTTCCCTGAGTACAATAGCCAGTCTACATTACCATGCTGCTCTATTGTCCCAAATCATACAACCACGGGACTCACACATAGCAGTAAGATCTATTTGGAAGCTCATCATAGACAGCTGTCGGAAACACTTTGCAGCTAGACAGCATTATGGCCGAACCTTTGCTTTTTTTAATGGCCCTGGTATGTTGAGTGTTCCTCAGATGAACAGTATTACTCTCTAACGTTTTCTTCTTCAGCAGGTCACAGAAAGTGTTACCCCTGTTTTTCCTGTTCACTCTCAGAATATCAATCATTCTACAGTCTTCTAGCTTCATTAGTTTTCCTGTAATAGTCACATCAAACAGCGCTAGGTTGGAAGGTATGTATAAGTCATAGCACATAATTAATTAGAGGGAACAAAACTATGACTCGCCAATCTATAGTATAACTGATAATGTAACTATACCCATTAACTCTTTATGGTAGACTACTGCTTATTTTAATTTTGGGGTGTTGCTTATTTGTATTTATTTCTCATGCTATGCTTTGCAAGTTCCCATTTCATAAGAAGGACTTACCGTAACACTAATCAGAGCAATGCATTTATGCACAGATGCTACCTCTCGGTTATCACATCGATGCTCGCAGTTCGGCTTACTTATCCATTTAGCAGATGCATTTGATTCTGAATTCCACTCTGTGAAATTCTATGACCGTTTCTCTCATCTTGTTTTCCTTCTAATGCTATAGTTTCGCCATCATTAAGACATCCTTTTGCACATTTTTTGCTTGGATTTTAAGTGTAGGTGGTATCTTTAAACACCGATAGCCAAGTGTTCCTAAATGGGGTTGCACACTTCCTGATTCACGGTACCAAAAGATAAAAGGGTGATTTGTGATTGCGAACAACCGCTGCAAGCTGCACATTGTACTTGCCCTTTTGCTACAGTAATTTCATTCCCTAGAGTCTGTTTGATGTAGAGTGCTTCAATGGAAGGTTTTGCAAACTAAATTCTAGCACCATGGGTGGGTTTTAAATGCACCGTTTTTTTTCTCTACCTACTCTCACTACTAACAGCATTTAAACCGTTTTTACGTTTATGGTTTTTTCGTTTCCCGGCCAGTCATTCATGTATTATTAAAATACAAACTGATTAATAATATTTAATAATTAAAATTGTATCTAAACTAATACTTCCTGTCCCAACACTCAACCAGTGGTATGACTTTTGCATTTGGAGTCTATGATTTCCTGAACTTAATCAGTAAACTAAAGAACCAGAGGCAAATTGTGATGGGCTGCAATCAGCTGCAGTTTCCCACAACATTGCTCATTACCTGCTCACTTAAAGGGGGCTACGATGTTTGATGGTTAGAGTCGTCGTCAAGTCAGTGTAGAACAGTAAACAACAACAGGCCTTGCCTAGCTGGAGAGGTGTACTCCATCTCTTTCCTCCATCTAGCACTACCCATGAGCTGTAAGTCGGTACAATCATTTTACCAGCATGGACTTGACTAAATAGGCAGTCCCAACTAATCAGTGATTGGTTATTATACATTATTCAATAAAGCCACCTGAGTGATTCAACCAGACTTAAACAGAGACAGAAAAATATTTTCGGACATGGGGCTATATTGTAATACCATTTTTGAATATTGATGACTCAGATGCAGGGTGGGGGGTGATATATTCAGAATCTCATTTTGTATGTAGTCCATCTACTTGCATAGTATAATACTTGGTTCCTGTACCTAGCCAGGTGCATACTGATATGCATCTTCTGTTGATAAATTGCATTTGAGATGTGATATAAGATGCATATTTGTATAAACTTGGGCTTCCAGTTAAGATTTATGTAAAAGAATAATAAAGTCTAAACAAATTGTAAAAAATAGAAAATAAAACTTAGAAACAGGAAAAATATTTAATTTACTGATAAAGCATTTTTTCTTACAGTATCCATGGGCTTTTTTCCTATTGATAAATAGACCCCTTTGTTTTCCATATTGGCAGCAGTACTGCTTGTTTTTTCTGCCACTAAAATATTCTAGGAACATTACTCTATTGATACCTCCTGGCTGTCACTGTAGGCAGACATAGGAATACACTGTAATTTTAATCAGCTGCTTCCGCTTGCCTGCTTTGTACTTGCCATGAGTGATAATGTTCAACACAGACTAAACCCCATTGGTTTTAATGACAAATTAGTATGATTAAGTAATTTTTTTCTGCTTTGTAATACAATCAGTCTTAAATATTCAAATGTGCCGGATTAAACCCTTACAATTAATTGTCATCCTAAACCGCTGTTAGTCACTGTAAATGGAGAATGTAGTTAATATGGTAATCAGACGTAAAACTAGAGATGATGAACCTCCACATTGCTGCCATATCACCTTAATGCACTTTATGTTCATGTTCTCTTTACGATATGAATAACAGGGTGAGAGTTTGAGCTGAGCAATGCATAAATCTGCACATTTCTGCCTCTTGCAGGAGATTATGGATTATGAATATTGATTCTGAGTCGTAATGTGCTCAGCAGTCATTCTGCTCGGTAGCAAATTAATTCTGCAGATAGGTGTAATATTTAGGACTTTATTTTTTAAGCAGTTCTCAGTAAATGGAACATTTCTACGGCAAATAAAACTCTGAAAGAGACCTATATTAATTAATAAAAATCCACTTCTTACGTAAATGTAATTTCAGAAATGAAGTCAACAAAGAAGATCAATAGTAATAGCTTGAAAGCTAACAAGTAGTATACATGTCTGGAATGCAGATTGCTGCCAAAGTAACAGGCAGTTGAAAAACAACATAACATTACATTCAGTTTTGTTCTAACTATAGGTAAAGTCACATGCTCAAAAAATGACATCTCCTAATTGATTTATGATTTATTAATATTAACTTTTCTACTGCCGTCTGGTAGAAAAAGAGGAGTACAATAACAGCTAACTCCACTTTAAAAAATAAATAAAAATTATGAAATATTTAATAACCTCACATTGGTATTCATTGAAACCCATATAGAGACATTTAACAGTGTGGTATACAAGCTCCCTAACCTCATCCATTAATGTCAGGGGGTTGAATTTGTCAACATAAATCTCTATTTACACTGACAGTTTGAGCTCCCACTTTCTCTTCATCATACTCTGGTATTAAGGATTTTAAACTGCCAGTGTGGAACATATATCAGCTAAGTAAGGGGTTTTATATTAGCCAGATTGTTAGGTTAAGTGGTGTATTATATTACTTTTTTCTTAAACAGTGGAGTTGACCCTTGATTTTGCTTCCGCCCTTAGATGGAGTGGTCATATCCCTTGCAGCATGAATGGGGCCTGTTAGTGTGGCTGGCCAGTAAGCACACACACTGGGTGATGGAAGCCATTTGTGGTCATCTTTTGACAACAAAAACAATCATACCTGATGATGATGATCCAAATGACTTCACTCTGATTAAAAATGGGCATCTCAGTTGTTTTCAGGCCACACATGCAATATTGCATGGTGTTGGGACAGCAATAGCTTTTTTGTTAATTGAAATCCCTTTATCCTACTGCTCCTGCAGAGGATACAATTAACAGTGAAGCACATTTGCTTTGCATAAAACTTTTTGCAGGAACAGGCATTTGTCTCCTGACCATTGTGTGAGTGTTTCTCATGTTGCAAACAGTAACGGACAATTATGCTTCTGTTTGCAACTTTTGTGCTTTATACTGTGCTTTTTTATTCTGTATTTTACATTGTCTTCATTTTCACAATTGTGCCCTTTGTGAACATTTTCTATTTGCCTTAAGGTGAGCTTAGTAATGAGTTAGCAACAGTGAAAATTCCCAATCAATCATTGATGTCACCCATACCAAGTCTCTTGACTGTCTCTATTGCCCTGCCGTGCTGGATGTTATGTGCTCATTTGTTACAGCGTCTGATTCCCTTAAATGCTTTTCTGGTTCAATTGTAGTAGTTTAAATACAATTGTCCAGAAGCCGCTGTACTCAGTTCACACTCAATTCTCCTTTGTTGCACTATTGAAGACACAGTTGGGGAGGGTGAGACCTGGAAATTTTGTTATTTAATGCAAGATGCAATTATGAGCAACAGACGCTTGGCAGGCAAGTGCTGAGTGGCATTTGAAATTAATAACCTGCCCAGCTATAGTATTATATATATTTAAAATAGAGTCTCAGCAAAAATAAACAAAAGGGAAATGGACTAATCGAAATGGACTTTCAAATGATTTTATGAGTTTAGTAAATATAAAGTATAGAAGAATTTTTGGAAAGCAGTAAAAAGCTGTTTCTACAAGGTGAAATCGGTACTGGTCGAATACCAGTGACTCTGCTACAATTCCAGCTACAGTGTCATTTCCTTGTGACCTTAGATTCAGAGTATCAGTAATAAGCTAATAACATTTATTTATACCATACTCCCAACATGTGAAATAACTAAATTAGAACACTGCCTTGGGGGCATGATTGTATCACGTTAGTGGGATTGTTCATACCTCAATAGGCCTTGTCATACACCAGAGCCACTCCCAAAACCACCCACTCCCCAAAAATTACCCATCAGTTGCCATAGGCACCAGAAACTTCCTGCAAGTTAAGACAAAAATGCTGGACTCTCAAATCAGGACTATCTTGCCGAAATCTGGCAGTTGCCATGGAAATGATGGCATTTCACGCACTTCAGCAAGATCCTTGGGATTTTGCAATGGCAAAATAAATCTTATAGTTATCTATGGAATTTGTTACAGGATAATGTTAATAAGCACTGTAGTTACTCAATGCTTACACAGGTGATCATCATTTCTGAAAGTTGAACTCAAATGTACATATCTTACAGAGGTGGAATGTCAGGACAAAGCACAGTCTACAATCATATTTGTCCCCCTCATAGTTTAAACATTTGAAATTATCTTCCACTATACTGCTCATTTAATCCTATTTTCTGTTTCAATATTGAAAAATATTCATAACTTTTTTAAGTAAGAAGATAATGGAGATACATTTGTTTACCTGGCAAAAATGTAAAACCTTCCTTAAATAAATTAGTGTATGTGTACATTTTAGGGGCTTTGTGTCTTATTTATACCTAGATGCAGGAAGGAAGATGAAACCGATTGAAAAACATAATTTTCTCCACCACCTGGGTGGGCCATTTGCATAGCTAATAAATCTTGCAGTCCACAAAGTCAGGAACACCTTCAAAAATGCATAATCTTCACCTTAAGAGATCAATTTAAATATGACATCCTTCAAACCTGAATTTCTCTTTTCAGAATCAAGCGCATTGTATGTGATTGCGCATATTGGTCAGTGGCGAGAAATCTGCTGGTGTACACAAAGCTGCCAATCATACCACTTATGATTTGCTTACTTTTCATAGACTTAATTTTTTGCCATGTGAATACATTTGCCGTTCCATAAAATCATGGGCATAGTTTGAAAATACAATGTTGTTACATTCCATTGGCACTTGCATGACTCTTGCCCTATGCTGCCAATTCATAAATTACCCCCAGAAACATACAAAGTTCCAAATTTCACTCTAAATCAGTGTTCCTTCTGGTTTTCAGTGAATCCATTAAAGGGTCATGAGTATTTCACAATCTGGTTGTTGGTTTGGTGGGCCATTTACAGATTGGGAGAAGTCCTAAAATTCCTGTTGGCCGATAACCAAATCCATGTACCGATGCAGTCAGGGTTATACTTTATATATATATATATATATATATATATATATATATATATATATATATATATATATCCATATATGACCTTGTGCCCATTTCTTGCTAACCTTTACAATAAATAGTTACATGTTTAGGTCTTAGTTCTTTGGTCTTAGTACATCGTTCTCTGCCTCGGGGACATAGGATGATGAATCATTACCCATTCTCAGTATGTATGTAATCTCGCCTGGAAAGTGGCTCAGCTTTTCTCTTTCTCTGTTAAATCTTTATAGCATCTGATAACTCAATAGGAAAGGCTCTGAAAATGTAATTACATCTGGCAGAAAACTAAACTGAAATTTTTACTGCAGAAAAATAAACAAGCACTTTAATTTATCCGTAATATTGTAAAGCCAATGAAAAAGGATTTTCAGGGAAGATAACCGTGTTTTTAGTTGATAACTGAACACCATGTAGTTTCTAATGCAATATTTTACTTGCATTGTACACTATGATAGAGAGAATTTTTACTACTAGGCAATACACTTACTATTGTTTTTACTTTTAGGCAGAAAATGCTCTTAAGCAATTTGTATCATTCAAGTCTTTGTGGGCATATCTTTAATTGTGCTATTAATTTTAGTAAAGGTAATCATAAGCACAGACATATGATTCAATAGATGTTAACTAGATAGATAGATAGGTAGGTAGATTGATAGAGCAATAGATCACTGTCTGTTTTAATGTTACACTGCATGACAGACCCTCATGTACATTGTTTTCAGTTGACTTGTTGCTGTTTCTTCATTTCATTATTTTTGTTTGTTTTCAGTTGACATGTGGTCAGTGGGGTGCATCATGGGAGAAATGATTAAAGGTGCTGTGTTGTTTCCTGGTACTGATCGTATCCTTCCTTAAAACCATGAACTGCTCATTGGCAGCTGCTGCATTTGTGTTGTAACTAGTACAGACAGAAAAGAAAAATCCTAGGGGAACATTCCAAGGGGCTGATTAAATTCTAAGCTCTGCCGCGGAGAGCCTCCTGAATGGTCGCTAACGCATTCCACTCTGATGCAGCATCTGTGGAAAATCCGCCTTGTTAGTGTACTTGGAAATGTGCCGAGCCGGACATCATGGTGATGTACAGCGGTGCGTCGCTTATAATTGAATCAGCCCCCAAATGTCTGTTTTGCGTTTCTGTTGTGCATACTGCCACTGGCATCGCCCTTCTCATTAAATTGCTTAGCAGTGCTCCTCACAGTGATTGTAGTAGGAAACCGAGGGACCATGGTTTTGTTGATTAGATGAATAGAAAATGAGTATTGATTTCTTTTTTTTATTTATGGTTTTCAGAACATTCTTGATGACAACTTTCTAAATAAAACATACCAGTTTCATAGACAGTACTGCTGCATTATAAACAATACCATACACCAATGGTTCCCAAACTTTTGCAGTTCGCGGCACACTTAGAGTCTCCAAATTTTTTCAAGGCACCCCTCCAAAATAATTATTGAGCAGTCCTGTTTTAGAAGTAGTTGGGTCAAAAAATTGTAATAAGTATTTAGGTCAGGACAGAAATACTTATTTAGTTGTATGCAAAAATGCCCCCTCTGCATCCAGACACTCTGCACTCAGGCACTCTGCCCCCTCTACATCCAGTAACACTGCCCTCTCTCACACTGCCCCCTCTGCCCTCTGTCACGCTGTCCCCCCTCCTCTGCTCTGTCACGCTGTCCCCTCTGCCCTCTCTCACAATGTCCCCCTCCACTGCCCCTCTCACGCTGTGTCCCCCTCCTCTGCCCCGCTGTGCCCCTCCTCTGCCCCGCTGTGCCCCTCCTCTGCCCCGCTGTCCCCATACTCTGCTCTCTGTCCCCATCCTCTGCTCTCTGTCCCCATCCTCTGCTCTCTGTCCCCCTCCTCTGTCCCCCTCCTCTGCTCTCTGTCCCCCTCCTCTGCTCGCTGTCCCCCTCCTCTGCCCCGCTGTCCCCATCCTCTGCCCCGCTGTCCCCCTCCTCTGCCTCGCTGTCCCCCTCCTCTGCCCCGCTGTCCCCCTCCTCTGCTCTCTGTCCCCCTCCTCTGCTCGCTGTCCCTCTCCTCTGCCCCGCTGTCCCCCTTCTCTGCCCCGCTGTCCCCCTTCTCTGCCCCGCTGTCCCCCTCCTCTGCCCCGCTGTCCCTATCCTCTGCTTTCTGTCCCCCTTCTCTGCTCTCTGTCCCCCTCCTCTGCTCTCTGTCCCCATCCTCTGCCCCGCTGTCCCCATCCTCTGCCTCGCTGTCCCTATCCTCTGCCCCGCTGTCCCTATCCTCTGCCCTGCTGTCCCCATCCTCTGCTCTCTGTCCCCATCCTCTGCCCCGCTGTCCCCATCCTCTGCCCGCTGTCCCCATCCTCTGCTCTCTGTCCCCATCCTCTGCCCCGCTGTCCCCATCCTCTGCCCCGCTGTCCCCATCCTCTGCCCTGCTGTCCCCATCCTCTGCCCCGCTGTCCCCATCCTCTGCTTTCTGTCCCCATTTTCTGCTCTCTGTCCCCATCCTCTGCTCTCTGTCCCCCTCCTCTGCCACAATCCCCCTCACTCTGCCCTGCGCCAGGCGCCAGCCATAAAAAAAAAAGAACACAGAAACTTACCAATCCGTCGGGCGCCGAGACCCAGCAGCCTCCTCTATATTGCATATATATATCAATTAGACCCCACAAACAGGATGGAATTAAGAAGCCCAAGTCCAGGGTTAGCCAATATGTCCATATAGGAAGGGGTATGCTTTCCTTCCCCTGCTACTACAAAAGGTATAGCTAATATTTCTAAATCTATAGAGAGGGTGTTATCATATTCTGCATGTATCTGTGAGATACATGAGGGCATGTGTCTGTGCAGTGTACATTTGTGGAAACAACATGTTAATGTATAGAAAGAGAATGTTAAGAATAGATAAAGGCGACTCGGCCATCTCTCCACTCAACTATTAATTTGATTTTTAAAATATATCTGCTACAGTGAAAACAAAGGAACAAAGTGCAGTGAGCAAAGAACTTGGCTAGACTAAGGGGCGCATTCAATTAGCAGTGAGGTGCCAGAGTAATATCACACGGTGTGTTTCCGCATGATGTTTGGTAATGATCTTCGCTCATATTTTACCCGTACTGCATGTAAGCAAAAAAGCCAAAGCTTTAATTAGCGTAATTGCTGGTAATGTAAGCATAAACACAAGGTTAGTACTGTTACAGGTGAAAACATAGCATGCACACTATGCTAAAAATGTAAATATTTAATGAATATGGTATCACAAAGGAAATAACATATACAATAGAAACAACTGTCCATTCAGATGCCTCTACATAGTCTTACATGGACAGTGTACATACATATTACTATAGAAATCACATGCAACTGATAATAATCTGGTGATTAGTCATGCTGTACTTCCAAATTATTGAGCCATTTCTCTCTCTTTATATATATATATATATATATATATATATCTCCATATATGAACACAACATGCGTTATTTTAAAAGCGGATGGAAATTGCCAGCATGCACGCCTGTTTTCAAGTACAAATGAATTTCAAGACATGTTTCCAATTGAACATGGGTAGAAGTACGATTTGGCTCTACGGTACTTGCTGCATGCAAACAGATACAACACACTGAAGGATACGCGCAATGCATATGTGCAATATAAAGTCCCATCAAAACGTAGGGAAAAAAATTCAATGATTTAATGATTTATTTTTTTTACATGAAATACTTATATCAGGATGTTATTAATGCCTACCATAGATAAAATACAATTTTTTACAGTTGATCTTAATTGCAAACACGCTTTCTGGCATGCATATGTGTCCGCCATCAATATCAATTGCCACCTACACCTGCCCTGTAGCTGTGTAAGTGATGTGGCTGAAATTCACTTACCTGAGAGAAGTCCAGAGCTCGAATCAGATGAATGTGCTCAATCTTGGTATGTACATTGTCTACGTGCATATGCCCCTCCCCTCCCCTGTTCCACCTTTAAATCATAGGCTGTCAGAAGTGTCATTAAGTTTGATCTTGAATTGCATGCACTGCGTTCACTAGCATAAAGTCAGTTTCTGAGCGTGTGCATTGCACTTTTAGGCAATATACGGGACTCATGTTCCGTATATGAATTAGGCCCATAATGTTTTGGAACACATTGACAGTGCCATGTTGCTGTTGGGACGTTTTCTACCTTATTTGTAAAGTCCTTACCAGGCTGTCAGCTTTTTACAGATATTTACCCATTTGAGTACAAACTCAGATCATTTTGAAATTAGCAACAACACATACTGTTTATAAGCCAGACCTCCTTTATTTGTAGGTTTCAAACAAAGTAACTTGTTAAATGACCGATATTATGCAAACTGGACATTTGATGATACAGTCTATAAACGAACAACTTCTAATGTAGTGCAGTAACATTCTTCTGCTAGCCCAGCTGTTCAAACATAATGAGGTAACCAGCATAGGATTGCTAAAAGTGATCCTATAAATTCTCAACACTGTATAAGGGGTCAAAAATATTACCTAATTTGTAGAGTGACGGACAGTGTTACAAGGGAATATACATAAACATTAAAGGGAAAAAAATCCAGCTGTTAGAAATAATTGAGTAGCCTTATTTTGTTGACCAAAGAGAGTTGGATAAAATACAATTGTTTTTAAACAATTTGTATATTTATGTTAATTTAAACAATGCATTTACAGTTTACTGAATTGAATATAACTGTAAAGGGGCCCATATGATTCCTCATGTTGCATGTATCCTAATTTGTACATGGTGTCTATCATGGCTTGTAGCTTGGAACTGTAGGTAAAGGGGGACACATAGAGGTTGATACAGAGTTAAGCTGGGTACACATCTCTGCAATTATCTTGCCGATCACACGATTCACGACCGTTTGGTCAGATATAACAAAAGTGTGTACACTCCCATGATCATGTTTAATCTTACCAGAACACATTGCATCTGTTGATTTGGTTTCATAAACTTCCTATCAATCACGAACCACGATGGAACGTTGTCGGGCAAATGTGTAAGTGTGTACGCACCCACGACCAGCAGTGTAGGCAAATCTCTATAGAGTGTACTTAGTCCTGATCTTTCAGCAGATGGTTATGAGAGATGACGATCACAGATATATGAAGGAAAATCATGTAGGTGTGAACTCATGAATCTGCATGATTATCGGGACTTTCAGTCTTTACTGAAATCATTACAAAAATTGCACCTGAAGTAAGATTGCATAGGTGTTTACCCAGATTTAGTCGCAAGATAGGAGGAAATTACTGTAAGAAAAGAGGAAATTACTGTAAGAAAAGACAACAGAAAAATAGCATATTTCTGCCCATATGCCCCAGCAGAATATGCGCTGGCTTACAACAAGTTATCATCATCACTGAGTATTTGCACCTGCTCTGTAGCAGGTACAAAAGACATGTCCCCTAACAGGCACATATGCATGATTCTGCCGGTCTGCATGAGCTGCATTTGCATTAATACACCTTTACTGTTCTCGGCCAATGTTAGAGCTCCGCTTCCCTCACCCATCCCGCCTCTCCAGGTGCAGATGGGCGTAAAAGTCTGCATCGCCACCTATGCGTGTGCTCATTTTGTGGGCATGTGCAGAGCAATTTCACACAAGATACACTACACAAACAGCTGTACGTCCCACTTTGCCCCATATCTTATGTTCCATGAAGCTTACACAACCTAACTCAACTTTCTAGTAGGCCTCTTAATTAAAATAAAAACCTGATGTCTCTACTTATATTTTCTAAGACAAAGGGTAAAATTCTGTTCAGGGGGTATTTCAGTATTTTTAATTGCTGTGTGTCCTCTGTCCATTTTGGGACATTATGTAACTGCTTCTTGAAAGACTTGGAGCTAGATTTACTAAGCTGCGGGTTTGAAAAAGTGGGGATGTTGCCTATAGCAACCAATCAGATTCTAGCTGTAATTGTGTAGAAGGTACTAAATAAATGAAAGCTAGAATCTGATTGGTTGCTATAGGCAACATCCCTACTTTTTCAAACCCGCAGCTTAGTAAATCTAGTCCTTGATGTCTGTAGGGGTATAATAGATCTAATAAACCTTTTTACTGAGAAAAAGCAATGCCATGCAATCTTTTATTTTAGGCAGACAGAGTATTCTTGTCCTGCAGGTGCACTGTAATCCACTAACTAATGTCTTCTACAAGCGATAGACTTCCATTCAAGTGCTGCAGTTCATCAGCAGAGTTTCAGAGCTCAAGGTTAATATCTCATCCTTTTCATGTGTATCTTGGCAACCACTTCCACCCACATGCATTCAGCCGAGCAGAATGCGGACTTAAATACTAAGAGCTCCATCTTCTGTCTACATTGTAGAACACAATTTCAGATGGGCCCTCAGATATTAACTTGTCTAATCACCAGCAATTGTAACAAATCAAGCGCATAGCATAAGACATCACATTATCAAATGTCCTTTTAAGTAGATAGTGTGCTTATTGTCACAGTGTAGTCAGTTTCACATAGTGCAGTGCCGGGATTCTCTACCTTTTTAGAATATATACATCCTTGTCACAGGTAACCCCATGCTCACCAAGTACCCTGTAAAGTGTCTTTATTTATATTTAGTACCTCCTAATGTGTGTACATTGTATCCCCTTAACCTGAGTAAATATATCCCAAGCTACACTTTAGGCATTTAAAAATATCTGTTCTGATTAGTTTTATATGTTTTATTTATTTTTTAACTACTAAATGTAATTTTGAGTTTCATTTAACAGATTATATTACCCATTAAATCTATCTGTGGTACTCTTTTGGTTACACAACTTGAGAACATATTTGTATATTTGGTAATATAGAAATATGAGATTTACTACAATTCTTTTGCCAGTATTGGATTACTTTTAACTCATATACACTATTAGTGAATTATTTTTTTTTATGAATTACAGATAACCTGTGGCTTTCCATTGCTGGGGAACTACAAAACCCAGAATGCTGTCTTGCAAGGTCTTCTGGACCTGTGCAGTTCTACAGCAAACAGAGCCACATGATAAGCCTAATCTAGACAATTAAATAGAAAAATAAACTATTACATTACTTCCAGTGCAAAGTGTGTAAACAGTATAATATATTCAATGCAAAGATTGTTTAAATCATGCCAGAAGTACTATATATTATGCACATTTTGTATGTTAAATGCAGAATGTTCATGTTTTTTTTATATGTGCATATTTTCTTGTTTTATGGTACCTAAATGTTTCACCAGACAATAAAGCCATTCTCTACTGGCATATCATTTTATACATTTATATTACAGACATATTTCACACCTTTGGAGATGCCCTGAAGACAGTACCAATCACATTGTTTTATTCTCATAGGAACAATAGTTTCATTTCAATAAATGCATGTTGTCATTTTATATTACCATACATATAATCAAGTTTTGGTTTTTTTTAGCACTTATTGTATACATTTAAGAATTGCAATATACTGTAAAATTACAAAGATTTCAGTTTAAGTTCAGTTTTAAAATTCTGTTTATATAATATTCACTAATGAATATATTGTTCATATAGGACTATCATGTTTGTTATCTGCGTTTATTAACTGATTTGCACAAATGGATATGAGATTGTTTTCTTTTGTCACTTTCTTTTTCATGCTATTTACTCAGAAGTATTCTGCACATTTTACATACATCTCCCCCTTGACAAAACACAAGTTGCAGAACACCATTGATCAAATGCTTAACAGTATTTTAATTGATAATCACAAAGGGGCTCATGTTGGGCATACGCCTGTTTATTTAATGTGAAATATGCACTTTGCATACGACTACGTTCCTACGTAGATGGGGTACTTACAACTCCTTATGCTCGGAAAGGCAGAGCTGGGGAAGGGAAGGGATGTGCAAATGGAGACCAAGTACAGTAAGAGCATACTTAGGGCAATGCAAGCAGAGGCAGACCTGCACAGACACAGATAGCCTGTCAACAGCTGTATCACTGCGGGTGCCTAAGGGCTGATGCCCTTGCAAATACACAGTGATGATGATGATGGTCAGCAGCACTAGCTAGCTGCTCTGATTGGCCAATTGTGGATTGAGCTCTGTAGCTTTCTTCATTGATCATGCCTATATTATATCATTTTGTGAGTGTATTTTAGAATCCATTTTTATGCTCCTTTCATACACAAGAAGGAAGATTATACTTACTGCATTACAAGGATTTTTTAATTTAAATCAAATCTACTACTTGTCAAAGTAAATGTTAGGTAACTTTTCCTGTGCTTATGACCTGTTTTGACGTAAGTATATCTGACGTAAACCTGGCACATATACTATTGCTGCAGATCTGGGAACATCTTGATGCCTCCATCTCAGCACATGGGCATACATTAGTCATTAAGGAGAGCAAAGCATGAAAAAGGAGTAACTTTGAATCTGGGCAAAACCATGTTGCATTGCAGAGGGAGGTAAATTTAAAATGTAGGCACATATTTATAGTTGGGGTAGGACATGTCCTAGCTCAACTTTAAATTTCAGTGTAAAAATAAAGCTATCAAGTATTTGTGTGCTAGATGAAAAAACAACCAGCATGTATCTTATGTGAAAAATAATAAATTAATTTGCACCCCTTCCATTGTAACATGGTTTGTCCCGAAGAACATTTACTCCTTTTTCTTAGCTTACTTTCCTTAATGACTCAGGCCCATATGCGTCCAACCCAGAATCAGCCCCGAAGAGGGAAGTTCCCAAGTGAAATTGAATTGTTGAAATAAATTTGACACCACAAATTAATAAAAACCCTGCAAACGGTGAGAATAAAGGATTTGTATCCATCTATATGAGCAAGGACACACAACTGCAAATTATAATGATTGACATTTATTGATTTTTGCAAAACCACATTGCACCAGAACTATGATTATGCCATTTACTAGATAAAGCAGGTACACAATAACTTAGTGACAGCCTTTTGTAGAAAATGACAATATAGTGTGACTGATACACTAAATCCAATATTGTTTGAAGAAACACAGGCATTTGCAGTTAAATGGGCAGTAAAACAAGAATGTTCATTTAGGAAAGACATTTCTTAAGAGTTATAATTTAAATATACCTGAGATAAGTATGTGATAACAAGGAAAGCACTTTATATAAGACTTCCTGTTTCTAAGCCTGTTGTTGCCTGATCTGTGGAGCTCAATCTTTTATTTGTTTTAGTTGGGACCCCAACAGGGCCATTTTATGTGGTGGTCCTGTGTGTAAGAGTAATACTTGTGCCCCTTGATTCAATTCAACCACCATTGCCAGATCTTTTCCTTAACTGACTCAGCAGTGGCATAGTGCGCGGTAACTTAGTGACTGCTCCCTCCTCTGCACTGCACAGCCTGCAGTCTTTGCAGTCAGTCAATGTCTGCACAATGACTGTTTTAGTGCAAAGTGCAGGGCCGGATTAAGGGAATGGAGGCCCCTGGGCTAAGGGCGCCTCCATTCCCCCGTGAGGCCCCCAATGTGAGCCACCCGCCGCCCCCCCGTACCCTTTGAGGGCCCCCCGCAAGCGCTTACCTGTCAATGTAGTCCTCCGTCCCCGGCGCGCTGTAAGCTCCTTACTGAGGAGATCTCGCGAGAGTTCACTCGCGAGATCTCCTCAGTAAGCAGATTACTGAGCGCCGGGGACGGAGGACTACACTGACAGTGCTCAGCAGCATTGATCGGGCTGGGGGCGCCTCCGCCCCCGGACTGATCAATAATGCTGCTGAGGACTTTGAAGGGCCCCCTGGATGCCCGAGGCCCCTGGGCTATAGCCCAGTTAGACCTCGGGTTAATCTGGTCCTGGCAAAGTGCACACTGTCTACACAGTGACTGTCTAAGTGCAAAGTGCACACTGTCTGCACAGTGACTGTCTTAGTGCAAAGTGCACACTGTCTACACAGTGACTGTCTAAGTGCAAAGTGCACACTGTCTGCACAGTGACTGACTGTCTGAGCCAAAGTGCAATGCCACAATAATAACGTCACAGATTTTGGGATTTGCAGAGTGCGGTGCATTATTTAGCTGAGAGAAGGGGACACTGTAAGTGTGGTAGTGCACCTTCATTGGCTGAGACGGTGCCCACATTGGGATGTCACTTCTAGTAGATCACTGGGGATGCAGTATTTAAAGTGCTCTATCTCTGTAGGGTGGCTAGGATAATCTCTTGGACCCCCCCCAGGTGCTCACTCAGGGGGGGTTTCTGGGTCTCCAGAAACCTCTCCCCTCCGCTAAGGAAGTGCCCCACATAGCGGCACTACTATACAGCAGCCGCGGACGCTTCTTTGACAGTGCCACGGCTGCTGTATAGTACAGTGCTGCCGAAACTTAGTTGCTGCCCCCCCCCCTCCAACTATGGCAACTGCCACACCATTGATTGCTGTAATCACCTTGATGGTGGTCTGCCTGGCTGTGTCACTCTGGGTGGTCCACAAGTCAAGGTGACAGCACAGGCCCCTTTGACTCATGGGCCCCTGTGCAATGCACACCCTGCACTAATGACAGATGCACTGGTGACCCCAAGTGTCAATGTGCCATTGTTCTGAAGCCCCAAATGTTAATGTGTTATTTTCTTGTACTTATAAAAGAAGCAGTTCCTAATAAAATGTATTCCATATCTGACAATCAGATGATCCAAAAAATATATTCTGTGATTTCACTTGAGATCCCAACCCACAGGTTACATACTTCTGAATGAGACCACACACATACAGTACATACAAATTTAAGCTAGTTATATTAGGTCATACATTGACATTTTCTTATTTTTGTGAACAATCAAAAAATGCATATATCTTAAGAAAACTTTTCTAAACATGTAGTGTGTATAAAATTCTGCCAGGAGATTCTGCTCTGTCCCCTCACACCTCACATTAGATTAATATTGCCTGCACTGTCCAATATCCTACAGTTTGTGCTGAAGAACTTAATTGACCATAACTCCATCACTTATAATAAATCATTGCAGATTAGCATAAGCATTGGAGACAATGGACACAGCTATACAGGAAACATAGTTAGAACTACAATTTTAACTATTTTACAAATATATTATTTTTTAATACATTTGATGTTTTTTGTTTGGGAAACTGGCAAATAGTTACCCTTTTCAGCGGTACTTACAGTATTTGCCCAGTCCTGAAACTACATAATTAGAAGGAAACCGCTTAGCATTTATAAAACAATGTTTGAGAGCTCCACCCAAATATTATTATTTAGTTTTATTTATTTTGAGCAGAGAAACACAAGAACCTGGAGCAAAGTAGGACAGAACAGATCGTTTTTTGAATGAACAGCTTCAGAGCCCAGTGTTAAAATCAACCTAAAATACATGTCTTCCATACTGAAATGTGAAATATTAACAAGTGGCAACAGACCTGCCATAAATATATGTAATATAGATCCCTGGAAAAATGTTTATACTGATTTATTATAATGTAAAGAGACTGCGCTGTTAGTTACAGAGTCAGAAATTATATTAATTGGTACAGCGTCAATTAATATTCAATAAGCACCAGAGGTGTTTATATATATTTATGTTTAACATGTTTTTCTTTCCTTTCTTTCTGTTATTACTCCTATAACCAGTGGAGGAAGTGGTGGTGTATACAGTGGTATACCATACCGCCACTTCTCCTACTGCCTTCATTGTAAAACTATTACATTTCCAGTTCAACCACTGTCTACAACTACAACATTTAGGTGCAAGTATGGTAGTCTAGGCATAAGCATTAATGTGCCAGCTCACTTGGACTACAGCCAAGAAGGAACAGGGTTTCCTGTCCAGAAATCTCTTGGTATGCACAGGGTCTTTAATGCGGCTTTGTTTAGAACATCCGGTATTCACATTTTTTTGTATGATATTCTGTACAGCAAATTGTTTTCTATTCTACATTTTATTAATTGCCACAGCATGTGAAAGGAGAAGGTTGGAATTTCCTTAATGTGTATTCAGATATTGACCAATGGAACAAAGTTATAGAGCAGCTGGGAACACCGTGTCCAGAGTTCATGAAAAAACTTCAACCAACAGTTCGGAATTATGTTGAAAATCGACCTAAATACGCTGGCCTCACATTTCCCAAGCTTTTCCCAGACTCTCTATTTCCAGCAGATTCAGAGCATAATAAACTCAAAGGTAAGATGATAAAGTATTGTACCAGTTATGGAATATTGCCATAGAAGGCATTCTTATTCTTATAGGCCCTGCTCATAACATTGGAATTTCAGGACCAATTTTTATCTAAGGTTACATGACTGCATACCTCATACATTTTGGACATGTCTGTGCATAGATTTTTTTTGGAATGGGAACACCAGTATTTTTTTTTAAATTCTAATAACCCTCCCCCAGCTAGCAGGTCAAGGGCTGGAACCCACATAGTCAGGGTTCTACTTACCCTATCTATGCTTCTTCAGACATAACAGTCTGGGGGAGTTTGTAAGCAAACACTATTTGGTGATTGTCTGCTGGGGCTTGTCCAATCAGCTGCAGCAAAAACCTTCCACTGAGCGGTGCTTACTTTCAAACATCTCCAGGTTGTTATTCTAGGAGAAGCATTGGACACTAGCATGGTATCTCCTAATGGTGGGCTCCTGTGCTACTGCTGGTTGGGGTGAGGAGGTTCATTAGGTGAAACAATTATTGGCATTCTCATTTAAAATGTTGTAATTGAAGAATACTTCTCATCAGAAAATGTTGAAAATGTACATTATTAGAGCGACCGTTGCTTGTTAAGGTTGGAATGTACTTAAGGACACCCTTATAATGCTGCAGTATTTTCAAGTAGTAACTGACTGTTAATAAAAAATGCAGCATATAAGTATTTTTTTTTAGAAATCCGGGTTCTTTCTATTGAGTTCTATAAGTTTGCAATTTTAAAATAATACAAATAGACGAAATATTTTTTTTTTCTAATATTCAAAGTAAACCATGAATAAATATGTAACAGTATAATACAAGTTACAGGGTAAACTTTTTACATTTTACACCATGGGGTAAATGTATCAAGCTGAGAGTTTTCCGGCGGGTTTGAAAAGTGGAGGTGTTGCCAATAGCAACCAATCAGATTAAAAGCTGTCATTTTGTAGAATGTACTAAATAAATGATAGCTAGAATCTGATTGATTTTTCAAACCCACTGGAAAACTCTCAGCTTGATACATTTACCCCCATATCTGCATTTAGGATATATATTGCTGCAACACATTACTTTTCCCGTATTTGCATACCAGTATTTCTACATACAATTTTTGCACAATCTTTAGATTAGTAAAATTACATGTTGTAGTTGTTACCTATCACATCACTATTTGCCTATCTTGTCTGTGTGTAGGTGGGGGGGGGGGGGGGCTCAGGGCTCGTGTGGATAAAGTCCAGAGCTCTCTTCTCACACCCACTGCTTATGGGGAGTTAAATAAATCTATTTTAAATTTGTTCATATTTTAATATACAAGGAACTTAAATTAAGAAGTTTCTTATTTAAGTCTCCTGGACAAAACCATGTTGCAATGCAAGGGGTAAAAATTAGTTTTCTGTTTTGCACATAAGTTAAATACTGACTGTTTTTTCATGTAGCACACAAATATCAACTTTAAATTTCAGTGCACAAATAAGCTATCAAGTATTTGTGTGCTACATGAAAACACAGTCAGTATTTAACTTATGTGCAAAACAGAAAACTAATTTTCACCCCTTGCATTGTAACATGGTTTTGTCCAGGAGACTTAAATAAGAAGTTTCTTAAGTTAAGATCCTTAATGAATCAGGCCCAAGATCTTTAAGGGTTAATCCGAATATACATATCTTTGTTGATAGCAGTGGAACAGAGACACCAGTCTTCTAATACACCATGTAATATATTGCCAGAAACTTTGTATTTTGGGAGATACCCATAAAAAGTGCCAGTGTGACCCCGACATATCACCACATTTAGGGCAGTTTTGATTCTGCCCTCCACCAAATATCATTATTCTTATGGGAGTAAATTAGTCCACAATTTTACAAGTCCATTTGTATTGGGTTCCCCTAAAAGGTACCAGTATATGTCTGATATAAGACTTTATTGTTTGGAGAAACTTTTTTATAGGGTTCTCCTATCTGGTGCTATGTTCCCAAACTGTGACCCAAAGATTATCTAAGTTGTAAATATCTATAAAACATTGTTCTAGATACTCCAACTAGTCTCTCTCCCATAGATAATAACTCTTCAATTTTGTATTTCACCATTTCACCATAATGGAGCATAAGGGTCCACTCCAGCTACTCCCATCTTTTTCTGCCCTGTGTTTCCAGAGGTGCATTACCGTCCGTACACTTGCCCTACAAGTAGAAACTGTAGTGGGGTTTGGCCTGATCCTGCCTGTTAAACCAAAGGGGTCTGCAGCTATTGTCCAGAGCTTTCCATTACCAATTATCTCAAATGTCCCATCTGCAGTGCTTAATAATAAAGCTTGCGGTTAAGGAGTGTCAAGAGGATTTCCTACTGCAAAGTACACTTAATTTCATCACAGCCCTTTGTCTACCTAGACCAAAGATGAGAGATATTGGTTTATTTTATAGAAAACTTGAGTGGGTATAAAGAACAGGGCTTGTTGAAGTAAGTATTAAGACCTTAGGTTGGATTATAATTTTTATAACATTGATTCTGCATACCATAAACAAAGGTAATCTTTTCCATATGTGGCTTCTAGTTTTTCAATATTCAATTAGGGACTAGGGGTCTCATTCATTAAGGATCTTAAGTTAAGAAGTTTCTTATTTCAGTCTCCTGAACAAAAACATGTTACAATGCAAGGGGTGCAAATAAGTTTTTTGTTTTGCACATAAGTTAAATACTGACTGTTTTTTCATGTAGCACACAAATACTTGATAACTTATTTGTACACTGAAATTTAAAGTTTATATTTGTGTGCTACATGATAAAAACAGTCAGTATTTATTAGACTATTAGGATATTAGACTTGTCCCAATTAATCTTGATAGCTGAGAAATATCTAAACCCATTCACCACCTGAAGCAGATTTTCCATTGATTTATATATGTATTTTTGGATAGTTCCTTATTATACAGGCCAGATTCAGTGGCCTTTGCAAATAGTGTAGGAGACAGGAGGCACCCCTGCCATGTATCCCTGACCCTATCCCAACTTATGTCCATTTATATACACTCTTTAGAACACAGCACCCAAACTAATCCTATAAAAGCTGGGCCTATGCCAAATCACCTCATTGCATCCCTCAAATAGCTCCATTCCACGTAGTCAAAGGCATTGGCAGCAGCAAGGGACACTACAAGTGGTTTATCATCTTTTTGGTATGCTAGCGGTAGATGTAAATATAAATGTCTTCAATTTTTACTAGTGGATATAATTAGCGTGAACTCCGTCTGGTCTGGGTGGACAATCTCAGCTATAACCTAGTTACGACGTAGAGCCAAGACTTAACCAAGATTATCACATTGGTTGACAATAAAGATATGGGTTTGAAGGACTTCACAGTGGCCCTAATAAATATAAATCGGTCCCAACTGATACCGATACCCCTTTGAAACTCGACAAATATACAGCATGCTAGGACCACCCGACCCATGGTTTTTTGAGAGATAATATTTCCCGCACTCTAATTGTGTCTCAACCAGACATACCACATCTGCTTGATACTTTTTAACCTGGCCCATTACTGAAGTTCACTTTATTTTATTGTTCAGTCTCTAACATTCACATATAAGTATATTTTAACTCACTTTGTAAATGTTTGACTTCAAATGACTTACACAAAGTCTGAATTTGTCTTTGAAACATCCTGTATGCATATCTAATAGTTATATTCCATTTTATCATTTAGTGACAGTTAGGGCCTGATGTAGACTTGTACGCAATTTACACTAAAATCATAAGTGTAAATTGCATTCCGTAATTTACACAAGATTCCAAGTCCAACACACCTCTTTATCTGCCTTATGGATCGGTGTGCATGATACACTTACATTTATCAGTCACAGCGACCCCATAAAGCAGATAAATGAATAAATAAATGGGGGGAAAAAGCCCCCGCCCCCCCCCCTCCCCACTATAGCACAAAGCTTTGTAAAGCCGTTTGGGAGGGGGTGCACACCTTTTTTAAAATGTAATTATTTTTTTACTTTTTTTTTTATTACAGCCATGTCTTTTACACCAGTAGAAAGCACCTGCGAAAGATACGTCTCCTAGAGAACTGCTTTCATCTCAGCATAGCATGTAAAGTGCGTGAACACCACTTTACATTGCTAGACTCACCCACTACCTTCCCTGTTCCACTTCTCTAAGCGCAGCGAGGTGCAAGAGAGAGATCAGTCTCAGGGCATGATGTAGACCTGAACTCAAATCCAACTGATCAACGCAAATAACCACTTTTAACCAGATCTGTCTCAGTTCACACTCCAGACTGAGACGTATCTCCCTCTTGTACCTCTCTGCGCGTAGAGCGGTTGAACCAGCGAGGAACTGGGCGAGCCTAGCAATGTAAAGGTGTGTTCACGCACTTTACATGTTATGCTGAGTTGAAACCAGCCGCAGATAGTTTTCTAGGAGACTTATCTTTTGAGGGTCCTTTCTCCTGGTGCAAAAGACCTTGCTGTATTGAAAAAAGAATTGAAAAAAAGAATTACATTTTTAAAAATGCTGCACAACCTCTCCCAAACTGCTTTACTAAGCCTTGTGCTGTTTGTGGTGGGAGAAGCACAATTTATTTATTTATTTTTACATTCACTTATTTATTTATTTATCTGCTTTACAGGGTCGCTGTGACTGATACACCTAAGTGGCCCATAACCGGCCCATAAGGCAGACAAAGTGATGTGTTTGTGCATTTTGTATAGTATTCTATGTTGCATGGATCTAAAGATCTCTGTGACTTGGTATCCAGTGTAAATTTATGAGATGCAATTTACACTTACGATTTCAGTGTAAATTGCTTCCGGATGTACATCAGGCCCTCAGTACAAACTGAGACGGGTCCTTGGCTAAAAGTGCTATTTGTGCTGATGAGTTGGACTTTGCTCAACTCTACATCAGCCCCTTACTGAATGACAGTTGTTTCATATGGGTCTTATTATGCATGTGTATGTTTCCTATGAAAAGCACAACCTTCTTAGATTTCAAGCATTAGGGCATATGATTTCTATGTTATGTGCTTGCGCCACTTGAGTGTACCAGGAGACAGACCAAGTGATCCATGCACTATTGCGTTCCATTATGTTTCTTGATCCATTATCCGTTTTGTTTTTTTGCTGGCTCAGTTACTTTGTAGAGATTTTTTACTTAACATTTTGCATTATTTGACGAAAATATTTTTTTTGCACAAAATACACTTTATTAAATATATAAAGAATACATTTAAAACTATGTCATACTTTGTCACCCTGCCTCTTAAACGCTGAAAAATATTTACTATATTACTTCACAAATTGAATAAACTTTAAATAGTGGTGACATGTAATTGATGAATTTGGCATGTAAAATAATAAATATTTGTTATAACCAACTCACAGAGTGACTGGTTTAATAAAATCGCATATATTTTTAGAGAAACTAGTTTAAGGGAGATCTTAATAGAGGTTTTTCAATATGTTGAAATGCCTGTGAATGGAAAAAAGATTAACTCTCTTACTGTCAATTAGTGCATCTTTGCAGCAAATAGAGGAAAAGAAATATCACTCTTAAAGGACAATTTAATTAGTTTATACAGTGCAGATGTTTTTTTACATTCAAATGTACGGATATGTTATATTATATGCATATATTAATTATGTGAAACTGCTGTATTCATTTCTGACCCTAACCTTTGATAAAATATGTGATGTGTAATAAATCTATGGAAAGTTCGTGGAATCTTACTACCAATTTATTTATATAAGAGGGGGTTACAGAAATGTGGTCACATATTACTCACCCTCAAAGAAACTTGAGAGATCTCAAATTTAAAACCTGTTTGTTTGCATGCTGTGTAACAGGGGATAATTAGGGGTATGGTTTGCGTGTGGCAGAGGGTGAAGTGAGCTAAGATTCTGCACCTATAGCTATGCTATACTTTGCTGCCACAATAATGGAAACCTGCATACCTTTGGAGGAATTAATACTTTAATGCATATTTCTTGCAAATCATGGGTGAACATTGATTAACGAACGTGCTGATAGGAGCAGAAGTAGTTACGTAATTACTAGAGGGGGAGTCTAGCAGGATGACTCACTCACTGATAGACCAAACTGTGCTGATATGAGCATAGATTATTATGTCATTACAGAGCAGGAGCCTGTCAGGATGACTCACCTTATCATGTTCTCATGGAAGAAAACATGCACACTACTGGAAGGACTATAATAAACCACACTGAATAAATGAAATTGTAAAAATAATATGTTTATCTTGTAGCATACTGTTGTGCACTTTTCATTTCAGCATAATGTTCTATTTATTTCCATACATGGTCTGTTCGTTATAGGGCTTAATGGAGTTGTTGTATTATTTTAAAAACAGAAACTTAATCTATTATTTAACGGGATTATAACTGAAAATTTGTTATAGGCATCTTCATTTTAACATTTCCAGTATGCTTATATTTTTGTCAGCCTGATACAATGAATAAATCATAGGCTAAGTACAATAAGCCCATGTCAAGTAGACCTGGACGCAGACACAGTCATGTCTGCAGTATAAATCTCTTCAGTGTGATAAGCGACAATGATGATGATGAAAAAAAGGACTAGCTAGCGGCTCTTGATTGGCTGAAAGTGTTGAGGCTGATAGAGTAGCGGCTATATTATATAAAGACCATTTATTTACATTATTTCACTGTTTCAGTTTCACTTTGCACTACTACAGGAATGAAGATTCATATTTATTTTGCAACTTTGCTTTTAATAATAACATTCATTATATTTTTATATTGTATACAAATAGCGTGACTTAAGCACTTGCTACTTACATTGTAAAAAGTTTCTCTATGCGATGTAAGTACACACTTGTTCTCCTGACATACCTCAATCACAAATGCTCCTTTGAGCAGGATGCATCGTGAAAGGTGTCTGACTGAGCACACGCTTTTTCTTGCATGTGTCTTTTCCTACTTACATTTGCAGCACAACTCTATAGGAGCCACTTTGTGCTTGAGAGGCCATTTGTTTATGAAACATGACTAGAGCGAATATGGCAATATTGTTTTACCACACATTACTTGATATACACATGTGAAGAAAAGACAAGTGAATAATTTGTGCATGTTTCACATTTTACCCAAACCACATCCTAATGGGATTTGAAAAGTTCTATTTGAAACCTGGGAAATAATCAAGGCAAAAAAGATCATGTTATAAAAAGTATTTAGATTTTTAACTGTTGGGCAGTGCTTTTTTGGCGCGTGTGTGTGTGTGTGTGTCTTTCTGTGTGCCTGTGTGTGTGTCTGTCTGTATGTGTGTCTGTCTATCTGTGTGTCTGTCTATCTGTGTGTCTGTCTGTCTGTGTGTCTGTCTGTATGTATGTATGTATGTATGTATGTATGTATGTATGTATGTGTGTCTGTCTGTCTGTATGTGTGTGTGTGTGTGTGTGTGTGTGTGTGTGTGTGTGTCTGCCTGTCTGTCTGTCTGTCTGTGTGTGTCTGACTGTCTGTGTGTCCGTGTGTGTGTGTGTGTCTGTGTGTGTCTGACTGTCTGTGTGTCCGTGTGTGTGTGTGTGTCTGTTGTATGTCTGTCTGTGTGTGTGTGTGTGTCTGTCTGTGTCTGTTTGTGTCTGTCTGTCTGTGTATGTTTGTCTGTGTCTGTCTGTGTCTTTCTGTCTGTCTGTCAGTCACTATAACTAATGTCCCACTCATCTGTTTAATACAATGTCTGGGAAGGTTGGAGGGGGGAGTGGTTGGAGGGATGTCTTGCGCTTCTAAAGCTCTAGGTACAGCCATTGCACACCGACCAATCCCCTATTGGTGGCACGCTGATGCTCCTTGATGGCATAATCACTTTGGTACCAAAAGAATAGGGGTATGTCTGAGCATGTGCTGTCCTGGCACCATGGTACTTTCCTACACCACTGCTCCAAGACAACTGTGTTACCAATTTAGAAAAAATATTAAAATAGATTATCTTACCCTAGTCATTTGCAATTAAAATAAATAAATAAATGGAAGTAAATTTTCTGTCCATCCCCTTCTTTTCCCTGCCATTTCTTACCCTTTAGAGCAGGCGGGCAGAGGAGATGTCACTCTATGTCATCATCCTGCCTGTTAGTGATAGGCTGGGAGAATGGTGCTCTGCGATGATCTAACAGCGCAGTGCTAGGATTCCAGTCATTGACACTGAGCAGCGTGATATGCATGATCATATCAGGACACAGGACATTATAGTGGAGGGGGGAATTAATTACAGGGTGAAGGAAGTTTGCTGGATAATTTACATATATACATAGATCCATAATGTCAGCCTGAAATTTTGTGTATTTTCATGTTTCAATGAAGGATTTGTTAATATAATACAATATATACAGGCAAATGTAATAGGCAATATGAATTTTAGTGAGATTATAATAGAATATCATAATAACTAGAACATTTGTGTTTCCACCATAAGCATGTTAGAGAAATATAAATCACCCGTTTTTTTCCTTTTCTGGAATGCAAAACCAACACACTATGGAATCACTTTGACAATATATGCAAATACATTTTAATTTACTGCAGTGGTGAATGTGAGCTAAGGAATTCTTTACGCTTTTAAGCTACCATTACCATGGTTTTATATATGAAATGATTGTTATTAAAACGTACAGTACCACAAGTGTAAACTATATATTTTAGCTGTAGAGATTGTATGAATTGCAGTTAATTATGTTGTCACCATTTTCACTCATTCAGCCAGCCAAGCAAGAGACCTTTTATCAAAGATGCTTGTCATTGACCCAGCGAAGAGAATATCAGTGGATGAGGCACTACAACACCCCTACATAAACGTTTGGTATGACCCTGCGGAAGTTGAGGCGGTAAGACTTTGCATTCTCCTTTCTAGTAGAGCGATAGACAGAAAGAGGCCAATAGGGAGCACTTACTTCTACAGAGAAAACTTCTTAATTTAAGAAAATGCCTTTATTAAATGTTAAGCATGAAACTAACCCACTTTTAAGTTATATAAGTGTGTAGTCTAGTGCAGTACTTGACAGTAAGTATTAAATCTCTCACATCACTTTGTTTAGTTTCACTTATTTTTTGATTTCTGCACAATATATAATGGGGGGGAGTTTAATTCCAGAACTGCTCAAAGTGATCTCTGAAAGACTGTTTGTATTTGAGCAACCATTACAGTGTTAAAATATGTTTCTCTGGCATTTCAATAAATACTAAATCCAAGTAATCAAAGTTGCAGAATTTTATTTACACTTTGTTGAATAGCTTTCATTTAATTTAAGTCTAAATTAAATAAGTCTTTATATTTTGGGAAAAGTAAACAATTTAATATTTTAGAAACTGTTCAGCAGATTATAAAGGTATTGATTCAAATGTTTAGGAATAAAGGGTTTGAATTGAATATAGCTAGGGGTCTGAATGGGGTCTGTTCCTGTTACCAGTCTCATTTTATGGAAATCCCTCAGATGTCACCATTTTCTGACCCTTGCATATGAGACAAACATCCCTCAATTAGGGATGTGTAGAGAAAGTAGCACCCAACTATACTCCAATCAAGTATCTCATGCTCCCCATTAACAACTGTTTGAGTTTTACCTAGTTCCTCCCCCTCTTCCACCCCTGTGGGGCCTACAGAATGGCAGTGTCTACATTGGTTCCAGAGGCAACTGCGAGGCAAGGAATGAGGTTCAATGAAATATACCCACATTACTAACTAAGTGGAGGATTCCTTAGGGGAAAACCTCCCTTGTGATTGGACTTAAAAGAGGTTATAATTATGCAGCAGCAGTATCAGCCTCTGATAATACAGCAGTCGTTGATGACTGGCATTTCTGTGCAGCTATCAGTGGTATGGTATGGATGGAACATTCAAGGACAGCAGAAGGCAGGGACACAAAACATAAGGAGTCACAGTAGAAATCTTAACACAGTCAGGTGCTGGCAACCATAACTGTCCTTTATCATTTATCTTAATGTTTCACGCTGCAAGGGCCCTCATGTGGTTATCTGTCTTGGAATAACTCTATATAGACCAGTGTTCATACTCGCTACTGGAAATCGTTCCAGGAGAGCTGTTTCCCATGTTCGGTAGCAGCTGCGGTCACCAATGAGGCAGCTGAGATTACCAAAGGAGAAATAGAGCTGGCAAGAGCAATGATAATTGACAGCAATGATTATAAACTCACTGGGTCCATCATCATCATCATCACCATTTATTTATATAGCACCACTGATTCCGCAGCGCTGTACAGAGAACTCATTCACATCAGTCCCTGTCCCATTGGAGTTTACAGTCTAAATTCCCTAACATACACACACACAGAAAGACAGAGACAGATAGAGACTATGGTCAATTTGATAGCAGCCAATTAACCTACCAGTATGTTTTTGGAGTGTGGGAGGAAACCGGAGCACCCGGAGGAAACCCACGGAAACACAGGGAGAACATACAAACTCCACACAGATAAGGCCAGGGTTAGGAATTGAACTCATGACCCCAGCGCTGTGAGGCAGAAGTGCTAACCACTTCGCCACCGTGCTGCCCACTGAGATAGTATTCAATAGAGCTTCCTCAACCTTGCCCTTGGTGTGTTGACTGTCCGTGGGACAAGGAGTTTCCCAATCCCTTTACAGATTATTTCATGTTTAAAATTTGTGGGATGGTGATTATGTAGAAGGGTAAGGCACAGTACAGCCCTTTCTATATGCTGACCACATGCCACATGAGATATACCACAGAATAGAAATCTCATGAAACGTGTAAACTAAACATTGTCCAACATACAAATTAATAATGCTAAGTTGCAATCAGATGACCACGCCCTAAGCAAGGAGGACATGCTGGAATTCTCTTCGATAGTCATGCCCATTACATTATACTTTAATGATAGATCTATTTAAAACACAGTGAATGGAACATTATGAACCATCCCCGCTATTATGTGTTTCAAAGAATTTTGAATTCATAAAGAAATAATGTCATTTTGAAAATGATTGTTTTTGCGTTTTTGAGTAAATTATAATTTGGGAAATCTGTTCAACCCTTGTAAGATTTAACTCTTTAGAATAGGTATCCATTATTTTCTTGTCTTTTTTGTTGCATGTCTCTGGTTTATATTTAAATATAAGCATGATATTTTTCATTTCACAATATTTTTTTAATGCTACCAAAAAAAACAAAAAACATATAACAACTAAATAAGTAAAGTTCCATGTCAATAATTATATATTTATTTGTCTATTCCTTTGGCTGGTGTATCCACACATGGACATTTTTTCATTTGTAAGTATAATGGAATACAGTTTAACACGTCTTATAATGCTACACATGTGAATTCTGTCTATTGTGCTCATACTCAGGTTCCATCATTGCCAAATATTCTTTGCATTTTAAAAGCAATTGGACACAAAAATGAATTGTCTCTCATAATTTAATAAATGTCCAGTTAGTTTGTCACCAAGAAGTTATTTGACCACATAAAAGCATGGGCCTTAGGCTAAGTGGTTTAATACAGGTTTCAGATATCTGAGTTGACTTATAATACCTATAATAATTTACAGTAGGAGTTACATTATTTCTTATAATACACAAGATTTCATTGAAGTATTGACATCAGAACTTATCTTTTTTATTATACATATAGTAGTATCGCTACCGATGTTAGTTTTATCTTTTTGCCAAATTAGCTTAGGTGGATCAATTTCTTATAAAAATACAAATGACCAATAATTGCTGCTTTATTCAGAATATTATAGGGCCTATTTATTATCCTGCCTGTTATCATTTCTTATTGCCGCTCAAAATAATTTTTCATTCAGCCAGGACAATGGCTGTGATAAACGGCTCTCCCAGCAAATACATACTCCCCTCAATCTTTTGCCACTCACTTTTCACAGCAGAGAAAGACTTCTTCATCCCTTCTGGCCCTGCTCTGTCTACTGCGGGTTCACAGGGCATGAGCAGAGATTTAATATGTGATGACATTCCACGGAAAACAGTGTACAAGAATGACATCTCGATGTGGGGGATAGTGTCATCCTAGATGGCTAACCTGTGACACTGCAGGTGTTGTGAAACTACAATTCCCAGCATGCTCTGCCAGCTATCTGCTAGTTATCTACTGGCAAAGCATGCTGAGGCTTGTAGTTTCACAACACCTGGAGTGTCACAGGTTATCCATCACTGTTCTAGACTGACTGACAGAATGTAAATCTGTGAATGGAGCAGGCATACCACTTAGTTCTCACCCTGCCTGTCTCTCAAATGTAGTCAATAATTTCGGCATCCCATATTCTGGTTTTGTTAAAAGACAGTATAACAGGCCAGTTAGTGACTATAAATGTGGACAGGGAGGTGGGGAAGAGCATGCTGCCTGTTGGGGAAAGGATCACAAGAGATCCCTCTACACTCTGCACTCTCTTCTGCAGCGGGTCTTTACATATAGGTAAGAGCTGCAAACGTCATACATGGCGTTAGCAAAAGAGAACAACCTCCGAAAAGCTATTTGGAGCTTGATAAATTTTACATTTCGCATTCCCCATAGAGGACTATGGGGACGGTGGTAATGATTATTACTGTAGTGAACAGCAAAGATATTTATGTTCATGTATTGGTCCGATACTTAACGTTGCTTCAACCCTGCAGAAACTGACGTTTTCTCAGGAATTAAGGCTATGAAATGTTTGATAAGTAGACCCCTAAATATACTGCATTATAAAATATTTATTTGTTTAATGGATAAAAAGAACAGTAACCAGTATATCAAAGGTGTGTGTAGTGAAAATTAGCATTTATAATATGTAACATTAGGCTGTGCATGAAAGCACCTTGAGAGCTAGTAAAAATTAAGAACCTTTCATTCTTTTATTGTTTGTTTATTTAAATTTGTTTGTCATAGCCAGCGATCAAATTTTGCTGTGACCGTTTAAAGAAAACAAAAATATCATCTTTGCAAGAATAAGTAGACACAAAATACAAAGGTAGAATAGGTGTCAATAACACCTACAGATCATGTTACAGTCATGGCCAAAAGTTTTGAAACTGACACATTTTATTTTTCACAAAGTCTGCTGCCTCAGTTTTTATGATGGCAATTTGCATATACTCCAGAATTTCATGAAGTGTGATCAGATGAATTGCAATTCATTTAAAAGTCCCTCTTTGCCATGACAATGAACTTTATCCCCAAAACAATATTTCCACTGCATTTCAGTCCTGCCACAAAAGGACCAACTGACATCAGGTCCGTGATTCTCTCGTTAACACAGTTGAGAGTGTTGACGAGGACAAGGATGGAGATCACTCTGTCATGATTGAGTTAGAATAACAGACTTTAAGCTTTAAAAGTAGGGTGGTGCTTGAAATCATTGTTCTTCCTCTGGTAACCATGGTAATCTGCAAGGAAACACGTGCAGTCATCATGGCTTTGCATAAAAACTGCTTCACAGCAAGGATATTGCTGCTAGTAAGATTGCACCTAAATCAACCATTTATCAGATCTTCAAGAACTTCAAAGAGATTGGTTCAATAGTTGTGAATAAGGCTTCAGGGCACCCAAGAATGTCCAGCAAGCGCCACGACCGCCTCATAAAGATGATTCAGCTGTGGGATCGGGGCACCACCAGTGCAGAGCTTGCTCAGGAATGACAGCAGGTAGGTGTGAGAGCATCTGCATGCACAGTGAGGCGAAGACTTTTATAGGATGGCCTGGTGTGAAGAAGACCAGCAAAGAAGTCACTTCTCTTCAGGAAAAACATCAGGGACAGACTGATATTCTGCAAAAGGTATAGGGATTGGACTGCTGAGGACTGCGGTAAAGTCATTTTCTCTGATGAATCCCCTTTCAGATTGTTTGGGGCATCTGGAAAAATGTTTGTCCGGAGAAGGAAAGGTGAGCACTACCATCAGTTCTGTGTCATGCCAACAGTATCCTGAGACCATTCATGTGTGGGGTTGCTTCTCAGCCAAGGGAGTGGGCTCACTCACAATTTTACCTAAGAACACAGCCATGAATAAAGAATGGTACCATAACATCATCCAAGAGCAACTTCTCCCAACCATCCAAGAACAGTTTGGTGACGAACAACGACTTTTCCAGCATGATGGAGCACCTTGCCATAAGACAAAATTGATAACTAAGTGGCTCGGGGATGAAAACATCGACATTTTGAGTCCATGACCTTAATCCCATTGAGAACCTGTGGTTAATCCTCAAAAGGCGGGTGGACAAACAAAACCACAAAATTCTGACAAACTCCAAGCTTTGATTAGCCAAGAATGGGTGGCCATCAGTCACTGTGTGGTGCAGAAGTTGATTGACAGCATGCCAGGGCGTTTTGCAGAGGTCTTCAAAAAGAAGGATCAACACTGCAAATATTGACTCTTTATGCAAAGCCTTTGACACTCATGAAATGCTTGTAATTTTACATCAGTATACCATAGCAACATCTGACAAAAAGGTCTAAATACACTGACGCAGCAAACTTTCTGAAATCCAATACTTGTGTCATGCTCAAAACTTTTGGCCATGACTGTACAAATAGCAAATAAAAAAAACAGTGCTTAAGGGCCTGATGCAGAGTGGGATGTATGCCAGTTTGCATAGTGTTTCTTTTGTGAAATCACTCTGCGCATGCCCAGGAACTGGGCACACGCATATACACCTATGCAGACTTGCCCAATTCTGTCACTTATGCAATCCTGTGTCTGCAGAGAAGGGAAGGGGCAGTCTAACTTTGGCCAAGTACAATACCCGCAGGTGTATGCGCAGCTGATGCAACGGTGGATGTATCTAGAGATTTGTACGGCTCTACAATTTTTCTCCCATTTTGCGACCATCTCTGCATTAGCCCTTAAATAAATATATAAATAAATAAAACATGAAATAATTTCTGTGCTGCTGCTTACCATTTATATGGTAAATAAATATAGCCCTGAGCAATGAAGTATTTGAACTTGAACAGTTAATTTAATTTAATTACACTTGGTATTTTGTTCTGATGCTCTTCATCTGTATTTACTATTTGTGGAGAACATTTAGCCACAGCAGAAGACGGCATACGCAACAGTAACACATGTAGGTGATAATAGCCAAATGCTTAATCATTAAATAATAAATGTAATTGCAACTATTGATCCATCTCCCCAATTTTACTGCCACTAGATTCCTAATCACCAAAGAGCTACTGCATGACATGACATGACATCCTTTCTGCAGGGACTATATAAGGCAGAAGCAGAGAACACCCGAATTAGGGCTTATCTGCCAGGCAGCATTAAACTGAATCTAATAGTACCTGCTATTATTCTGGGAAACGGAAAGATTGTCTGAAGTCCCTATTTATCTAGCTGGGGCGACTGGGAGTGGAATGATTATTGACAATGCCTGGGTACAGTGGACTGGAGGGGGTCCCACATCCAAATTTGCACCATTGGTTTTGGTGTCTAGTTATACTACTGCTGTTGCAGTCTAGACAATTCTTGCTTTGTTACCATTTACTTTCTCAACCTTCCCGAGCTTGCCAATCACAGAAGAAAAGCATTTATATTGAAGCATATACAGCATAAAGCTCAGTTTTCAGCTGCTCTCCACGGTGCTGGGAAAAGATAAAATACTGTATATGCTGTATTGTTGCAGTCTATGATCTTATATTCCAAAGTTTTCCAAGCATTGTCAGTTTTCCTTGAACTTCAAGATATGGTCCTTATGAGGCATCACCATTGTTCACCATAAATACTGTAGATATATGCAGTACGACCAAAAAAGCTGAATCAAATTTAAAGCTATTTGTGAGTCTCACATTGATCCATCCATCATTTTATTCATCCAGCTACAGAGATTTATAAATGCCACTTCATCTGTGTTACGGATAAAATACTTTTTGCAGAAACTCATTTTTATTCAAGGTCCTTTGATATACAGCATGCCTTATAAAAAGAAAGTAATCGAAAAGAGTATTTTCTTTTGTTCTTATGTTTACTGCATTTGTTTGTCACTTCATATTGAGTGATTAGTTGCTATGACTCATGTACATTGACTTATGTTGACTTGTGCCACTATACAGAATGTTAAAGCACAACATTTATACATCTTATTGTACAACACACAATGGAACTTGTAGCCGCTATATATAGATAACACATAATAAATATATTTCAATTTTTCATTTACAGCCCAATGAGCAAAATGTACAAAGGATATATATTTTATTACAGTATATATATTTTTTTAAAAAAAAATGCAAAGCACTTACAAATAAAGTGATCCTAAAAATATATTAAGTTGTGTTTTGTCATTAAAGTTTCTGTTAATCATTTAACTACATAACACAATGATAGATAGGATACTCTATATTCTATATTATATATGGCGAGACATATTGCTAAGAGGTATACAGTATATTTCTCTCCTCTTGTAAAACACACACAGCTGTATTATATCTGTTAGGTGTACATTTTATGCATATACACTAATATAGAGTAATATGAAACAGTCTGTGAATACAGTAAATGGATAAAGACTAATCAAACATTTGATAACATGACACTTTTAAAAAGCCCACTCTAGCAAACAGTAAATGTAAGCTTTGACTGCTGTCCCTACATTATACAGTCTGAAAAGGAAAACAATCTCTTATTTATAGACCTGTGACAAATGTTTTATTATGCGCATTATATGATTTCATTCACTTGCCATGCCCATTCTCCTCTATTTTCAGCCTCAGGAACCTGTGAGGGAGAGATGGAATGGACAGCCAGTCAAAACACAGAATAATGAAAAGGTTATATTCTACGTTTGTAAAAAAAAAATGCAATTGTAAATTGTGGAGTCACAGAGTCAGGCTGTAACATTAGTGAAGCCAATACAGAAACATACAATGTAATCACAGAGTTATTTTTAGAGTAAAAGAATGATAACTAAATGCTCTATGTACAGTTTTATGGTTAGAACATGCTAGGGGCTCAGGGCAGGAACATACAATATGGCACTAAACTATAATGAGAAGCAACACACACAGTAGTCCATACACATTTTCATATATATTGGGGACATATATATATATATATATATCATATATATCATATATATATATACATATATATATATATCCATGACATATGATACCTATGAAAGACAACATTTCTACATGAAATAATACATAACAAGTATATAAATGTGTAGCGTTTGCCTTCCTGGCTTTATTTAATTTTTCTGCTTAATTCTTTTGACAGTAATCAGCAAAGGAAAGTTTGAATAAAGGTGCATGGATGAAAGGCATGTGGTTGGCTGTAAGCCATAAGATGCCCTTTCCTCAACTGAACTCTCTCCCTTCTGTTAACCTTCCTCTGGCCAATTGCTGTCAAATGCACCTGTCAGTTATTAACACAAGTGTGGTCATCAACCCTTTTAAGTATAGTAATTTTTAATTTAAAATAACACCACAATCAGATGAATTATGCAGTACGTGGAATGTTTCAATTTTTAGATTCAGTTAGAATATTTTCGAAAAAAAATAAAACTATTCTCTTTCTTGACTTCTGACTTTAAGTGCATTAATAATCAATGTACAGTTCCAGGTTGTTCAGGTGTTTTCCATCTATATGAAATCTATGTACTTCATGGCGATGACTTACTATTATAGCTGTAAAACTGCAAATGAGCAGGGACCTAAAACTACCAATCAAACATGTGCTTCCATTCTCGAACCTGTACTCAATCAATCAAAGCTACTCTTGATTAGTTGCAACGATTTACTGCACTTCTGCAATTTGCATTTAGTTAGTAATGCCGTAGTTAGTAATACATGCAATTTGGCATGTGACAATAAGAAGAATTTCCTCTCACTGGGTAAAATATGGATGGGATTTTGATGACACATACAAATTGCTCATGTCAACAAGAAATATCTTCCTGACCTAAAGGATTGCAGAGTCAAGACTTTTGGCCTTCCAGTGTTTTATATGCATGTAGTCATCATTTACAATATGGAGACATCAAGATTTATCTCAATTTTGTCAGAGTAAGGGTAAAAATGTCATATGTTGCAGTTCTTGACTGAGGTCGTTTTTAAATCAGTAGAAGAAAAACATTAAAGGTCCCTCTTTTATATATAACACCTAATTACTAGTTGAAATGGACAACATACAACAGAATAGGTATATAGTTATTACACGATTGGGAAAGTTCTTGGGATTTTCATTACGGGCATCAAATATAATAAAAACACATTTTACTGTACTGATTAATGTACACCGGAATGCACATTGGAACAACACTGAACTGTAACTGACAGTCCTTATGAAGGTGGCTAAGATATCCCGGTAGACATTGGGAGACGTCCTGGATAGTCAGCTGTGCAGACAGAACAAACATTCTACAGAATTGAACATTTACACTAAGAGACTCCTATGATGTCTCAGCCTGTTACAGTGATTTGTACTGCACATACATTTGCTATATGAAGACAAAGTTAACACATGCTGATTTTGACGCATTTTTGTCTAGAATGTAAGCTCTAAAAAGCCGTACATAAAAGTACCGTATGTAGTCCCATGTGCGGAGTTGAACTGATCCTAAGATACATCTAGGTCTTCACCAGTAGCATATGCCACAGGTTAATGTCAGGTGTACTTACATGTAAATACACTTACCACCCACCAGGTCTTAAGCACAAAAAAAGTTTTTTTTACATTTTTTTTATAGCAAAAAACATTCACTATTAGGTCTGATTTGAATTAGAAAATCCTATATAATACAACAGGTGTAATCTTCCTTCTCGTGTATGAATGAAAGATGCAAAATAGTAAATCTAGTATACGCCCACAAAATCATATAATATAGGCACAAGCAATGAAAGTGTGCAACTTAATTTAGCCAAGCAGATATTTGAATCATTGTGTGCATATCCCTGCTCAACACATGCATGAAACTCTTCTATCATCACAAAACCTTTTGATTATAAACTGTGCTGAGCTGGTTATTGGTTATCAAAATAATTCCATTCAAAATGTCCCATTAATTAGCAACAATATAAACCACACACTGGGAAAGCCAAAAATAAGGTGTTGTATAAAAACATACATAATTCTTAATATATGTGTACTTTTATTTCTGCACTGTATGGAATTAACCATAGTAAAGTCCAAGAGGGTGCCTAGCATCATCTTAGTACAACTTATATCACACCAGCAGTCTTTTGTGTGGTTTCTAGTGTTTAACTAAGTCACACATCATTACTAGTTTCTTACCAGTTCAATGTTTTAAAAAATATACTTTTCACATTGAATGTTTTTTTCAAACTTTGTTAAAACTAATTAAAAATTGTTTGTCTTTCATTGGTAAAAATATTGTATCAAATATCTCTGAATTGTTTTGAGATCATGTGTGTATGAATGTAGTTTTGTTTTTAATGTAGATTACACTGATGTTACATTTATGTAGAGTTAACAAAACATCCATAATGGAATGACTGAGGAAAGGTTTTTTTTATGAGGGATGGAAACTGAAAAGAATTGCACCTCAGACAGTGAACATTTCTTAAATCCATCCAACTGTACACAGTTGAGGCAGCTATTTTATGTGTTGAAGCAAAAGGACTTCATGGGACTTTAATTATCAATCTCCAGACATTGGTAATATCCTCAGTTTATAGGGAAATGATAGACTGCATTGTCATCTATACCAGTTTAGCTCATAAAATGGTTGTTTTCTCTGTGTGTAAGCAGCAGGAGCACTTCAATGACATATTATGATTTTGAACTATTGTAATATTTTAATAATTATAAAACACTAATTCAGTCTACCATTTCTTAATAGTTCATGGTAAGGTATTTCTGTCTGTAAACACTAGGGGCCTAACTTTGAGTTAGGAGCAAAGCAAAGAAAAGGAGCAACTTTGCACCTGGACAAACCATGTTACAATGCAAGGGGTACAAATTTACTTATTTTTTGCATGCAAGGAAAATACTGGATGTTTTTTCATGTAGCACACAAATACCTGATAGTTTTATTTTACACTGATATTAAAGTTGATCTATGACATGCTGTATCCCAACTATAAATCTGTCCCTACATTTCAAATTTAACTCCCCCCCCCCCCTCCAATGCAACATGGTTTTGCCAAGGAGCAAAGTTGCACCTTTTCTTTGCTTTGCTCCTAACTCAAAATCATTTCCTAGGTATCTTGGAGTTATGTGTTGCTTTCCACCAGGAACAGTATGTTATGGATCTATAAAAATAAGTTTGCACTTAGTTTACATATGTCTTTGCTGTAGGCACCAGTCATATAATAGTTTTCTATTTTCTTTTTTAGTTTTGTAATTGTATATTCTGTAGGAACACCTATCATACCATATATCCATCTTATAAATGCTAGCAAGTGTCATATATATATATATATATATATATATATATATATATATATATATATATATATATATATATACATATATTGTATTAGGGCTTTGTTTTTCATTTGTAGCATGGATTTGTATGGAGTGGTAGGACACCTGCTACCTACAGAAATTGTCCTTCAATAGACTAGCTGTTTTTTGATTGTTTTTAGTGTGTAGGATTATGGGAGTGGTGATTGGTCATGGTATATATGTAAATAAATGATACAGATACTTACAGAGATATTTTGGTTATCTACCTGTGAACAGATATTTCTCAGAAATTAAGCATGATTAAAATAAACACGTAATATGAGGTGAGGAAATCATGCAAAATGAAAATATTAATTAAACTGGGTATCTGGCATAACTTGATACACCTGTACCCTCCCAGGCTCAAGTCATGCCAGAAAGCAAGTTTGTAAACCTTATGTTCAATTCTGAAAGATATTCCTACACTGGGATTTTATTGCCTAATGCTGTTATATTTACGTGTTTAAATATAGTCGGAATATATTTTAAAATGTTTGTTTAGATTGCAGCAGGAATGACTATGAAAGGCTGTTAAGCTGACAAAATATAGTATATACTATCTTATTTAATATTAATATTTATTGTGATTTGTTTATCACATAAGCTATATACAGATCATTTATATTTTATTTGTTTGTATGCATTATACAGCCTCCACCTCAAATCTATGACAAACAACTGGATGAAAGGGAACATACGATTGAAGAATGGAAAGGTACTGTAATAATAGAAAATATTCAGTGTATTTCTGTTTAATTAGGTTAAAATTACTTAAAAATTAATTCCACTCAAAACTAAAAATAAAAACTTTGGGTGAAATTAATTCAGATGAAATAAAATATAAAATCAACTTACTTTTGCGCCAATAATACACCATTTTGACAGGTTTCATGAAGCCGGTAACAAAAGGTTCCGCAACTCCTGTTGCCGTTCTTCTGTTTGAAACAGACAGCAGGGTTGTCAGTGTTCCTCTTTTCTGAACATTTATGCAAATGATATATTATTGGCAGAGGGGCATTGAAAAACCCACTGTTAGGGGGGAACTCAATTGGCCGCGTTACTGTAAAAAGTAACGTTACCTGCACACTATTACTGTTATTACAGTAATACTGTTATTTCATTGTCCATTGTTCTTGGATGTGACACATAACTGCTCTGCAAATACAATTGTTTCCAAAACAGAGCTGACCTGTGTCATATTCAAGAACAATAAGAATAAAAAGTTGTGTTTGGTAGACCTGCCTTTGTAAACAAACACATAGGTAGCCAGGAAGTAATTAGTCAAAGTGACACAAGGGTATGTGCAAAACTATTTACACAAGTTGTCTGAAAGTGGAAAACCCTGTAATTGTTTGTAACTATAATACAAAAATAAATAAGTAAATCAATAAATAAATAAGGTAAGTAGAGAAAGTGTCTAATGCGTGCTAACAAATTCATTTCCATGTTTTGCAGAGCTCATCTATAAGGAAGTTATGAACTTTGAAGAAAAAACTAAAAATGGTGTAGTAAAAGGACAGCCGTCTCCTTCAGGTACTCTTTGTAAATAGCAGTATGATCGCAAAAATTGTCTTCATGCCAACTTCATTATAGATTATTCTATTAATAAATTGATACTAATGATTTACTATTGACGATGTTTCCTTTCTGATGTGGAATAAAAGTTACTGGATGTCAATAGTGCATCAAGAAAAATGTTTAACCAGTCCTCTAATTATTATTATTATTATTATTATTAATAATCTTTATTTATAGTGCTCCACAAGGTATCCGCAACGGCATACAGAGTACAGGGTAGAACCATACAGAACAATAAACAAAAACACCAGGACTTCAGAGCTCCCAGCATAGCTTACACATGGATGGAGCAAAAGAATAGGTAGAGAGACAGAAGGGAATAGGGCCCTGCTTGTGAGAGCTTCCATCCTCTAATATTTTTAAAACTTGGATAGACTCAGGTAAATATGAATTCAAACTGCACACATATGTTTTTGTTTTTTAAAAATCAACATACTCAGACACTCTAGGCATAAGGGAACTTATTCTGTACATGATGGGGTGCCCAGAGGGTTAATTACCCTCTTACGGATCTTGGGTAAGTGGTAGCAGATAGGGATTCTGAGAGTAGGCACATAGATACTAAATTCATCCTTACTTAAACAACCTGTAGTAAAACCTCTAGCAAGAAGGGTTTCTAATTAATTGAAAAATAGCTCAGTGGGATCACCAAGTCTTTTTTAGCAAAACCAGCATTGCCTATTCATCTTAGTGCTTCTGCAACATAGTCATTTTTATTTACCACTAATAAACATCTTCCATTGACAGCTCATATTATAACAACATTATTGTCTACCATAAAAATTTCAAAAGCTTTCCAAATTATAGTTAGACTCACTAATTCAAAAGATAAATCTACTTACTGTATGTTCCTTTACATTGTCCTGGAAAAAATACTTAATTTGTCAAGTCCTGTATCCAAAATAATTTGCTGAGCGACAGCAGAATATCTGGATAAAACAGTATCTCCTTTCAACTCCAATTTTAATTTCAAGTTACGAATAAACTTATTAAGATATTATAAAAACTGAAACCCGTTAGGTTTAGAGGTCAGCACAATTGGTAAGCCTTAACCAATTCATATTTATTTAAAATTGTGTTGGATTAATTGAAAATACCTTTGGGTGGGAGATTCACAGCAGACTCCTTCTTTGGGGAGCTCTTTTTTGCTTTCATACCTCTATCCCTTAGAAGCCTCTTTTCGTCCATGGAGCCTCCACACTCTCTTGAAGAAAAGCTATTTTCTAGTCTAAAAGTATTGACCTTTGACTCTATTATAAAAATGAAGGAGAATCCCCAATTTACATATAAGGAGAATCTAATACATTATATCTGGGAGGTTTTAAACAAAAGATGACAGTTCCTTTGTCTCATGTCTATTGGAAGCAGATTTAGTCCTAATTCTTTATTGAACCTGTCTCCAATAATCATTCCTAGTCACAGCACCACCAGTTCCATGGCTAATCCACAAAGCTATATGATGATATATTAAACTTAAAATAATTATGGAAATTATGTTTATAAATGATATATGTTGCAAATATTGTAAGATCCTTTATTGAACTTTATTCTGTTCATGCAAACATGTTCCCCGTATAATGATAGCAGACTGTCATTTACTAATATCCCATAAAACTAGCAGTTCTGTGTCTTTCCCAATTCATACCCGCAGGTTAGGACTCCTGCCCTAGTCTTCTCTTCTCACACCCCTTTATCTCTTTCTTGCTGTGTGTATTACATTGAGATAATGGGCCTGATTTAATCTGATAAAGACTCATGAACTTCGGTATAGGGCTTGTTTCCTGCTCATAAGTAATATTTACTTGTTTTCCTCCCTTAATTTCTCCCTGTAAAGGCACCCATGTCACTGACTGCAAATGTCTATGGGTCAGAATTTTACTGACGAAACCAGCACACTCATGAGCTGGGATAAACATTATAATACCCAAGGTGGTGTTCTGTATTTGTGTTGCTAAATTATTTTAACTAAACTAGAATTAGAAAACAAACCAAAACGTACGTTTTCATTGAGAGTCTATTTTTATGGCCCTGGATCTATTTTTTCCTGAATCTATGTTTTAAATATCCCAGGGAATTTTTTCAACATTTTTGTCATATAATATACGTTTGATACTGTAAAGCAAGGCTAGTGATCCATATTGCGTGCTGACTCAGCTTGAGTTAATATTGGCTATAGATCTCCATGTGTAAAAAATGTACATTGGGTTGATGTGTGCTGGGTTTATTGGGTTAACCACTAGAGGACATCTACCCTGTAGACTCTGCATCACTCTGAATAATCCATCTGCCGTGAATAATCCATCTGGAGTGATTGTAAAGCAGTTATTATATTCATACTGTATATCTTAATTTGTCAGAACACTGCTGAGACAACAGCATGTACATTCCATGGATAAAGCACATCCATCACACCCTTTATTCTGTGCTACTACAGTAAAGTCAGTTTAGAGAGGCTTTATATTTAACATTTACATCAGATTAATATAAGGGCCAAGCTAACTGGAAAACATTTAAAAGTGTGCTTGGACCATCATCATGGGGAATCAGAATCTTCAATATATTAAATCCACACTAGAAGAAACAGCAAACCAATGCAGGTAGTTATAAAAGCCACATATTTATTATGGTAAAGCAGAGAATAAAGGGGATGTTTTGCATTTATGGAACAAATTTGCCAGTAAAGGAAAACGTTTGCATAATAGAAATGTTTGTGAATAGGGAAGTGACTAATCAGAACAAAATCCCTGGTTTTTGTTTTTTTTTAAGAAAACGTTGCAGCAGTCTGTAGGTGATCACAGCGGTAGCTTAAAATAATTAGCATTCACTGTACCCAGATATAGTACTGCTGTTCAAAACAGCCACTCAGGCATATGTTCCATAGTGTACAACACAATGTGTTATCTCCTGCTGTCATTTCCTTACACGCGACAGGTGACTTTGTTCATTGCTTATTTGCATTTGTAATTAAGGCAACCATCCAACACATGAATACAATTAGAAGATAGAGATGAAATGCAATTACGGATAAATATGTCTATATTAAAAGAAATGTGTAAGTAATCCAAATGGTAATAATATATTTCAAACATCTGTAAATCTGCACAATAAAAAAAAACAGGTGCACACCTAAAAGACTGCTGATATTAAAATCAACGATAAATAAATAATTATAAAACAAATGAAAGATAACATTTTGTTGTCCATAAAATGGGATATCCTGAAAATGTAATTGATCACTATAAAATCTTATAATGATACTTAGTCGTTACAATACAATCTAAAGTTCACCAGCAATATCTAATCATCTATTGTTCAAAGAGGAGCTGTAGATGATCCTGATTCAGGGATACCAGCAAAGCGTCCATGATAAGTGCAGACGATAAGTTGATAAGTGCAGACTCGCCAGCTGGCTTTATAGGTTAGATAGTGAGTGTAGCACATTTAATAAAGATTGAAATCATCACCAGGGTGCTTCTTTTTTTGGCGCGACACTGTAATAGTTGTCAGTTAGATAGGTGATAGCAGCGTACTTGGTAACATTTTCTTAAAAGCAGTTATGTATCAGCAGGACCACAATAAATAAAGTACAATCACAGTTATACAAACACTGCCTTTTTCCCACAAACCATATTTTCAGTAAGACCCGGATCTTATCCTTACCAACTCTGATTCACAAGTAGAAGCACCCTCCTGGGTTGCTGTTACAGCTGTATCCTAGATTTGAGGATATGAAGTTTGAGGTATAGGAAGGGGTGGTGTTGCTGAAGGCTTTGTGCGGGAGGGTGAGCAATTTGAATTGAACCAGTGTAGGATTTACAGGGTGGTGTGGTGGATTTGGAGATCGTTTAGGATGGTTTCAAGCAGGGAGAGATGGGTGAAGGCAATATCAGATCGTAGGATGTTGCAGAAGTCAAGGTGGGAGATGATGAGAGAATGGATAAGAGTCTTGAATGCATTTTCAGTAAGAAAAAAAAAGGACGTCTTCTTCCAATATTGTGAAGGTGTAGGTGACAGTACTGGGAGTGCATGGGATATGTAAATTAGAAGGTGGAGTCAAGGGTGACACCAAAGCAGTGGGCTTGGGAGTCTGAAGAGGGAAGGTGGTGACTGGGAGAAGGAAAGATGATAAGCCCTGTTTTGGACATGTTCAGCCTTTATGTAGCCTTTGAACATCCACGTGGAAATGAGCAGAGAGGCAATTGGTCACATTGGATAGTAAGGAAAGAGAGATGTCAGAAGAGTAGAGATTGGTTTGTTTTTTTGCCAGATTGTTAAGGGTGGTACTGGAGGTTGAATGAGTGAACTAGTTTACCAAGAGAAGAGGACTACAGTGAGAAGAGCAGAGGGCTGAGAACAGAGTATCAGGGAACCCCTTCATGTAGTGGGAGTGGAGAGAAGGATGTGCCAGAAGTGGTAGAAGCTATGTAGGAGTGGTTGGTTAGGTAATAAAAAAACTGTATCACAAAGATCAATGGAGTGAAGGGAAATTAGAAGTTGAATATAAGGATAATTAGTGAAAAAAATCCCACTGAGAGATTTCCTAGCATTTTCGGTTAAATCCGTAAAAACCCAATATCTGATTTGTTATCAGTGTTCCCGCACAGAATTTGAGAACCTTCAAAACTTACCACCCGCTTCCTCTTTCATCACCACTAATATTAATGCGCAACGAGAGCTCAAGGACGCGTCAAGTTATTATGCGGTAGCAGGGGGAATTGGAACATTGATAAAGTGCCAAGAAAGAGTATGGAAGCTACCGCAGAGCTGCAGATCCACTGTATTGGAGATGGAGTTTAATGCACAAAGAATTTAAAAAACATTTTGTATTTATTATATATTATGCACTGGTCGAAATGGAAATTTGGAAGTGGCAGCATGATAAATGTAACTGAGTGGCAGGGGCCGCCTAACCTCAAAGTTTTAGGTTACAATTTATTTAAGCCCGTATTTTAGATGTGTTTAACACAGTTTAATAAAATATAAAGACATATTAAGTGATAGCACTAACTAATATGTATTTATATTTTACTAAATAGTGTTATAAAAGCATCTAAAATTAGGTTTTGATGTCCCCCAACTCTTCCATGTCACACACACACACGGGACGCACAGACGGACATGTACACATATACATGCGACTTTTCAAATGTTTTAGGGCTCAGAGCTCTGTCTATGAAAAACTAGAAACATCCTTATATGCTGCCAATTGATATATATATATTGGGAAGTGTCTCACCCCAAAACAAAATTCAAGTAAGTATATAATGTCAGATGCAAGCAAAGATAAGTAAGGAGTTATTAGGATAAAACAGAAAAACAGTACAGAATAAAATATTATAAGCACATTGTAGACCAAAATGCATGGGAACCTATGTAAATAGCTCACCCACTGTGGCTTCTGCATTGGAGATAAATTTGATTGTGACAATTGATCACCAAGTGGTGAGTTACACTGAGCAGTGGAGAAGTGCTGGTATGTCATACAGTTGCATATTGGCCCACTTTAACCACTGACATTGTGCTTGTTTTGTGGGCAGTGTGTAGAGCTTAGGACTCTAACAGGTCTTTTATTATACACTAAATGGTCCTCCCTGACAATTTTGATAATATACATCGAGTTTGCTTAACTTGCATCTGCACACTCTTACTGTACACTCTTACTGCACACTCTTACTGTACACTCTTACTGCACACTCTTACTGCACACTCTTACTGTAATGCACTTGTATGTTACCATGATCCGGCTCTAAAAGAGTGCAATGGAAAGATGTGCACAGCTTTATTTACTTTTATGGATACAAGGGGCCTGATTCAAAGGTGCAGTTAAAAAAGAGCAGGGAACTTGAGCGTAGTTCCAACCATATATAAATCCCAGCAGATCTCAAGATACATTTCTATTTGAATCTCGGTGTAAGTACGCTCTGCCTACACAGTATGTGCCTTATGTAGACAAACAGAATAGACTGCAAACATATGTGTAATAGAAGGTAACAGCAGACCACATACAAAAAAAATATATAGAATAAATCAACAAATTTAAACAGTATAATAATTATAAAAACTATATATTTTTAATCCAACTATATATTTTTTAAACATTAAATACATAAATCAAGATGTTCTTAATGCGTACTGATATTATCTTACTTGTATATAAGTGTTCTGTGATAGTTAGTGACACGCATATGTGTAGTTTTCCAAGCACAGACTATGCCGTATCAGTCACCACTATCAGTCGGCACTCACACCTGCCCTGCAGCTGGTGCAAATAATAAGTCATACTTGCCAACTCTCCCGGAATGTCCGGGAGACTCCCGAAATTCAGGTCGGTCTCACGGACTCCCGGGAGAGCTGGCAAATCTCCTGCATTCTGCTTGTGTTTTCCCAAAATGACGCGATTAGCGGCGAATAGCGTCATTTTGGCCCCGCCCCCTCCTGCCCTCCTGTCACGCCCATCTTCCGGAAAGGACTTCGCAAAAGTAGGTAAGTATGTGATAAGTCTGAAACCAGCGTACTAAAGAGAATCCCAGGACTTGAATCGGCCACATCTGCGTTAGAGCACCCTCAACATGCCCTTACTGTCCATAGCCTATGTTGGTCCACCCATTGCCACCCCCATTCTGCCATTCAAATCATAGGCAATCATAAGTGTCATTTGTATTCTGACATAAATTGCTTGCAATTGCATTCATTGGTGTAAGGTCTATTTCTGAGCATGGGAAGAGCTATTTCACGCAAGATACGTCATGCAAACGAACTTACATCCGAACATGATTCAGGCCCAAAATGTGCACATACATAGTGCATCTTTATGTCACGCATATGCACTTAAGCGCAACTCTAAATCCAGCCCTTAAGATGAAAACGTTTCTTGATGAGCGATGTAATAGTGTCATAGTGACTGAAAACGTATGGTGATTAATTTGCACCATGCTCAATAAACAACCTGTGTGTATATTGTAAAACACATATTTGGCTGTAAAGGACCTTTTAGCTGTTGGCTGTGAACTAGTGGTGCATTGCCATAATGTATTAGCCAAGATACTTTCAGGTCTGGCTTTCGAATATTTTTAAAATTCCCCACACATTTTTTTATTGTCTCACTTGTATACAAAGTGACATTGAGCACATCAGCAGACAGTGTATTAGCAATGGTAATAGTGCCAGCTTCACCTCTAGTGCATAGAAAGTTTGGAATAAAGAAAAATGTCCTTGTCACCCAGAAGCCGCAGGATGCTTGTTTTTATTCTAATGAATGAAGAGTCACTGAACTGCTACCAAGGACATTTCAATTTATTGCTACCTGGTGATTTTTGTAACCACATAACAATACAGCCTTGAGCTCCCAGCATTGTATAAGGGTCATTTCTATTCAGTTCATGATAAGTTGTGATGTATTTTTCCAACAAAAAGGTGGTGATCAAGGCCACATAAGGCAGCACTATGGAAGAAGCCTAACCATTTAAAAATGTGAATTTCTCTTCCAGTTGCCCTTTGAAGTTGTTTTGTTTTAACTTCAATCTAGATGTATTACAGATTACCCCAGGAAGAAAGCAACAGACTTGTTCAGTCTGAGAGCCATCTCCTACTCACTTAACTAGAAGTGTTTGTCTCCTCTAGCAGATTCCCAATTATATTTCACAGTGCATTTATGTTTGGCTAGAGGAATTATTGCATGCTGTGTTTTATTTATCCGGAACGCTGTGTGGTTCCCCTTCCACTGTGCTGAGTGAATTCTGTTCTAGAGGTGTGCATGCATACTAATTCTGCCATGAGCCAATTAAATCATGCTTTCATGATTTCATAATGAATTTTTAAAGAGCTGTACAAGACTATGTTTATGTGAATGTCCTATTAGCAGTTTTTTTATGCCATGAATAATCATGTTCCACTTATCTTTATGTTTTGTTTTTATCGATCTGTCATTGCTGCAGAGAACAATTACTCAATATGTTATGCGAATTCAATTTTGTATGTGTGCATTTAGCTTCTCCCTAGCAGTTTGTAATTATTGTATATTATGCTTGTTTTTTTTAGATATTATGAGCTTAAGAATGTTACAGTCCCTATTTTTATATTTTAAATGGTCTTCAGTGAGGGTAAAATTGCTCATTTGAGTTTTTCCCTTAACTTTACTCTGCTGTGAGTATACTATACCACCCACTGTGAGATGGCGCATTGTAGGAGCCCCCCCCCCCCCTCCAGTTATGGAAAGGATATGATTGTAATTAAGAATTAAGTATATTGTATTTGCCCATGTTTCAGTTTCATGGAAATGAAGCTCCCACATGGAGTTCTAATATATAGTATTATAATATATAGTATACTATATAGTATAGTTAGGGCCGGATTAACAATAGGGCTAACTGGGCTACAGCCCAGGGGCCTCGGGCATCCAGGGGGCCCTTTTAAGTGCTCAGCAGCAGTATTGATCAGTCCCGATCAGTGCTTCTGAGCACTTTCACTGCGGTCCTTCTCCAGCGCGCTGTAGTCTCCTTACTGAGGAGATCTAGTGAGTCTCACTCTCACGAGATCTCAGTAAAGAGCATACAGTGCGCCGGAGAAGGACTGCAATGCCAGAGAAGGAGGTAAGTGCCTTGGGGGTAGCTCGGCTCACCGGGGGGGCAGCTCAGATCACGGGGGGGGGGGCCCTCACGGGGGAATGGAGGCCCCCTTAGCCCAGGGGCCTCCATTCCCTTAATCTGGCCCTGAGTATAGTATAATGTATTGTATAGTAGTATATATAATATAAACAGGTTTACAATATTGCCTTTAGCTATTAGATACAGTGAGATATGTTAGTTTTCAAAATACCATGGTTCATGGTTTATTTTAGTTATATATCATTCATTCTGAAATTACCCAGGATTTTTTATATTTGGAGTTATGATGGCATAGTGTTACTTATATATACCTCTATATCTGCCCTATAACGAGGTTTCCACTGTTGGAATCTAATTTCCATGAACACTTTGCTGTGAGGCAGGTATATTCATCCGTATTACCTGTATGCACACTAGGGAATGCCTAAATCATTCTTTTCAATATAACATGGTCACCGGACATGATCACAGTATAATTCTACTGTGTTTTAAATTCAAACTTGCAGTAAATCTTAATTCATAGCTGATAAAAAATGGAAAGCAGTTTAGAGAAATGTATACAACAAACCAAATAAAAGTTGTATTTTTCTGTTGATCAATGTTAAAGTTAAGTCCAGGGGCCTGATTCATTAAGGATCTTAACTTAAGAAACTTCTTATTTCAGTCTCCTGGACAAAACCATGTTACAATGCAAGGGGTGCAAATTAGTATTCTGTTTTGCACATAAGTTAAATACTGCTTTTTCATGTAGCACACAAATATCAACTTTAAATTTCAGTGTACAAATAAGCTATCAAGTATTTGTGTGCTACATGAAAAAACAGTCAGTATTTAACTTATGTGCAAAACAGAATACTAATTTGCACCCCTTGCATTGTAACATGGTTTTGTCCAGGAGACTTAATTAAGAAGTTTCTTAAGTTAAGATCCTTAATGAATCAGGCCCCAGGATTTTAGATCTGGTTCTGTTCATTTATAGGTATATGGCATTTATGCAATGCCTCCATTGCTTCCATCAGGGACAGCAATTGTAATCTGCCATCAAAATGGCAGGACGAGACAATTAGTGAACTTTAGGCCTCATTGTTCTTCTTGAAAGAGGGCAATTGTGGAGAAAGTCAGCCATGGTCGCATTATAAAATATCTTAAGACACTGACATATTTATCTTTTGAATGCTAATCATAGAAATAGCAAAATTGAAAGGGTGGGGTCTCTGGTGATATGTGTACATCCGCTCTGAAGGCCCCCATTTTGCTGTGCATTGGTGGAAGGTGGCTCATGTGCAGTGGAGTAACATTTTGGACTTTCTGTTCTGGAACTGAAAGCCCAAATAGGGCATCATTGTCCAAGTTCTGGTCTTCCTGCCCCTTAGCAGCTGCTTTGACAGAAGTTGCGCCACTCGGGCTAATTATAAATTATTTTTGTGGGCATATAATTTAAAGTTTTTCTTGTTCATTCTTAACTGCCAATTCTGACATTCATTAGTTAAAGTAGGACAGTGATCAGTAATTAACGTTGATCCATCTACAATAAGTAAGACAATGATAGCCGGTCACTGTTGGTTACAGCACTATTTTGGAGAATTATATGACACTGAAAGTAAAGCATGTAAATATTATTGAGGTGTTTTTCTTCAGCAAACCAGTATCTGTGTAGAATTGTTGAATTACAGTAGATTATACTGAAGTATCTGACAGTGGATGACACTAATAGTCAATAAAATATATTATTCTACTTATATTCATGTAAGACACTGTACATATTTAATAAAGTATGCGTCCTAGAGTATTTATAATTTGTAACATTTATGAGAAACGAAATGTTTTATAGAGGAAATAAATATTCCATTTTATTGCTGTTTTAAAGACAAAACACATCAAAAGTATTCTAATGCAAAGTCCCATTTTTATACCAATATTGTAAAAAAGACACAACTAAAGTCTTATTATGGTATGTATATTTATTGTATATAGTCGGTTACATCTTTCACCCCTGTGCATAATTTAAAACTGTAAAACCAGGCTAATAAGTGTATTGCTGAACTAATCTATATAAACTGAATACAATTAACCATATTCAAGTAGGATATTATTAGTCTTGATGCTCAATTTTCTTGGATTTTTGGCCAGAGCTACAATTTGTAACACTACTCGTCTGAACAGCAGAGATCTCAATGCTTGCACAGAATTCAGAGCAGCTTGCTCAGGTTGTGTTTTGTGAGGGGCTCATGTTCAGTTGAACACAAATTGCGTTTTTGGCATATAATACTTTTTTTTGCATCTGAGCATGTGCACAAACTACTAGTTTCATAACTAGTGCTTTGTGTTAGAGATATGCGCTGACCCCCGTGTTTTAGTTTTGGATGTGGTTTTGGTTCTAAAACACCTTTTTCTTTTGGTTTTGTTACTGGTTTTGCCCCAAAATCCTGAAAGGATTTAGTGTTTGTTTTGGATCTGAGTTTACTTAAAAATTGTGAAAAATGGCTAAAATTAGATGATTTTGAGCTGTTTTTGCTCCTATTTTACTATGTACAGGATTAACACACATTTACAGTCATTTACAGTCTGTTTCTGATGATCAGTCAGTTTACTAAAAGATACAATCACCATTTCTGCTTTCATTTTCTTTTAATTCAAATCCATATCCCACATTATAAGACAACGTTTTGGTCCTATATTTCTACATTTGGACCTTTGTCAAGACAACCACACAGATATTAAAAATCATGCAGTTACTTGATTTCTTATGCAATCCCAGATTGTCTTCATCTGCAGCTCATAATTCATTGAAAGGGGAATGTCTGCATATCATTGCAAAACATATGAGGCAATGGCTCCCTTGTATTCTCTATGAGGAACTCCAATATAACAATATGCATTCCATCCTGAAACGCATAAAGCAGGAGTGTCAAAATCGGAAGTGCCAAAACCGAAGTACAGAAATATTTTTTCACTATAACAATCAAACACAGTGATTCCTAGGTAAGTCACTGGGACACCTGCCTAACAGGTGTGTATTTCCCATGAGTACCTAAGACATTTACCAAGTAGGTGCAGTAATACACCGACACTATCAGATGAACACTAATCTCCGACGGTATGTGTTCCAGCTTGGAACGCATTGACCAGAGGTGCAATGATACACTTCCTGTATAATAAGTGTTCTGGATCTATATTTTCCTGGAAATTACATCTTGCCTCGTTTTCAGACACGATTTTGTATCTATTCAGAACCCCAAATCTCGGATCTGTCGGTTTCTTCAAATCCGTACCGCTCATCTCTGCTTTGTGTGCATGCGCAGAAGTAAAAAAACGTATTATACGCCAAACACTCAATTTGCATTCAACTCAACCTAAGCCCCCAAGTGAGCAAAATTGGATTATATGCTGAGTAAGTGCTTGCTTGAACAAGTCTTACCTGTAGACAACTTGATAACAGGGTGAGCTTGTCTGCTCTTCCTCTAACCAATAGAAATCACATTTCACCTTCCAGTTACCACTGCTGAATTAATTGATGTTTAACAGTGATTTTTATTGTAATTATTAAAAGCCCATTTGTAACAATCACAAAAAGCCAATGAGTCAACAAATATTTTGCGACTGATCTGCACTTTGTATTCATAAAATATTCAACTGCATTTTTTCAGTACAGCAATTCAATTATATATACAACTAGAAGTGATTGTGTGTGACTGTGTAGTCGGTCCTTTTCTCTTTAGTGATACAAAATCCAAGTTGCCATGTTTGTCAGACTTTGCTAACTGCAACAATTACCAAACACATCTGTGCAAAAAATCTGGTTTAAAAATAGCTTGTATTTACTTTATATAAATGTTCAGTAAAATATACTGACATAATGTATTCTAAATACAGAGTTATATGTATTAAACAATAGCTGAACATGTACAATAATATGACATGGTGCATACTTGTAGGTATAAAGAGAGACAACTCTGATCTTTAATAACTGCCCAAAAGTGTAGCACTTTGATTGCAGTTCATCCTGTAAGTCCTCAGCCATTACCTAACAAGAGCTACTGGATTGCACTGTTTAAGACAAGTGCTGGAGAAGAGGTCTGGGTATGTATTTTAAAAACTGCAGAGACAGGCTGCCGTAGTGAATACTGCTCCAGATTAGACAAGTGTTATCATCCAATTACAGAAGGTGATTTATTCAGTACACACCTCCTCCCGTCCTATTATTTTGAGTCTCTTGAAGGTTAGCAGTCATCCAATGCTGACAAGCTCTGAATATGAGATGCAGCAGGTCTTCTCATGTATTGGTGACCTGCACCAAAGTGCTTCACTTCAGTAAAGAAAGGTTTCTGTGGACACGCTATTTAACTTATTTACTCTTCGTACTTAATTGCGATTCATTAAGTAAAGTAAAATAAAATAAATTATATTTATTGTTCCATGTTTTTCTACATTGCAATGACTATTATTTTGCAGAGTTCATTTTGAGTGAATTTACTAAGGTTCAATTGCTTTGCCGTTCATTTTCTTAGCACAGGTGCAGCAGTGAACAGCAGCGAGAGCCCCCCTCCGTCCTCATCTGTCAACGATATATCCTCCATGTCCACCGACCAAACACTGGCATCCGACACAGACAGCAGCCTGGAAGCTTCTGCAGGACCCCTTGGTTGTTGCAGGTGACTAGCCGCCTGCCTGAGAAACCCCACCTTCTTCAGAGGCTGATGTGATTGGGAAAAAAAAATCTAAATATATCTATATAATTGCAAGAAAGGAAAGAAAGTCAAAATATTTCCCTTCTAGCCTGCTTCTCCTACAGAGTTATGTCATGCAGCTAAGCTCAAATGTATATTTAACTTATAGTTGCTCCGCTTTGGTCTTCTGGTTATGCTTACTGCAAGAAAAAAAAGGGTTAATTCACAAACAAATACTGTTTGCATCTATTGTAAAATTAATGGCTGTGAAACCAGCAAGATCCAATTATCTTTTTTCTCATGACGACATGACAAAAATGTGCAGTAGCCATTCAAGCGTGTGCGTGTCCGTGTGAACGTATGCGTGAACTGTACGTATTTTTTTCATCAGAATTGTTTGAATATCTGTCTGAAACCCTTCCATCTGTCCAGATAGATGGATGTAGATAATCACACACTTGTACATCAGATGTACTGTATACATGCAAGCATATGTATATGTATATTAAAAGAAAAACACAACTGTACAGTAGTTATTACATAGAGCAGTATATATAGTAATAAAGGGCCTGTTTTGTGTTAGCTACATAAATTGTTGCTGTAAAATAACGCTAGCATATAAGATGTTAAGTTCATACATTTGTCAAATTGTGGAAGAACATAAAAAAAAAGAAACTTTGTATCATATAAACAAGAAAGCATCTTTAGCAGAACAAAGCATGATGACAAAATAGACAAACGTACACGGATCATGCAAAAACACGAACTATCCAAATAGTTCTTCACAGTTCTAATAGCTATTTATTTTTTTACATGCACAATATTTTTTATTTCAGACCAGATGTGCTGAATTAAACCAGCAGTTGTGGTAAAGTTAACTTGTATACAACTATATTTTAGTTTTGGGATTTTTTTTTCCTTTGTAGGGTACAGGAGTAGTAACAACGCTGGCTTTGCAGTAATCCCCCGAGAGATAGTTGAGAGCCTCCCACGGCAACTGGTTCATATTCTTTGCTTAGATTTGTTGCTATGCCTGCCACAGAGAGCAACACACACACATTAAACTTTCATTGGCTTAGGTTCATATGTTTTCATGACCTATGGTAATAACGTTTTTCACTTCAGATTTTGTGATACAATATTAGCCATCATTTAAAAATTAAAAAAGTTTGTTTTGAAACTGTGAGAAAAGGATCCAGTGAGGATGGTGTTCTTTGGATATTACTGAGATAACAAATGTTCAGAATTGCAAACATGTTATTTCTTGCATTATAATTTGTGTATTACGCATCAGGGATGAAATGTATCATTGCTATGTTTTATGTTTTAATCCTCAGGAGAATAACACTTTGCAGTCTAATCCTGTTTATTGACTTAACATGTTTATTTAGATGTTGGCATTTTGTAGACTGGCTATAAACATCTGCAAAATAAACTTTAATCACTGAAACCACTCTAGTAGAAACAAGTTGGACTAGAGTGGTACCAAAAATATTGATTGCAAACTCATTTTTTTAATTTTGTGCTACTAGGTAAGAGCTCTCAGCTTCTGTGCTGCCGTTTCATCTCACCTTTACAATTGCACCCATAAATCAGACTCAATAGAGTTTTGAGTTCAGTGTTCATTGAAGCATACTGTGTAGTTTTGGTTACAAATGAAAAAAGGTGCTATGTCATATTGAAATTTCCCATCCTGAAATAAATGACATTAGTAAATCTATCCTGAGTCTAACAGCAAATGTAGAGAAAATGTGAGAGATTCAGTTAAGCCTCAGGTCCCTTACATTACACTGAATAAGTACAGCAGAGTCATGCAAGTTATGTGCTGCGGTACCCTTTGTCTAAATATATAGTGACAATCCATGTGTTGAAATTCAAGTCCAGAACAGGGCAGGAAGTCTCCGCATGATGCCGTGACACTACTTTAGAATGTTATATAATGTCAAACACTTCCCACAGGATCTGATGTCTGTGTTCACTGTGCACTATGATCTTTGTAATAAGGCAGTAGTCTTGGGATTATTTGGCACCAAGTGAATACATATTAATTATAGCCACAAAAATAGTCAAACAAGTCTGAGAAAAACAAAACAGTAATATCACTGAGAAATAATACAGTATATTAACACAGATTCACAGGAATAATTGACACATTATAGTAGCCCACAAATTGGCTTTTATATCAGTGCATGTAGGGAGGGGGCAGTTCATTAATATATTGTTTTTGACAAGTGCTAATTGACAGACAACATCGTTCTCTTACTGATTGTTACATGGAAGAGGTAACAGCAATACCAGAGTACTGTATATAATCTGTTTGATGTAGTCAAGGTGCTCTAAGAGTCTGCACCATTCAAAGCTTTGCTTGAAGATGAGGTAATGCTACATTTGCACGCTGAGTAAAACATAACCTTTTACACCATACAGAAAGCCCTGGAAAATAATCATTATTATAAGGTAAATTACTGTTAGGTTCCACTGGAGTAATGTTATGGAAAACACATTGGATTTAGTATTCATGGACATTTAAACTGTTTCCATGTGCAGAGTCGTAGTAGCAGTAATGGGAAGCCATCATTGGGAGTTTATACAATGTTGCACAAAGCTTGGTAGCCTATAAAGTCCTCTTCTGGCACTGATTAACACTTGGGTCATAGCACCAATCATTTATTTAGCCCCAATCTTGGGTCACATGGTCTTGACAGCCACAGCTAATATGTGTTCCGTGTATCATATTTATTCATGCCAACTGTAAAATTACAGGTACTTATCAAGGGCAGTTTTTGGTACAGATAATAAAACGTGTCCTTGTCCTCGAGCTTCATTCAAGCTCCTTGAAGCAGGATTGATGTTATAGTATTTCAGTTGGTATTTCATAACTGGTACCTTAATACCAGAAGCTCTTTCTTGTTCTCTATAATATTATCTCTTCAGAACCTAATCAAGTCACTGTTGGGTCATAGGTACAGTAAGACTTATGAGCAGGGTATTTACACCACATTTAATTGAAAAGTACAAAGCATTCCCCCCTTATCTAGTAGAACTATAGGGCTAATTTCTAGAATCATCATGACTCGAGAGATTCCTAGATCTCATACTTCTCCAGGCCAAAAAGTCTTGGGAAGTTTGAGAGTGAACCCTGTCCATTGGAAAGTAGCAGTGCTGCTTGTTGTGCAAGTAGCGGCAGTCACTCAGTCGTTTGTATTGCCAGGCTGCCTGGAGAAACTTCAGTGACAAGTGCTGGCATGAATGAGTTAACTAAAGATCCAAATTGTTGTTCATTTCTGATTGATGACCATACACCATAATTATCATTGGCAAACTAACAAAGTGAGTCAGTGAACTGATAGAAACCATAAACAACACAGCCTGATAAAGGTATACAGCGACTACCACAACGCATTTTGAGTTTTTTAACTTGTGACTGGGTATGCCTAAAAGTTTCAGGCCTTCAGTTCCTGTCTATGATAACTTGTAACTAATCCTTAGTCGGAATCCCCTTAATGTCTTCATCACATTTCCATATAAAATAAATCATTTTCAGTAATTTTACTACTTTAAATAAAACTACTACTTTATTAATATAATAATATTTGATTGTTTCTAATAGATATGGGTTTCACTACTGTGGAGATGTACCTGTTACAGTATATTAGTAAAAATAGTTAATTCAATAATTCTGTTTACATTCAATACAATTACATTCTACATAATTTCTGTCTGACATTTTAAACACTTTGTTTTATGTAATTATTTACCAGTGTCACATTGGGGCATCAATGCATTGATGATATAAATGAAAGGAGTTAGTCACGTTCATGCAGTACATATAACACTTAACACTTCTACATCTGAGATTTATAGCTGCACTCCAGTAGGTGCTTTAAAGAGAACTGCTTGTTGCTTGTGCCATACTCTACATCTTTGAATATGCTTTTCATTGGTTTTATTGTATATACACATATGTAGGTTTTAATTTATGAAATCACATGGAGACTTTATCAATTAATGCAAAAACTGAGCACATAGAAAGAGTAAGCTTGCCACTTCACGTCATAGCTTTTGAGGAGTGAACCAAACCTATACACAATCAGAGAGCAATTTAACTAACTTGAACAAAGAAAACGTGTATGTATGTATTCTGCATACAAAGCTCATGCACCTGGCCGAATTATATATCTTTACTTATCACCTGTTATTGTAACGGCAGAAGGGACCTTGTGGGAGGGCCGTGCTTTGATCTGTAAACGCTTCACACACAGATTGCAACCTGGTCACTCCTCATAGCCGCAAAGTAACCAAATCTGTGAGCAACTCTCAGACAATAACTTGTTATCCCTCGCATGGTACAGTGGTTACTCAGTGTAGTCGAACGTCTGGCCAGCCTTAAAGATTATTTCCTTAAGTTGATGACTGAGGAATAAAATTAAGAATGTATCACTAATTGTCTTTTTTTTGTTCTTTCTTTCTGTGCAGTGTATTAGATTGTTGCCAACAGCTACCAAAGAACAAGGCCTTATGATTTTAAAGGTGCCTTTATGGCAGCATAGATGTTCATGCACCTTATTTAAGTTTGTATAATATTTACTATTTAGCTTTTCATAGTACTCTTGTTCCAGAACTGTATAAGCAGTGAGCATGTGTTTTAAATTAGCAAACAGACTTTTTTTTACATTGTTGTGCTATTTATTTGGCTATTTCCATTGTCATATGCTATGGTACAATATTGGTATAGCTTTGGCATAATTTTCCACACACTGTTGTGCTACTAAAAGCATAATTTACATATTTGTCCCTGGCATTCTAATATAAACTCTGATCATTGAACTCAAACACAGTGTAAATTATAATAATAATATTGATTTAGCTTCCTATTTTATAGACTATTACTATAAAAATTGTATCAATTGACGTCATCATCATCATTCTTGATTGTGCGGTGCCACAAAACTTTGCAGCGCCGGACAGTGGGTATGACAAAAATATATAGAAAAAATGCATAAAAAGTACATAGAGCTTTCAATCTAGAGGATGATAGCAACACTGTGAGAGAACGAGCCAGGGGGACTTAAGTCAGTGATTGGGACGTAGCTGGTAATACTCTGAGCGAATTATATCAAGTGGGGGATGTATCAGCTATAGTGAGGGGTTGGTATTTGAAAGTTTTAATGTTGGGAGCAGTGGTTGAAGTGCGGGTGGTGATGGTAGTATGCCATACTGCCACTTCTCTTCTGCCTTCATTGTAAAGCTATCAAATTCCATTCACTTACATTCCCATTACATTTTTCATACTGCGACTTCTAAATTTCTATACCGCCACTTCATCATCATCATCACCATTGATTTATATAGCGCCACTGATTCTGCAGCGCTGTACAGAGAACTCATTCACATCAGTCCCTGCCCCATTGGAGCAGTCTAAATTCCCTAACATACACACACACACACACACACACAGAGACAGAGAGAGACAGAGACTAGGGTAAATTTTGATAGCAGCCAATTAACCTACCAGTATGTTTTTGGAGTGTGGGAGGAAACCGGAGCACCCGGAGGAAACCCACGGAAACACGGGGAGAACATACAAACTCCACACAGATAAGGCCATGATCAGGAATTGAACTCATGACCCCAGTGCTGTGTGGCAGAAGTGTTAACCGCTTGCCACTTCTATATTTCAACTTCATACACTGCTTGGGAGAAGTCTGATCAGATGGAGTGTGGAATTCTTTAGGTGGGTAGCAATACGGGAGAACTCTTGGAGGCAGGAGTAAGAGTGGTATTCGGAGGAGATGAGGCACAGGTCGGGAACAGATCTAAGAGAATCTTTTGACAAGGTCAGAGAAGTATTAAAGGGAGGTGTTGGTGAGTGCATTAAAGAAGAGGGTGAGTAGGTTGAATTGGATGGGCAGTGTATGTGGAGCAGTGAGAGAGGAAGATCAGTATCTCTGCGGCATTTGTGATGGATTGTAGTGGGGGCAGATGGATGAGAAGAAGGTGAGACAAAAGTATGTTGCAGTAGTCATGTCAATGAGAGACTAGATACTGGTTTTGGTAGTCCAGAATGAGAATATCCTTAAATGTATATGGTTGAATAAACAACATTTAATTTGATAAATACAGTGACATATAAACTGATAAATGTGTATCACCTGAAATAAACTATAATCTTTAACACTTTTTAAATAGTTACCAACCATACGCACATGAGCGACACAAGCATATGCAATTTGGACACCTGAATTCCAATTATTGGCAAACCAATATTATTTTTTTTAGATTCGAAAATAGATTCAAAAAACTAATATTGAAAAAAAGCTGTTTAACACTATTGCTAATAGAAGGATTTTTGAAGATGATGTTACAGTTTAAAATTAAAGCAAGATACAGAGATTTCTGTGTATGTTGATGTTCATGGCATGAATTATAACAGTGTGAAGCATCGATGGACATAATGTAACATGGGTGGGGGAGTCCAGTCAGACTATAACTGTCATTTTTCCAATGTAGGTTACAAAAGTAAAACAAATATTTGCTTGGCTACTAAGAGTTACAACACATTTTATCTATGCACTAATTTTAATACATATTTCCCAGTGAAATTCCTTGCAATTTTAAAATGTCAGATAGCATGCCAGCAATTACCATGAATATAATTTATAGTTGATTACACTAGATAAGGTCTGTAGCAATGGTTGAAGTGGAAATTTAAAACTGGTGACATGGAAAATGTAAGTAAATGGCATTTTTTTACAGTCGAGTCAGTCGGAGAAGTGGCGGTATGGCCCACCACCATATACACCCCCACTTCAACCACTGGTCTGTAGAAAAATTATGATCCAAGCTGTTGTAATATAAAAAAAATAATATGTGCAATGATATAATGCCTATGAACGACAGTTTGTCAAGTGTGTACTCCTTTAATCATTTACATGCATTGCTGGTAGAGAATAGAAGCGTGAACCAGCTACAATTTATGTTCTTTAATGTGCAAAACAGCTTCAAATTTCAGCTTTATAGTAACTCCAAACCAGGAGTGGAACTTTATTCTGTTTATGTATCTGAAAACTCTGTATAGTTACTTTGCATAGTAAAGGTACACCTATACATTTTATTGTTAGGAGTGAAATTGTAAAAACATATAAACAGATTACTGTATTGTATTTCCAACAAGGGTGATCTCTCTCACCTTAAAACCGAACATTTTAAAAAATGTATTAAAAGAAAAACTTCCATGTCCCTAAAACAAAGAGTGAAAAGCCGGAAACCTAGATTATTAAATTATAATTTTGCACAAATAGAGAATACCTTCATTCCAATTTAAAACCAACCTTCAACAGCAACAGTTTATGCTGAAAACAAGTTCTGCAATACAAATAGTAATATCTGTTTAAGTGTTAAATTAACATGTTTTATATGTTTAGGTAGCAATACTTTCCAAAAGCTGAATGTAGCATGTGGCCAGGGGCAAATTTAGCAAATTTAAGTCCTGGGGGCAAGACTTGACACAGCAGTGAATTTTAAAGGAACAATAATGCATGTGGCCCAGTGACCCAGCCCAAGGTAGCCCATTATGGGACTAGCCTGGGGGATAGATGCCCCCCAGCACAACCTGCCCCTGCATGTGGCCAATAACACAGATCTAAGGTATGTTGTGCCGTTCATACCTAGCTTTATGTCAAACAAGGATGTCTGGAGACTGTAGCATGCCAAGATACTATATATAGAGTTCAGCCACAGCAATTTCACAGTGTGGTTACTATTTTGAGAAGGTGCCTCATTTGCAGTCTCCCACAGCTTTTACTCATTGCGTGCGTTAAATTTATATTCGTCCTCTTTACATTTTCATGTATATGTAAATATTCTGTAACTCATGCTGTAACTGTGTACTATGTACTGACTTTATTATTAATATTTTTAATTTTATTAACCTTTTCCAGTACTATTGTTGAAACTGTCAGGATAATACTACAATTCTGTTTGTAGCACATTGGGACTTCAGGCCAGTATATGTCATATAAATAGCATCTTACCAGAATGACCATCTAAAATCTGTTCAGCTTCAACCTAAATATTGTTCTCATGGTAATTCTGCATGACAAAATGTTCTCTTCTCATATAAATTTAGCATTTCTCTCCAAGACAATAAAAATGAATCAAAATGTTATACTTGAAACAATATTTTACATTCTGTTTCAATATAATATACAATTAAATAGCCTCATTTTAACTGTATCAATGCATACTTTATGTGTGTATGTTTTAATCAAGAGTTCCGCATACGCTGCGCCTCATTGTACTTAAGGGTGGCCAATGAACCATACCTCACACAAGAGGTGAACATTCTCAGTTTTGCCAGGTTACCTCTAAACATTTGTTTATAGTTATACTTACAGTCTTCAGCATTGAAAATGGTTTGTATCCCAAGAATAGCTAATCACATCCTGTGGAGTGATCATTTTCATGGTGTATTCTTTACTCCCAACTTTATTTAACAATATTCCTTATAAAGTTAGGTCAAATACATTTTATCTTTAGATGATAATTTGCCTCATATATAACATTTTCGTTCAAAAGTATTAACTTCTCCTACTGCTCTCATTGTAACACTATAAAATCACATTCACTTACATTCCCATTACATTATACTGCCACTTCTAAATTTCCATTCCACCACTTGTAATTTACACTTCGACCATTGTGTACAGTTATAATGCATTCACAAGTTATTCTATTAAGAGATCATCAATGTTACCAGATAATAAGGGTCATTCTCTAAATGGAAACTTTGGTATGTGCAGGCAAAATATAGTGTTGTGCAAATGTAAAAATTAAAGTTTTATACAAAAACATAAGTGGACGTGCACGTTCCCCATCTGTGCAGACTGCTTGCAGCCGAGGACAACCCCTTAATTAATTACAAGTAAAGAGATATTGAAGCTATCTCTATCTCATTATGTATAAAATTGTACTTGGGGGGTGCAATAGGCTTCCTATTTAAAGTACATAAGCTTGTAGCCAAACCTCTACCACCCTTAAAGATGTGTAAAACCAAGTGGTTTTGTAGGGTAAAAAAGTAGCACGGCCACTTGCTAGATTGGGAACGTCCCGTAAATTTTGGGGGCAATAAAAGGTACATTTCTGCACCTAGACCACAATCAACATGGATGGACCAGTTCCTCCTATTAGAAGAAGCAAAATCTTCCACACGCCAGTTGACCCCCACTTGACACACTAAGTCATGTTGTTTTTCATTCAAACAGGCGCAGTAGTGTACAAACAGGCGCAGTAGTGTACAAACAGGTGCATAGTGTACAAACAGGTGCATAGTGTCACAAAAATGAACTTGCGCTGTAGGGCCAGCATTCAGTACCTGTAGTTATACTACATTTCGTAATGCTAAGACAAGAAGTACCTGGACTGCTAGTCACTAAATAACAATTTTTTTGGGTAGGAAAGTTAAATGTTTTTTAATTTTTTAAAATTTTTGATGAATGTAAATCATTTTATAGAACATTATGTGTTCTGTAATGTACATTTTATCATTTTCTAGTTACTGTAAACCTAGATTTTATTTTTATGATACAAGAGTACGCACATTTTTGAATATTGTTTATTCTATGATATTTAGTCATATAGTGACTGAGATCTAATATAACATTTTCATGTTCATGTATTGTAACAGTTATATTTGCTTTAAAATGAGCAAATCAGTCTCTTAATAGTAACCATTTGTGCAGTCTGTTTTTAACAAAAAAAACTGTTTCTTAAGTAAGAGTTGGATAGAACTTTGGACAATTGGCTTTCCTCATTTATATCAAATTGAAGCTAGAAATGAAGGGTCTTTTCTAGGAAGAACAATCTTAGATTTAAAGCTGCTTCAGTAAAAAAAAAGCACAATGTGATAGATTTATCAAACCTGCTAAAAATGTAAAGTGGAGTTTTGCTCATAGCAGCCAATCAGATTCTAGCAATTTTTTATTTAATACATTGTAGAAAATGATATCCAGAATCTTAATGGTTGCTGTGGGCAACACCTTCACTTTTCCTTTTTAGAATGTTTGCTAAAGATTCTTTGGAAATGCAAATATAATTGAACTTTCCAGTAACTGAATGACTTGTATTTATTTTCTTGATGCACAAAAAGCAAAAGGAAAAATGGGAAATTCTACAGTGGGGCTTCATTACCATTTGGCTGTTGAGAATAAGGCAGTATAGAATTATCCATATTATAATGTTTAAATTTTTATTGTAAAAATGCTACCCATGCCACAATTGGAGTGCTTATTTTTTCCCTGTTGTGGTTGGCATAATTTGGCATGGTCATCGGTCAACTCTTATTTTTCTATCCTCTTATTGATTTTACTTAATTGAGTGTTTTCATGTATTTTGCAATAGTCCATTAAAAAATAAACACACAAGAATAAAATATATTATCGGAATAGAAATATGTGTTTTAAATGTAATGTTACAAAGTTGTGTTGAAAAAAGACATAGGTCCATAAAGTTCAACTTTTCATCTAAAAAAACCTAGCTGATACAGAGTAAGATTAAAAAACCATAAAGCATAGTCCAAATCCCTCATAACCCCGCACTAGTCATCGGAATATTCCTTGGTTCAATATACTATATTGTGGTAATACTACCAGTAGCAATATAGATTATGTTTTCATAGGAAATTGTTCAATTGGTTTTTTTTTTCATATTTCAACAGTCTGCCAATACCCAGTTATTGTGGTAACCCATTCCACAGTTTCACAGCTCTTATACTAAAGAGTTTTGTTTTCTGTTGGAATAGGATTTAAGAACTTCATCCCTCATTTATAACTTTTATACTGATATATCTTTCAAACTAGCGTTGACAGACCATAGAAAAACATGCTGTAATGTACAGAATCAGACAGTGCTTGTGAGTCAAGGTTAGTAAGATGTATTGGCCCCAAGAACACACATGAACATCTTTGACCAAATAAGTCAAGACTGTGGGTCTAGAAATATTTTGCATACTAACCTCTAGTGGCTGGTGCAAATTACAAGCAATGCCTAATGTATGTATTGTCTAATCACAACATATCCTGGTGAAATGCGTAAGGAACAGATATCGGGGGGAGGGGGGTTCAAACTGCAGAGACTTGATGTAATATTTGTGATAATACTAGCAAATGGTCTTTATTTTGTACTATTTGTGAATCATTCTATTCTGGTGTAAGAATGAGACGTGCTGTTCCTATCCAAAATTGCTTTGTTTCCAACTCAGTTTTATTTTTTATGTTTTTCTTTGCCAAATCTCAAAAGAAAAACTTTTTTGAACAAATATTCATTTCAGATATCAAGTTACAGCACACAGAAACGCATTGTGATATTTTTATTTGTAATAAAAAAAGCAAACACAAAACAAAATCAAAGGCACGCGATATTTTAAAATGACTGTATATGAATACACCTATATGTATGTGATTGACAATAAAGGAAAACAACTCTTTGAACTGAGAAAGTAGTTTCACTGTGTATTATTTTACTAGAAATCAGCAGTGTATGTTTGTATAGTGTATTTGTTACTGTAATGATGGTGCACAGTTGTCAGAGTGTACAGGATGCACTTTATTAAATATCCATAATTACTGTAGGTCAATATGTAAAATCGAAACTATAATGAAACACACAGAAGTAGCAGAAGAGCACCAACCTACAACAAATGAGCTCATTTATAACTTTCATCAAGGATCTCCAACTTCTCCGGTCCATGTCTATCCATAGTCAACTAAATACTTTGGGGGGAAAAAAATTTGTCGATGCTCCAGAGATGAATTGCTGTATACCCGAGATGGGCATTGGTGTCTGCACATAGGAACGTGTAACTAAGCAATAAATGTGCACAAAGAAAATATACGTTTAGACTTGTTACATGACACTACATTAATCCAATTTAGAAATAAAACAAAGTTCTGAGACTCCATATGACCGAGTAGTTTACAGTTATTTCTTAACCATCAGATTTCAGGACTGTTGTTAGTAACATTTGTAAAGGGATTTACAGAGCTACTATGGTAAGTTTATATTTGGGTTTCTAACCAATATGGGTTGCTTAACCATGCCCCTTATGGTATGTGTAAAATTGTTTCCCTTGTGTTCTTTTATGTCTATATATTTTTAATACTCATTTGATTTTTTCATATTTTTCATTCAAGACCGTACAGGGTAAGACACCCCTTTATTCTGTCTGAGGTACCCAGAGATGTACATGTAGCACAGATTGAGAAACCCAAGTTTAGATGACTCACCCATAATCTGATTTCCAGTTTTTGGATGTAAAATTAGGAATTGTCTATTCCCCCCTACAAAGTAATACCTTAGGGACCCAGCACATTTTTAACCTAGTGGTATAACTTGCTTAGAACCTTGTGCAATATTTGTAGTGGTTCTCCCAACCTCCCTTATGATGTCACAGAGAGGTAGCGGTACAAGATATTACATGAATGCGTATGACATCGCAAAACAGTGCAAAAAAGTTATAAGTGAAACATAAATCAAAAATTTACCTGAAGCAACAATAAATAGAAAATAATCAACAAAAGCAGAGGAAAAACTCAAAGCAATAAATAACACTGTAAGATAAAGAAATCAATAAAATACTGATGACAAGCACACTACTTACAACTTTTGTATAGTTATAAATAAAAGCTTTATTTTTAAGAACAATATTGGTTGTACACGTATATTTTACATGTTGTTTTAGCAGGATGAAATTCTCCATACACACATTCCTATGCCTGGCTTTTATTTATATAGTCTATTGTATAAATTTAATATCTATAAGGTGTTTGTCAAATAGTGCAATGAGGAAAACCTTAGCTTTATATTAAAAATACAAATAAGTATGCTTTATAACTTAACAGAATTGTGTCCTATGGTTTAAAGCATCAGGTTCCAGCAAACATTGTATTAAAAGCTAAAAGCTTTTATGTTATTATGTAGTAAAGTGTTAGGAATATGTCTTATAAGTTAGGATTGGAACACGTAAAATGTCCTGACCTCTCTTATTTTTATCTGGAATAAAATATAATTTGTGCATACCTTATGTAATTGACAGCTCGCTGATTATTATTAACCAGAACAAGCTCTCTTAAGGGCTTAATTTGTGCTGGAATGCACAAGAAAACAGATCCAGCCAATTATTAGTATATTTAAAGATCATTTTAATGTCCTCCCAACATTGTTTATGTTTTATCTGAATTCCACTTATTTTGTGATGAACACATTATTCACCTGATATTGGTGTAAGAATTGACTACATCGTCTCCCTGTAGGGATTTATGGTTATATTATAGCCACTTGAATTCTCAATGCATTTTACATCATCAGCTATTTATATAGCTCCACCAATTCCGCAACGCTGTACAGAGAACTCACTCGCACCAGTCCCTGCCCCATTGGGGCTTACTGTCTAAATTTCCTTAGATACACACACATACAGACCAAGAGGGACTAAGGTCAATTTAATAGCAGCCAATTAACCTACTAGTAGCATGTTTTTGGAGTGTGTAAGGAAACCGGAGCACCCGGAGGAAACCCACGCAAACACGGGGACAACATACAAACTCCACACAGATAAAGCCATGGGTGGGAATACAACTCATGACCCCAGTGCTATGAGGCAGAAATGCTAACCACTAAGCCACCGTGTACTTAGCCTACAGTAAGCATGTTATACACAGAAGACAATGTATGGCAATACGTACAAACTTTTACTGAAGCATCAGGTCAGCGACTATAAATTGTATTAAAACAATTAACTTATTGGAAATGTTTTAGAGGCAGTACATCTGTTTTCACCTGCACCGTTTTATATACAACTATGTGTATCCATTATCAGTTTATTCCATTAGTTATCAATCTTGATTAAGACACTTCCTTTACTGAAAATATTATACGAAATACTGTAAATGCCTCATCAATGCTTCACCCTTATCCTCCTTTCCTAAATGCTTCCCCTTCTCCCCTTTTTCTTTTCTGTATCCTTTTTTTATTTTAAAATGTCAGTAAAAAGCTATTGAGTTAAAAATTTATATAAGATTATCATTTTTTTTTCAATAGTATCATTTTAGGAAAACTGATATAATTCTATAATTACATAAGGATTATGGGAGTGCAAATGACAACCAGTATTATTGAAGATAAAATATATAACTGCAGAAATACGTCATATTTTGTCTATTTATACCAATGGAAATTCATTCCTAACCCATTAATCCCAAACAATTCTCTTCTTCATATATTGTTACCAATGTTTCCTCCCTGGAATCCTGCTGAACCTTATCCAAGTCTGCAATGCCCAAACCATATGTCGGATGTTGCATGACATGTGGTCAATGCACTGTAATCATTACGTTTTATGGAGTAACAACTCCCACTAGCTCAATATCTCAATAATCGTTCAATGACCTAGCTGAGCATCCTCAATAAAAAACTAACAAGTCCTGTGAGTGGAAGATATATAGGCTGTATGAATTGACATTGCACACTCCTATCACATGGGTCTGACACAGTTACATGACTGTGGGAGCATAACGTCAACACAGGTCAAAATATATCTTAAATTAATTATTTCTGTAAATAAAATGTGGAGAGTCACCTATATAAGTCACTAGAGAAAGTTTATTTTTAAATAGGTGGCAATTTGTCTTAATCATTGCATTGATATATTTTGTTGCTGTATAGTGTCAAATAAAATCAGTCTGTTCTGAGAGTTATTTTTTCCATATTTTTTGTTTTGTTTTTTCCTTGTATTTGTGAGCTCTCCAACCTGTGTATGAAAGTAAGAGAGAAGAAAGCAGAACATAGATATTGTCTAACTAAAGCCTTGTTTCATTTCAGTCTTCTTGAATACTTCATGGCTGCTCTCACTGTATATACACCTAACTCAGTGATGGGCAACAGACGGCCCTCCGAGCCTTCACCAGTGGCCCCAGCTCCTTCCTGCTTTATTGACTTTTAACACTTGATTAAAATGGCTGCTAATATGTTATTACATATAGATTAAAAGTATTGTGTTAACTTATTACTATTATTAATTGCAATGTACGTTCGCTTTGAAGCTTAGAGGGCTTCCCATCTGAAGTGTATTAAGTTGCCTATCATTACGTTTATCACACTGACATACTACTCATTGTTTTTCATTCCAGTTGAATGAAAATTAGCAATTACACATGAATGGATTTCTGTATAATACAGTGTAAAACACAGTTTACTATGTTACTATCAAAACATCAAATAATGTTAGACTAACCTTGACAAAAGTCATCATAAAGTTAAACATTTTACAGCATTTACTGCTTTTAATACTTTTCCAATAAGCAATTTGAATTTAATATAATATGTAGTCTTGACCGGATGCTTCTGTCTTCTGTGTACTGAATTGTAAGTCCAAGCATCAGAAGTGGTACCTTTACTCTGGAATATATTATTGTAGTGGATATATTTGACAATGCTTTAACATTTGAAAGTGTGAATAAGCCTTATAATTAATAGAATAATGAAGACTAATACAAGATAAAATGCTTCCAAATTCACTTACCCCTGCATAAAAATATTTCGGTTTTGGGTGGAATTACAAGTGTCAGAGAAAAGGCAAGTATAAGTGCTGTAATGCCATACATGGCCATACTGTGGCTATGCAGAACCTTATTTATAATACTTCCATTACTTATTTATTGTATACATGGACTTGTAAGCTGTTCTAAAAACATAAGACCTCCTTACACACAGCTCTGCAAAAATAGGGTGTCTACCCTCAACAAATCTGGAACTCACTGTGCAGTCTGGTACCTGGCTACAGGTAACAAATGGGGTTCCAGGACGTGGGTACTCCCTGATTCTCTGCACATAGGGGCCAAAAAAAACCTTTTTAGACACATTATACATTATATATATTGATTTGCTTAATAATGTGTGGGATTGGCATTATACTGTGTGTATTCTATGCATCTATGGCAGGACGAGTGCAGCACAGGCCAGGCGGGCGTGACCAAGTGAACCTATAGGAAGTCAGTTTCCCTACCCACAATCTGTTCCAGAGCCCCATGCGTCCCCCCGAACCTCCCCCCCCCCCCAATATTCCCAATTGCCGTGCTCACTTCTCTCAGCAAACCTTGGCAAACCTGTCTCACCCCATACTTTTTTAACAACTAAATGTGCTTGACTACATACTGAAGTTTGAACCAAAAATTATAGTAGGCTACTTAAATTTTGAAGAATAACACTAAACAATGTTTATAAAAAAAAAAAAGCCTTGTTCTATGAAAAGTCACGCACGGTAATTATTGTAAGCTTACACGATGAACCAATTGATCTTTATCTGCTTGTCATCCTCCTTGTTTGTAGGAAAATATATCATTACTTCTTTACGATACTCGAAGGGTTGCTAAAATATATTTTCTTCCACTGGGTGTTTGTGATTCTGACAACCAGGCGGCTCATTACAGGCTTACTGACCTTATCTATCTAACACAACTTTGATGCCTTTTCTAAAAGGTTTGTGGCAAAAGTTTAATGTTTATAATTTTATACAATTACAAGTATGCATTTTTCAATTGTACCGTGTCAAGTATCTATAAGGCAAGAGCAGCCAAGGTTTTCACGGTACATAAATGACTACAGTATTTCTGATTTGATTCGAATGGAACTTAATTGTAATTAACTGTTATTACAGGTTTGGACGCTACAGAAACCGGTAGTAGTACTGTACACTAGCAAAGCTTGAGTATGATTGACATTCTGCTAGTAATACAACACTGTAGTTCACCCTTCTACATACAACACTGATTTCCAATAGTGAAACTATGGAAGAAAATGATCAATTTAGCAAGCTGAACTGCCAAACGGCACTGACTCCAGTGTGTGAAATGTCCCTCATCTTCATCATCATCATCATCATCATCAAACAGATTTTTTTTTTAATACAGATACAAGAATGGCATATTATACAAAAAGATCCAGGCATGACCAGTCTTGCTATAATGCTTTATAAAATTCTGTACACTTTCTTTTGGTCATAGGCAATTGGTTGGCACTAACATCAAAGCCACAAATTTTCATCCTATATTGTTTGTTTCTCAGTTCATTCCCTGTCAACACAGGAACAGTAACAATTGATATACAAAATAAGCCGATGGTAGCACAATGCGCAAAAATATCGTATTATGTTTAAGTGCAAGGGTATATAGACTTCATATAAAGCTTGACTGCGACAACATATCAATTTGCCATTTTAAATACAATACTTGCATTATTATAATTCTTGGAATACAATTCTCTTTTTTTTAATAAGATAACACTTTTTTAAATCTATGTACACACATCCAGTTGTAACACTTGACAGTAGCATTATGGAGCATGTAATAATATAACAGACTCTGTTAGGTGGATACTGCTTATGATGTTGATTAATCTAATCTCCTTCTTCCCTAGAAGGTAGCAAGTAATATGAGTGCTAACCTCAGTCAGGTGACCAGCCACCTGAATACCCTCCCATGACGGTTCTACAGCTACATCTCACTGTCCAACATACTTTGGCCCACTTCACTGAATCCATATTGTGTTCCCTCTCTCTGGTCTACGAGGCTCCACTGTTAGGTCTCCAAATGTGGAGAAAAACTGCTCCATCTCCTTCTGCAACATGTCATTTCTTTTCTCAGCGTCCTCCTTTGCACGTTCCGCATTCCTCATTTTAATTTCCACCATTGTGTACTTCTTTTTCTCTTGTTCCAGTTCCTCATGCAGGCCAAGAACTTCTGTCTCCAGAGTTAGGTTTCTTTGTTCAAGGCTGAGGAGACATCGATGAAGGTCAGTAAAGTAGAGAAAGAAATATTGTAACATAATATGGTGAAATTGTTGACGTTTGCTTTTTTTTTTTTTTCATTTTGGTCAATATGGTCTAAATTAATCATAACTTTAGTCAATTCCAAATCATATTTACAAATGTATACTTGGATTTTTACAATAATTTGATATATATTGTATATTAAGGTATATATATATATCCTTACACATACACTGAGAAAAACTGACATATCCTTTAACACTATATTGTAAGAAAGGTCAAGAGGGTACAAAAGGAAAAGTAGAAGATAGAAAATATAAAAAGGTAAATTATTAATAAAAATATGAACACTGTGCAAAAAGGAAAGAAATGATAAGAAACCTTGTTACAGATTGGCGTATAAAAAAGAAAAATACAAAGTAAACTCAGATAAAATTGAATAGTCCTAATACATAAGATCAGATATAAGATCATACTTCTGATAATTTTGGAAGTATTACATATTTTGCAGCATTATTACTTCATTCGTTTGAATATTTTGTTCCTTTCCAAGCTGCAGGCTTTATGGCGAGTTAGCTGGAGGCAGTCTCCTAAAAATTTAATTGTTTTCACCAATGCTCCATCTCAGCAATACATTTATAACATACATCACAGGCAATTGGGAAACACAACTCAACACGTATTCAGCTACTCCGGCCATGTACAGATATACTACATGTGTGTGATATCTCAAGCCATGCACACATGTCACATAACAGGCACCAGAATGGATGGAGAACACTGTAGCTGTCCTTCCCAATTCTGGCAGGCAGCCCTTCTTGCCCTTCACTATTTTAGTTTGCTCTTTGTGGCTCTCCTCCCTGTACCACACTTCAAGTACTTGGTAATGCATTGTCATTGCTAACACTCCCATTCTTGTGCACCACTCTTTGTCCAGGGTACAACATAGTTAATATAAATCATCTATTATTAACTAATGATTGAACACACTAACACTAAAAATATTTTATTTTGTTTAATTTTCAATGTACAAGAACAACAAATAGCATATTCCTAACACCCGTTTATCTACCTGATAACTCTTATCTAATACCTCCTAAACATTAAAAATAAATACTCTAACCATTAATTGTAGTTTTACTCATCTATCTCTGTCAATGAAGTGTTTTGTTGTATCCCTACCTGGCAATGTTACTCACTGCTTCTGAATAATACTCTTGAGTCTGATTGTCACTTTTGACACAGATGATTATTGTTTTCTAAGCCTAGCTCTTTGGTTTAGAAACCATGGCCAAATTTTATTCATCCACTTCTTTAGTGTCTCATTTCAGCCGTATGTTCCTGACACCAATTTTACTGGTGGTAATCGAGTTATCGGTGCTGTAAACACTGACACTGTTTACTCCTACATAATTGTTCCGATAATGAACAGAGCGACATAGAAAAAATAACTACTTGCCAGTAAAGAGACACAGAGGAAATCCGATGACAGGATATCGCGAAACTTCCAATTGACGTCAGTTGTGTGCGCGACATGGAAATTTCGGCTTTTAAAGCGACAACGCACGGACCCAGGTAAGTATTATTTTTACGTTAGGGGTTAGGGGTTAGGGTTAGAGGTTAGGGTTAGGAGTTAGGTTTAGGGTTAGGAATAAATTAATATAACCATAGTCCGTGCGTTGCCGCTTTAAAAAGAAAAAAAAAGTTGCGCACAGAACTGGCGTCATTTTGAAGTGCCGCGATGTCCTCTCATCGGATTTCCTTTGTGTCTTTTTACTGGTAAGTAGTTATTTTTTCTATGTCGTTCTGTTCATTATTGAAATAATATAAATAATTATAAATATAAAGGGCAATGATAATACCTTTTTATTCTTGTCTCATACTCCAATTTCTGTTTAGACATTTCCTGCTTTAAACTGGATACAAGGCTGTGCAGTGCACTGTGATTGCTTGTGTTGCTCACTACAAAAGTCTCACTGTTGTCACTGCTGCTGGTAGCCCTGCTGCTGCGACCCCCTGCACTCCTCCTGTCAAATTTGGTCTCAAAGTCTGCTGGATTGGTAATATCCTCGTTCGTCGGCCCATCTAAAACAGGATCTTCGAAGTTCCCACCATAAAAGTCCTGCTCTGCACAAGTTGTTGTAGAAGAGCGGCAAGAGTTGGAGTTTTCAGGCAGGGATATTTCACACGATGACGTAGACCATGTTGCACTGTCTATGCTTTGCTTGTCATCAGAGTTCATCATGGAAAACTGCTGGTGGACGTTATCGTACGTAGACAACCTGTGCTGTTGCACTGAATCACTTGTCGAGTCCTTTTGTTTGTTATCTCTTAATGTCACGTAACCATTGGGCAGCCAGCTTGTGGTCCGACTGTTCAAAGCATTGCTCATTGTGTCTGTGCTGGACACGCCCATTTTTACAGCACCGTTTTGTACACTGTGAGTCCCCATTTTGGTTCCTGAACTTTTCAGAGAAGAAGTTCTCCTGGCCTGTAATGTACCGTTAGGTAATGAATGATGCTTATCGTGGACTTCCACTGAGCTGCTGAAAGACCCATTTGTGACAATTCCACTCCCCTTATTAAATGCTGGGTTTTTCTTCACCATTAGTGGTGGACTTCGGGTAACATCCAGTTTGTGAATGCTGTTCCTGGGGCTGCTGGATTTACTTCCTGAGAGTGCGGTGGGGGAGCCATTGTCAACACTGGACCTTTGTGGAGAATCGGATTTCTCCCAGGAGCAACGCCTCACTGCTATATCCTTTGTGTTATTGTTCTCTTTGTTTTGTATTTGGCCTAAAATCATTTTCTTCTGCAGGTCATTATTGTTGTTGCTTAGCTCTTGTCCAATCTGAACTTGAACATCGGCATCTTTGGGGAAAAGTATTTCATGTTCACTTATCATCACTGCCATTAACTGCTGCACCATAACAGTGCCTGCAAAATAACGAAAACACGTCTGGTTACACACAGTATAACATCTGTGGCCACAGATAACTATCAGCACTTTATGCATTGCTACATACTTTATTTTTGTCTACATCATTGGTGAGTCCACACACGGCATATGAACAACAGTGATTTTATCCTCCAACAAGAAATACATACAGGAATTTTAAAAGTTTGAAAGAAAACCAGACTATAAATGAAGGTGGTGACTGGTTTAATCTGTAAAGAAAGGTTAATGTTTATGAATGTAGAGTGTTTATATTACAAACTGCTGTCTTAAACCAACAAGTTAACTCATGCAAAAGTCCAAACTACATTGCTTAGTGTGCAGCTTATTGCTTGGTCAATCCAAAATGAACAAGGTCAGACTTTTAGACTGGAGGTAACTGTACATCAGAACAGAGAGAGTTGAGTTTCTATAGAGGCAGAGATTAGACATTGTCCACTGCTGTGATTTTACATTGGCAGATGCATTGGTGTTCAGTAGGTTTCTATGAATAAATGAATAAATAAATAATTTGAGATTAGTTTTAGGGAAAATAATTAAGAAAGGTGTCTGGCACCAATGTTCTTCCCTACGGTGTGCTGTCAGCATCCCTACTCTATTTGTTTCAATTAATATCAAAACATGGATTTTAAAGGGTTGGTTCTTCAGATAATTTAAATTTTAGTACCCACTAAGGAGAGGGCAGTCTCCATCGCAACTCCAGGACATTATGCATACACTTTGTTTTCATGTCTGCATTTATTTTGTCTGCCTTGTATGTCCCTGTTTTATGTATGTCCTGTTTTCCCTACTGTACGGCACTGCGGAGCACTGTGGTGCTTTACAAGTCTATGATAATAATAATAATAATAATAATAATAATAATAATAATAATAATACTGCTGTGCATCAAATTTTGCAGTAATTTCCCACTGATCCCCCTCTCTGATAAAAGTAGCTTTTATTGACCACAAGTTGTTTATCTAATATGACATTTATATTGATTTATTTGTCTGCTACCAAACCAAATAATTAAAGGTATAAAAACAACTTTGGATGAAAGAAGTCTATTGCTGTATTTTACAGAGTCTAGCCCTGGACTTTAGTATCAAAATTGCAGGCATTCAATTTTAAAGAGGGTGGTATGCTATTGGACACAGTCTGATCATGTGACATTCTCCGGCTCCCATGCTGCCCTCTTTGGCTTGATAAACCTTACAGATTTAAACGGAATCTGAGTGATGTGATGAGTGTCTTTTAAGTCCTGAATGATAAATGCAAATTCCAGTAAAACATTTTGTTCAGCTACAAAGTTTGAAAAAGTGGAGATGTTGCCTATAGCAACCAATCAGATTCTAGTTTTCATTTATTTAGTACATTCTACAAAATGACAACTAGAATCTGATTGGTTGCTATAAGCAACATCTCCACTTTTAAAAACCCGCAGTTTAGTAAATATACCCCTAAGAGTCTGAGTGTCCTAGATTATCTACATTTAATTGAACAACAGCAGCTGGTGTAGAATCCATTATGTTCATAATGGTAATGGCACAATAGAGGTGCATGGTACCACTTCTACAACACTATATATAATTATTCCATGATAGACAGTGTGTAACACCTGTGCCTGGGTCTGATACTTGAACACCATCAAGAAACAAGACAGGTGAGATAATACTTCGGATGCTGAAATGACTACAAGAAACTGTTGCTGCAAGGCTATGATACCACAAATAGAGGTGAGCGTAATATACCAAGCTGTTCAACAGAATATTTACTTAATTCTACATTTGGCTTATTATACCTAAACTGTACCACAAAGCAGTATGAATTAATAATGTTGTCATCCCATATTTACTTATAGGCTCTAAAATACAACAAAATGTGGAATTTCCAAATACAGTTCAGAATTGGTATTCGGTATTATAAGCAAAACCTGAACTCCAATATTGTATTGCTTGAACTTTTCAACTTTGCAAACTGGCCTGATCCCAGAGCCGGATTAAGTGGGGGTAGGGGAGCCTGTGTCATGGGGCCCCCCGGACCACGTGACAATGTCTCTCCGGGAACAGTTGCTACCAAGGCTTCCACACTACTGTTAACATACACAAAATAAGTTGTCTCCAACCACAAAAATAATCCTTCCCATCAGCTCATTGGAAATTATCTGTAATCACTGCATATAAGTTTTGTTTATATTTAAGCATTAAGTACTGATTTAAAAACTGATTACTTATCTTACCTTCCATTATTGTCATTGGATCCTCCACCTTGGGGCGTAAGATGTTGGGACCAAATACTGTAGCCAGGTTCTGTACGCTCATTTTATTCACTCCAGAATAAGACTGAACTTCATCCAGGAACCTGTCATACATATTGAACAAATACAGTTAGTTGAAAACAGAAAGGAACATTACATCGATTTATTACAACTTAGTGACTCTGACTGATCCTCACTGAATCTCACTGAACAAATCTCTGTGTTGTATTTGTACCTACACCAGGCCTGTCATATAACTTATTATACTTTTTAGAAAAATAAAATAAAATAAAAAGGTAAATAGGGGACATGAAAAGAGAATATTTAATCATTCACATCAGCCCCTGTCCCAGTGGAGTTTACAATCTATATTCCCAAAACCATGGGCACAAACGTGAGGGTGTTTTTCATCAGAAAACAATTAGCCTACCAGTATGTCTTTGGAGTGTGAGAGGAATCCGGTGCACCCAGAGAATACCCACATAAACACAAGGAGAACATATAAATTCCACCTCTGGTCAGAATCAAAGCCATAAACCCAGCACTTAGGTCTATTAGCTAACCCAGCACCTTTTTATGTAGCATTATTTATATTGGAAGGTAAAGTATCCAAGTCCATTAGCAACAATAGGCTAGGGGACCTAAAATGTATAAAATCTACATATATCCGTTAAAATTCTTTAAGTGCAATATTTGACAAAAATGATAAACAGGCAGATGAAGTAAGCAGATTTTACTTTTAATCCACAATGTTTTTTTTGTATAACATTTCAAATATAGCTCATGCGTGAGTGCTGGTACCCGAAGATATTTTTGCTGCTATGCTAACTGCTAGAAACACCTTCTCCCAGCGCCATCTATGTTTAGAAGGTACGATGTATAGTTAATGACCAGTCACAAATGAAAATCATTCCAAAAATACAAAATAACCATTCTGCTCATTACATTATTTCTTATCCACAGCTTGTAATTTGTAAATCCAAAATGTTTTTGCAGTATAGAGTTCAGTAGGTTTATCCCCACTTTTCACCAATAGGCCCATTTACTAAACAGCGGCAGTAACAATGAATTCCTACTGCCGCTGCTATTGCCACTATCTCTGGGAATATGCATTACCAACCAGACCGAGCATGCTCAGTGGAACTGACAGCCAAGACTTGGAATTTCAATTCCACTAAAAATAATAAAAAAAATATATATAATAAAATAAATAATTAAAAAATAGATAAACAAATAGTTGACAAATAAAAATATGTATGATTAAAATATGCTATATACAAATAGTAAAGCATTTTTTCATTCATTTTATTCTGTTATCGCCATCCTGAGTTGAATTGCAGCAGCGCTCGTACTGCCACAATCCTTTATAAATAGTCAAAACCGAGCAAATCTTATCCCTTGTCGGGGCTTCGTAGGCAATAGCCGGCGAAAACACTCATTGTTGCCAGCCATAGAGCTTTTCGCAATTTGATAAACAGACCAATAACTGTCAGTGTTGCAAAATTGGGCACAGAGCTTTATTTAATAATTTGATGTCTATTTGATATTAAATTTATGCCACCTGAAGCATTTCTTCATAGGACCATCTGTTTTGCCCATGTGTAATCTGCTGATTCACATTTATTGTTAAGGCTGTCTGGGAAGGCAGATAATTACAGGTAAGTTAAAAAACACAGATCCTCTCTTTTTGGTGGATTTAATTCTTCTGTTAAAGGAGCAAGGTGAAGCACTAGTCACACTCACACATGCTTCACAATCAATCTGCCTGTACCTATGGGGTTTAAAGTCACTGCATGTAGGTGATTTAGCATCACTTTGTCCTCTGGCAGTTAAAGTCTGAGGTGCCAAGAACCACTATCCTTTACAGTAACCCTTGTCACAATGCAAGAGCACTGACATTAAAGATTTCTGAAAAAAAACACTTTATTTCTATGCCCTGGCTTTTTATCTAGGTGAGGAGAAGGATCTTTATAATGCTGATTATGAGATTGGTGCTGTATGGAAACCTATAGATATAATTTATTTTCACCTTTCACATTTTATTTGTCACTTTGCACATTTTTTGTTTGATCTTTTTGTTGTTTCATGGATTGTTTCCATTATGGGTGTCGTAGTCTTCTCACCATCCTGTCCCTTCTCTAAACTGACTCTTCCCTAATTGCTTGATTGTGGTTTGAGATTGGTTCTATTACTCCTCCCACGAGGAGCCAGGGGAAACATGCCTGCAAGGATCAGACGTGGAGCTCAGTCTACAGGGAGAAGGAACCTTAGGAAAATATTTTCCTAGGTGAAAGAGCAGTTTTAACTCACAATGCTTATTTTCCAATAATCCAGGTGCACCGAAATTAGCAGGGTTATAACAAAGGAAACAGGTTCCTATAAATGTTCCACTTTATTTAGGGCCTAAAAGGAAAATATAGAGAGAACTTTCTGTCCTGAGCAAACTTCAGTCCATGTGGGATTTCTGGCCTTTCATTTAAAAAGTAATGGGAGGTTTAGGAAATATAAGGAAAAAAAAAAAGAGAAAGATAGCCATTCTGTTCAGTTGTTCAACTAACACCAACATCAAGCTAGGTTTGAAAATAATCTCAAAATATAATCATAGTTAAGTTTATATAAACAACAGTTTGGAATGTATTTGTTAGCTCGTTAATGTTTAATGTGTTTGGGGAACCTTTAGGCACTGGCATATAATCTGTAATAGCACCAGTGACAGCAAAGGTAAGGATATGCTTCCCCAGGAAATTATAGGAGGAGGATTGTAACAAAAATAAATTTAATTATAGCCATTTTGTTTTTGTTTATTCAATACATTGAAAAAATAATCACATTTAAATTCACATAATGGGCCTCATTTAGAATAAAAAGAAAAGCAATAAAAGGTGCAAATTTGTTCCTGGACAAACCTTGATGCACTACAAGGGGTGCAAGTGTATTTTATTTGTTGTTGCATGAAGGAAAAAATACTACCTGTGTTTGCATATAGCACCGCAATACTGGACAGCTTAATTTTTGGGATTTAGACCCCCTCCCAACTCTAAATATGTCCACAAATTTTAAATCCCCACCCCCACAGCAGTTTTGTCAAGAAGCAAATTTGCACCTTTTGGCTTTGTTCCTAAATCTACATGAAGCCGTTTATAAACTTATATTACATTTGGAATTCCCCTTTAATTGTACATATAGCATGACACTAAAGCCTTACCTACAAATGTACTTCAGTAGATTGTAATTGACTGGAGGGAGACTTTTCACTTGTTTCACTAATTCTGCCACACCCTGTAAATGAAAATACACATTATTATAACGAACGTTATAAACATAAATCACAAAAGTGTATAAATTGGCTACTAGAGGTGGGAGCGCTAAGGATTTCCTCACTTTATACTCCTTTTTAAATCTTTGCATTAATTCTTTAGAAAAATTCTGGAAACAACCTGCAATTACATTGCAAACACATTTACTTATAAATGCTGTTTTATTTATTTTTCTATGTAGCCTAAAGCATAAAATTGCTGATATAGTATATAAAGGATTCCTGCAAAACTATACACTATGGAAATTGTATAACATATATATTTAGACTTTAAAACAGTTATGAACCCCTATTTACTATCAGTTCCCACCCCCGAGTGTGGCACATTGTGGTAGTCTTCTATTATCTTATCACAGCTACAACTCAGCCCTGAATCACAGAAGAAGGAGCAGAGCACTTTCTGTGTTAGGAAACATCTCTTGCCCTAAGACTTCAGACTACTAGGGTGGATTTGTATTGGATAAGGCACCAGGTAGGATGACCACATGACCTGATCAACCATGTGCTGTTTAAAACACGCTTGCAATACTGTGAAGTTTTATTCTCCCATCTAAATCCAAGTGTCCACTGCTTAAATTTTCTGTTCCTGTAGTTCAGAACTGAGCAGTGGCTTCAGCCAGGCATAGATGGAGGTACCAAAGGCAGCAGGACAGTGAGGACGCAAATCAATGTGCTACACTGGGGAAGGAGAACATTCCACGGTGGCTCAGTGGTTAGCACTTCTTCCTCACAGCGCTGGGGTCATGAGTTCAATTCCCGACCATGACCTTATCTGTGTGGAGTTTGTATGTTTTCCCTGTGTTTGCGTGGGTTTCCTCCGGGTGCTCCAGTTTCCTCCCACACGCCAAAAAAACCCCAACATACTGGTAGGTTAATTGGCTCCTATTAAAAATTGACCCTAGTCTCTCTTTCTCTCTTTCTGTCTGGGTGTGTATGTTAAGGAATTTAGACTGTAAGCTCCAATGGGGCAGGGACTGATGTGAATGAGTTCTCTGTACAGCGCTGCGGAATCAGCGGCGCTATATAAATAAATGATGATGATAATGGTTATCAACAGGTAGGTTGTCCAAAGGTAGCCAGCTCCTTAAAGGGTCATGTCCTTGACTTCTGTGCTTTACCATTCAGAAAAACACAGCATACTGGATGCTCCAGTAGAAACGCTTAAAATTGAATGGGAAATGCTTTGTTCTGGTAATAATGAAATGTTATCGCTATTCAACAGCTGAATCACTCTTATGACACGAGGTACCAGTATTTTCTTTTTGCAATGTATACATGCCTGAAAACATGTTAAAATTTATGACAAAATAGATTTCAACTTTGGAATCCCTGTCCCCCACAAAAACTTACCCCTATCAGTGACAAAATGCAGAGTTGCATGGTACAGCTAACGTGAGATACAATATTGCCATTACATATTGGCAATTTCTCCTGGCATAAATAAATGAAGAGTAGGAAAATGTTTTAATAATTTAAGAGATAATATACCAGTCATCCACTACTTACAGATTCCTCTTCTTTACTGAGCTGTTTTGCACATGAGAGAAAATCCTCATACTTTGAATATGGGATGACAGGCTCTGGCAGTTCTCGCAGGTACAGCTTCAGAAGTGAGGCGACTGTGTGGACATCTGTATTACTGTAGATAACAGAAAAATAGGATGTGGTTAATGTTTGTAAAGCTGGTCTACTGAAGCATCAATCTGTAAATCCATAGTATACTTTCCAAGCTCTGTCACAGATTAATATATCATTGCTCTACAACTGCAAACAAAACCCCTTTTCCATTTTCCTTTTGTCTGCATTTCCACTCACGTCAAATGAAATACATTTGTATATTAGTCATTTCTCAACTGACAGACGCACTGCATGAAGTTTGAATAGCTTCTTTAATATTACAAAGGCAGCTGAGAAAGCAAAATAATAAATCACAATCTGGTGTTGTATTATGTCTTTCATTCTAGTCTGATTTACCTTATAAATAAAGATGAGGACTGATGCAACTATAGTACACATATCAGCAAGCTGCCCCCAATTTGCCCATACTGGCTTTTAAACAATTTTCCAATTTGACTCCTTCCACCACATTGTACAAAATGCTCAGCTCCTGAAATTCCCACCTAATTTAAGTAAAAGAAGTTTGGGAGTAAATCACTTTGTACTGGGTAGAAGGGTTCATATTGTAAATCTGATAATTAGTTCTGTATGCTGGAATATGTGTATGTGTAGGTTATTCCTCTATATGCTGTATACATTGAGACTTAATGAGTCAGAGTGTAAATTGTATTTTCATTAATGATGGATAGGGGCGATCACCCACCCTTGTAGCATGGGCCTGTCCCCCTTCACTCCTGGTAGGGGCAGCTACCAGGAGTGAAGGGGGACAGGCCCCTTTAATCAAGCGACCCTGCCCCTTTTAAAAAAAACATCTAGATCCACCCTTGACCCTAAGGGCCCTAGGTGACTCAACTTATGACAAATGGATGTGCCAAGTACACTTGCGATCACATGTCACCAACTGCACCTATGGTATCTGGACCCCTACCTAACTTGCTATCAAGTTGGGATTTTCTGAGTGGAGTACAGTAAGCCGGACCCCAGCACTGTAGTGTCCAAATCTTCCGTGCAGATGTGTGCAGTGTCTGGAGGTCCCAGGTGGATCAGTAGCTCTTCAAGCCTCTCGCTGATTTGTATATTAAATCATTAGAGATGTTCACAGCACTTCATGAACCCAAAACCTCTAAAGAAAGCGGATGTCATGTGTAAGTTTTGGGTGTAAGTACCCAAAACTTACACTAGCAATAGTGTCACTCTGCAATGTAGCTGCCAATAGAAATGTGAGATGTAGTTGTATTCTTGTACAGTGTAGCTGGCAAACGAGTCTGCAAAATGGGGCTCTCGTCAGAATAATAATGAGATCACTATGCTGGTATAAAAGGATACAGGTCTAATCAGTGAGGGAACATAAACATTAACCTACCTAGGGCTACAATTGTACATTTCTGCCTTGCTCTGCCCTGGTAGTAACTTATGTCCTCTAGCCTGCATTTCATTGACTTGTAAAATGTTTATTTCATAGCCATTTATAACTGGATATAAACAACATACTTTTTTTTATCTTCTTGGAAAGACAAAGAGAACATAGACTATCCCAGCACAAACCACAGAAATGGAGGCCACTACTTATTGGATGGGGTATAACAAAGTGATGGATATCTACTATATAAATGCCTAGTGGCGTGTGTGGAAGAAAAAAAAAAACCAAGCTGCAGCGCCACCTGCTGGGCAGAGTTATACACTGACCTATATATTTCTTGAAGGAGAAGTGACAGTTGGGAGTGGTTGGTGGTTGCCGGGGGTGACAGTGGGGAGTTTTTAACACCTTAAGTAGCTTGATGAAGGATGTGGCGATTAAGATGAAGGATGAGGTGATGGAGAAAAATGATGAGGTGGTGACATGTGGACAAAACCACGTTAAAAAAGGGCGCTTGCGTCGGGAAGTAACGCTCTTCCCCTGAGGAGGCCTGGGCTATGGCCCAAATGCATGACAAGAACCTTTTTAACACCTTAAGTAGCTTGATTTGACTAGAATGCATGAGTATCATGCACGGGTTAACTTGTACAAGAATATGATTCTTTAAAATATGTATCCTAAATTTATTTACAAGTATCAAGTTAGTTATATTGACATAATACACATTTAGTACTCTCTATATCCATTTCAGTATTTTGTAAAGGTCAAACATGAAACACATAAAATTGTATAAAACTACCACTAGGTGGCAGAATGTACCAGCAGCACAAAAAGTGAAGAATATATTCATACAAGAGTCTCAAAAAAGGTTACATAGAAGATTACCGTAAGGATGACAAATTAACATTTTATCCCTATGAAATATGGCTATTGTACCAAACTTCATGTTTCCTTTTAATGTGTTTATTCAAAACTCAACATAGCATCAGTACAAAGACATATACAAATAGAAACTAAAAGCAATAATATGATCAATCAGATTACTTCATGACAATTACAATAAAATAATCAGATAGATGAATTTTTGTCCTGAGCAAATTTTAGCCCAGTTTTAGGAAAAATAAGGAAAAAAAAAGAAAAAGGCAGCCATTTTGTTCTGTTGTGCTGCACTGTCTGGATGAAGAAAATCCCATCTCCATAATACTAACCTCAAGCTAATTTTGAAAACAATCTCAAAATCTAATCATAGTTATGTACACAAGGGTTTGGAATGTATTTATTGGCTCATTAAGGTGCTATTATCCATGGGAAATCTTTAGGCACTGGCTCATCAGCTGTAATAGCACCAGTGACAGCAATGGTAAGGATGTGTATCCCCAAGAAATGACAGGAGAAGGATTGTAACAAAAATAAATATAAATATAGCCATTTTGTTTTTGTTTATTCAATACATTGAGAAAATAATCACATTTAAATTCACATAATGGGCCTCATTTAGAGTTAAGAGAAAAGCAATAAATGGTGCAAATTTGTTTCTGGACAAACCATGTTGCACTACAAGGGGTACAAATGTTTTTTTGGCATGAAGGGAAAGAAACTACCTGTGTCTGTATATAGCACAACAATCAGGGGTGGGCTGCCCTCCGGGCCGGACAAAAAATATATTATTTTGGGCTGCCTGGTCCCTATTTTGGTCTGCCTAGTTACTATAGCCTACCTCCCACATAATCCCTATGTGGGAGGTAGGCTATTAATTTAATTGAGGAGTGCAGGTGGGGGCTAATTATTGGGTGCTATTTTATTTGTGGGATGATGGTGGAGCAATTTAATTTAATAGTGGGTCCTATGAATTTAAGATGGAGTGATTGGACCTTTAATTTCATGCTGGGGGGAGAGCTATTTATTGATTGTGTGGCTGTTTGGGGAGAATGAGGTCTGTTTATTTAATGTGATTATGAATTATTTAATGCCTGGGATTGTTGTGGGAAATGGTTATATTTGTTAAACGTAAATGCTAGTTAAATTATTAATGGGGCTGTTTGGAGGGAGGGAAATAGGTCTTTTTATTAAATGCATATCATATTAATTTAATCTTGGGGCTAGTTGGAGGGAAACAGATCTATGTATCAAATGTGAATACATTTATTTTAATGTTGGGGCTGGAGGGAGGCCTAATTATAAAACGTGGGTTCTATTTTGATTTAACATCGGGGCTGGTTGGAGTTTTCAAAATTTCATGTACCCATTTTTTTTCTAAATAGGGCCCCCAACATTCCAGCATCCAGACAAGCAGCAACTGATCTAAAGACAACAGCAGACACAGGTGGTGAAATTGACAAGAACAGGTAGGAGAGAGCAAGACAGTCTGCCAACTATCCTGAATCTGATGGGACAGTCCCGAATTTGGGTGACTCTCACTTAGTCAGTATTTGGTCTTACTGAAAGGACAGTTGGGAGGTATGTCTTGCTTCACACTTACCCGTGAAGGCAGAGCTGTGTGCACCTAACAGTAGTGCACACAGTATTTCCTGTGTATTTGTCTAAAATGATAACCATGTTACATCATAGGGGCCCCCCTGTCTAAAGTACCCCGGGCCCCCCAGAGCCTTAATCCAGCTCTGGGCCAGGGTATCAGATTGACACCTAGTGCTCTGCTACTCCTCCCAGTAGCAACCCTCATATTTGTTTTAGGTTAACCCTAAAACAAATAATAACTCTATTAGTATATAGTGTGAAGCAAAAAAACAAGTCCTTTTGCTGGCAAATACATCAGTGGGTATATTTACTAAACTGCGGGTTTAAAAAAGTGGAGATGTTGCCTATAGCAACCAATCAGATTCTAGTTATCATTTATTTAGTACATTCTACAAATTGACAACTAGAATCTTTTGGTTGCTAAAGGCAACATCTCCAAACCTGCAGTTTGGTAAATATACCCCCAGTTTTTTAAAGCAAAAGGACTTTTTGCATTTTGATAAATCAGCCTGTATGTTCAATACTGTAATAGAACATTATTATATAACCTATTGCTATATGATTTATACCCATTATAATCAACCAGGTATGTGTAAAAATAAATAAAGTGCTGTAGGGAGAAGGAACATATAAAATAAAATGCAATATAAAGTGAGGATTCTTTTTTGTTGCATTATTTGTTTTCATTATTTAAGATTTATCATTTATAATAATAAAGTATCGCTGGGTTAAGAAACACTAAAATATCCTCTTTTTATATTGAAAATATATATTGTACCGAAAACCACCCTTTAAGGATGGGCCGCTACTTATGGGCCAGTGCTATGTGCTTGCCCCCTGGGCTAAAGTCTGCCGGACAACTCTAAATTTGTCCACATATTTTTTACTACTTGACAAATTAACAAACTAAAAGCAAAAATAGGATCAATCAGAATACTTTATGACAATTACAATAAAATAATCAAATAAATGGCTACTTTATAAATTATATAATATGCTTTAAAGCATTAAAGGTTAACCATAAAACTAAATTAATTTAAATTTTATAATTATTGTTTCACAATCTCTAAAGATCTCTGATGCTTTTCAACTGGTTCCCTCAGGGTGGTGCTGTTTTCTCACAAGTCTACACAGTGATATGCACATGCTGTGGAAAGGTTTGTCAAAGCCGATTATTTCGCTTGAAGATTCACCCCTTGCCCTCAACCAGTTTCATGAACATCAATTACTTTGGCCCAGCAGGTCACACTGAATGCACATTAAGTTCACTCACTACCACTCTGTGGATCTAATGTCCTTGTATAACTTCATTGGTGAAGAAATATGAACATTAACTTTAGATATGTTTAAACACTAAAAGTTGCAGCACAGCATTATGATTAGTTTGTGGGAGTACTATCCAGGCTTTGTAAATAAGATACTATACAATATTTTTACACTAGTAGGATCACAGTGAGGTGCATTTACAACATGTGTGTAGTTGCGTTGCAGTGTAGCTTTTTGGTTGCTGCTTGATTAATTTCAGTGCATTCAAAGCATGTTACCGCATTTATCTATATAGGAATTCAATGTATACATAAACACTAACAGCAGTGTTGTGTTATTTCTTTTTTATTCGTGTCAATGGCCCTTTCATTTCAGTGGGGTTGTGTGCTACATCTAGAAAGTCCATTAAAAATGAGTGGACCATTGATATCAATTGAGATCCACAACATTGTTAATTGTTTTTTCCCTCATCAACAGAGATTCAATTTGTCTTTGTTAAAATATGATCAAAGCAGATAGCCAATCACTATCAGCCAGAGTTGAAGTCACCTGTGATTGGCTCACAGGGAAGGGGAGTCCTATTATTTATTAGCAGGCAACAATAGTGTTCAGAGGTCTTTTTTTTCTGTTTTTGTCTCCCTCCATTGGACTATGACAGATCGGAAGAAAATAATTTTATTTACCATAGGACTACTATGCAAGAAAAAAATAAAATTTATTGTATATTTAATATAGTGTTAAACAAGAATTTGGGGAGCGCTTTATTTAAATATACTTTGTGCATTTATTTTGTTTTCTTAAGGATCTCTGTCCATTATACTGAGATCACTGGGCTAGTGTCCTATTAAAAGTGTAGGATAAGAGCAGTAGAGTGAAAAATGCTATAAAACAGGAGACACATCCCTACAAGCACCTTCTATATCCACTCCAGCTCATCCACTTGGATACAAAACTAGAGAACATGTGCTCTGACTCGGTACTTAGGTAACACTGCATGACCCGTTCCATCCAACTCCTCCTAGCAGCCAATCTGGCCCACAGATCCATCCGTTTCTTCAAAACGTGAGGCCACCTTGTGGGACATCACAAAGAACATTACTGCTGTTTTGCACTTTTGCAGTTCATAAAAAACCCTTTATGAATGATAGAAATGGAGGTGGGCCAACAGTTATAGCTTTTGTACACAAAAGATGAAATATGTTTCATGTATTTTTAATTATACATGTATGTACCCTCCGACGGCATGCGGAGATAAAAGACATCTATGGAGACATATGCTGGCACTCGAAGGAGAATGCGTAAGGAGAGACCGGAGTTAATGATAGTTACTCCCAGGGCAGAAAGAGCAATGGTTTTCCTGAGGTGAGAGAAAATCAAGAGGGAGAGATTAAGAGAGAAATTTTAGATTACAGAGAAAAAAGAAAGAGATTAACAGAGAGACTATAAATATCAGAGAGAATCAAGAGAGAGTGATTAATAGTGGTATTGGAGAGAGTAAAGAAAGGGGAGGGGTATGTTTTTCTGCTTGAAATAATTCCAACACTGACTACTGGGGCCAAAAAAATCTGAACACAATGAGAGCAACATGAAAAAATATAGACCTATTATGAAACGCAGGACATTTCCGACTCGGCTCTTATAAATTGCGAGCACACAATATGCCGGCACTTGGAAATGATATCACTTCATATTGCGACACTGAGATTTTCTGGACCCGGCACCTTACGCTAATGTTAATCCTAACCCTAATCCTAACCCTAAACGTAACCCTTATTTTGAATTATCTAGGCGACGGGTCCCGGCATTACCGCTTTCGAAGCGCAAATCTCAGTTTTGCAATATGAAGTGACGTCATTTTCAAATGTCGGCATATTCTGAAAATCCATGCGAGGAGAAATAACTATAAGGATAAGAGGATATCAGAGCATCATTCAGAAAATCAAACCTAAGATAGCAAGTACATCTGAGAATTTGTGATATCCATTACTAAAGATCTCACAGTATATATATATACATACATATATACAAGTTAACCCGTGCATGATACTCATGCATTCTAGTCAAATCAAGCTACTTAGGGTGTTAAAAAGGTTCTTGTCATCTTCATCGCCACACACACACGCCGCTATGCTTTTATATATTAGATAATGCTAAGAATTTAGTAGGTCAGTGTAGTATATAACTCCGCCCAGCAGGTGGCGCTGCAGCTTGAGCACTCTGTCACCCGGTAGTTTTTTCCACACACACACACACACACTAACACAGCATGTGTGCTCATGAGGTAAAATTACCTCACGAAAATGAGTTTGAGCCCTCAACTCGTAAATTTAGCCTTTACTACCCCTCCCACGGGGACAAGGGGGGATGATGGAAGTTAACTGACTTGACTATTATAATTTTTTTGTCAAATAATGTCAGTATACCAAATTTCAGGTCAATTGGATGAGCCCTTTCTGAGAAAATAGTTTTTTCCACACACACACACACACTAACACACGCCGCTAGGCTTTTATATATTAGATAATGCTAAGAATTTAGTAGGCCAGTGTAGTATATAACTCCGCCCAACAGGTGGCGCTGCAGCCTGAGCACTCTGTCACCCTGTAGTTTTTTACACACACACACACACACACACACACTAACACACGCCGCTAGGCTTTCATATATTAGATATATATATATATATATATATATATATATATATATATATATATATATATATATATATATATATACATTCAGTATATATCCAGCATCATTATACAAACTTATTTCAGAGAGTTATATAGCAATAACCTATATCATCTGCATCGTTAATATATGGAATTTAGATACTGATACAGAGATGGTGAAAGTGAGTATAACTTGAAATGAGAAATAGCTACCAACTGTGTAAGTGCACCAACGACAGACTGTCCTGGAAGAGAGGGATATAGCAATAATCCATAAAGACTACTGTGAAGTTTAAGTGAATTTTAATTTTAATTAGTTAATATTTCTTCTAATTGAGGAGTATAATTTAATAGCACTTTCAGAATAGTATACAGTAGTTTAATGTTATCTGATATACATATATATATATATATATATTGGGCTTTAAACATAGTGTCATTTTATAGAGAGTTAGGCTTAGCATATAAAGAGAAATTTGTAGATATTAGCAGTGGCAGGCTTGGCTGGGGTGCATCTGCCCCCCGGGCTGGTCCCATAGCAGACTACCTTGGGCTGGGTCACTGGGCCACCTGCATTTTTTTTCCTTTTAAATAGGCTACTGAGTCAAGTTTTGCCCCCCCCTGGCCTGGGCTAATGTTTACCAGCCCTCCCCTGGATATTAGTAAATATTAGTATAACATTTACATTTATTAATATATCTATTGTGGCAAGAGCCCGCTACTGCAGAAGCACACGCGAACAACTTCTTCCTTTTTATGTAGCTTTATTGTCAGGATGATAAATGTTTTGACACTGTATACTTTCACAGCAATTATGGAGACCCTAAACGCTTGCTATACATAGACCAGCTCTCTCTCAAGACCAGCCAGCTACCCCAGCGTTGGTTTCACTGAACAAATAACACAATCAAGCTTTTATACATGATGCTCCTCCCCCAGCCTTAGCTTGATGGGCAGGTGACACACCCACCTTCTCTTTAAAAGAAAACACCCATCCCTGGCTCTGTTTGCACAAACAGACACACCCTGTCGTCATCATCATCATGTAAGTTAACAAACTTTAAACTACACATACGTTTTTACCTGGTTTAATCTCAACCTAGGTGCATAACTGTCCCAATGTTTTATTCTGTTTGTATACTTTCTCTGCCTCTTGTCAGAAAAATGCCTCCCTTTGTTACACTATATTAAGTTGAATACTCAAACTCATTAATTTGTGATTATAATTATTAATTTATTCATTAATTAATATATCTAGTTAATGAATACTTTGTTTCAAAGTATATATTTTTCCATAAAAGAAAAATAACCTTATGTGTGTCAGTTTTGTGCAAGCTTTGTGTGGTTACAGGTAGAGATACTCAGGCTCGGTTCCACGAGAACCAAACACACCCGAACTTAGCAGATCCAAGTATCAAGCCGGCTCTGTACTTTCGCGTGCTTTCAGAATTGAAAACAAAGCAAAACGTCATTGTTACATTGTCAGATCTCGCGAGTTTTGGGTTCTATACGTAACGCCCTCCATGGCGATCGCGCCATTTCACAGAGGGACACAGAAGCGGTAGCACAGTCAGTAGAGCAGTGGGCAGGTAGGTAGAATAGTAGAGGGTATAGGATATAGGGTATAGTAGTCATAGGTAGAATAGAAAGAGGAAGGGGTAGCAGTGTTCATCAAGTCTACTGTGACATTCAGGAGAGCTCCATTGCTAACTGTCGTTGCTAAAATAGAATTAATAATAGGTCTACTATAGATTGTAAGCTTGCAAGCACGGCCTTCTCACCTCTTTATCTGTTTTATCCAGTTTGTTTATTAGTTTAATGTGTTTGTCCCTTATTGTAAAGCGCTGCAGAATATGTTGGCGCTATATAAATAAATGTTGATGATGATGGCAGGCTTGGTCTTCTAAATCTGTAGTCCCATAATGTACAGTGTTATATAGGTTACACACAAAGAGGAGAGCCTCATTGCTCCATTGCTAATTGTCATTGCTGAAATACAAATACTAGGGCTGGCAGGCTTGGTGTAAATCTGCAGTCAAATTGTACAGTGTTATATAGGTTACACACAAAGAGGAGAGCTCCATTGCTAATTGTCATTGCTGAAATACAAGTACTAGGGCTGGCAGGGTTGGTGTAAATCTGCATTCACATTGTACTGTGTTATCAAATTGGATTCACAGCAGTACACAGAAGATCAAAGCTTTATTGGGACAGACACAAATATAGGGAAGGGTGCATAAATTAAAGCAAGACATTCAACAACACTTCAAACAGTGATGAGGGAATGGGTTGGAGGGGGTAAGGAAGGGGGAGACACAAGCCCAAGTTTTTATTGAATAAATAGACACATAGGGGGAGATGGAGAAGAGGGAGACAGAAAATGAATCATCTTCCTCAGGACTGTCAATGGTGTTATAGTCTCTTAGTAGGCTGTGGATCAGCCTGTGACAGTCCTGGATAGTCATCTTCTCCCTTTTCAAGATGAGGCAATTCCTGGCAAGCCAAATAGCATCTTTAAAGCAGTTCATAAGGCGCCAGGCCTCCTTGATTGCCCCAATGGTGTGGGTCCCAGGAAATAATCCATAAAATACCGAATGGTATGAAAGGCAAGTTCTGGGCACACTGTCCTTAAGTTCATGTGCCCCACTGCAACAGTGCCTGTGCAGTGGGGCAGTCCCAAAAAATATGCTGTGCCGTTTCCCTTCTGGCGATGCAGAAGGGGCAGTGGACATATCGGCAGAAGGGGCAGTGGACATATCGGCACAAGTTCCGAGAGTGCATGAATGTTCTGAGAGGCAAACCCCCCTGGATAGCCATCCATGCAATGTCTGTGTGTCTATTAGCCTCTTAGAGGCCACATTCTCCCACATGTGTATTGTTGTTGCAGCAGAGAGCCCTGGAAAAGACTCCAAAATGTCTTTAGCTCTAAAGAGCTTGTGGACAGTTTTTGGCTTCCCCAATCTGGTTAAAGTCCCTCCAGATGGTGCTCTCATGATCCAAGGACAATTCCATCTTGCACCACTTTTCTTTTCTGCCACTGCTGTGCGGCAATGTTTCCTAGATGTGCTAGGAACTGCCGTGTGTTTGAGTCATTGCTCTATCGCTTAGCATTCAGCCAGGTCGCTGCAGTATTTGTCCGAGAGTGGATGAAAATAATATGAGTTGTGACTTGTGAGGTGGTCAAAATTGACTGCAAATGACTTGAAATTAGTGTTATTGAGGTCAATAATAATGTAGGAACAAAAAACGAGCAAAATTATGTGTTTTTAGCATATTTTAGCTATTTTTCTAAAAAATACAGATCCAAAACCAAAACACACGAGGGTGGTTTTGCCAAAACCAAAACACAAAGTTAATCCAGGTCCAAAACCAAAACCAAAACCAGAACACGGGGGTCAGTGAACATCACTAGTTATAGGGAGTCCCCAAGTCGCCCCTGGTGGTTATATCATCCACGTCCCTACAAACTAAGGGTGTGCACCGGGCACTTTTGGTGTTTTGGATTTTGGGTTTTGGGTTCTGATTTTTTTTTAAAAAAAGCATAAAAAGTGCTAAAATCCATATTTCGTTTTTTTTTTTCACTCCTACACTATTATTAACTTCAATAACATTCAGTTCCACTAATTTCCAGTCTATTGTGAACACCTCACACCTCACAATATTGTTTTTAGTCCAAAAGGTTGCACCGAGGTAGCTGGATGTCTAAGCAAAGCAACACAAGTCGGCGGCACAAACACGTGGCCCATCGTAGGTGGCTGTGTAGGCTTGAATGGCCTTTTTCTGCTCCTCCATCCTCTGCAGCATATAGAGGGTGGAGTTCAAGTGCGTCACTACCTCTTGTTTTTGTAGTTGGCAGGGCAGGTTCATGCTTTTTTGATGTAGCAGGAACAGTTAACGTAGTTTAATATCTGATACTAAGATTTCTGGACTGCGTAGTGGAGTGGCCCCGGTACCCAATTTGGTACCGGGGCCACAATACCTCCTTCAACTTGTCTAAATTCCACTGCACAGATGGCTGCTCCTCCATCCTCTGCAGCATAAAGAGGGTGGAGTTCAAGCGCGTCACTACCTCTTGTTTTTGTTGATGGCAGGGCATGTTCATGCCTTTTTGATGTAGCAGGAACAGTGAACGTAGTAATATAGATTGCAGTTCCTATTTTTTTGGACTGCATAAACAGTGAATGTAGTAATATTGATTGCAGTTCCTATTTTTTGGGACTGCTGAAACAGTGAACGTAGTAATATAGATTGCAGTTCCTATTTTTTGGACGGCAGAAACAGTGAACATAGAAATATAGATTGCATTTCCTATTTTTTGGACTGCAGAAACAGTGAACGTAGAAATATAGATTGCAGTTCCTCTTTTTTGGACTGCTGAAACAGTGAACGTAGTAATATAGATTGCAGTTCCTATTTTTTGGACTGCAGAAACAGTGAACGTAGAAATATAGATTGCAGTTCCTATTTTCTGGGACTGCAGAAACAGTGAACGTAGTAATATAGATTGCAGTTCCTATTTTTTGGACTGCTTAATCAGTGAACGTAGTAATATAGATTGCAGTTCCTATTTTTTGGACTGCTTAAACAGTGAACGTAGTAATATAGATTGCAGTTACTATTTTTTGGACTGCTTAAACAGTGAACGTAGTAATATAGATTGCAGTTCCTATTTTTTGGACTGCAGAAACAGTGAACATAGTAATATAGATTGCAGTTCCTATTTTTTGGACTGCAGAAACAGTGAAAGTAGGTAATGCAGTACTAATATTTCAGGACTGCAATAATATATTGCTCTAGAATTTTTTTATACTTTTTAAATTATTTTTTAATATTTATTTATTTATTTTTTTATTTTTTTTTTATTTTTTTTTGGAGTTTTTAATAATTAGAAAATTACTATGGACTTAGCACAAAAATGCACAGGACTAAAGCACCCACTGGACTCAGCAGGACAGACACTGGCCAAAGCACCACTGGACTCAGCAGGACAGAACACAGGACAAAAGGACCACTGGACTCAGCAAGGACTGAGCACTGGACACAAGCATAAAGCACCACTGGACTCAGCAAGGACAGAGCACTGGACACAAGCATAAAGCACAACTGGACTGATCACGCAGGAGCACCACTACCCTACAACCTCCCTCTACCCTGATCATTTGGATGGCAGTAGCGGGATGCGGGATATTTGCCAGCTCTCCCAGGAGTCCGTGAGACTGACACGAATTTCGGGAGTCTCCCGGATGGCAAGTATGGCGTAATCACGCATGTGCAAGACCGGAAAGAGTTAATGATAGTAACTACCAGGGCAGAGGGAGCAACGTTTTTACTGAGGTGAGAATGGCTAATTGTGTGTTTGTGGGGGGGTGCAGGGTGCAGCGGCTGTGCCTGCCTGTTTCATTTGTATAGGGCCCAACAATTTCTGATGGCAGCTCTGTGTGCTGGCACAAATAACCTGGGCATGTTTTATATATTCCGCATAAACCAAGCTGCATCTACAGTTGCAGTTTGTGGCTTAGATAATTACATATTCACTTGAAATTTGAATGTCCCTTCTGATTAGAGATGGGCGGGTCCGGTTCTCCGAGAACCGAACCCACCCGAACTTTGGGTATCCGAGTACCGAGCTGAGCAGCTCGGTACTCTCCCGCCCATTCCGAATCCAAATCGAGGCCGAACGTCATTGTGACGTCGTCGGATCTCGGGACTCGGTTCTCGCGATACTTCAACTTTATAAATACACGCCTCCACAGCAATCCATCGCCATTTGACAGAGGGAGAGAGCAGGGTGTAGTCATAGGCTAATTAGAGCAGGGACAGAGAATACCATATTGTTCTTGCAATTGCTCTAACCAAAATCGCTAGTGCAGAGAGGAGGATAGAGGTTTATTATTTTTTCTTCATATTTGGCACTCCCCAGCGCTTTTGGGGTGTCCCCCATAATTGTGCATTAATATTTCTGGCTGTCAAAAGTCATATCTGTCAGCAGTATCTACTAAATAATTTGTAGCACACCTCAGTGTTTTTGGGGTGTCCTCCCTAATTGTGCATTAATATTTCTGGCTGTCAAAAGTCATATCTGTCAGCAGTATCTACTCAATAATTTTTAGCACTCCTCAGTGTTTTTGGGGTGTCCTCCCTAATTGTGCATTAATATTTCTGGCTGTCAAAAGTCATATCTGTCAGCAGTATCTACTCAATAATTTTTAGCACTCCTCAGTGTTTTTGGGGTGTCCTCCCTAATTGTGCATTAATATTTCTGGCTGTCAAAAGTCATATCTGTCAGCAGTATCTACTCAATAATTTGTAGCACTCCTCAGTGTTTTTGGGGTGTCCTCCCTAATTGTGCATTAATATTTCTGGCTGTCAAAAGTCATATCTGTCAGCAGTATCTACTCAATAATTTGTAGCACACCTCAGTGTTTTTGGGGTGTCCCCCATAATTGTGCATTAATATTTCTGGCTGTCAAAAGTCATATCTGTCAGCAGTATCTACTCAATAATTTTTAGCACTCCTCAGTGTTTTTGGGGTGTCCTCCCTAATTGTGCATTAATATTTCTGGCTGTCAAAAGTCATATCTGTCAGCAGTATCTACTCAATAATTTTTAGCACTCCTCAGTGTTTTTGGGGTGTCCTCCCTAATTGTGCATTAATATTTCTGGCTGTCAAAAGTCATATCTGTCAGCAGTATCTACTCAATAATTTTTAGCACTCCTCAGTGTTTTTGGGGTGTCCTCCCTAATTGTGCATTAATATTTCTGGCTGTCAAAAGTCATATCTGTCAGCAGTATCTACTCAATAATTTTTAGCACTCCTCAGTGTTTTTGGGGTGTCCTCCCTAATTGTGCATTAATATTTCTGGCTGTCAAAAGTCATATCTGTCAGCAGTATCTACTCAATAATTTTTAGCACTCCTCAGTGTTTTTGGGGTGTCCTCCCTAATTGTGCATTAATATTTCTGGCTGTCAAAAGTCATATCTGTCAGCAGTATCTACTCAATAATTTTTAGCACTCCTCAGTGTTTTTGGGGTGTCCTCCCTAATTGTGCATTAATATTTCTGGCTGTCAAAAGTCATATCTGTCAGCAGTATCTACTCAATAATTTTTAGCACTCCTCAGTGTTTTTGGGGTGTCCTCCCTAATTGTGCATTAATATTTCTGGCTGTCAAAAGTCATATCTGTCAGCAGTATCTACTCAATAATTTTTAGCACTCCTCAGTGTTTTTGGGGTGTCCTCCCTAATTGTGCATTAATATTTCTGGCTGTCAAAAGTCATATCTGTCAGCAGTATCTACTCAATAATTTTTAGCACTCCTCAGTGTTTTTGGGGTGTCCTCCCTAATTGTGCATTAATATTTCTGGCTGTCAAAAGTCATATCTGTCAGCAGTATCTACTCAATAATTTTTAGCACTCCCCAGTGGTTTGCGCTCAGAATGGATTCAAAGCAGTCCACATATGATCTAAATGAGCAACCAGGTTCTGTCACCAGTCCTGATGTTAGTGTTCCCAGTACGTCATCTGGCCAAGGCGATGTCAAACAACAGAGTGTTTTCAAATTAGTGCAAAAAACAAAAACCCAAAAAAATTTTACTGTATTGAAGCGAAAAAGAAGTGTAACTGAGCAAAAGTTAAGTGACGATAAAAAAAAAATTGCAAGCATGCCATTCTACACACGCAGTGGCAAAGAGAGAATGAGGCCTTCACCTTTGGCTATTAGTGGCAGATCCCAAAAAGTTACCCAGCCTACAATTGGTGCACAACTACTGTTACGCGTCAAAGCCGAGCTGCAAGATAACAGTGAGGCATTACAGGAGAATATTTGCTCTGATTCACAAATGACAACAATCCCTGTGGAGAGTCCATCCAACAGTGGGATGTCTAATCGTGACCATTCTGTTAGTCTACCCATAAAGAAGGGCCCTTTCAGCAGTTCTGCTGATGTGTGCCTGAACAGCCCGAGTGTAGCCGGTGATACACCAAGTGAGGATGACACTTTGTCTTTAGAAGAGGATGTGGGGGAGATTTGGGTATCCGACGATGAGGATGCGGTTGATTGTGTAAGTCCTGCAGCAGTGTGGCACCAGTGGGAGCAGTTCTGGCATGTGAGGTTCTGGCACCAATATGCACTTTCCAAACACAAGCAGGGATGACGCAGGGGGCAGACCACAACAGTTTGACATCTGGGCTGGTTTGAAGGATTTGTCAAAAAAATGTGTGACCTTGACCATAATTCCAACCAATCCTACTATTAACATGCAAAGGATGGTGGAGGGCCTATCAGGGATTAAACTGTATTTTTCATAATTTTCACTAATAATGTTTGGGTGTAATATACACCCAAAGACGAGTGCTCAATTGCTAAGAGTCATTGATGGAGAGGAAGACAAGCAGGCTTGTCTGTAGAATTTGCAGGCAAATTGTGCTGCGTTATATAGGTAACACCCAAAGAGAAGAGCTCCATTGCTCCATTGCTAATTGTAATTGCTGAAATAGAAATAATAGGGCTGACAGTCTTGGTCTAAATCTGCAGTTACATTTTATTGTACCATAGCTCATTGCGAAACTGGAGAGGTGGCAGGGTTTAGTGATAATCTTCCTCCAACAATACTAATTCATCCCAATATCCCAATATCATAGAAGTCTGTGTAGTATGATGTAATTGCTGATAATGGCCTTCCAAAGGGAATGACTAGTTGATTTTAGGGCAGAGCTGTCACGGTTTTTGGGCAATTCTTTTACAGCACAGCAAATATCAAAATGTTTAGCGGACTCATCTGCATCACCACTGGGTGTCTTGGGAAAGCAATTTCTTTTATTACAAGCAGTTGCCAGAGAAACTGAAGGAGAAGACGTCCCAACAAGATGTTGATAAGTCTGGGATCCTTGCAAAGAAAATTAAGTATTTCATCTACAATTAAAATATAGTTAGCACATTTACTTTGTTTTATTGCACACTATAATTTTATGTAGCACCTTTTCAAAATCTATTATTAAGGCAATCACTTGACTCAAGCTAACTGTGTCTGCACTTTCTTCACAGGTAACTACTTCGCTGGACTAAAGTATATTCCCCTCAAATGCTAGTCTTCTTGCAGCTGCTGTATTCTCCTACATGCTGTTGCAGAAACCACAAATTGACCCTAAATGTTTATGGACACAAACAGCATCTCCTGCATGTCATTTTTCAAAAGTTCTGTAACACCAAGTTGATAGTGTGTGCAAAACAGGAAATGTGATGGAATTCAGCCCCGCTGTAATGCTGGACCAATATTGGGGTCGTAATCAGAAATGACATATCCTCAGGAGACTCCAAGCAGGATTAGCCATCTTTCAATGACATCCCTTAGTTTTTGGAACAGTTTGTCAGCTGTATGCCTCTTAGTGAAGCTGCTGATACACAGAGTAGCCTACTTCTCAAAAATGTGATGCACCTGGGTACATGCTGCTGCTGTCCATGCTGGGGAAGGCGAAAGACCAACCCAGTGGGCTTTCACAGTCATATAATCTTTTGTTTGCCCAGTTCCGCTTGTACACATATCTGTGGTTAAGTGTACAGTGGGTAGAATACCATTTTGTCACCCAATAATGACATTTTTAGGAACTTTCCGGTACAGGAGAGAATAAGCTTTTCTAGTAAAATGGTATAGTGATGACATTTGCTAACAGGGACATAACACCTCAATTAAATGTCTTAAACCAACTGTATTAATAGTGGACATTGGACACAGATCTAACGCTAGCATAGTACCCAGGGCGTCTGTGATCCGCTTTGCGACTGGGTGACAGGTTTCATTCTTGCTTCCTCTTGCAGAGGATTGTTTACTTGCCAATTGTTGGGGGGGAAGATTGCAGGTGCTGGGATGTAGATGAGAGAAGGGAGGTAGATTATGCTGGAATGCTTGTTGTTAATTTTTTTTTAACCAAAGTTTCTGATTTTCCCAACAGTTTGCCAATAACTCGCTGAAAAATGACGAAACATGGATGAGGATCCCAGATGGTTAAGGTCCCTACCTCTACTGAGTGTGGCTTTCAAAATGTTACAAATGGATAGACAACTCTTGCCAGGATTCGTGTAAAAATAATTCCACACTTAAGAGGTGGATTTTTGGTCTTATGCCCAGGCATGACAATGGCCTTTTTGTTATCACTGGCAAGAACTGCAGCAATTTTTCTTTTCAAGTGTATGAAAATCATATTGTGACATAGGAGGTGTTCAAAATTGAATAAAAAATGACTGGAAATTAGTGTTACTGAGGTTAATAATAATGTAGCTACAAAATAATACCTAAATTATGTTATTTTAGCACCAATAAATGTAATTTTTATAACAAATTGCAAAACAAAACCAAACAAAACCAAAACCAAAACCAAAACACGCAATGGCGGTTTTGCAAAACCAAAACCAAAACCAAAACACGACGGTAATCCAGATCCAAAACCGAATCCAAAACCAAAACACGGGGGTCAGTGACCATCTCTACTTCTGATAGTGTAAGTAATAAAATAAGCAAAACAAATACATTTCAAAATGTTTTCCTATTGCTGTGGGTGGTAAGTAGAAGCAGAATTACACTACACTCCCACAATTAATTATTGAAATCCCTCAGTAAGGAGCCAATTAGCCTGTTTTACAATCACCAAGATTTTGCTGAGCTAGGAACTAGCTTCATAATGTGCAGAACTGTAGGTAATTGCTAAACCATGTGTAAAAAAAGAGTCACCCTTTCTGAAGGCCGATATATATGCACTGTTGAAAAATACTGGTTTAGATGTCAGTCTCAATTATTTCCACATCCACACAAGTACCAAACAAGTCAACTATGCTAAAAAAAATATGTATATTTAGACGATCAACAAAACAATGCAAAACATATAAATCAGTCAGCAACAATCACAGAGAAAAATTAGAATTATGGATACAATATAAAATAGACTCAGTCGCTCATTCCCATCAGCCAGCCATTGTGATATAGTCAGAGACATAACTAGGTCCCCACAATGAAGCTCAAAACATATCCTCTTGCCATGCACATGGTATAAAGTTACAAATGACCCTAACAAATGATGGTGTAAAAAGTTACAAATGTCCCTAATAAAAAAAAAACATTTTTGTCTATTATACATATACTGCTGTTGGAGATATTTTCTTTGCGTCCCACAGAGGTGCTATTTGCCAGCTTGTAACACATGTTTAAAATAATTACTTATATACTGTATTATTTACGGATAGGTGTCTCTTGCCTTGATTAAATGTATCGTTGTTACTGACATTAAGGGTAATGTGTCGCCCTTTTGAAGGTTCAGGTTGCCTAGAACTGCTTTAAACCACGCTTGTCCACTTTTTCTGTTGCCTCTCTGGGAGGTCCCATAGTGGAGGTGAAGTGCGATTGAGGAGAGGGTCAAGGCACCGTGAAATGTGTAATTTTGGCCCCGCCTTCACTACGTTATGACGCAAAAAGGAAGTGGCAGGGGACGGGATAATGGCTGCTCTCCCAGGAAATTCCGGGAGAGTTGACGAGTATGCTTTAAACCTTTCTAGAAAAATGACAGAATTAGTTGTTATGGGTAGCAAGGTCTTGTTTTATTGTTAACACATACTTGCAAACTCTCCCGGAATGTCCGGAAGACTCCAGAAATTTGGGTCGGTCTCACGGACTCCCGGGAGAGCTGGCGATTCTCCCGCATCTGGCCCATCTGCCCACTTCAATAAAATTAGAGCCGGAATATACGGGTGGAGGGGGCGGGGCTTCGGGATTTGCGTCATTTTGGCCCCGTCCCCAGTGAAAATAATGCTTGTTTGGGGTCTTTTTACACTGTAGAAAGCATTACGTCACCAGGGCAGGGCCAAAATGATGCAAATTGTGAAGCCCCGCCCCCTCCTCCCATACACTCCTCCTGCCCTCCAGGATCTCCCGGACCTGGCCAACATAAGGTTGGCAAGTATGTGTTAACAGCGTACCTGTTTTGTTAATTTCCTCTTGGTGACTAGAATGTTCTTGAGTCTCCCATACTAGACACTGGTAAAAAGGAAGTAAAGGCAGTAATCCTGCAGAATAGCCTGTATTTTGCTTTTATTCTGCTTATGTGCTTATGCAGAGCTCCATCTCCTTTGACAAACAGTATCTGTTTCCTTCCTATTTTGAAACAAGTAGAGCCCACGTACATTGATATTTATGTTTTACAAGTATTGCTGTTAGTCACAAGTAATGTATTTGCGAGAATTATATACTGTACAATACATTATATTCTTCTGCGAAGGGAGATTTGCATGTGAAATGAGAAAACATCTGCAAAGTTCAATGTACTGTACAAAACGACATTGTTTACTTGATAAGGAAAATATGAGGACTGTATACCATATGTACTTCGTACTGCCACCTACAGTATGGCGATCAATCACTGATTTCTTTATATTGTCATCATAACTTCACTTGCAGCTGCATACATTTGTGCTGTGGATATTCTCTGCAGCTGCATATATTACATTGAATCTGCACAGTGTTTTATGTTCTCCTTTTTATCTAGGCTTTTGTTCTGCTGACAGTTTACTGAGTGCTGAAATGAGATTTTCTTGACAGTAGAACAGAAATGGTATATATGCCTGGAGATGCATTGCAGAAAACAGAGTAAGTGTATTTTGCTCTTTAAAGCTTTAGTATCACATATTAATACGTATTGCAGGAGATCCATAGCCAGAGTCCCAGGGACTGCTCCGTGCAGCCATTTTTCCTGCTGCTCTAGAGATGCTCGAACCATCCGTGTTTCATGAATATATACTAACATTCAGAAATTCTGTAGTATTTCTCGAATTTTAGAACCATTAAAAAATATTCAACCATGTTCAAGCCCGTTTGCGGGGGAGGGCTGGCAAATTTTAGCCCGGGAGACGAGACTTGGCTCAGTAGCCTATTAGGAACATTTTAAAGAAAAAAAAAATGCAGGTGCCCAGTGACCTAGCCCAGGTAGCCTACTAAGGGACCGGCACAGGGGGCAGATGCCCACTCCCCCCTGCCTATTTGACAGTGGTCTATTTACGTTTGAGCTAGTTCGCATGTATGCCGGTTCTGTAATACAGCAAGCAGTCATGTTTTTTTCTGGATACTACCTGGGTGAGAGAGGGAGCCTTAGTGTTACCACTTTTTACTAGATGGTAGTGCAACTTTAAATGGTTTTGGTACAGGCCTGGGCTCCACAAATAAAATCATTTCATTCAAGTTCTGACAGATAGCAACTAAGCGGATAACGGTTAAAAGGTAATAAGCAGCTATTTAAGTGATGATACAAGAAAGGTACCAGATTTAAATCCCATACATACTGTGTCTTTTTTGGGATATTTTCATTCTATTTTTTTTATTTCCTTTAAATAAAGGAACACATTTCTCATTATCTGCAAAAGTAATACTATAATAAAAAAAGTAATTCAGCAGAAAAATATTAAAACATGTCACTATGGCAGATCCTACTGTGTGCATTGTATGCAGAGAAAGGTAGCGAATGTGCTCATAATACTATCACGGCAGATGGAAATTCAGCTTGGGAAAAGGTGAAATGAAAGAGTTATCTGGATATCTGCAATGTTGTCCCCAGAAGAAATGCATGTTCTTGCATGTACATGAAATACTTCAGAATTATGTACTAAAATAAATAGCAGTAACATATTTTGACAGAGTGCGCTCGTTGTTCCTGAAAGCTTGAGCCCTATTAGCGTAGCAGAAGAAGTTTATTTATTTAAATGCTCCTAAGGATTTTTAACACTAGTAACTTATCATTCAGCACATTTTGCCGTTGGAATTTTGCCTTAAGTGTTCTCAGACCTACCGCAACTACACCGCACAGCAGAATGAATTAACCATCATTGTTCCAATTTCACAAATTGTCAACTTACAAATACAGTGCAGAACGGCACTTCATGGAATGACCAAGCTAAAGCGGAACTTGAAGATTATGTCGACCTAACTTCACACCCCTGCAACATGGCCTGTTCCACTGCAAAGCTTGAATTGGGCAAAATGTCACCACAACTTTGCTAATCTTTACTGGTACTGTAGATTTTGAAACATGTACATTAAGATACTCTCAAGGATTGCTTAGGGATGGACTGTCCATAAGTGGCCAGCTTTAAAAATCCTAGTAGAAGACAATCTCACCTCTTAGCAGATAAATGTCAAGCCATTAAGGAAGGTAACTTTGGCTCATGTGTCAAAGCAAGCACAGATGGAGAATATACTCCTTCCAGCCCAGAACTGGTATATCAGAGAGCCAGTTATTAATGCAGCTCAGTCCTTCCATAGTGCTTCACAAAAGATCTATGGGAGCTTTTCCCTAGAGCTGTCTATGGACAGCTTGCATTGCTGAAGGTAAATAATGATTCGGCAGATAACAGGGTAGGTACAAGGGACCCCCCCAATTTGCTATGCCTGGGGGCCAGGAATAATTAGGAAGGATTTGTCCAAAAGCAGACAACCCTTTAACCCAGGTCAATGGTGTAATTAAGTGACTCTGATTAAGTGAGCTGATGGCGTTATCAACCTTTAGCTGCACCACATTTATAAATGTATACTATAAAGTGAACTTCACAGTTCCCTAAGTAAATATACGTGGGCAAGTAAAATACCAATATGCCAAGAGCTTTAGGGCCCTAACTGTGAAGGGGCCACTTTTGCCTGCAGGCTATGTGGTAGCCACACTAGCTGCTATAGCTAATGTTAAGCCCCTGTTTGCCATGCCGTTATCACTTTGGGAAGTTTGGATGTTTGCAAATGGAGACTACATGGCTAGGTGCTTGATTTTATACACATCTGGTAATGGGTCTGATTGAAATGCCTCAATTCAATAATTAACAGATGTGGCCAAATACTTTTGTCCATATAGTGTAGATTATGCAGTAATTTGCCACTGTTTTATAACTGATCAAAACAGTTGTATTTTTTATAAATATAACTCTAAATGCATCTAAGACCTTTGTTTGATAAATAAACTCCTATGTTGGAATCAATGACATGTATGGAAAAAGGGTTCACACTGCAATGACCTTACACTACATTGGAATCAGTAGCATTCATGGAAATGAGCTCTTCTCAGAGCAGCAGCATCTATTTGTGCAACACGAATACAATAGAGTAGACAACAAAACAGTGAATTTCTAGTATTGTTAGTGTTGATAGTGGTTTGGGTAATATTTGACATATCTAAGGTAGAGAGGGGTTCACCGCTTAGTATGAAAAATTTATTTATTTCATCACAGGGACCCATTATAAACCATATTGGAATCCAAACTACAGATAAACAATCTCTGTATTGCATTGATACAAAAGACTTTCTTGATACAATTGTTTAGTTGTTACATATGTAGATGCACTATCATCTTTATTTACCTTTTTTATTTGAATTCACTTCTCGATATTTGCCAACGTGAGTTTATCGCCATATTTTGTGAATTAATTCAGCCCAACATAAGTTACTACAAATAAACTCATCCTGTTGTGACTTGATAATGCAGCTGGTCTCATAAAATAATTGGCAAGGTCAAATATGCCTGGAATTACAATCTTATTTTTTTTTTTTACGGGTAGGTTATAAACAAAATGCTTTAGTCACAGTTTAAAAAACCATTGGTTTCCAGCAAATAAAAGGACAGCAGCTTTGGATTTGTTTGTGTATAACACGCAATATTATGACAACAGCAGAAGTCAAGATCTGCCTTTTAATGAGTACACATTATGGGAGAGATGGACCATCTGTCTGTGTCAACATTTTAATTTCTAGACTAATTAAAAATGTGGTATGGGAGCAGCTTCCCAATTTTACATTGTCAAGCCTGCCTTTACTGCAGCAGGAACACTCGCATAATTATGGCAACAGGTTTACACAGTAAACGTGCGCAAATGTCAAGAATGAGGCACTTTAATAATCAGAAATCAAGGGCTACTGACACGTAAAGAGAATGTTATTTGTACACTGCGGGGCTGATACAGAATGGGACATAAGTAGTTTGTGTACCGTATATTGCTCTGCGCATGCTCAAAGTGGGCGCATGCATATGCATCTATGCAGATTCTCACAGGATAACTGGTATTTTTTTTTCCTGTCAGGATGTGTACGGCATTGTATATGGGTGGAAATACGCTATTTTTCCACAGTCTTTTTTTAAAGCAGTTTATGCCCATTTTGCCAACAACCCTGCATATCATCATCATCATCAACAACATTTATTTATATAGCGCCAGCAAATGCTATACAATTGGGAACAAACATTAATAAAATAATACTGGATAATACATACAGACAGAGAGGTAAGAGGGCCCTGCTCGCAAGCTTACAATCTATGAGACAATGGGAGTTTGATACACAAGGGCACGTGCTACATCATATTGCACATTGGACCAGCTAGAATGCAAAGGTAAAAGTATTGAATGGGCTGTATGATCAGTCACACAGCAATGTTGGTCAGAGGGTCGTTGTCTTGTGTTAGCTGTGTACAGAGTGGTAATAGGGTAACCTAAGGAGATTAAGATGGTGGTTGAGGAATATCATAAGCTTGTCTGAAGAAGTGGGTTTCAGGTAACGCTTGTAGGTTTGAAGACTAGAGAAAAGTATTACTGTGCGAGGGAGGCAATTCCACAAAGTGGGTGCAGCTGAAAAAAGTCCTGTAACCGGGAATGGGAGGATGTGATGAGAGTGGAAGAGAGACGTAGATCTTGTGCAGAACGGAGGTGTCGAGTTGGGAGATATTTTGAGACAAGTGAGGAGATGTATGTCGGTGCAATTTTGTTGATGGACTTGTATGTTAGTAGAAGAATTTTAGATTGGATTCGTTGAAATACAGGCAACCAATGAATAGACTGACAGAGTAGCTCAGCAGAGGAACAACGGTTTGCAAGGAAAATCAATCTAGCTACTGCGTGCAAAATAGATTGTAGGGGTTCAAGTCTGACTTTGGGGAGACCAGTAAGGAGGTAATTGCAATCGTCAATGTGGGAGATGATGAGTGCATGAATTAAGGTTTTTGCAGTGTCTTGTGTGAGATATGTGCGTATTCTGGAAATGTTCTTTAGATGTATGTAACATATGTTGTGAGTCAAGGATTACACCTAGGCAGCGAGCTTGCGGTGTGGGATTTATGGTCATGTTATCAACAGAAATAGAAATGTCAGGTAGGAAGCTCTGTTTTTGGGTGGGAATATTATTAATTTAGTTTTTGAAAGATTGAGTTTGAGTTGGCGAGAAGACATCCAAGATGGCAGAAAGACAGTCAGTAACGCAAGACAACACAGATGGTGAAAGATCAGTAGAGGATAGATAGATTTGTGTATCATCCGCATAGAGTGGATACTGAAATCCAAAGGAGCTTATTAGTTTTCCAAGAGAAGTGGTGTAGACAGAGAATAGCAGAGGATCTACGACTGAGCCTTGTGGTACTCCAATTGATAAAGAAAGCGGAGCAGAGGTGGATCCAGAGAAATTAACGCTGAAAGAGCAATTAGATAGGTAGGATGAGAACCAGGATAGGACAGTGCCTTCAAGACCTAGGGATTGTAACGTTTGTATGAGGAAAGAGTCGTCAACAGTGTCAAATGCAGCAGAGAGATCCAGGAGGATTAGAAGAGTATTGGCTTTTACTTTTTGCTGTGATCAAATCATTGACAACTTTGGTCAGCGTAGTCTCTGTGGAGTGTTGAGAGCAAAAGACTGGCTGAAGAGAATCCAGTAGGTTGTTTGCTGTAAGAAAGTGTGTGATGCGAGTGTAGGCAATTCTCTCCAGAAGCTTGGAGGGGCATGGGAGCTGAGAGATGGGTCGGTAATTTGAGAGAGTGTTTGGGTCAGAATTTTGTTTTTTTAAAATAGGAGTAATCACTGCATGCTTGAATAGTGATGGAAAAATACCAGTAGAAAGAGATAGATTACAGATTTTAGTTAGAGGTGGAATGAGCACAGGAGACAGGGACATACCAATTTGTGAGGGAATTTCAAGAGGACAGGAGGTAGAGTAGGAAGATGAGAAGAGAGTAGAAACTTCCTCTTCATTTGTGGGATAAAATGAAGAGAGAGTGTCAGAGGGTGCTACAAAGGAATTGAGCTGATTGCTTGTCAAGGGAGATGATACCATTTCAAGTCTGATCTTATCTATTTTGTCCTTGAAATAGGAAGCAAGATCCTGGGCACTGATGGTAGTCAGAGGATTTGGAGGATTGAGAAGAGATTTAAATGTGTTAAAAAGGTGTTTGGAGTTAGAAGCCTGAGCATAGATGAGAGATTGGAAGTATGTTTGTTTTGTAGTGTCCAGAGAATTTCTATAGGAGTGGTAGATACCAGTATATGTGATGAAATAATTTGAGGTACAAGATTTACGCCAGTGACATTCTGCTTTACGAGAAAGCTTTTGTAGAGTTTGTGTTACTTTAGTGTGCCAAGGTTGGCAACGAAGTCTACGCAGAGTATGTAGTGTCGCTGGAGCCACTTGATCAAGGGCAGTTGCTAGGGTTTGGTGAAAATGGGGTACTGATCAATCAGGGGAGGAGGCTGTAGACATTGGGGAGAGAATGTTTTGGAGAGAAGTGGAGAGAGGTGGAAAACTGTAGAAGATCAATAGAGTTGATGTTCCTGCGGTTGTGAGGAGGCTTGGAAGAGTTTGACACTGGGGAGGGTAAAGAACTGGGGATGAGCGAGTAGCTAATAAGGTGATGATCCGAGAGGGGGAAAGGAGTGTTAAGGAATGCGTGTTGCTGTCATCAGAAACTGAGCATAGTCTAGAGAAAACAAGATCAAGAAAGTGGCCACCCTGATGAGTAGTGGATTTAATCCACTGGGAGAGGTCAAGTGAGGATGTTAGAGAGAGTAGTTTGGAAGCAACAATGAAACGTGGCTTAGAAATAGGGATGTTGAAATCATCCATGATGATGGTGGTGATGTCAGAGGATAAAAAGTGAGGGAGCCATGCAGAGAAGTGTTCAAGAAAATGTTGGTGTGGTCCAGGGGGGCGATAGATGACAGCAACATGCATAGAGAACAGGTTAAAAATCCTAAAAGTATGCCTCTGCATGTTCAAACAATCTGTAACATATTACTATACTGCGCAACAAGTATTGGTTTGTAAAAAAAATAAATACATCTTTTAATCTATATCTTCCACTAAATTAAATAAAGAAATTAAAGTATGATTCAAAATTTCAGGAGGACTGGAAACTTTACCTTATTGATGAATGGACACATCAGGGCCTCATTTCCTCTATTTATTTATATGATTATTTATTTATATAGCGCCACTAATTCCGCAGCGCTGTACAGAGAACTCACTCACATCAGTCCCTGCCCTATTGGAGCTTACAGTCTAAATTCCCTAATATACACAGACAGAGAGAGAGAGACTAGGGTCAATTTTAATAACAGCCAATTAACCTACTAGTATGTTTTTGGAGTGTGGGAGGAAACTGGAGCACCCGGAGGAAACCCACGCAAACACGGGGAGAACATACAATCGCCACACAGATAAGGCCATAGTCGGGAATCAAATTCATGACCTGAGTGCTGTGAGGCAGAAGTGCTAGCCACTAAGCCATCGTGTCTTTGCTCATACTCATTTACTAAGTATGAGCTTAGATGCTCCCGCACACTTGGGCTTTTACGTCTATATTTTAAATTTCATATAAATCAAGATACATGCAACCTAAAAGAGAGCGTATTTATGCGTCTGAACCAGTTTATAGACTTGTCTCTTAATGGGTGTATAAAGATACATATGAGCCAAGATAGGAAGCATCTCTAAGTGGCACTGTAAACTTATATTTGCATATCATTACTGTGATGCACTTACACAAATAAGGTGGACCTGTCTCTCAAAGCTCTAGGACCATAAGTGCAATCAATGGTGGAACTACCATTGGTGTGGCAGTTGCAGGGCCCATGGAGATAATGGGGCCCAATGCTCGGCAGATGCAGAGGGTCGTAACTACTGAGCTGTGGGCCCCGGTTCCCTTCTCCCAGCTTCCCTGCACCGGGGCCCACAACTCAGTAGTTCCGCTTCTAAGTGCAACTGAAAATAGGAGTGCCACATTTTTCAAAGTTACAATGCACAACTGCTGGCTCACAATGTACATTCCTGCAGAGACTTGCCCAGCGAAGCGGCAAATCATTTAATTTTGCTGAGGCAACTGAGTATCACTCAAACACCCTGGTAATAGCTTTATGTTAAATTCTGTCGATAAGTGATTCTTCTATGCCTGGGATAATCAGTGATATAAAATAAGCCTTATTGACAGAAGAAGGGTTTAGTGATACCATTTTGTATTAAAGTGGGCATACTACATTTAATTTAGCCTAGAGTAAATGTGAGAAACCATAAATTGCACAGTTTTGTTATGTTGTTTATATGCAGATATTTCTGCAGTGAGCTCTTTTAGCACCTCGTAGATAAATGAGTTATTGCCATGTAGTAACACCACTCTACATATGTAACCACATTATGTTCACCTCTGCCTGTGTTACGATCTTGCACCATCCAAAAAATCAATGCAGAGTTTACATTCTTGTGTTGGTATCTTGCAATGACTATTCTATAGCTGCACTAAAGTTTGACTGGTGGTCTAACAAGATAACTGGCATTTTATATATACATGTGGTACGGCTAACAAGGTGCATTGTGATTAGAGTTCATGATTAGACCCTACAAATGATACTGTGGAAGTGATGAAAGTTCTTAGAACTTCCTCATTAAACAGCCTGAGATTTGTAAAACCACTGTTGTAAAGAAAGCTGTTCCCTTTTAGAAGAGAGGTATTGGTCTGGCAGGAGTTAAAAGATTAGACTCATGGAAATTAAAAATGTAAAGTTAGTGTAAGACTTGAAATTACCAGTTGTAAAGTGCCACAGTATATTGTGGTGCTATATAAATAAATGTATACACAATACTGATCTCCTTTTGCATTTGGCCTTAACATTTTGCATGTTTTCCAGTCCTATCACAACACACAAGAAAGAATTGTCATCCCAGCTCTCTGTGTAATGCAAATTTACAAATACGACACGGAATAGCATTCAGCGGAATGGCGAAGCAAAGGTGGAACTCAAAGAAACTCAAGAAGTCTAAGGGGACAATAGATTGTGATTAGTACAAATGTAGATATGAAGGCAGTTTGGTAGACATGCGCAGTAAGATAAAGCATATATTCATGACACAAAGTACATCTAACTCTAAATGAGGCCCAAAGCATACCTCCCAACTGTCCTGATTTCAGCGAAACAGTCTCGATTTTAGGGCTGCGTCCTACTGTCCCACAGGTGGGAATGTGGCGGGAAGGGAGGTATGTAATGGCCAACCTAGAGCTCTATAGGGGTAGGCAGCCCTCTGGGGTGTGCTCATGCCCCATTCGCTCCATGGTGACGACCCCTTCCCTGTCCCGCTGCTGCAGACAGACATATTGGGAGGTATGTCCTCAGTGTTTAAGAGAGGTAAAAAGGCTTCCTGCAGTACACAATACTTTATATAGTTTCTAAGGATATGAAAAAAAGTTCTGAATCTGTTTGCAAAATGTATTTATATACTTTAATCTCCATTATTAAGATTACCTTTACTTAAAATTATTTTTAATGCAGCAAAACTGTCAATACACAATGCAAATCCTTTCTCAAAATCAAAGTCAGCTATAAAGTACCTGTCAAACGATGGCTTCTCTCCACAGTCAAAGGCATCTTGTAACTCCTTGACCAGGTTGGCCTGGCCTGGCATTCTAAATAACCCTTCCTCTGTCAACCCTCGCTGTCGAATAAAGTCCACACACTGCTCCACCAACATGGGGGCCAGACGTGCACCATATCTCTTCTCATAACGTACAGTGTCTTCCAGTTTTTGACCAAAGATGCCTGCAGGAAAATGAAATAGAATTTAAATCAAGTACAGACTTCAACATAAAGTGGTTTAGACATACAGAAAAGGGTATTATCTGATTGGCACTGTCATGTACCGTAAAACTGATAAAAACCTTCAAATTTTATCTACTGGAATATGAATGGGTTGGAATTTAATACAAATAACAAAGACAAGTAGAACATTCTTCATTCCAACATGTAACAATAGTCTTTACTGCATTATTAATGTATATTAATAGTTATTTATTACAAGGTTATATAAAAACTGAGGATTCTAGTATGGTCCATTGTATGTACTGTTTTCTTGAAGTGCACAATCACTGATAGCATTGGATCTGGAATAAATGTTTGTTTCCCGATACTCTGCTCATACCTGCCATGAAGTGACAAATGACTGTCAGGTCACCTTTCTGTACACAATAAGGAAGAACTAGAACTCAGGCTTACAGTGACTGTCTAAGCTAATAAGTGATGTACACATAAGATCTCCTTACTGTACGTTTCATCCTGATGCCAAAGGTTAATTGATTAAATCAGTAATTCTGTAAATAGCACCAATTCTACTTGTCAGTCAGTGTAAAGTTCTATGAGCACTGAGACAAATCCTTGCAAGCCTCAGATGACATAGTAACATATGAGAATAACTATCTTTCATTTATTGATTTTTATTTAATCACTAGCTTTATCTAGCCTCTTCTCCTTTCTTTGGATATTGTTTTTAGTGATGGATGCATGTAGTACCAGCTGTGGCAGCACGGTGGTCTAGTGGTTAGCACTTCTGCCTCACAGCACTGGGTTCATGAGTTCGATTTCCGACTATGGCCTGTGTAGAGTTTGCATGTTCTCCCTGTGTTTGCGTGAGTTTCCTCCAGGTGCTCCGGTTTCCTCCCACACTCAAAAACATGCTGGTAGGTTAATTGACTGCTATCAAAATTGACCCTAGTCTCTCTCTCTCTCTCTGTATGTTAGGGAACTTACACTGTAAGCTCCAATGGGGCAGGGACTGATATGAATGACTTCTCTGTACAGTATTGCGGAATTAGTGGCGCTATATAAATAGCTGATGATGATGAAATAGTGTTGTTATTCTCAGTGGAATCTCATACCTTTTTATCTTTCCCATCTTAGCTGTTCCTCATACTTGCTACTGCTCCTCTATCATAATCAGAGGATCCTCAAAAAAAATCTACACCTCGTGCCACGTGGTAATTTTTAAACAGCATTGTATTTGTGATCATAATGAGTTAGACAGACCATCAATACAACTTTCTCAAATGTCTTTCTCAATTCCTTTTGATTCATTGATGTCTCTAACCATTCTCAAAAAAATCTTATTAATTAAGTTTATATCAGGTGGCTGTTCTTGCATCTGTGACTGCAAGACACACTTTCTAGTCACCACGTAAATAATTAGCAATTTACTACCTTTGGTTAGTCTAAAAGATGGGTCTACCATTCCCAACACTGACCATTCAGGAGCAAGCGGAGCAAAATGTAACAAATGGTTGGAGGCATAAAGCTGGACCTTCCTACACTTTATGTGGGAATGTCCCAGGATACAGCATTGCTGGAGGAAAGATGCTCCCTGGCTCTAACAATCCCATAGCATATCTCCATTGGGAAGATAAATAACCAACATGAAGATATTGAGGAACATTTTTCTGTAGGAGCGCGCAGTTAACGTAGAGCAGGAGTACAATCGAGTTTTAAAAAGATGTCCTAGAGTTACTTCTGGGAAGATTTCTAACCTTTTGAGAGAGCCCCATCTCTATCATGGTATAATCAAATGATAATCAAAGAATTGTATCATTTAACACAATTTTGACACAGCAGTGTGTCATAAACATTTTAGTCTTGTGTGTCAAAACATAGAAAAGTACTAACCAAAAAATGCAGTGAAACAGAAAAGTGACATGAAGGGACACACACCACAATTCTAAAACAGAAATTACATACAGTGCACAATGTCCTGGATATGGTTATATATGATTTTAGGTGTTACCTATAATGCACAAGGTATGAAATATTCTCTGGTTCACACATTTTAACTAAGCATTATGTACCCAGTATGTGATTGATGTCTAAGAGAAAGGTCACCTCATTAATTAATTGTAATAAATAATGTCAGTGCCACACAGTATGTGACCTGAGCTCTGTCTATGAGAGCTGTGAGGTATAAAGAGCAAATGTAGTGTAATAATACTATTTGTTTAGTTTGTGCTTGCATCATATTGTGTTAGGTCATTAAAGATGACAACAACCAACATATTCATGTACAGGACACAATATTGAAAGTACTTTTAAATTACCATATTTAATCGATTCTAAGACGCCATTGATTGTAAGGTGCACACTAATCTCAGTGCCACCAACAGAAAAAAAGCTTTCATTATATGGAATTGTGATCATTTCTCCAACGACGAACATTTACCTCCCTAATGTCAAAATGTCAACTTGCAGCTCTCTTTCCATGTTCTTCTGAATGCACAATAACTTTTTGTTTCAATGTGGCTTCGTAGTGCAATCTTTTTGACAACATTGTGATTCCGTAAGCGATCAAAATGAATGAAATAGAGCTGCACTATGATGAAATAACGGTGTCTCTACACTTGCAAAGAGCGCCACTGTATGCAACGGGTGGGGTGAAGCGACAACGGTCAAACTTCCTCGAGCGATTCTAAGACGCACCTCGGTTTTAAAAATGTTTATATGGGAAAAAAGGTGCGTCTTAGAATCAACGCAATACCCTATATTAGGCAGCGTCCCATTCAGGTTTTGGGCATCTCTAAGGTACGTGTTTTTCAGCCACTTGCACAAGCTATAGGTCTGGTGTAAATACCGATTACTAGTGATGACGGCTGTGTATGCAAGTTAGAGCATGTGTTTGCAATCAGGAGCAACTGTAAACATGCATTTCATGTACAGTAGACATTCATAACACCCTCATAAATATTGTAGTGTATTGTAGTGTATGGGGGGATTTTTTTTTTTAAATGTTTAAAGACTACATTATTAACAGGTGACAATCAATTTTTTTATTTCTGTGCCTTCTAGTGGGACTTTACATTCCACATATGTATTGGATGTATCCTGCGGTGTCTTCTGTTAGAGCAAAATGCACCTAGAACATACTTATTATCTTTCATACCCCTGTTCTGGGATCTCCCGGAGGTAAGGACAAGACATTTAGCCGTGGGGACTGGCCAAAATGATGCAATTTGTCATGAATCGTGTCAAGGAGGCCCCCATCTAGGTTTTGCCTGCTCACTCAGAGGACAGGGGGACTGGACTGGTCTGCAGTAAATCTATTACGTCTGGTCTCACAAAAAATAAACAAAGCATTGTGTTTTAAAATGGCTAAATATACAAGTCTATGGGTATCTTAATTGGAGATAAGGCTTTGTCCTATACATCAAGGGATCACCGCCAGTGATAGCAGTGCTACTGCCTATTTAACAATGATCGCAATGGTACTTGAACAGCACTTCTCCTGTTAACACCACCTCAGATTCACTATTAAAATACTTTATTATTAAAAGCATTTTTTTTCAATTGTGAATTCTTTTAAAGCCAGCTAGCAGCGTTACACATGCACATTTTCAATAAAACCAGCCTGGCAAAGTGTAATTTAACCCTTATGGCTCCGGGCCAGATATTTCAATGACATATTGTGTCAAGAAGTAATTTTCTAAAGGCTGACGAACTGTAATAAAAAGAACCCATAGGAAATCAACCTATCTCACAGGTAGCCAATTAGTCGCTTAACTCCACAGTAATGCGTTTTTATCTACCTGTTGAAAATTAATCACTTGAAATAAAAGAAACTAATTTCGACTTTAACTGTCATTTTTCTAGTACAACGCTGAAAATTAAAACAAACATCTGGTTTCTATGGTCAACACTCCTTTTCTAATTTTTTTTAGAAATGTCCCACATTGTGCAGATTTTTCTTTCATTTTATTGAATCCAACGTCATATTTTGACAATTTAATTTAGCATCAACTTTGCTTAAGAAAAAAATTAACTTACTCAGGCCATGAATTTCCTTCTGAAAATATTCAAAGCAAAAAAAAAAAAAACAGGTTCGAAAGAATGAAGACACAGGGCTAGATTTACTAAACTGCGGGTTTGAAAAAGTGGGGATGTTGCCTATAGCAACCAATCAGATTCTAGCTATCATTCTGTAGAAGGTACTAAATAAATGAAAGCTAGAATCTGATTGGTTGCTATAGGCAACATCCCCACTTTTTCAAACCCGCAGCTTAGTAAATCTAGCCCTAGGAAGTACACAGCAACATGCTGAGATCTGCCGTATCACAAATCTATGCCAAGTTACCATGAACCTGCCTGGTCATTTGGGTGTTACCAATGTGATCCTCTTCCATTTTTCATAAGGACTAAGATGGTCCTTTTCAGTAAGGTTTCGGTTGACAAATCATCCTTTAAAAAATTACATCTGATTTACGCAGGATTTGTGCCTGGGAGATTGAGTCCAGAAGATATAGTATGATGTGACGTAATCATCTCATCTAATAGAATTCATGTATGTTCCTTCGCAAATGGATGAGTTGGCAAATCAAAATAAGGGGCTGCCAAGTCCACTAGCGGTCACATGGGTGAGAAAGCCTAAAGTAACAACCTTACAGGTATTTGAATTATATTTTAAACAATTAGCATATTATTAACTCTTTCATACCCCAGTATGTGTTTATTTTTAAGTGTTGCAATATAAGAACATAGGCCTTCTCTTGGCAGGGAAATCGGATTGGGACGCTTTGAAAAGTCATTCAGGCAAATCCACTAAGATCACGATCTGTAGAGGTTGAAGCTGTGACATATCATCACACATCATTTATTTCAGCAGCTGGTGCACTAGATCTTTACAGATGGAAAGAGTCTCACATATCTGCAGCTTAAACCAGGTTTTAGGCATGCATACAGTAAATAACAAGTACTTACAGTTGAACACAAAATAATAATATGTTTCCCATGACAAAGTGGCCAGGGCAAAGGACAGATTAAGCATTAACAGCAACACTCCTAATAGCTTTGATAGCTTTGACTACTGAAACATGCTAAGATCTGCATGATCCCGTGCCTCCCCTCCATGAAGACTCAACTACAAGGAACACTGACTTTAAGGGACCATGACAATTTATTTCAGACAACAGATATTATGCGTGCGTGCAAACTGTAATAACTATTTTTAATTTATATGTTAAATTTATAAATATAGAGATCAAACACTAACCTGGAGATAAATAAAAGGACAAACAGAGATATTATTAAAAGATTAGTTGAGACAATGAAAAAAGGTAAAAATAATGTATCCAGTATATAATTACAGTCTTCCCACAACTAAAAAAGTAATATGTTCTAAATACTTGTGACGTTTTATGAAACTAATTGCCCATTTTAATTGCACATTTTATTTTCACTTGAAGCAATGTCCTGAAATCACTTTAGTCATCTGAATATAATCTGTTAATCTCAGCCTCCAAATTCTGCACATTCCATGAGTAGCTGGGGAGGGAGGGCAGGGGGAGCATCTGCAGAAACCTGTTGCTGATTGGTGGGTCAGACAGCTTGCAAACTTTTTCACAGCCTTGCTTATACAAACGCAATGTCAGACCATGAATTCATAACAGAAAATTTCTTCCGGGGTTACCAGGACAAAGCACAGAAGCATATTTGTGAGAAAAGAATGCTATTGGTATAAGATATCACATATATTAACAAAGACTGATGCACATATGGACCTGAATATAGTGGGCACTGCGAGCATAGACGACTTCGCTGAGTGTTTAGTCTAGAAAAATGATTGACAAAAAACTATGAGAACCGTAGAATCCGTGATTTTGGGTCAGGGAAACAGCAATGAGCAACTTTTACTAAATGTATGACGCAATATAAGATTCTTGGAAAAATTATACACAACAATAGCTATAAATAGATATTATTTATAGTACTATTCCATCATAATTAAAATATATTCATTAAGACTGATGTGGTAGATATTTTCAGAAGATGTATATATTTTAAGATCTATAATAAGATATAGCAATGTCTTCTTTCTGTATGATATAAATTTAGCATTTAAATAATATTTGTAAGAATATTTGTGTTATAAATTATGTGTGTTTAGCTGTTATTAAATCTACAAATAGATAAATTATGCAGTCTCGTTTGCAAACATTTGTGATACAAAATGGGTCGTTCTGAAGAGCTCAGTGACTTCAAGTAAAGTACTGTGATAGGATGCCAGGCTTGCAATAAGACGGTTCGTGAAATTTCATGCCTGCTCGATATTCCACTGTCAACTGTAAGTGATATTATTAGAAAGTGGAAGCGTTTAGGAACAACAGCAGCCTCACATCACCAAGACCAATGCCAAGCTTTGGATGGAGTGGTGTAAAGCACACTGACACTGGACTGTAGAGCAGTGGAAACATGTTATGTAGAGTGATGAATCACGCTTCTCTGTTTGGCAGTCAGATGGGCGAGTCTGGGTTTGGTGGATGCCGGGAGAACGTTACCTGTCTGACTGCATTTTGCCAACTGTGAAGTTTGGTGTAGGAGGGATAATGGTATGTGGCTGTTTTTCAGTGTTTGGCCTAGGCCCCTTATCTCCAGTGAAAGACAATCTTAATGCTTCAGCATACCAAGTCATTTTGGACAATGCTATGCTTCTAACTGTGTGGCAACAGTTTGAGGAAGGCACTTTTCTATTCCAACATGACTGTCCCCCAGTGCACAAAGCAAGGTCTACAAAGACATGGTGTGATGAGTTTGGTGTGGAAGAACTTGACTGGCCCACACAGAGCTCTGATCTCAACCCCAATAAACACCTTTGGGATGAAGTGGAACGGAGATTACGAGCCAGGCCTTCTTGTCCAACATCAGTGCCTGACCTCATAAATGCTCTACAGAATGAATGGCCACAAATTCCCACAGAAACACTCCAACATCATGTGGAAAGCCTTCTAAGAAGAGTGGAAGCTGTTATCGATGCAAAAGGGTGACCAACTCCATATTAAAGTATATGTATTTAAATACATTGTCATTACAGTCTCAGTTGGTGGAATGGTCAAGCGTCTGAATACTTTTGTTTATACAGTGTATAAATATATAGGGCATTAAGGGGGTAAATGAGGCTGAGAACTGAGGGATTCAGCCTCACTAAAATATGAAAAGTTTGTGTAAGGTCTTTCAAACAGTAAGCATGGCATGGGCATGGCGTGGGTTCCAAAAATATGGGCTGGGAACCAAAAAATGGGGTGGGTGGCATAAAGTCTAGAGTGTGTTGTTGTGATCTTCTTCTTGCCAGCTGACTGTATGCTACCAACTATTAAACTGTTATTTATATTTTATTTTTATTATTTTGCAGAAACTTATTTGCTATATTCATTAACAACACTATACTATGCTATAATCAATTGTACACTCGTAAAGTGGTTAGAATAAATACAGTAAGTAATGATTTACCTCCCTGTGCTATAATTAGGTACTCAACAGATTGAAGATTGTCATTAAGGCCCAAAAAATGTGTATGGAGAAGGATAAATGTTTTTCTGCTCTCTCTTCTTACTAAATGTAATTTTATTTAGATACTGTATGTAATGTGTCCAATCTGTATACCATCAATAATTAAGATGGGGTGATCATTTAATAATGAAACCTGCATTAAACAGCAAAGATAGAGCTTTATTTCACAACCTATTTCATCTATGTCCTGTTATGCCTGTATGTCTAAGGTGATATATACACTCCTGCTCGCTCTGTTCTTCCTAGCTGAGAGCTGTCACTGACTACCCCTTATTCACAGCTGAATGGTAAACACACAAGTGCTTGCTCGGAGGGGTTCTGGCTTCTCTCCCTCTCTTCTCAAAGCCTGCTTTATATTTGCACACCATAATGTTTTCTTTTCACCTGTTTGAAAAGGTCACAACTCAGCAAGCCCACTTTGCTTTGATGCTAGCATTGACTTAACCGTTCCTTTAATAAGAATTTAGATAACCTGTCAGAAAGAAAGCACCGCCTAGGTAACAATAGTGTAATAAATAATCCACAAATGTCACTAGGTTATTTGTTGATCCTACATTTCTTTCTTAAGCAGTCTGTGTAGAGATGTGTTTCTCACATGCTATTATTGATTGGGTCAAAAAGAGTTATGTCAAATATCTGGTTAACAAATCACTTCCGGCTAATAAACAATAATCCATCATGTGAGAACTGGGATAGTTGCAATTAACATGAAGTATGTAGACTCAATACTTAAAGAGGTTGTAAATACCAATCGTTGCTTTTGACAGGAATCTACAACAGGGCTTTGAGGAGGGAATGGGGCCTTCGTTGCCAAAGTAGACCACATGGATATGTTTCTTTGTAAGCGGCTCACAATCAATCATATGTATCCCTCTATGGCACAGAAGAACACATCCTTCCCATCCCAACCTCCGCCACCATTCCATGATTAGCATTTACATAAAATACCTCTACATCAATACGTTGCTATAAGACGCCCATCACATGCCACATATGGTTTACAATAGTAATATTTAGCAGTGTTATCCTTTCAATACAATTTAATGATACTTCTACTGTGTCAGTTACAACCTTATGCGCCTCAAAGAAAAGAGTGTCAAAGTTGAATGTGTGACTTTCTTAAAGTCATGTGCTGTCAACATCAATGCAATACAGCTGTTAGTCCCCACTGACAAACAGCTGAATCGATGAACAATTAAGTCACACATACTAATGGTTAAATCGCAGATTTGTCATTGGGCCAAATGTCCAGCTTGGAAGGTAAATATGACCAATGTCACTCCCAGGGCAGCCAGTGATGCAGATGAAGGTCATTTTTCAGGCTGTATTTTCCTACTAGGTTTCACCAAATGAAAACACGGGGAGAAATAAATTTGGCAGGGATTTAGGCCCCATATTTTGATGAGCTAGTCCTGCTATAACCTAAAGCATTTGAAATGATGAAAAAATCAATATGATGTCAGAGTCCCTGACAACTTGTACCATTAGACAGAAATGATTGATTTAGATGAAACCTCAAAATAACAGCAATTTATATAATTGTCTAATGTCAAACTGCTAAATCCTTATATCTACGGCATATCCAAGGACATTATATTCCATTCAACCATTAAACTGGACCATAACTAATTATTCTCACATTTGGAGGAATTATTTTCAAGAAAATGAGATTGAATGCCTTGCTACCATGCAAAGAAGACTACTTCTATAATAATGGAAAGTAACAAGAAGATTAGACCATTGCATCTTACTGAATAAATACCAGAGCTTGTACAAAATATCCTTGGGTAACCAAGCCTATTTATGTACTGCACCTATGTAATAGTCAGGGGGACTCATTTTCAGTTTGACCAGAAAGGAATGATTACTGTTTGACGCAATACTAGTCACCATGGATGCAGAATCTGTTTATGTTAAGGAAATTATTCCTGTGATTTTATTAACCTTTTGAATACGAAAGTGTCCAAGAATAAAAACTGCACAGCTCAATATAAAGATAACCAGTCCAAACAGATACAGATGTCTATCTAGTACTATACCAGTTTCACCCTCTACACCAAACTATAAAATCCAGCCAGGGCACAAGATACCACTATTCTAATTGGACAGAAGCAAATACTTTCCTTTAAGCACAGGATTACCATTAGTAGTTACATACAAGCCAGCAGGTTATATGCACTATAATAAAAGAGCTGCAACTTGTCATTATATGGAATGATAATACATCAGATATAAGCCTCTAATTCTGGATTCAGCTATAATCTAGCTTGAGACAAAACCTAATTCTCACTATGAGAACATTTATAAGTGATCAAAACCATTGACAACATACGCAGCAAACTGTGCAGCCAGATAACTGATTATGAAAGAGTCACAAATGCAAAAGGGAACAACAAAGTAAGCTCCCCCACTTCATTATACCACTGCATCCACCATCCTCCTTCTTTACTGGACCCTTCTATATCTCAGGCATTGCTAAGGGACGTGTAACATGGTAAATGCAGAGGACCTGTAAGTGGATGTATTACAATATGACATGTTCTTTCTTTATTTTCTACATAGAATGTAAGCTTCGTGTTACTGTGTACAGCAAGTAGCCCAGTGTTACCTCCTGGGGAATGTTATATGAGCTGGAAGAGCAAAGGCTTTCAAGTGTTCAGAAAACATTCTGACTCCTTTCCAGTGATTGAGTTCACTGCTCCGAAACAACCATCTGATTGCTTTGTGGATGCTTCAACCCTACTAAGAAATGTATGTAATCCAGTGACATAAAAAGAATATATGCATGTAATGAAACTAAATGCTTTTACATTTTTTTACTTCCCCGTGTCAACATATATACAGATAATAATAATAATGTGTCTTAGCATACAGTGTTTTGTCAAAGCTTTTAGAGGAAAACATGAAAAATACTATTAAAATGCACTTCTTATAGTCAGATCAGAGACAAGCTAAATACAGCATCATCAATCAGTTCCAAGGTATATATATCAGTTCTGGACATACCTCTCCGGAAGCTAAAACACCTTTTAATTTTCCTGTAAGTTGCTTTGGGAATGAATGGGTTGGAGGACAAGGAAGCAGAGGGAGAGGCTGCTGCGTTTCGGTCTTCCAGCATCATACAGGTGCAAGCCCACGTGGGAACCAGTGGTGCCCTTTCCAAAAAGCATTTGGATGAGACCTATGAATCATTCCATGGACCCCAGATTTTCATCTTTAATGTCATCCTCTGGGTATTGTTTGCTTCTTTGTCTAGTTACTTCATTTTCTTTCTGTCAGTCATGGAAGGTTACTTAGAACCCAAATAGTTCAGGAAAAGACTTATTATCTGATCACATGACTGATGTTGTTTGTGAAGACTTCAAGAATAATCAGTTTCCCCTCTCAGTTGAAAGAAAAATGCAAAATTCTCATGGAAATAGGCAGCAACCTGGCTGATGATCCTCTCAGGCTTTTTCAGTTCATATCCTAGATATTAGTAACCTTAAAGATGAGTAGAGCGATGCCATGTTTATATTGTTACTCTCATTACCTCTTCCAATAAAGTTACTAATTGTTACTTTAACAGTGTTCCAGGTACCTGCAAGTCTGATAGTTAAGCTTGCTGGGAAGAATGTGAAAAGTTTTCTTTCCTCTCAGTTAGCAGAACTGAAACTGCGCCTCAGACTACTCCTTCGCCAAGGTATTAAGTGGCTTCATGTGCTCCAGGCACTTTACATACAGCATACAGGTGCATTTCTAAGCTGCAGCAAGCGGGAAAGTGTAAACAACTATCCCAGGCAGCAGTAGCAATGAATTCCCTAGCTCTGACTTTGAGTTGACTTCAAGCAGGCATCACGTGTGACAGCTTAGTGATTATTAAAGGTGCAGTCCTCCCTCTTCATTCCTTCTACAAATAACCTCTACTACTGCTTTACACTGCATCCATAATTCTCTAGCAGATTCCTTCTCAGCAGGGGTGTTATGTCAACGGCTGTTCATTTAGGACAGCTACATTTTACACATATATATATATATATATATATATATATATATATATATATATATATATCCCTTGTCCTACAATCATTAAAGTGTTCCTCTATGATTTATCCGAAGGAGCTATAAAAAAATTCTCTACAAATTTTTTAGTAAATGATGCGAGTGTGTCTGCTACAAACCATAGTTTAAAAGACATATTCATCTATATCTGTGCTACAAACCCCCCCTCCTCCCCTTCCACACATACACTTGCATCTGCACCGCTCCACTTCACAACTGTAGGTACAAACACTTTGCTATCTTATCAGACATTTGTTTACAGGGGAGGGGAGTGGAAGAAGAAGTGAGACACAGGGGTCATCTGAGGACCACTCATGTTTGTAAATAAGCTCACTGGATCTCTTTGACGGTGTGCGCTTAATGCCTTGGTTTAGCACCAGAGCACCTGGATGGTCTGCCCTGTGCAAAACATTCTTCTATTACTTTAGAACCACCCCTTTTATTAAAACATTAAACTTAACTTATGACTTATTAATTATGAATTAATCATGACAAAGAGTCGGCACAGAGACTTTATTACATGTGGTAATTGTGTGTGTGTGAAACTTTGAATTACTTCGCTCAGAGTGCGCCTACAAAAGCACATGCCTGCAGCATGGTGGCTCAGTGGTTAGCACTTCTGCCTCACAGCGCTGAGGTCATGTGTTTGATTCTGAACCAGGACCTTATTTGTGTGAAGTTTCTATTGTCTCATTGCAAAATGAACCCTAGTCTGTGTTTGCCTGTGTGCGTTAGGGAATTTAGATTGTAAGCACCAATGAGGCAGGGACTGATGTGATTGACAAATATTCTCTGTGTACAGCACTGTAGAATTGATGGCGCTATATAAATATATGATGATAAAAATGAGTTTCATTATACTGTCCGGAATTACAGCCTACCAGCTCTGAGCTTGTACAATACTCCTTCTTCAAAATGGAAATAGCCAAGTCCCCCTCCACACGGCAAGAAATGGTCATAAAATTGTTCTCTCCTCCCCACTGTCTTACTTATCAATGCTTTTTGCAAAAGAAAATCTTACTTCTGTACTGCTCCACAGAACAAAGCACATTATAGAACCTACTCCATACATTGCTAGGACCACCTTCTCCTCAATTAACTAATTTAGCTCGGGTAACTACAATGGTTAATTCAGTAAAGTCAGTCAGAGATTTGGGAGTATTTTGCACTGAGTGGGAGGGTCCGTAAATTCCATTTCACTAATAAAAGTATCAATACATATGCATTTGTCTCATAGTATTACTATGTATGCATTTGTTTCATATTTAAGTAGTATGAATATGAAGAAATACACACGATTCACACATTTTTGGCATGGAATTGCCATTCAGCAGACAGTCCAACCCTGAATTTACTCAAATATAGGTGCAAGCTACTATTTTGTCCGCAGTATTCTTAAAATATTATGACAGGACAAAAAAAAAGCCATGGGATGGTAAGCATGGCTAAAAATGAAATCACAGCAGTTATGAGACAAACTATTTATGTTCACGGTCATGTTGAGCCGGTCTCCCAATCTGTTGGCAAGTAACTTGTAATGTTGGCTTTTATGGGTTCATGCACCAATGTCCATCTGCCTCAACTGTCCGATATCTCTTTGTGAATCGAAATGCAGACTGTGTATACCCCTAAACTGGTGAGGTAACTATGTATTGAAATTAAGAATATGACTGTTCTCTACAAAATAGTAAAACAGCAATGTCTACATAATAGGCAATCTAGCTTTCATCACAGTAATTGTCTAATTTCGAAGTAATTTCTAAGAAGATAAAGTGGAGGTATTGTCCCGAGCTACAATATACTGCAGTGTATTGGTAGACATTAGTCAGACCTTTTATTTCTCTTTTTGACTGACAAGAAGATGCTCACAAATATTATAATAGATTGGAGTACATTAATTAGTATATAAGATAAAAACTGAACTTCAATATATGTAGTATGCTGAGGTTGAGGAAATAACTGCAATCAGTGTATCATTTTCCGTTCCGATAATTTATTATAGCAACTTATATTATATTGGAAAGGGGGTTTCAGTGTGTAACAGACAGCTCTAATGCATAACATATGTAATGTATATGTATAAGGGACCCATTTATCAACCTATTATTCACGCACAGAAGTAGTAAGGATGCTATTTATTTACAGAGAACCCAGCCTCTTCAATCACAAATCTAGTCCCCATAGTCTATGGGGACTGTCATTTTGGCCTATTTATCAATTTCTGAAGTTAGGAGCTTGATTCTTGTAGCTAACCACATCTGAAGATAACAGTACACCACTTTAAGAAGATCTAAATCAGAAATTAAATAGTGCACACTACCTTATTTTCTAAAAATCCATCCCAACAACACTAATGGTTATTTACAATACTGCAAAAATACAGACATAAGAGCAAATGCTTGTTTGTGATGTCCAGTATGAATTGATCTGCTTTTACAAAAGTAGCATGTATTAGTGAATCAAGATAGTGGTATCTGTGGGGTGTGCAACGTTTTTCATCCTATTATGTGTAGCTGGCTGGAACAATAGTTTAGGGTTATTCTTTATTGAATGTGGTTTAAGAACAGTCATTTACCTCTTATTGTACCTACAAGCAAAACAATTTTGTATTGCAGGATGAGAAAATTAAGTGAGCTTCAAAGGGGTGGAGAGAGTCATTTTATGAGGGTGTTTCTGGTTTTATATGGAGCTGCAGGGGACTTGATTTATATGGCTTCTTAGAGAAGGCAGAAATTGGGCATTGGCCTATGTTTTCAATAGGATGCCTTTTGCACCTTCCAGACCAGGGGCGGACCTAGATTTATTTTTAGGGGCAGGGGTGATTGTGCATCAGTATAGTGAGCTGCCGCTGGAAGCCCACTGCTGCTAGGGGGGGCGATTGCCCCGATCACACACCACCATGGATCCGTCACTGTTCCAGACTGTTCCACTCTATATGGGATAGCATAATCCTATAAATGTATTGAAAACATTCAAATGTATAACAGTGACACAAGTAATGAGCGTTAATGTCCCCCCATGCTCATGACTTGGCAAATAGTAAAATGAGGCTTGACAGAGATTTATGTTAAGAGAAATAAAAATGAAAGGTTGAAATGAATAAATTATATCATAAAGGCAGTGATAATTTAGAAGTGTCGGTATGGAAAATGTAATGGGAATGTAAGTGAATGGAATGTGATATTGTTATAATGAAGCCAGTAGGGAAAGTGATGGTATGGCATACACCCCACTTCTACCTCTGCATAAAGGGGTATAGGCGGGACTTCGAAGTGACATTTTGACTCTTCAGCCATATGAATTTCCATTCTGGAACTGTAATCATATCACATGTGGTACATAACAAAATGTGGTCATGCAGCTATATAGCAATACCCGGACAAATAGGAGCATTTGTGCAGAATTAAAGAGGCTGATGGGACAATTTTTTCCTGTTCAAAAATGACCTCCACTGGCTTGAACTAACAACAAATATATTATAAACCACTTTTTATTAAATGTAAATGTATAACATTAAAAAATAATCATCAGAATACTTTCAATATAATATTTTCTTAGCTATCAATTTTTGCAATATATTAGTCCACTCTAAAACAGAGAAAACTCTCCTATATATTAACATTTACTACATCTGGGACAATGCAGCAATCTCCCTACAAATTTATTTATACAGTATATATATTTTATATTTTCTCTCTGTTGTTTCCAAGTGACTTTGACTGACCTTCAATAATGCATAAGGGCATTTTGTATGCAAATATTCCAGTAATGTCCTAAGTGACTTTGTTGATGTTGTTTATTCAAGTATCATTGTTATTTTTCTAAAACAAGGAATGATGTTCTAGATACAAGCTTTCACCCCCAGCAGGAGTGAACAAACATTAATTTAATCATGCAGTTAATGATTAATATAGCTGCCAGCTCACACAGCAAAAATGATGAGGTGGGTCCTAGAACAAGCACAAGCACTGGTTGACTGGTAAAAAGTATGTTGTCCATGATAGAGATATACTCTGAACCAGTACTCAGACATCATTAAAAAAAGAGAAAAATGTGCTCTAGTATTAGTCTTAAAATAACAAAAATATCCAGTAAATATCTTAATATAAGCAAGCTTCATAAATGTGTATCATAAATAAAGAATTATCCACAGAAAATGATAAACACAGTATACATAGTATATTATGTATGTAATGTCATACTTGGCAACTCTCCCGGAATGTCCAGAAGACTCCCGCATTTTGCGAGAGTCTCACGGACTCCCGAATCTGCCCACTTCACTAGGAAGTACCCACTTTCTAGTGAAGTGGGCAGAATTAGGTCCCAAATGCTGCGATTCCTGGTGAATCGCGGCATTTGGCCAAAATGTTGCGCATTTTGGAGCCTCCCCCGGCAGGCTCCCGGAAACCAACTTTCTAAAGTTGGTAAGTATGTGTAATGTACATTTATGATTCTGGTTGCATCTCTTAATGAGAATTATTAAATATAATATTTAATGAATGTGGAATACCCAATTGTTTCAGTGAATTTATTTTGGAATTTACCACTAGTGTGTCAACAAATGTCCCTCCCACCCCCACCCCGGGAATAGGCTGTAAGACTGCAGCACCATTAATTACCACCCAGAAGTAACGCGGAGTGTTTTCATCAAAACTTTATATTTATTGCACTATGTATTTGGGTATACTAGTGCAGGATTCAAATATAACACTCTTTTGAAAATATTGTATATAAGATAAACATATAAAAATGTGATTTAGCTTCAACAAGTAAGGATGGAATGGCAATCATGACAATCTTGTGTTTGCATCTGCTCACTTTCGATCATATATTTAACATTTAGGAATTTTCCTCTGAATTCCTGTGCTTTGCCCCGTTTCTCAACAAAAAAAACCCTCAAAACAATTAGACCTGCTTAAAGGTGCAATCCCCTGCAAAATTAGATGTGATTCCTAAATAAATCACAAATCACTCTGTTTATCATTAAGAAGACACATGAAGTTATTTTTTTTTAATTAGAGTTGACTTAAGCTGTAAATAATGATTTACAGTTTGCTAAGTGTCATGAGATTATCATGACAACCACAGTCACATGACATATGCTGTAGTGAGCAGAGATGCTTTGATACATCCAGGTACCTTCCAACAATAAGATATACAAAATTGCCACAAATTAAGCCCCAATCTACTCAAACCCCCCCAGATCTGACCAGAAATACCCACTTTTGGGCAAATCTCCATTCAATTTCATGTAAGCCCTGCCTCTTTTGAGGCCAGTAAACCGGCACTGTCCCACCAAAATGGGGTCAATTGGGGGTATGCATCCATAACATAAACTTCCTCCCCACCCATCTTTTCTCTTTTTATAACATTACTTTGAGTATGCCTAGCAGACCCTGATTATCCAATAGGCTGAATTGGTTCCAGCCTAGAGGAGTGAGGCTTTTTTTTGGTGGAGGGGGGGAACAAATTTTTGGTGGTGCAAAAGACTGGTGTAAACTGAAATTAATTTTAAAATATAAGAAAAGCTGCTCCAAAGTAAAAAATAAATCATTAAAAAAAAAATTAAGTAAGCTTTTAATCTTGACATATTCCTATATTAAAGGCTGAAGCCAATGAGTCATCTTTGGTTGGACTCTTTATGATTAGCGAAAAGGAGAGATAAAGATGGCATAGACATAACAGCCCATCTGTGGCTGGGTGTAACGCTCCGGTCCCAAGGATAGTACCTGTCTCATTACCTGCAGTCCATTCATCTGGAAACTGCCATGTCCCAGCATCAGACATTCTCCAGTTCATTCATTCAGCTATATTCAGATCTGTGCAGGTGCAAGCCTATTGCACTTCAGAACCTCCTCCCTCTTTTTCATTGGCTAAGCACTTCTGGAGCACTATTTAAACCTCCTGGATTCACCTGTCTGATGCTTCAAGCTCACTTCCTGCAGCCTGTGGTTCTGGTTCCTGTTCTCCTTGTGGTTTGCCTGTGTTCCAGTCTGTTCTCAGTTCGTGGTCTGTGCTAAACCATTGCTGCTCCAGTACCTCTCTTACCATCTCTAGTGTACTCCATCATGACAGCTTCGGTTCTCTCATCGCTACCAGTCAGAGCCGCTATTACACCTGTGACTCCTCAGCTGCTATCACGAGTTACCTCCGCTACTCCAGCCTGCTCACAGTCTCTGGCCGTGTTGAACCTTCGCTGCTCCAGTACCTCACTTACCATCTCTAGTGTACTTCATTGTGACAGCTCCGGTTCTCTCATCGCTACCACTCAGAGCTGTTACTACATCTGTGACTGATCAGCTGTTACTACGAGTTACCTCCACCACTCCAGTCAGCCTTCAGCCTCTGGCTGTGTTGAACTTTTGCTGCTCCAGTACCTCCATTACCATCTCCAGTGTACTCTATTGTGACAGCTCCAGTTCTCTCATCACTACCGTTCAGAGCTGCTATTTCATCTGGGACTCATCAGCTGTTACTACCAGTTACCTCCACCACTCCAGTCAGCCTTTAGCCTCTGGCTGTGTTGAACTTTTGCTGCTCCAGTACCTCCATTACCATCTCCAGAGTACTTCATAGTGACAGACTCTGTCCTCTCGTTGTATACCACAGAGCACCTATTCTCCTAGTGACTCATTGGCTGCTGACCATCAGCCTATATTACTGTTGTGTCTGTATTTATACCACTCGTCTGTGGACTCCATCGTCTCCATCCACTTCACCTGGCTCCCCCACATCGTTCTGCTGTACACTCACTCACGGGATAGCGACCTGCAGATTTGGTGCAGCTAAGACCATACCTCCTTGTTGGGGTTCCTGGTGAAAACCACCTGTCTGTTAGACTCCGCGCCCGTGGGTGGGCTTAGCAATGTTCAGCAGAGCCTAGGGATCAATTTCCTGTAAGCCAACCGTGACACTGGGTCCCTGCACATTCCAGCTGCTGCACGTACGCGGTGACCATCTTTAAATTGACTCCGGCGCCGGGAAGGTAAACACCTTTGCTAGGCGCCGCGTGCATCAGTAAATGTTTAATGTTTGAATTAAACAAAAATAGATTTTAATATGTGCGGTGCCCTGTGATGCTGGGACAGTAATACCCATTACCACAGCATTGCATGGGTTACACCTAGGCGCCCCGGAATTGCTTAACTGTAAAAAAACAGGGGAAAGTACACTCCTCCCTGCCACTAGCTTCAATGATAAAAAGTGTTAACCTCTCTGGGCTGATTCACGTGCATGACTGCATGAATCAGTCTCAGATTGGTTAACCTTCTGCCAAGCTAGTTTCCAAAACTGTATAAAAAGATACTGTTTTGAACTGAAATGTATTATTATTCCATCTAACCTTCTGATCACTAGTACCCTACACTAGTGTGAACTGTCCTTATTAGGACACTTGAGCTAATAACCATCATTTGCTTCAAGAGCCTGTTTGACGACTACTTCCCTGCTGTAATTCCTGTGACCTGCAGATTAGACTCAACTCTAATCTGTTATCCGACTGTTCTGAGGTTTGGACCCAGCGTTTAGTACCACCGCTCTGCCTGCAGTCCATCCTGGTCACACCTTCTCCTTTACATCTTCATCCTCAGCAGTGCTCATTCATATCACCGTTGTTCTGATTTTAATGAAAATGAAAAGAGTGACTAAGATTACCATGAACCTTTTAAAAAGTCAAGTGGAGCCAAGTTTCAAAAACACTGGAACATAAACATTGGTGGGGAGGGAGGGTGAAGGAAACTGATTTTAAATTAAGGACGCATTAGGTTTTTTCCTACCGAGTATTAGCCTGAAGTGGATATCTAGGTGGCAATACTAGCGTATTAGCCTAGGGCAGCATGAAACCTTACTCAGATCAGACCCTGATGCCTAGCAATGTACTTCTATGCCAAAGGCTGCCAGAGATCAGGCGTTACCCTAACTATACTATAAATGGAATTGTACATTTATAAGCTAATTTTTGGTACACTAAGAGTTATTTCATACACTTCATACTTGTAATAAAACAGCCTCTGTACAGTACCCATGTACAGAGTACTGTTCAAAATAAATAAGTAATTTAAAAATGGGCAGCATAACCCCTCTCCAAATCCTCAATCAGCTGCAGCACTAGACAACCTGAGCTTGTTTCCACTATAAAAGGTTAGAACCAGCCACAGGCTGATCAGCGCAGTGCTGCTGCCCCTATATGACATGATGTGTGAGGGAAAGCAGTATGTACCCACTTGTAGAGGATTGAAGCTTGGTTCTGAAAAGCACTGGAGCTCTTACTGACTCCTGAGCTGTAAGTGTCAGGATAAATAACAAGATTGGGACCTTCAGAGGGGCAACTTTGACAAGTGACAAGTCAGTTAGGCTTTGTAGTGACTTTTGTAATATAGCTGCAATGCTATGCAATTTTTCCAGAGTATCAACAAACCTTCAAATGTGGGTGCATCTGCTATTTGCAGGGGGGTCCCACAGACCAGGAAGTGCACATAGAAGCACCTCCACAAAAAAAGAGGTAGTACACCCAACTCAGAGATGTGGAGACAGCTACAGTTACGACACTTACTATGCTCCCCGGGTGTGCGCGAGATGACAGGGAGAGCACTTACGCAGTTTGAGAACCTATGCACTCAGTATCCTAGACATACCTTGTCCTCCATATATGCAATCTTGATTGAATACTTCTTTAATACACCACCCAAATTTACTAGAGACTGGGAGTGCAGTATGGGGACTGCCATCTCCTAACAGGTCTAGTGTGATATTTTTCAACGTACCCAAGTTAGCTCAGTCAGTGTGCTGATGATTGTGGCACCAGGCACCCCGCTTCACATATGGTGGGATTGCACGACTCTCAGACCGTTCTGAGACACAGTTTTACTCATCACTAAGGCGATCGTGGGAACCGAGGTACTCAATTGTCTGAAATATTGGCTACTTAACCACATTAAATTAAATTTCCCACTACAAAACATTGAAGTACCTCAGCAGTACAGCGAAGGCTTTGATAGCGGTCCACTGGAGATCCCAACACCCCCTTCTATTAAGGAACGGTTTATGTTTGGACCTTTATATGTCTATGGATGAAATTATTTATTCCTCAGCTGATAAATACAAAGAATATCACTTACTATGGTTTGAATGGATTAAATTTAAAGACACCACATTGTATGTCCAATGGAACAAATGAGGCTCAAACACCCCCCCCCCCCCCACCTCATTATGCCCTCCTTCCCTCTCCTCTCTATCCCCTATCCATCAAAGAAAGTAAGCAATCGCATCACACTTGGTTTGTTCAATAACTATTCCTAACAGTTCCGCGCACTGGACTTTTCATTATCCTTGCCAGTTCGATGATCAAACCACCTTATGAGTGATGTAAAATGGTTGAATAATGTTATTTAAAATACAGCTTGAAACACAACTTAATTGTATATTATATGTATATGCCGTTTTATTTTCACAAAAAAAAAAAAACATAAATAAGAAAACAAGATAAAGAAAAAAAGAGGTAGTATCTCCATTTCTGTAGTTTGTAAATGAGCCTTAGCTGGAGTTGCATTTTTCCTCTATATCTATGTGGTTTCCTGATCTGTAAACACACTAAATACATAGCTAAATAGAATTACAGGTAATTTTTCATTATTTTTGCCTGAGTATATTACCTTAGTAATCACATATTTTCTGCTAAAGTGTTTTGTGACCTTTTCAGAATATTATTATGTCATTATTTCCCTTGTTATAATGCAGTTTAAACACAGTTAAAACAGATGTAATAAAGGGGGGTGAAACTGTAAAGACAATAACATAAATTTGGGTTTAATATATGTTAATGCAATTTGTGCCAAGAAATTTGCTGGTGGTAAGTATCAGAGGCGTTATAATGGAAGGTGGTAAAAAGAGCAAGTAATGTATTTTTTGTTGTGAGTTGAAATCACTAGGTGACATACCTTTATGTATAGAGAAAGTGACAGTGAACCTTCATTTTTGCAGAACATCATGGCTGTTAGAAAATTCTCAGCACAGGAATAGCTGCAATGCCATGCATAAGCTGTAACATGCCAATTACGTTCACTTGTTTATGTGTTTTTTTGTTTTGTTTTAAAGTTTATGAAATTATTTTAAAAAAACACAGACGCGGATATACAGACATGCACACACATACAGCCAAGAATAAAGACATGAATGCAAAAATATACATACCACCATACATACACATACCTGCATACATGCAAAGGCTTAAAAATAGTGATAGACAGCTTTTTCATCTCTGTATATACATTTTGTCAAGTAATATAGATGCTATATTAGGAGGCAAGCTCAGGAATGATGTAACAAATAATAATTATTTTGCATATAAATTTCCATGAAATCTAACAAAAATAAATATATAAACTACATGGACCAATAACATATATCATTATCCAACAACTCATCATTTCCCATCTTGACTACTGTAACCTTCTCCTCACCGACCTCCCTCTCTCCCACCTCGCCCCTCTTCAGTCCATATTTCATGCGGCTGCGAGACTTACCTTCCTCTCACGCCTTTGTTCATCTGCCTCCCCTCTCTATCTTGCCTTACACTGGCTTCCCTTCCCCTACAGAATTTTTTTTCAAACACCTCACCCTCACTTACAAGGCCCTCTCCCACTCAACTGCCCCTTATATCTCCAACCTCATCTCCATTCAATCTCTCTCCTGCTCCCTGTACTTGGCCAATGACCATCGCCTCTAATCCACACTGATCACCTTATCCAATTACCGAATCCAAGGTTTCTCCCAAGTTGCCCCCCTCCAGTGGAATGCTCCATCCGACTGTCCATTATTTCGGACTCCTTCAAACAGGCTCTTAAAACTCACCTCTTCCTTCAAGCCTACCAACCAACCACCTCTCTCTCTCTCCATGCTCGTTCTTTTCACCTCACTCTTCCAGACACCTTTAGTTGCTCTTCTTGCCCTTGATCCCCTCTACTGACTTTGTGCCTGCTGTTTTCCCTCCCTTTAGGATGTAAGCTCTTATGAGCAGGGTCATCTTCCCTTCTGCCTCTATACCATTTCTTCTGCTCCAACCTCACTATAATTGCTATATCTGGAGATGCTGGAGTCTTGGTATTACTCGTTCATTGTCCTGTACTGTTTTACCCTGTATAGTCTACTGTCTTGTAATGTGTATGGTGCTGCGGAAACCTCATAGTGCCACATAAAGGATAATAATAATGACAATAATATCTGACAACAACATAACACACATGTATTTCTACTTTGTAATTTCCAATTCATCACTGTTGAATTTTTGGCCAGTTTATCCACTCTAAACCAGTTTGTGCACTCAAGGTAGTTTGGTCTTAATTTAATCTTGAAAAAAAAGTTTGAAATAAAATGTACTAGTACGTAGATGACTGGGAACAATAGACTGTGGCTAAGCACACTCTTAGGTACTTAAAGCACACTGACCGAGAGCTATTATTACTCGACGACTCACTGCAGTCAATTATCTCAATAGCAGGTTCTAACCAAGCAATAGAGGGACAGAAGGTCACATAGGGGATGAGGAAATTGTTAATAATTTCTTTGCTACTTTGTCGTATGTTGCTATCCTGTCTGTCAGCTAATACCAATGTTGCCCTGAAGCATTAAATAAAATAAACAGCGATTTAATCAATAGAAAATGATAACTGCTGCTGGCATACATTACCAAACCCCACCTAACTAGTTTTTTATCATTCAAAAATCGATATCATTTTCAATAAAAAAATAGAATGTGAAGATATATATTAGCCAAGATTGTTGTCGCTGTTCTTAAAGTATAGATAAGATACAAAATTGCTATGCAGAGATAGATAGTGTCAATAGTTTTTGAATGTTTTTGCTTATTATTTATTATTTTGTTTTTATTTAGTATCTTTAATACTTGCTATGGGTTAAACTGTTTTCATGGATTGGGTGTTAAAATGAAGCGTTGGGAGACAGTGCATGAATGTGTAAACTGTCAGTGATGACAGAGGAGCACAAGACAGTTCTGTCTGTTCTGCTCCATCCTTGTGCTAAATGTTACTATGAAATGTCAGTCATAAGTGCTGAATTTGCATTAAAACTTCAAGTAAGGGAACTCTGTCCAGAAACCTCCGACCACCCATTTGTTGCACTCTCTATCACTGATCACAGCAGGATGTCCTATGGGAGTGCAGGGACCTCTTGTGATGGTTGGATGGTGGAACTATGAGCATTAGGGGATAACTAGGCTTGGGAACCAGGGACTTACTGCCTGCCAGAGAGACTTGTAGTTTCAAAACAGTGCTGCTGTCAAGTTCAAGCAAGTTTGCATTTTTCTTTTTACTTTGTTTTAGTTTTGAATCTGCTTGATACAAGCTAAAACAAAATAGGAGTGTAAAGAAGATGGTGAATAAAGAGGAACAGAAGAGGGTGGGAAGAAAAATAAAACTTATAGAAAATATGTAATCTCCAAGCCCCCAGCTCACTTGGTATAGTCCATGGGCTGGCACACATGGTCAGGGGGCATGTTGTGTGTTACATGGTGCCAGGCCAGGATGGCTGTGGCATAATAGGCATGGGACTATGTGGATCTCTACAGTTCCCGCTTGTTTCCCTAGCAAATACCATACCAGGGTGGCTTCGATGAGCTCCTGAGTTTTTCAGTGCAGAGGCTCATTCACTGCTTTAAATGCCCCTACGTGACCCCCGACCATAGGCGGATTAAGGGGGGGCACAGGGGGCCCCCGCCGCCGCGCGCATAACCTCTACTGATTTTTCTTTATTTTTTTTCCTTAATGGCGGTGGCGGGGGGCCCTCGGAGAGAGGGGGAGGGTTGCGGTCGGGTTCGGGGCTCCCTGCGTTGGTGGGGGGAGCAGGATAGTGGAAAAAAAAATATATAGATACTACTCACCTCATCGTAGCGACGGCGTCCCTCCTCTCTGCACTGTTAACACTGAATGACAGGCGTGACGTCATCAAGTCACGCCTGTCATTCAGTGAGGAGCAGCGCGGAGAGGACCAGGAAAGAAACAGTAAGACAGAAGAGAAGAAAGAAGCTACAAGAAAGGTAAGTAAAAAAAAAAAAAAGGGAATAACGAAGAAAGGGACACTATGTAGGAGAAAGGGACACTATGTAGGAAAAAGGGGGAGAAGAAAGGGACACTATGTAGGAAAAAGGGGGAGAAGAAAGGGACACTATGTAGGAAAAAGGGGGAGAAGAAAGGGACACTATGGAGGAAAAATGGGAAGAAGAGAGGCACAGTAATGAAAAAAGGGGGATAAGAGAGGCACAGTAAGCAAAAAAGGGGGAGAAGAGAAGCACAGTAAGGAAAAAAGGGGGAGAAGAAAGGCACAGTAAGAAAAAAGGGGGAGAAGAGAGGCACAATAGTGGGGACAATTAATTAATTTAAGATGGGGTGGTTTGGGCGCTACTGAATGTGGGGGTGAGTTTGGGGAGAATGAGGTCCCTTTATTAAAATGTGCCTATGAATTATTTAATGGCAGTGACGGTTGCGGGAAATAGGTATATTTCTGAAATGTAAATACTATTAATTTATTGCTGGGGCTGTTTGTAGGGAGGGAAATAGGTTTATTTATTAAAGTGAATACTATTATTTTAATGTTGGGGCAGGAGGAAGGCCTAATTATTAATCATGGGTGGTACTGATTTAACGCCGTGGGTGGCTGTAATTTTCTAAATGTACCCATTTTTTTTTTCCAAGTAGGGCCCCTAACATTCCAGGATCCAGACAAGCCGCAACTAAAGAAACCTGCAGCACAGGTGGTGAAAGTGAGAAGAACAGGTAGGAGAGAGCAGCAAAGTCTGTGAAATGTTGTGATTCTAGTCACCGTTCAATGGTGTACACAACAATGCAGGTTTTTTGTCTGTAGGAGGGTGGCCTGTCCATGCCCAATGATGCATTATCAATGGTATTTTAATTTGCGGTATCATTGCTAGTTTTAATGTGCATTATAAATTTTATTTTTAAAGTTCGGTATCATTGCTAGTTTTAGCGTGCGGTATCATTGCTAGTTTTAGTGTACGTTATCAATGGTATTTTTAATGTATGATATCATTGCTAGTTTTAATGTGTGGTGTCAATACCCATTTTAATGTGGTGTTTTGATGATTGTTTTAATGTACAGTATTTTAGTTTGTGGAAGCAATGATTTTTCTTATGCAGACAACCTAAGCGAGCCCTCTGGGAGAGCTGTAAGTGTCATACTGTGGGCTGTAGGTGATGTAATGCAGGATGTGTCACTATGCCCTTAATTTTAGATCTTAGGGGCCCCCCTGTCTTAAGTGCCCCGGGCCCCCCAAAGCCTAAATCCAGCTCTGCCCCCGACTACTGGCATGAAGGAGAAGAAGCCAGCAGCTTCTCATATGAGGAGATGTCAGCTGCTGCCCCTCAATGTCTGTGGTAAGCTGTGAGTGTGGCACTTGGCTATCATGTCACAGCCGAGCTTCACACTTCCAGTCTGAGGTGCAGAGAATACCCCTAATGCCTGCTGAGGTAAGAAACAGCCGACAAGGGGGGAGGGTACCACCTCAGAGTGTGTATGTGAGGGTGTGGGGGCACCTACACTGAATGCGGAATTACTGAAGTGATGCTTTATTGTGATGGGAAGTACAAATGACATTTAAGTGTGATGTCGTATAAACAGTCCTTAGGAATCAACTATCCGATATAGGTTATTACTAATAGATCATAGTTTAATAAATCGTCATTTGATAGACTGTCATTAATTATTAAAACAACAGAAACTTTATTTGTGCAAGCTCTTTGGTAGTATAGTTTATGTTCTTGTTAATTATTAATACAATTAATATTTGATTTAAAAGGAACCACAACAAATATCTTGTACAGTCACTGCAATAAACTGTACACTGTCTAGAAAAACACATATTTATTTATTCCCTGGTATAATTCAGTACTGTGCTATTAATGCATTACAATATATTTCATTATTGCCTTTGTGATATGCAAAACTCACCTCCTCCAAAAGGCGCCCATATGACTCTGCGGATAGACTTCACCCAGTCTTCCATGTCGTTCTGTGTGCTGGCCATAAGAAGATATGTTTCATGATTTGCAGTCATTCGCTCCCGGTCTCCCCCTACAAGAATCAGAAGAAAAATATTACAAATATGTTCTCTACAACATCAATGGTAAGATATTGTTCATAATCTATTAATTTCCATTCAGTCCAGTGAAAGGCTAAATAAGAGTATACTCAAAACCCATAAACATTATATGAAAGCAATTATTACATTCAAGTGCATCATACTGTATGGGTCATCATACATGTAGTATACAAACCAATATGAGATCAGCTACAGATCAATTTTGTATTCTGCAAAACACACCTGTGTCTCAAATATGGTAAGTTCTACTAAGTCGCCGAAATATAGCCGATTGAGAAATGTAATCATATATCAGCAAAAAGCAAATAACTAATTTGTCCAGATTCACCTAAAATTCTCTGGATAATTTACGACCCTTGGAATTCCAACCAATCACAGTGAATGATTTGTAAAGAAGGGTCAAGCAAATATGGCACATATCTTTAGTCTTGTAAAAGCTTCTTGCCTCTCTGGCACTCATTCTTTGTGAATTTTTCTAGGCAAAAATATCTTTGATTGCTACTACTTGTGATTCTGACTTAGTACCTGAGGTGTTCAGGTACCCAGTCAATACACTGCTTGTTTTCTCAACTGGTGTAATTTTTCTTTACAATGAATGACTGATGCAAGGGAAAAAAACACAACAGCTATTTTTTCACTTGTCATTGTCATCAGTAATTCTGTGCATCCTTCTTTCTTGAATCCCTTATTGTTTTTGGAAGTCCCAACATCAAGTTTATTATGTTAGCTATCAGTAACTATGTAGAAAATGGTGACTTGTGTGCAGAAAAGTAAAGTACCCCACCCCCTTCCAAAAATGTAGAACCAATAACAAAATATCAGAGCATGTCATGGTGACTAGCCCTCCTTCAACTTTCAAGAAAGTTACCAAATCAAGAAATAAAAGCCATTCAATATGTAAAAGATAACATGGTAATGGTTAAGTGCGTAGTAGGTGCAAAAAAGGGTCAGTCAAGGTCGCCAGGGAATAAAGCTCAGAATGCTGGAACTGATCCATCCAACATAGTTTCTTTTGACAAACCAGATGGTATTTTCAAAAGTAGAATGAATTTTACATCTACCATTGTTGTACTTGCTGTTGGTGATGTGGATGAAGAATTGAAGTTTTTGCGAAGTACAAACTACATATTTTGATTAAAAAAATTCAGTTGGGGGCGGGCATCACCCAGTTTCATCACATTTCAGGCGAATTAGATCCACAAACATTTCCGAACCTGTGTACTTTACATACATGCAAACTCAGGGATTCATTCAGGCTCATTGTAAAAAGGTTAAATTACGCAAGTCCACAGCATTCAATAGTCTTTGTGTGTACTGAGTGGGATTCCCTGGCTTAGTTTCTCTCATCTACCACTCCACTCTTTCACCTGAAGATGAGCACCTAGAGCTGTTTGAGGCTGCTTGGGAGATCAACACCCAGAGGACTTTGGACCATGAGGGATGGTCAAGGCTCAGATTTACAAGGCCTCCATAAATACTTCAATCAGGAAAAACGCTAAAAGTATACACCGGATGGTACTTGATACCCACTAGGCTTCACAGACTTTACCCTGGTACATCAGGTCTCTGTTGGTGGGCATGGGGTCTTTTTTCCATTTTGGTGACAGTGCCCTCATGTCTCCACTCTGTGGCTCCATGTGTCTGCTCTCCTAACTCAGATTCTGGACTGTGAGGTAACCCCTCATCAAATAGTTTTGTTGCTCTGCTCCCCAGTGAAAACTGTTACCAAACATATCGTTGGTGCAGCATGTCTGTGCAGCTGCGCACTTGCAGATAGCCAAGCACTGGAAGTCCTCTCGTTCCCTGAGCCTTCAGGCAGTTGTCTCACAGGTGTGGTACATTGTATCGATGGAATACATCACTAGCTTTCTTCAGAACTACTTTACATAAGGTATGAAATCCTTGGTACACCTTCCTCCAATCCACATTGCCTAGTACCCAATAAATCGCTTTTTAGGCCCATGTCACTTGGGAACTTTAGGACTCACGGGAGAGGGACTAGCCCCCTGACTCCGCTTGGGGTACCCTCTCATTCTCCTCTCCCCCTCTATAGTCTTGGGCGGCAGTTGTGCAGGTCACTTCACAATGTACATGCAAAATAAATGTATTTTTGATAACACTGGGTAGCCACAGGCATACTCTTTCGTATGTAATGAAATTACACTGGTGTCTGCCCAAATGGTGTCTGCCAAAAGTTTGAAAATCACAGCATGAATAAGTCAACTCCCTCACAGTGAAGATGTATTTAATTTAATGCATGTTTTATATACATAGAGTTTTAACGGTTTTTACTAGTATTCTGCACAGCTTCTTAGCTGCTGACCTATGAGTTCTTGTCTTACATCAACTGAATAACATCCAACCTCTGCCATTTTTACAGTGCTACTAGCTCCATTGTTTGCAGAACTTGCAGCTCAAGAACAATTGAACTTTTAAAGTTTACTCAAACAGATTAGAAGTATTAGAGCAAACATTTATAGTAATATTTGCAAGACTATTCATTTAGTATACTTTGCTATTATAGTTGTTTTTTGCAATAGCAAGATATAAATAAATAAGAACTACAATAAAAGAAAGATGAAAGCTCAATTTGACAAGAAAAGTTATGCAATACTATTACTGAATCTAATCTGGAGACCATGGCAGGTGCTTTGTCATGTAATGTACCCCGTACTCCTTTATTAAGTAGTAATATTAAATAATATACGAGTAACTGTAACTGCAGCAATCAGCCATTCTGATTTAAAGCAGCATTTCCAGGTAGAGAGTCTTAAAGTCCAGGCAGAAAAACAGAGCTTTGCGAGCCTGCAGATGGGAGTGTAAGTGGGAGCAGGGCCGCCATCAGGGGGGTACGGGGGGTACTGTTGTACCGGGCCCGGGCTCACCAGGGGGCCCGGAACAACAGCGCAGCACAGACTTACATGGGGCCCCGCTGGTCTCCGCTACTCTGTCTGCAGCCTGGCTGTCACCGTGACAGCCAGGCACCAGGATGCGATTGCAGGGGTGGAGGAATCATTCCCCCTGCGATCATGTGCTCTGCCTGTGACAGCCAGATCACATGATCATTCCCCTGCAATCGCATCCTGGTGCCTGGCTGTCACGGTGACAGCCAGGCTGAAGACAGAGTAGCGGAGACCAGCGGGGCCCCAGTTAAGTATGTGTTGCTTTTGCTCCATGATTGCTGAAGGCGGCCCTGAGTAGGAGGGCCAATCAGAAGGCAGCTTCTGAAGGGAATTCTGACTCACACCCTCTCCACAGCCATTTATAAGCTGTGAGCAGAAATACATCCTATCTAGAAGTGCTAGAAAAAGTGAAAGGGTTAAATACATACATGTTTACACCAGTACTCCTTATTGTGGAACTGAAACAAAAGACTCCTCTTTAAAACATTAGTAGAAAAGAAATATGTTTTAACCAACTTGTGTGTAATATAGATTGGAAGAAATTGAGATAAGCTGGTGTCAAAAATTCCACACAAATGTTTACATGATAAGATGTTTACTTTCTAACACATAACAAATATCTTGTTATTGGAATCAGGTGCGGAACTATAGATGGCTTTGGTGGCTCAGCTGCTACAGTCCCCTACTCCCCCTCAGGCCCCAGCTGTAGCTGAGGCCTCATCTGAGCATGCGCGGGTATGGTGCATGTGAACTGGGTAAATGCGTCAGACCGTGCATGCTTAGAAGAGGCCCCTGCTCTGCTCTACTGAAACTTCACAAAGGGGTCCAGCAATTCACTGTTCCACCGCGGGTACCTTTTAGGACGTGCTGCAAATTTGTGTGTAAACAAATGCTTTGATATAAACTGCAGCTCATTTTTACACAGTGGAAGCCATTATAAAGCAATAAGGGTCTATTTATTAACACTTATGGCAGCGATCAGAATCTTTTTAGGCCAATTTGCTAAGAAAATATCACTGGGGCAGCTAAATTCCTCCTGGTAATACTGGTTAACAGTGGTAGGAGGAGTCTTACCATTCACCAAGCCAAAGCTGGGACCATCTGAACAGTATGCCGGTTCAAACCTGGAAACCTAGACTTGGGCTTCTAGTTCCAGATTCAATAAACAAAAATGATTAAAGTTAAAAAAATATTGAAAAAAAAATATATGAATTAAATAAAAACACAGAGAAATGCTTTATTTTAATAATGAAGCATTTTTCCTGTGGGCACCCATTACTAAAGCCACCCTGACAGTTACTGATGTCCTTGGTAAATAGACTTCCCCATGCATTAAAGTATCGCAGGAGCCCCCGATGATGGCTGCCACTTAGGATTGCGGCCGATAGTCTTCACCAAGCAGGAGCTGTGGTAAATATGGAGAAGCCTTAAATCCAGCAAAACACCCCAACTCTCTACTTAAGGAGCCCCTCAAAGGTTAAAACCTACAGTGCACCAATGCTCTGTAAGTCAGCTGCTGTCACTTTGCTTATTCTACTTGCTACATATACCAATATAGCCTCACAATATATTGTATACACTTTGTTGCACTCATTTGATTTTTCAGGAGCTGATTAAAATAACGTAGGATTTAAGCATCCATGTTTTGTCATTGGCTATGCTATGTGTGCACTGTACTGGCATCTCAACATAGAGCTTCTCCTTCACCTACCGATCAATAACAGAACGGAGAAATGGAGGAGATAACAGATACAGATAAATATAAATATGTATTGTGGTCATAAATCCTTATAAACAGTGGCGGAACTATCATTGGTGCAGCAGGTGCGGTGCACCGGGGCCTATGGAGATAATGGGGCCCCCAGCACAGGGAACTAGCAAGCAGTGGGGCATGGTTCCCTCCTCCCCGCATCCCTGCACCAGGTCCCACAGCTCAATAGTTCCACCTCTGCTTATATAAGCCCTTATTAAATAGTGTTCAACTTTAGACCTAGAGAATTGAGCAATAAATAAAGTTAAACAAAGGGGTACTCACCACAGACATGTGGAGGTTGGTTATAACCGACATTACAATATTCTATTACGTGCAAAAAATTGTCACCACAAGATGGAAATAAACTCTTTAAATTCACTGAAGTCTCTGTCCAGATTGGGAGGCAATTATATGTCCTGGAGAAGTAGTGTCCCATCTTAGTATTTGTTGCTAATTTAACTTACATATTTTTTATGATTGGAACAAACAGATAAAAACCACTCTATTAGCAGAAGTAATGTGAAGTGGCGGGTGGCTTTCCATTCATTTGCAAATGTGTGCAACTGAGATTTCTGCATTTTTATGTACAAGTAGAAATAGCAGCTTCTTTGCTGGGTAAAGTAGTGTACTGGATGATTTTTCTCTGTGTTTGTTCCTTGCTGGGTAACCCCAACCTTTCAAGAACCTGCCATGAACCTATAGATTTATTGAGCAACTTTGCACTTCTCTAATATTTTTATGATTACCATTATCTAATTATCATTGTTATACTGCAGAAGTTGAGAACCATGTGATTTTAATATGTTCCTTTTACTTTTCAGTCTCTCTATTTGTATTCACTGATGCTGCAATAATAAAGCAAAAGCATATATTTTTCTTAAAAAGACCTAGGACTTATCTGGGCTAGCATCAGACATCATCTCAGGCTTAGCAGTTTGAGCATTCTGTAATCCTATCCAAAGCCACAGGACATGAGCAAACATCCCCGTCATCAGATATAACCTGCTGTATTCCAAAAAACTGTCAACCAGTAAATGAGACGGGAATAACAGCACACTCATGCAGCGTATTCACTCACAGCCTGCTCACTGCTGATACCACAGTTTCTATTGAACTCTACCCAGCTGATATTCAGTGTAAACCACTGAAAGAGATTGTTGGATTCATTGTTTTTGTTACATGTAAAGCTTGATGTAAAACTCAAATCCTTTATACAATGAAAGACAAATGGATAATATAACCTCAACATGAATTAGTATTTAGTAATAAAAAATCAGTAATATGTAAGCAGTGTATATATGCCAATCTATATCTACAGAACAATACACAGTATTTCATATCAACAGCGGCTGGGAAATTAGTGGTTCAAAAACTGGTTGAGGATGCATTGCCAGAAGATGCTATAATTTAAATTTTTTACTGTACCATAAATGTTGTTGTACTTATGTTTTCAGGGGCAAACGCAGGATTTGTAGAGGGGAGTTTCCACACCACGCTACAAGTGGGCGTGGCCAGCATACATGGGGATGTGGCTATAATATTAGACAGTGCTTGGCTGCTCTCCCACTCTTCCTATCCCCATAATATACATGGGCAATGCTGCGTGCACTACTGTTAGGTGCACACAGCTCTCCCTTTTCAAGCAGAGCCGTTTGAAGCGGGGGCAGGGTCCAGCCACCTCAATTATACAGTGCTCCAGGCTTGGAGGGGATTTCTAGGCACTAGAAACCCCCCTCGGTTTGCCTATGGTTTTTGTTTTCTCTTTTTGACTGGCACAAATTCTTCTGCAAATCCATTAGATCATTATTAAAAAAAAAAAAAAAAAAAAGGGATTTGAACACATTAATACTACATACAGTTTTAGAAATCATCTGGCATGCACGCTGTATAATCAAGTCATAACTGTAGCAGATAACTTTAGAGTTAATAAGGAGGTAAGGGAGGTAGCTGTTTTTCAGCCAGATGGCTTGATACTTGCATTGACTGTCTAAATAACAAGTCCTTTGGTAAAATAACTGCAAAAGTCAGTAAACATCATTATTTTCATCTGGAGTACAAAAAAGCCTTCCACAAAATGCCAGTGCCTTGTCCCAGATGTATATGGCTGACACTAGCTGTAGTACACACAGCAATTTATCACAGCTCAAAATTCTTCCTGTCACTACCACCCATCTCTTATGAGTTCTATAACAAAGAAAATGTTTGGATAATTGGCTGCGCATTTAGAAAACTCAGGGAGTCTAGATTGAAATTCAGCCCACAAATAGAATGTTTTTCTGGTTAGCACAATTGTTGTCAGTGATTGTCTGTGAGCGAGACAAGGGTCCATCAGAGAAATATTAAAGTTGGGTATAACTCTAAAATACTGACTGTGGCTTTATTTGGGATGTGATCGCAGAATATCCTTTTAAAATCAATATACTGGACAGCATAAAATTATACATCACAACTAACCACTAACCATTACAGAGAGGTTCACATTGCCAGTCATATACTGTACAGTGATAGTGCGGGTGACAAGTAAAAACAGAACATTACATTCAACATGCAGAGCAAGAAGAGAAGCACTTTGCAGTTTTCCAGATATAAGGAAAATAAAAAGATACTGATAATTTCATCAATAATGCAGACAATGAGAATAGGTACTATGTAGCGATCTGTCATTACAGAAAAAGACAATATGCTGAAAATGACATCCAGCTTACAGGCCAAGGTGATGTGCAGTTGATTAATGTGAGGAAATAGCTACATTTAAAGCAGTAATCCCACATTTTTGCTTTTCTTTAAATAGTCAAGAAAGTACCTTTAAAGCATGTTTCTGTTATTTTTCTTAGCGGTCCTCTTACAAATTATTATCTCCTTTTCAAAATCTCTCTGGATGACAGATGGTTGTGACTGCCAGTCACACACACACACACACTCTCAGACAAAAGGGAGGAGAAGGAGGGGGAGGATTTTACCAAGTGATTGTGGTTACAATCATAGTCACGTGACACTGTGGAAATTGTGCAGAATTATAAATTATTAATAGCAGTTTGAATAAACATTAAAAAAAAATGGTAATTATTAAGCTTCTTTATATAGCCCATACAGTGATTTATGTTAAAAAAACATACCTTATTTTTTCATTTTTAAATAAGTAAAATCCTACAAGGATTTATAATCTGAGACAGTAACCAGGGCATGCTGGTGCGGGGGGCAGGGGGGCATAATTTAATGTCAGGGCTAGTTGTAGAGAAATAGATATATTTACCAAAATGTGAATACTATTATTTTAATTTTGGGCTGGAGGGAGGCTTTATTATAAAACGTGGGTGTTATATTGATTTAACATCGTGGCCGGTTGGAGTTTTCTAAATTTCATGTACCCATTTGTTTTCCAAATAGGGCATCCAACATTCCAGGATCCAGACAAGCAGCAACTGATTTAAAAACACAAGCAGCCACAAGTGGTGAAAGTGACAAGAACAGGTAGGAGAGAGCAGGACAGTCTGCCAACTGTCCTGAATCTGTTGGAGCAGTCCCGAATTTGTGTGACTGTCTCGCTTAGTCAGGATTTAGTCTGACTGCAAGGACTGTTGGGAGGTATGTCCCGCTTCATACTGTACTGCTCGTGAAGGTAGAACTGCGTGCACCTAACAGTAGTGCACAAATTATTTCCTGTGTATTTGTCTAAAATGATAACAATGTTACATCATAGGGGTCCCTCTGTCTAAAGAACACTGGGCCCCCCAGAGCCTTAATCCAGCTCTGGGCCAGAGTGTCAGATTGACACCTAGTGCTCTGCTCCTCCTACCAGTAGCACTGTTCATATTATTTGTTTTGGGTTAACCCTAAAACAAATAATAATCCAATTAGTATATAGTCCAATGCAAAAACTAGCCCTTTTGCTGGCAAAAACATCAGGTTTTTTTAAAAGCAAAAGAGTTTTTTGCATTTTGATAAATCAGCCCCTATGTTCAGTACTGTAATAGAACATTATATAATCTTGTGCTATAATATGATTTATGCCCCATTATAATCAGCAAGGTATGTAAAAAAACAAAAACAAAAGTGCTGTAGGGAGAAGGAACATATAAAATAAAATGCAATATAAAGTGAGGTTTGTTTTTTGTTGCATTTTTTTGTTTGTATTATTTAAGAATTATCATTTATAATAATAAAGTATCGCTGGGTTAAGCAACACTTAAATAGCCTTTTTTTATATAGATAAATATATATTGTACCGAAACCCACCCTTTAAGGATGGGCCGCTACTTATAGTCCAGTGCTATGTGCTTTCCGCCCAGGCTAAAGTCTGCCAGCCAGCCCCTGATAACAATTGTGCAATAACCCAGTATTATCCTATACAATTGGATCTGTAAGTGTCAATGTTACATGTTATGTGTAACGTTACAGAATTATTGGGATTGAGACACATTTATACTTTTGCAACACTCTAAGCACTTCTGAAGCAGTGTAGGAAATTGTGCAGTTTTGGCCTTTTAGGATTCATCCAGTTTCCACTATCACTGGTAACAGGATATAAATTAGCCATATACATATATGTGTGATTGATAGACTATCAAAAGAATGTTACTGATCTCTTAGAGGAAAACATATATAAGTAAATCCAAAATTCTATGGAATGTGTCAATGATTATATATCAATCCTATACATACAGTATTATTCATTTTTTATTTCTGCCTTTAAACTACTGTTTATTTTTCATGTGTCAATATACTACCTGGTTCTTATTTGTAAGGATTGCTTTCTCAATCTTTGGTCATGACTGCTATTTCCTCTAGAATCCAGCAATGCGAGCAATCATTTCCTGCCAGATTATGACTAGCTGGAAGGAATGAAACCTTCAAGAGTGATAGGAAATACTGAAAAACTGCACATTATCCAATGCTTGTTGGTGGCACAATATAAAGTAGAGTAGAATACAAATGTTACAGCAATATGTATAATATATATACAAATCTGTAAATATTGTCTATATAAAAGGTGAGTTCTGATGTCACTACTTATACTTGACAAGCTTTGATGGCATTATATCAGTGTTCATTAGGAAAACTTGTGTATTTTTGTGGAATTTATTGTTGCTATTTTGTTTTTCACTGTTTTTCATTGTTAATTAATAAATATAACAAAAAAATTAAAACACTATAGGCCACTCCCGGACTGCTGGGAGAGTGCGCCATTCTCAGACATCCTGCCTACTTGCTAGAGAAGCGAGTGGAATAGGGTCTTCCATAACATGAATCCCCAAAAATTGCATAATTTTGGCCTTGCCACACGGTGATATATTGCAGTTGTGCGAAGCTCCTCCAATTAGGGTTCAGCACACACTTTCAGAAGCTCAGCCTCAATCATGTGAGTGATGTTGAGTGTCAGAGGAGTGTGTGCTGAGCCCAGATTACCAGAATACTAGGGTGGTGTATTGGCAGGGTGCGGAAAGGGAAAACATATCAGTCCAGGGCTTTAAAAAGGAGGCTGGTGCCAGGTAGAGGAACCAGTGAGGCCTATGGCCAATCCACCCCTACACCTGTCTGTGAAAGCTGGGAACCACTTGTCTATTATACAGAGACCAGTAGAGTAGAAAATTTGCCACACTCAATCATTACCAATCAATCACTATACCACCACCAGCCAACAGGGTCTGATAAACACCCCAGTGCTCTTCAGCATGCTGCTAGTAGCCTGTAGATGGAAATGTAGATAGAGGAGACAAGTCATTGTTTGCCCTCTCTTGTAATAGAAGCCTGCAGACCAGCCTGGGAGCTGCTTTTCACTATAAAGTTGGGTCTCTGTGCTTGTGGTTCTCTTGTGTTATAGTGTGAATCAGCACTGGTTGACTGTAAATTACAGGGATGGAATGTTTGCTTTTTATTCATTTAACTACTTTTTTAAGCAGTGCTGGTCCTGTTATTAGTGCAGGATACAGCTCTATTAGGATTAGTGTTATCTACCCTAATAAGCCTGCTTGCACCTTTACCTTAATAATGGGTCTGATGAAAGTAAGAAATTAGTTAACAAGTTCTTTAATTATTTTGATAAATTAAACTCTTTGGGCCTGAGTCAATAAGGAACGTATCTCTGTTTTTTGTGTGTATCGTACACGATTCCCTTCTGCGCATGCCTAGAATGAGGACACTCGTTCTTCAAAGGCTCCAGTGACATTCTACTGCGCCATAGCTCACCCAACAACAGGAGAGGTGGCAATGTTCAGTGCTGAAAGACACATTGTGGGGCTGGAAGTGTAATTAAAAGTATCCAGAGACATTCTACTGTACCATAGCTCATACAGAAACAGCGTTCTTGTCACTCTCCAGTCACATTGCTCTGTGCCATTGCTCATACAGAAACACGAGGGGTGGCAGTGTTTTTGTCACTCTCTAGTCTCAGTTAAGATGATACCAATCCTTCTATGTGTTGTGCTAAAGCCTATGTTCAAGTGCATAGTGGTTTTAAGTCAGGAAAACAAAAATGTAAGAAAAAAAGCATGTACCTTTAAAAGAAAAAAACACCTTTCTAATAAAGGTGAAAGTTTACTGTAGAAAAACATAAAATTGCCAACATGACATTCTACCCAAAATATTAACAAGAATACCAGCATCAGCTAGCTCCCTTCTCTTAGCTAGATCCCAGCACCTGCAATCAACTCTGTCATCATCCTCACCCTCATCAGTGTGTACATCATCCTCACACAATACTAATTCATCCCCGCTGGAATCCACCATTACAGAAGTCTCTGTACTTTGATCTAAATGCCAGTAAAGGCCTTCCCCTTGTAATTTGTAGTTCATTTTAAGACAGAGGTGTTACGATTTTTGGGCAATTCTTTTACACCTGACCAAATGTCAAAATGTTGTGCTGAATCATCTACATCACCACTGGGTGTCTTGGGAAAGCTAAGTTTTTTTCTAGCAGCAGTTGCCAAAGAAACTGAGGGAGGATGAGTCGTCGTGTCATGTGCCACTTGAGCTGTCAGTTTGCTGACCAAGTGCTCATTGCATCTCTTGAGATCTGGGTCAGCTGGAAAGAAAGAGAAGACATAGCTCTTAACCAAGGATCATGCACAGTTTCCAAAATGAAGTGATCTAATTTCAAGATGTTGTTAACTCTCGAATCCTGGCAAAGCAAATAAAGTACTTCACCTACAAGTCCTGCATTGTTAGCGGAATTGCTTAGTTTCATCTCCTCCTTCAATTTCTCTAGCTGCTTTTCCAAAAGTCTAATTAGGGGAATCACTTGACTCAAGCTAACAGTGTGTGAACTCACTTCACAGATGGCTATTTAGAGTGGTTTCAGCACCTTGCACAACATGGGAAGTATTTTTCACTGTGCTGGACTAAAGTACATTCCCCCTCTAATTTGATTCTTCATGCAGCAGCTGCAATCTCCTACATGCTGTTGCAGAATCCCGAAAATGACCCAAAATATTTTGGACACAGACAGCATCTCCTGCATGTCACTGTTATTTTTTAAAAAGCTTAGTACCACCAAGTTGATTATGTAAGCAAAACAGGGACTGTGATGGAATACTCCCAGCTGTAATGCTGTCACATGTTGGTGGCATTATCACAAATGACATATCCTGAGGAGAGTCCAAGCGGGATAAGCCATGTTGCAATGATATCCCTTAGTTTTTCAAACAGGTTGTCATCGGTATGCCTCTTAGTGTAGCCGGTGATACATAAATGTAGGATACCACTTTGTATTTGCAACAGGTTGAGGGGGATATTTGTGTAGCTGACAACGGTGCTAATGAGGATGTTGATGAGGATGATAATGAGGGTGATGTTGATTGTGTAAGTCTTGCACCAGTGGAAGCAGTTCTTGCCAGTGATAAGAAGAAGGCAATTGTCATGCCTGGGCATAAGACCAAAAAATCCACCTCTTATGTGTGCAATAATTTTTACCCAATCCTGACAACAGTGGTCTAGCCATTTGCAGCCTTTGTAAAGCCACAGTGACAACACCTTTCTCATCAATATCCTCACTAGTGATCGAAGTTAGTCCTGCATTTAAATTGCTAAGGCCACATGATTCCTCGGAAGAATTCTTGAGTGTTAGTCCCGCTGCTGCTGCTGCTGGTGGATCTTCATCCCAGAAGTAGACCAAGAAGAAGACTACTAGTAGTTTTCAACAATTGACTGTTACACAATCCTTTGCAAGAGGAAGCAAGTATGGAAGCTGTCACCCAGTTGCAAAGTGGATCACAGCACCATGGTAACTATGCTAGTATTAGATATGCTTCCAATATCCACAATTAATGAAGCTGGCTTTAGACAATTAATTGAGGTCCCCGTTACTAAATTCAACACCATTTTACTAGAAAAGCAATTCCTCACCTCTACCACAAGGTTCCATAAAATGTAATCATTGGGCTACAAAATGCCATTCTACCCACTGAACACTTAACCACAGATACGTGGACAAGCGGAACTGGGCAAACTAAAGATTATAAGACTGTGACAGCCCACTTTGATGAATTGCCTTCAACAGCAGGTACAGCAGCAGCATGTACCCAACAATGCCATATTATTTAAAGGCAGACTACTCTGTGTATCAGCGGCTTCACTAAGAGGCATACCGATGACAATCTGTTTGAAAAACTAAGGGATGTATTTGCAACATGGCTTATCCCGTTTGGACTCTCCTGAGGATATATAATTTATGATACAGCCACCAATATTGTGAGCGCAACACAGCTAGGTGAAATCCATCACATTCGCTGTTTTGTTTACACAATCTACTTGGTGGTACAGAGCTTTTTGAAAAATGACAGGGACGTGCAGGAGATACTGTCTGTGGGCCGAAAAATTTCGGTATTCTGCAATAGCATGTAGGAAATTGCAGCAGCTGCAAGAACAATTTATTTTGCCCTGCCACCAACTGAAGCAGGAGGTGGCAACAAGGTGGAATTCCACATTTTATATGCTTGTGAGGATGGGGCAACAGTGAAAAGCTATCCACGCTTACTCCACAAGCCATGACATTGGGAAAGGAGGGGGAATATATTTTAGTCTAGCATAGTGGAGAATACTTTCTGTGTTGTGCAAGGTGCTGAAACGATTCGAAGTAGTCACCTGTGAACTGAGTTCAGACACTGATAGCTTGAGCAAAGTGATTCCCTTAATCAGACTTTTGGAAAAGCACCTTGAAAAATTGAAATAGGAGATGAAACAAAGAAATTAAGTATGTCACACTTGTAGATGAAGAACTTTAATCACTTCGCCAGGATCGAAGAGTTATCAACTGCAAATCTTTCACTACATTTTGGCGACTATGCTTGTTCATAGGTTTAAGAGCTATGTCTTCTCTTTATTTCCCACTGTCCCAGATCATAAGAAATGCAATGAGCTCATGGTCAGCAAGTTGACAGCTCAAGTGATACCTGACACAACGGCGTCCCCAACGTCAGTTTCTCAGGCTACTGCTGCTAGGAAAAAACTAAGCTTTTTCTAAGTGACCCAAGGATGATACAGATGATTCAGCAGAACATTTTGACATTTGGTCTGGTCTAAAAGAATTGCCCAAAAATCGTGACAGCTCTGTCATAAAATTAACTACAAATTTCACGAGAAAGGCCTTTACTGGCATGTAGATCAAAGTACAGAGACTTCTGTAATGGTGGATTCCAGCCGGGATTAATTAGTATTAAGTGATGATGATGTACACACTGATGAGGGTGAGGATGATGACAATGTAGATTACAGGTGCTGGGATCTAGCTGAGAGAAGGAAGCTAGCTGATGCTAGAATGCTTATTAATATTTTGGGTAAAATGACATGTTGGCAATTTTATGTTTTTCTACAGCAACGTTTTTTATTATTATTATTATTATTATTTATTTATAAGGCGCCACAAGGCATCCGCAGCACCGTACAGAGACAAACAAAATCACAATACATTGGGAGACAGCACAGTACAGTAAACACAGCAACTCAGTATGCTCAATGCACAGCTAGAGAGGGCGGGGAAGGGGGAGGGAGGATCCGCAAATGACGGGGCCCAAGAAGGAGGGCGCGGAAGACAGGGAGACCCCCAGGGGGGAGGAGGGAGCGAGAGTGGACGTGGGGTGGAGGACCCTCGAGGAGGAGGGCTAAGTAGCTGGAGAGCAGAGTTAGAAGTGGTGGAAACAGGAGGAGAGATGGCCCTGCTCAGAGGAGCGTACAATCTAAGGGGAGGGGTGGACAGACAGAGAGACGCAGGGGAGAGAGGGAGAGTAGGGGGACAGAGGCAGAAGATAAGGTAGGAAGTTAAGTGGGAGACAGAAAGGCTTTAAGAAAAAGGTGGGTTTTTAGGGCCCGTTTGACGCTGGACAGATTAGGGGAAGTTCTGATGGAGGGAGGGAGCTTGTTCCAGTGGAGGGGGGCAGCGCGGGCGAAGTTTTGGATACGCGCGTGGGAGGAGGTTATAAGGGGGGAAGAGAGGCGACGGTCAGAGGCAGAACGGAGAGGGCGGGATGGAGCATGAATAGAGAGGAGGGTGGAGATGTAGGGCGCAGTGGAGTTGGCGAGGGCCTTGTAGGTGAGTGTGAGGAGCTTAAAGAGGATTCTGAAGGGGAATGGGAGCCAGTGAAGAGCTAGGTAGAGGGGGGAGACAAAAGAGGAGCGGCGAGAGAGGAAAATAAGCCTAGCTGCAGCGTTAAGGACGGATCGAAGGGGATCGAGATGAGAGTGGGGGAGGCCAGTGAGGAGGAGGTTGCAGTAGTCCAAGCGGGAGAACGTTTAAAAACGTTTCACTTTTATTAAAGATGTGTTTTTTTCTATAAAAAGGTACATGCTTTTTTTTACATTTTTGTTTTTGACATTTATGTTACAGGGACTTCTGTAATGGTGGTTTGCTGCGGGGTTGAATGAATATTGTGTTAGGATGATGTTTGTTTTCAATCATCCTACCAATTGCTGCTCTCTCGTACGTGTGACCACATACTTTCTTTTTCACTGGGTTCACCATCTCCAACCCGCTGGGGCACCTCGGATTGGTCTTTGTTTGATAAATACATGTATCTCGGGGGTTCAGCATTCATCTCCATGTATTAGCTGTAGAATTACCACAGTTATCCGAGTAACAGATGGAGACATCAAAGGAACCATAACTGATTTAATGAGCCATTCTAAGTTTCACTATACCAACCATGTGCTCTGGGTGACGGCGATCTCCTCATCTTTATCTTCCAAATCTTCATCAACAGGGGCCGGTGACACACCCGTTTGTTTTCTCAGGTGTATTAGCTGTTCAAGGGCCCTGAACAAACCAAGTACTTCAGCCACAAAAGTGGCACTCCTTGTCGCTGGAGTGCTTGATTTGTTAAACCGTACATTTCTTTTTCAATATCTTACATAAAGGTGGGTGGGAGGGCCTAAAGACAATTCCATCTTGCACCACTTTTCTTTTTTTCTGCCACTGCTATGTGGCAATGTTTCCTAGATGTCCTGTGAACTGCCATGTGTTTGTGCTAGCTGCAGACTTTGTCCGAAAGTGTATGAAGATAATATTGTGACCTCTGGTCAGAATTAACTAGAAATGACTGGAAATTAATATTATTGAGGTTAATAATAATATAGGAATACAAAAAGAGCAAAATAATGTGATTTTAGCATATTTTAGCAATTTTTCAAAAAAAAATATAGATCCAAAACCAAAACCAAAACACGCGAGGGCGGTTTTGCCAAAACCAAAACACGCGAGGGCGGTTTTGCCAAAACCAAAACATGAAGTTAATCCAGCTCCAAAACCAAAACACGGGGGTCAGTGAGCATCTCTAGTGGAAAGTATTATAGCTTTGTTCCTCTGCTACATTACGTTTTAAATCTAAGGAAGTTTGAAGAAAAAATATATTATGCAGTCATGGTATTTCAAACTCCATTTGCATTCAGATTTCTTCCTCACTGGCTATAAATTTGCATGATATTAAACTGTGACTAACTAATTGGTCTAGGACATTTAGTTAATGCATCAAATTTAATAACATGCAGATGAAACTGATTTTCTTTTATTGCTAAACAAATTACAGTCTATATTTTTCTGACGGAGAATGTGAATCTGATTGCAAAACTTATAAAATTAGATTTGGTTAACTAAGAGGCGCAGTACTTGTAGGTCGGGACCCCAAATTGTCAGATATTCAACACATTCTTTTGGAACGACCTCTTTTCAGTATTCATGGCATACTGACAGTTAGAGACCCGCTACAAGAGATTTAATATCACAGGGTTAACTAGGTATGTTTCTGTCACCTGAAATGGACAGGTAAAACATACTATTGAATAGGCAAATTTTAAGAATCATTGGTAGATTCCCATTGGTAAATTCCCATATTTGAACACAAAACCGGAAACATTAACCTCATTGGCTTAGTTACTGCATAGGATTATGTGTTTTGAAGATAATAAGGCAAACTTGCAACAACGTTGGATTTACCAATTCCGTCTGTCCATATGTACCCAAAAAGTACTGCCCACTTGCAGAATATATCCATGTGGAAGGCAATTACAAAAAGAAATGTAAATAATAGAGCACCCACGTCTCTTACTGATGTGTTATCTCATTCTTCTCAATGAAATATATCACTATAAAGGTTTGTTACAATGTATAATAACAGTTGGGACGGTAGCCCGAGATCCGGACTCCTTGAACCACTGCTATTGGTACACATACATAGGACAGTGACTGCAGATATGTCACTTATTGAGGAGCCAGAGCAACATAATTAGCAGTCATAGCACTGAGTTGTTTTGTGTGTCTGAACTTTGTACTTAATGCAGGTGCTTGTAGTGAAGGCGATATATTGTTAGAGTGCCTCGTACCCTTATTCGTTCCCTGAGTCAACTTATAGAACATACTTCCCAATAGTCCTAATTTTTGAGGAACTTGACCAATTATCAGATCCAATGGGGTGTGGCCTGTCTTAAAATGGGTGTGGTTTCATATATTGTGGGTGTAGTTTAGATGGATCAGATTTTGGTTTTGACGAATCAGGAGCAAGTCTTATTTGTACCAGTGTGGCTTTTTTACATGTTGTGATAACCGTTATAGGCTGATATTAACACTTTTGCAATTGATTCAGTCCTGTACTCTTACAGTTAAATAGATAGTTATCAAGCCCCTGAACAATTGTGTGTAACCTTAATTGTTCTTAACTTTATTTTATGGTGTAGCACGTACAATAAGTGTTCATGCACTGCACATCTGTTGCAGATTAGTTCTGGCGAGTCCCATTCAATTTCTTGGCATTGGCACGCAACACAAATGCAGAAAATGTCACAAAAATGTAAGTAATTCAATATGTGAATATGTACAACATAGCATTTGTAAGTATAATTTTGTTAATTACAATGTGTTATAGATTTCAATGCTATTTAAATGCGAGCATTTATGCTAGCATGTTAAAGCAAATTCAAACAAAAACAACTGGTGCATGATGAACAGCACATTGTGAACCAGTGCATTGTCATTTGTTTATTTTGTTTTGTTTTCTGCTACCTGTCCACAGCAATTAAGTGACAGGGAGCCCTCTGGTGTACAACACAGCAAGATGACATGACGGTGACTTTCAAGTGGTGAGAATCTCAATAGATTTGAAAATAAAATTAGTTTACACTTTTGTTGTATCATTCTAAAAGAATAAAACAGATATTTTATTAACAGCATATTTACATTAACAGAATTATTGCACACATGGACTTTTCAAATTGTCAATGGACCTTGATACATAACCAAAGACTACAAGTGTATATAGCCCCTGATGTGACAATTGATTCTCTTATAAGTCAGCATACACTAAAAGGATCACAGCCTACTCTGTCTTATATAAATTCCACTTCATGTCCGAATTCCGGTGTAGGCGAGCAGAACTGAAACAGCTTTCCTTTTTTCAAAGGGCATTTAATCTGTTTTACTCTATAGTGTCAGCACAATAAGCGAAAATAAATAGATCACTCAATCGAATAGCATCACCTGATTGTAGATTGATTGTGTGGAGACCCGGTAGGGTTGCAAAGGTAGCATTGTTCAAAAGGCCAGAGCTGTAGCAATTGCTTTCATTTTTTATTAATAATCTCATACAATAGGCTTCTATCCAGCATCATACTACATCTTGCAAGTCCCACTATGCTGCAAGAATATTTATTAACTCTCACTATGGCACAAGGCAGAAGGCACATTGACACTTGTGGTGTGAAAATCCTCCGTACTACTGCATATATGTCCCATAGATTGTAAGCTTGCGAGCAGGGCCCTCTTACCTCTCTGCCTGTATGTATTATCCAGTATTGTTTTATTAATGTCTGTTCCTAATTGTTTTGTCAGATTGGCCTGGTCAATTTGTTTTGGTTTTCCATTCACAATGTTGTGCATTCTTTCTTAACTTATACAGTGCAATATGTACTTATGTCATGGTGTCTAAGAGTCATGTAAAGATGAGACAAATGGCGCCTGTGAGGATCCACTAGGAGGCGCCATCCTGAAATCAGTTATTATCTGTCTGGGGCTTTTTGATTGATGCGTTACATTCATTTCCAACCGTGCAATGCCCCATTCCCACACAATGCCTTTATCGCATGAACGCAAGGACACTTTACCTTGGCTGGCATAAAAATGTAATATACCAGTTATTTGCCACCATTGCCAAAATATGATTGCTTATTAAATCAATACATATTGTCATCTGCTAAAAGCTCTTAACACCACTTCCTTCATCCAACCTCTTCCCTAGTCGTCATCCATCACTTGTATGTCATGCTGTATGCCAATCATGAACGGAAGAGTGACTAAGGGAGCTGGATGTAAAAGATTGTGCATTAGGCTTGGCATAACACTATTAGAATACTGATCCATACATAATGTCCCTATGACACAGTTACCTACGGCTAGCACAAGTTTTGGCGTTCACAAATAGATGTAACAATCTATGCTCATATGTAAGACTTGCCTGCCACAGTGATGCATGCAGCTGTATATGCAGGACAGTGTCAGGATGACACATCACATCACAATACATACATTTACAAAACGACTTTCTATTTAGACCCCTTGTGCATTACACTGGATTGTCAGATGATAAAGTAAGTCTCTATTGTGGTACCTCGGTATGACACTGATTGATGGTTTACACCTGCCCCTAGAAAATTGGACATTTGCCTTGCCTTGAAATTTTATACAGTAAAGCCCTATTGTTCCTCTTCAGTCCACACCCAGATGCAGTATCTGAGTTTGCAGGGATTGGAGTAAAAATTGTCAAAATCGTGCAACATTTTGAACAAATTGAGTTTTACGGCACAATAGGCCATTTGGCAGAGGTACAAGGCAATACATATAATAATATATATATGTGTTCCGCTTTTGCTTCGCCATTTCACATTCTATTTGTAAATTATCAGAATGTATAGTCTATGGAACATGATATTTAGTCCACTCTGCTATGTGGTGTGATTGTCGTAGGACCAGGAACACTTAAGGCCAAATTTACCCGCTAAACATGCATGAATGTACTAGCCAAATGGGGGCTGAGGTGAATATACTTAAATATAAATATAAACTGTCGCTCATTCTAATAGGGACTGCACACATGTTGGTGGTGGCAGTGTGTTTAAAATAAAAGACATGTTTTCTAAAATGTTCATATTATTGTTATTATTATTAATCTGTATTTATATTGCGCCACAAGATTTCCGTAGCGCCGTACAGAAAACAGACAGTGGGCCATACAGGGTAAAACAGTACAGAACAGTGAACAAAAATACCAGTACTTCAATAGCTCCAAACATAGCTAGCATAGTGGAATTGGGGAAGAAAAAAGGTAGAGAGACAGGAGGGAAGAGGGTTCTGCTCGTAAGAACTCACATCCTAAAGGGAGGGAAACAGATAGGAGGCACAAGGAGGAGACAGAGAGGAGGAGCGAGTAGTGGGATAGGGGAGTGATTCTTAATTTAATTTAACTTGATATTTGAGTAAGAAAAACTTAATCTAGCACAAACTACAATGCTCATGTATGTAAGAACTCAAGATAAGTCTTTTTCCCTTTCTCTCAAAGTCAGAACTGGCAATAAGGACCCTTGGATACTGTTACTGGCTAGACCTGTAGACATCCCTAAGAATGTTCTCACATTCTCTCTCCCCACGGTCACCATTCAAATTAACTTCTCTTATCAAAGTCTCATGCAGAAGACCCTGTTCACATCCTAACCGGGGTAAATGCTGTTCTGACTCTTCACTGCTACGCTAGTAATGGTTGTTGGAAAATATCAGTCTTCTTTAAAGGGAATGATGGAATCGTGATTTCCACTAAAGTCCTGGGGGTAAATGTATCGATCTGAGAGTTTCCAGTGGGTTTGAAAATTGGATATGTTGCCTATAGCAACCAATGAGATTCTAGCTATGTACTAAATAAATGATAACTAGAAACTGATTGGTTGCTATAGACAACATATCCACTTTTCAAACCCCTTGGAAACTCACAACCTGATATATTTACCCTTTGGTATGAACAGATCTGAGGTCTTAACCAAAAGGGAAAATGATCCACGACATGCAGAAGAGATTAACGCTCTATTTCCCAGTAGCTGGCAGGGGTGACTAGCAGTCGCCAACAGTCCCCCTCTTTGACGTATCAGTGTTGTACAATGGGACAAGCATGATATATGTAATTACTACACGCTTTAATGCTATTGAAATATTGTACATAGTCAACTAAATTTTTGTGATTTAACATTTTATTACAAGGAAAAAAATATCTAAATAATCAGCTCAATTTAAAGCATGGCTGATTTCTTTTCTTTTGCAACATCCTGTAAACTGCCATCAACAATATAACCTAGGGACACTTTCATGCAGTGTCGGACTGGGACATGAAGGGCCCACCGGGGGACTGCAACGCTAGGGGCCCACCAAAGGGGTGTGGCCAGCCATCATAGAGGCAAGATCAGACACTAGAGGGGGAGTGGTCAGCCCACGAAGGACAACTAGCACCACAGTATTGTACGTATATAAAAAATGCAGTGTGTATATAAAGAGTACACAGTCTTGACCTGACCCTTAGATTGGGCGGAACAGTCACAAAAAAAAAAAAATCTGGATTGTCCCACTGGAAGATTTGACAGACTGTCCTACCTGTTCTTGTCACTCAACACCTGTGGCTGCTGGTTTCTTTAGTTGCGGCTTGTCTGGATCCTGGAATGTTCCCTATTTGGAAAAAAAATGGGCACAATTAGAAAATTCCAACCAGCCCTGGCGTTAAATCAATAGGACCCACAATTAATGCTTAGGCCTTCCTTCAGCCCCAACATTAAAGTAATAGTATTCACATTTAATAAATAAACCTATTTCCCTCCCTCCAGACAGTCCCAGCAATAAATAGCATTTAAGTATAATAAATATACCGATTTACCGCAACCGTCACTGCCATTAAATAATTCATATTCACATTTAATAAATAGACCTCATGCTCCTCAAACTCAACCCCACATTTAAATAATAGCCCCCAAACCACCCCATCTTAAATAGTCCCCACTATAAAATTAAATTGCCCCACCATCACCCCACAAACAAAATAGCACCCATTAGTTACCCACCACCTACCACACACATATTACATTGTCACAAGCCCGCTGTGCCATCACACACACATTACTGCGCCTCTTCATCGCCATCCTCTGCTCCCTTATGATCACACTGCACCCTCCATGCTGCTTCTGACCCCCCCTTCATCACCCTGTGCCATGCTGCTCTGGCCCCTCTCTCTCATACCCTTATTGCCCCTCAGCATCTCTCATGCCCTTATTGCTCCTCAGCATCTCTCATGCCCTTATTGCCCCTCAGCATCTCTCATGCCCTTATTGCCCCTCAGCATCTCTCATGCCCTTATTGCCGCTCAGCATCTCTCATGCCCTTATTGCTCCTCAGCATCTCTCATGCCCTTATTGCCCCTCAGCATCTCATGCCCTTATTGCCGCTCAGCATCTCTCATACCCTTATTGCCCCTCAGCATCTCTCATGCCCTTATTGCCGCTCAGCATCTCTCATGCCCTTATTGCTCCTCAGCATCTCTCATGCCCTTATTGCCCCTCAGCATCTCTCATGCCCTTATTGCCCCTCAGCATCTCATGTCCTTATTGCCCCTCAGCATCTCATGTCCCTATTGCCCCTCAGCATCTCTCATGCCCTTATTGCCCCTCAGCATCTCATGTCCTTATTGCCCCTCAGCATCTCTCATGCCCTTATTGCCCCTCAGCATCTCTCATGCCCTTATTGCCGCTCAGCATCTCTCATGCCCTTATTGCTCCTCAGCATCTCTCATGCCCTTATTGCCCCTCAGCATCTCATGCCCTTATTGCCGCTCAGCATCTCTCATACCCTTATTGCCCCTCAGCATCTCTCATGCCCTTATTGCTCCTCAGCATCTCTCATGCCCTTATTGCCCCTCAGCATCTCTCATGCCCTTATTGCCCCTCAGCATCTCTCATGCCCTTATTGCCGCTCAGCATCTCTCATGCCCTTATTGCTCCTCAGCATCTCTCATGCCCTTATTGCCCCTCAGCATCTCATGCCCTTATTGCCGCTCAGCATCTCTCATACCCTTATTGCCCCTCAGCATCTCTCATGCCCTTATTGCCGCTCAGCATCTCTCATGCCCTTATTGCTCCTCAGCATCTCTCATGCCCTTATTGCCCCTCAGCATCTCTCATGCCCTTATTGCCCCTCAGCATCTCATGTCCTTATTGCCCCTCAGCATCTCATGTCCCTATTGCCCCTCAGCATCTCTCATGCCCTTATTGCCCCTCAGCATCTCATGTCCTTATTGCCCCTCAGCATCTCTCATGCCCTTATTGCCCCTCAGCATCTCTCATGCCCTTATTGCCGCTCAGCATCTCTCATGCCCTTATTGCCCCTCAGCATCTCATGCCCTTATTGCCCCTCAGCATCTCATGTCCTTATTGCCCCTCAGCATCTCATGTCCCTATTGCCCCTCAGCATCTCTCATGCCCTTATTGCCCCTCAGCATCTCATGTCCTTATTGCCCCTCAGCATCTCTCATGCCCTTATTGCCCCTTAGCATCTCATGTCCTTATTGCCCCTCAGCATCTCGCATGTCCTTATTGCCCATCTCTCTCATGTCCTTATTGCCCATCGCTGTCATGCCCTCATTGCCCCTCATCTTTTATGTCACATTTGTTTCTCTTCCCTTTCCTTCAAAATGACAGGCTGCTCGCTGCTGCGCACTTTACTAACCTGCTGCTTGCTCCTGCATTCTGCGTGTAGCTCCTCTGGGCGGCAGGACGTCCTCTTCTTCCGGTTCTTCTTCCAAGATGAGTCATGTGATGACTCATCTGTACTGCGCATGTGCAGAGAGCCGCAGTCGCGTCTGGGCTCTCTGCACTTAAATCACATATTCACCTGTTCGGAACCACGGACCAGGCGGGGGCGTGGCTAACCAGCATCGGGGCCTACCGGTCTATCGACCGGCTCACCGGCAGGCCAGTCCGACGCTGCTTTCATGCATACATAACTGCCTCTGGTTTAACGTTCTGTACATTTTATGTTACAAACCTACTATATAACGCTTCACAGTGCATGGTGCATACTGATTTAACCAAGCATCATAGAGCTAGAAAAAATGAAAACCACTTTGCTTTTGCTTGAGTAGCTAATTGGCTCCTCTCTGATATCCTGTATATATTAGCATATAGTTTGTGCCAAATGTTCTCTATTGCAAGTATTCCTCAGGGAATACACTGATGAAATGCTATGGGAATATATACCAGGCCATCATTTGCAGAAAAAATGACCTTCAACTATTATGCACTGTAGCATTGTCTACGATGAAAATGTGGGGTAAATCTTCAAAACAACTTCCTGTTGTTGAAATCTAATCTCAGTGGAGGGAACATTAGAAAATACACACTGTATAGCACAAAATATTTTACTTTTAATGATATTTTGTCTGGTTCAGACTGTATCCCATTCTCTTACATTGTAAAATTTTTCTTCATTCACACATAGAGGCATGCATTCAGTTCTTCCACTGTCTTGTCTTCTTGTCTCCATGTAAACTCTCTACTGTAAACCCTGCATCCCTCCAGGCAATTAGTACAGTGTTCCCACAAAATGTCACAATGCAAAAGCCTTCAATACAGACTGCACTATTGCTACATTTCAGCCCTGGGTAGTCATAAGTCCCATTAGGAAGCAATACATGTGGGGTTCACAGCCTGTATCAGACTGGATCATACAGGGACCACTAGAAATCCAAATACAAGTGCCTACCTCAAAACTGAAAATAATATCTTTATAGCTCCACAAATACTTTATACCATATATATACTATAATATGCAATATTGATTTATTTTGTTAATACTTTTGTGATATCAATGGATAGTAAAATCCCTTTCCCATGTTTTCCTATTAGTAAACATGCTCTAGATGCCCACTTGTGCATAGGCCCACCAGAGCAGGGGCCTAGAAAGGGGTTGATGGCTGTAAAAAAGTATCTATGCCAGGGACTGTCTTGTCCTGCAGGGCCCACAGCAGTGGTGGATTATCTATTACTGCCTAGAGCAGTAAACCATATCAACTCCCAAGCAGGAGGCAGATTATATGCATATTATGCAAAGGCTCCTGCCAACAGATCTTCAACTTTTTTACTAGTCCTTCCAGTTACAATGCCACAGACTGCCAAGATCCCGTCTTATCAGATCTCTCCCAACAGTCGTGCTTCTGGGTTATCTTTTAGTAACTGTATTGGTTAGTCCAACCCTGCTTGCAGGTATGGAGCACACATCCCCGTTGCAAATGAAAACTCTTCATCACATAGTGCCATGCTTCCTCATGTTCATATATTACATTATGTTTCATTAAAATGAAGTGCTAGAACTTGCTTTTACCCTATCATTTCCTCTCCATCTTCAAATATTTCAAACCTTTGGATCCATTTAGTTTAATAATTTGGAGAAATGAGGAAGCTTAGTTACTTTTTTAATGGCAGCCATTTCTGACACCATGCAGTGTTATCAAAATATTTACTCAGATTACTTGAGTTTCATTTTTGTCTCATCTAATGAGACTTTTACTGAGTGCTACTTTTTTGTATTGATGGGTGAATATATAACTTGTTTTATTTCTGTGACAAAATTTATAGACAGTTGACAAGCCTTAATATATGTGACAAACTTTCAGGCTACTGCTACTACACATCAAGTTACTACTTATTGATATGCATGCACTTATTATTATTACTCTTTATTGTTATTACTCTTATTGATGTAACACCAATATTAGATGCAATGTTGTATAGAGGATACTTATTCATTGACATCAGGTACTGCTGCAAAGCAACTTACAATCTAATTCACATCAGTCCATGTCCCAGTGGAACTTAATCTAATAACTCCAGTATCCTTACCCCACAGGCACACAAGAACACACAAACATACACACACACACACACACACACACACACACACACACAAAACCTATGTTTCTGCACTATGTAAAGTGGAGCACCCAGAGGAAACAATGAGAACATACAAACTCCATGTATACAGTAACCTAGTAAGATATAAATCAAATTCCCAAAGCAGAAGTGCTAAACACTATGCTACTATGCTGTCTAACAATATGTATATACTAAATTACATCATAAATTGTGCCTCATCATAGCTTAGATTATCTGGATGTGCCATTTATTTTTAGTTATCTTATAGGGTGCGATTCTATTATTGGACAGCACTGTGATACACTACACTGAGGTCACACTGTTACCAAAATTCAGCCACAGGTCTAGCAGCACTGCCAACAGGAAGAAAAGGAAGCAGTCATGTGAGCTCATATATCAAGTAACCAGGGCCGGAGTGTAGTAAATGGTGTGTTGCAGTCCTCAAATTGAATTGGCTGACTGTCCATAAATGATGTCTTCTCAGGTGAGTTGCTTTAGCAATTTGGCCAAAACAGCCCCAGGAGAAGGGGAAGGGGGGTTTAGTAGGTTAAAAACATATTCTCAGGAAGCTGGCTTAGCAGATACATGTCACAGACCTGACAGAGTTGCCACATCTGTGGCCTTCCATCTGATAACCCAATTTCCCTTCTGCCATCAATCTAGGACACGTATATAAATTAAGTGTATTAATCTTGTAAATTAGCAAGAAGGTGTGACTAAGTGGTATCCAAAAGCCAGGTTGAAAGAGGAGCTCCATGCAGCTTTAAATAACAAGGCCTATCTGTTTACATAGAAATACACTAAATAGACAAATGTATTTGGCCACACCTGTTAATTATTGAATTGAGGTGTTTCAATCAGACACATTGCCAGAGGTGAATAAAATCAAGCACCTAGCCATGTAGTCTCCATTTCCAAACTTTTACCACAGCGTGGTACTGTGATAGGATGCCACCTTTGCAATAAAACGGTTCATGAAATTTCATCCCTGCTGGATAATCCATGGTCAACTGTAAGTGATATTATTAGAAAGTGGAAGCGTTTAGGAACAACAGCAACCACAAATCGGTAGACCATGTAAAATCACAGAGCAGGGTCAACGACTGCTAAGGCGCATGGTGCGTAAACGTCGCCATAAAAGATATCATAGATGAAGTGTTCCGAACTTCCACTGGTATTAATGTAAGCACAAAAACTGTGCGGTTGGAGCTTAACGGAATGGATTTCCATGGCCAAGCAGCTGCATGCAAGCCTCACATCACCAAGACCAATTCCAAGCGTTGGATGGAGTGGTGTAAAGTACACCGACACTGGACTGTGGAGCAGTGAAAAAGTGTTCTCTAGAGTGATGAACCACACTTCTCTGTTTGGCAGTCAGATAGGTGAGTGTTACCTGCTTGACTGCATTATGCCAACTGTGAAGTTTGGTGGAGGAGGGATAATGGTATGGGGCTGTTTTTCAGAGTTTGGGCTAGGCCCCTTATCTCCAGTGAAGGGCAATCTTAATGCTTCAACATACCAAGTTATTTTGGACAATGCTATGCTCCCAACTTTGTGGCAACAGTTTGGGGAAGGCCCTTTTCTATTCCAACATGACTGTGCCCCAGTGCACAAAGGAAGGACTACAAAGACATGGTTTGATGAGTTTGGTGTCGAAGAGCTTGACTGGCCCACACAGAGCCCTGACCTCAACCCCATCAAACACCTTTGGGATGAACTAGAACAGAGACTGCAAGCCAGGCTTCTCATCCAACATCAGTGCCTGACCTCATAAATGCTCTACAGAATGAATGGGCAAAATTTCCACAGAAACACTCCAACATTATGTGGAAAGTCTTCCAAGAAGAGTGGAAGCTGTTATCGCTGCAAAAGGGGGACCAACTCCATATTAAATTATATGTATTTGAATACAATGTCACTACAGTCCCTGATGGCGTACTGGTCAAGCGGCCGAATACTTTTGTCCATATAGTGTATAACACTTCAAAACACTCTTCTTCATATTTCATCATTTGAGAGATCTGAGTTCAGTGATGTGTGCTATAAATTGCAGCTATATAGAGAAACAAGATGAATCACATCTCTCCCTCAAGGATTAATATTGCATACCCATATTTGGTATGTAACTGTGACTAAAGTCATATCCTGGTTAGTGAATGTGAAATTATCTTTCTGTCATGCTCCTGGAAAGAGATACTGTATTTCTAAGAAGTCCTGCAGAAAAAGTGCATTACAATACTAGAATTGTAAACTTTCATTAGCATTCACAATGATGTTCTTTGGCTGGTTTCAGAAGGAGGAAAGAGGGGGCTGTGGACAGCAAGAGTGCATGAGTGTTTCTAATGTCATATCAGAATGGGAGAAGTTGTCAGTCTTTGGGAAATCAATTTATTTGAGAAACTGTCCACTTCTCCTGTTCCTCTGGCATACAGATTATATTACATAAGTGTCCTATATTCTGTCATTTTATCATTTTATTTTCATTTATTTTTAATTTCCTTGTTTTAATGTTTTTATTACATATAAAGCCCTGCACTTTTTTATATGAAATGTAAAATTTAATTTAATTGTGACTCAAACAAATCTATAAGCTTTATAAGGAGTGAAATATTTATTTGCTGTGTAAACCCTTTCATTGCTTGGAAGTGTTAACAGCTTTAGCTAAAAAAGAACATAGTGAGTGCCCGGTATGTACATTTGTGTAACAGAGTTATAAGGTGCTAATGTCATAATACAATAAGTGGAGACAGAAATTAAGTTGTGTATGCGCGTGAGAGAACTGGTTTGGTGTGAGATTCAGCTAGATCAGTAACTTGTGTGATAGGTGGGTGTAAGAGTAAGTGCTGAAATACTGTTTAACAACAAAGTCATGGGTGCAGTGATTACGTTCGTGACTGAGTTGGAGATTAGTGTTTCTACCCAGTTTTCAATGCCATGGCTGACAATTCTCTCCTCTCTATGCTGTCAGCATTAGTACAGTGCAACAACCATCTAGAATAAGTAGGTGTTCCTACCAAATGCTTTTACAACAGTGTACAACTCCTTTGATCAAATTGATCCTCCAAAACTACATCTTAGCAGCACAGTTTCATATATAACTTCCCTAGAGATCATGTCCTTTACATAATTTCTCACTAAAATTGCTTAAAATAAGGAATGTGTGCACATATATGCATAATGTTGCCTTATTCAAAGAAGTCTTTTCCAACATTCCTGGATTATTTCTTCCCTGTGACTAGCGTATTACTTTTAAAGTGGATATCAATCAAGTAGTATTAATATTTTTTTTACAAATTGTTAATTAATATTTTTATACATAAGGATTTGCAAATACACAATGCATTTATAAAGCTCTTGTAAAAACAATATACAATTATGGCATCTACTATGAACAATGTTTGGGACTTTTTCCTGATTAGGACATTTCCTGTCATTTGCACCACCATGCCTAAAGCGATCTAAATAACCTTTAAAATGACGAGTGTGTTTCCCATGCTGCCCCTGACACTACCCTCTTCATTAAATTATTTAGCAATGCCTCTCACAGTGGTCGCAGGAGGAAGATCTTGATGACCAGATCAGCGTGTAAGACATTCTTACTAAGCGGCAACAATTATTTGCTTTTAAAACCTTTGTAGTCTTTTAGAACTTTCTGGATAATGGATTCATTTTAAGGTTTTTCTTTCTTTCTTTTTTCTATTTTAAAATATGTAGAAATAAAATAAAGGATTTATTATTCAAAAGGCACAAAATCTGGTTATAATATGCCATAGCGTATAAGCATTTGAGAAATAAAAAATGCTTAATGCTATAAGTTTCTTAATAATACATAAAAGACATCAGAGTCCCCCATTATTAAGTAGCAGAACTGAGCACAGTTCTGAGGTAATTAAAGACTATCCAAACTGCACATGTATCATGTACATGTTCTGCTCCAATAAGACAGTCACTGTACAACTTGTTTTAAGTGTCTTTCACAAAAAGCTTTTCCTGCTGTCACGGTGTCATTAATTACTTGCTGAGGAGTTCAGTTGTACTAACATGACCTAGCTACCTTTTATGGCCCGAAATCCACTCCGAATTGTTTTCTTTAAGAAAAAAACAATAAATCTAAGAGACATTCTCAGTGAGCAGACATTAGATTTTGCACATGAGTAGAAAATAAGCTAAAGGCACTGAAAAGAGAGAACAAAAAAGAATGATATCTGCAGGTCTAGATTTCAAAGTATGTACTTTTGGAACATGATATGTTCAGTAACAAGCCACCATGGATGCTGTAATAAGCTTGGTGTACAATTGAACCTCACACTGTGGGGTAAATGTATCAAGCTGAGAGTTATCCGGCGAGTTTGAAAAGTGGAGATGTTGCCTATAGCAACCAATCAGATTCTAGCAGTCATTTTGTAGAATGTACTAAATAAATGATAGCTAGAATCTGATTGGTTTTTCAAACCCGCCCGAAAACTCTCAGCTTGATACATTTACCCCTGTATTGGGCTCAGTGGCGTAACTATCGGCGGAGAAATTCATGCTGCTGGAATGGGCCCAGTTGTGAGAGGGGCTCGGTGATACCACAGTGACCCAGAAAACCTAAATGGGGCCTCCTGTGCGGTAAGTACATAAGCCCACTCTCCAAATTTTCTACCGCACCTCTAGTTATTGCATGGATCTAGGATGACGGTAGCAGAAGATAATGAATGGAAAAAATGCTCTTTTATTTAGATAAATAATTTTTTCATTCAGCAATAGTTTTAAAATATATATATTTATTAGTGGGACTGAAATCTTTCAGTTCCATTGCACATGCACGAACCTACTAGATGGGTAGCGCTCGTACATACCCCCCAGGACTGGCCCGGTGAAGTGGTAAGTTAAGCTTTACCGCTCCGGGACCAGTATCACTTGCTCAATATTGCTCAGCTGCCTCGGTGAGAATTCAACTGTGACTGAGAACCCTTCACACGTTCATCAATCATTCGGATTTAGCTTGAAAAAGTTGTGAATTACATAATGTGCATACTTAAAGCAATGTTCACATTTTCTATTCTAAATTGGCAAGTGCCATAATGCTAGTTTTACAATGAAGTGTGTTGAAAAGCCTGCATTCAGCATTAACGCCCATTAGTCATCATGTGGGAATGTATATCCATTATAAATAATGTGTATTATTTAGAATGCTAATTTAAATTTAAATAAATGGGTTTATGCATGTGTGGAAGAGTTTTCCTTTTCTATGATTTCCCTGTTATTATTTTTAATAAAGTAAACCAAACAGAAATTCGTTTCATTGTAACATTTTTCCTTAAACTAGATTTCCTATAAAAACCACGTGATGCTTTCTCAGTCTACAAAATTTACTCTATATTTCATATTAGGTTGCAAATAAAATTAAACAGCTATGTGAACGTATCCCCTCATTTGTCCTGTTAATTTGAGTGCAACAGGAGTGTAGCTTATCAGAAAATGGACAGTGGACTTTAATGTGTAAACCTGGGACCTACATTAAACTAGTAAAACAAAAGTCATAAGCATGAGATTTTCTTGCCTCTTATTTCACTGTGTATCTATTCTGAATGTTCCTTTATTCGCAACTGTGTTAGGGAATTTGGACTGTAAGCTCCAATGGGGCAGAGACTGATGTGAGTGAGTTCTCTGTACAGCGCTGCAGAATTAGTGGAGCTATATACATAACTCATGATGATGATTCTAATAGAATGTGCATTTTTTGACATTCAATATTGTAGTTTTTGACATTTTACTCCAATACTTGACTAATTAACAAAATAACGGCTTAAAGGGCTTTATCTTAGTTTCATTTATCACCCCATTAATATGCAGCTAGGGAGGCAGCTTGCTAAAGACAGTGAAATGTAGCAACATTCTTACACTGATTATTTTAAGGCAGCAATTGATTGGACTAGGCTAGCCTACGGAGAATATTGGTTTATTTGACAGCAACATGCATTGATTTTTTTTCTGAGTCTAACACATTCTCAATCTGTCGTAGAAAGGTTAGGTAGAGCAGACATTACCAGCACATACACCTCTTGTACTTGTTTCTAAACCCCCTTCTACATTGAAAGTACAGATTCAAAAAAGTTGCTTTAACTAAACAGACTGCACTAATTCTTTATGGCATAAATTAAATGCATTTGCTATGCCTTTTCATCAGCGCCAAACCACGCCATCTATCGAATACAACTTAGCTGCATTTATATAATGCTGTAACTGCTGCCATAGGATAGAGTGTGTGCCAGAACTGATATAAGAAGTACATAGTTGAAGTATAATTAAAAGTTAGAACTTTTATGCGTTCGTTTTTTGGCAAAAGAATGTTGCAGTTGGCCTGGTCATTTAATTGGTGTACAGATGAACAAATTTGCTTCCTGATAACTGCAAGAGAAACAGCAGTAAGTGTCACTATTCACTCTTAGACACTTACTGCTGTGGCATTGGGTGTTACATAATACTCTGAATGCTAAGTCATGTGTTAGAAGCTATATTACCATACCCACAGGGCCACAGTGGTGCTGTTAATGTAAGTGGGACCTGATTAATACATTCCAAGGTGAAACTTAAAGAGATTGCCCCAAGGTGAATTTTAATGTGTTTTCCACATTACATGCATCTATAGGTCGCTATACCATCAAACATGATGATTTTTTTTAAGCGGAGAGACCTTGGTTGTGACTGAATTTTCCTTATAAACACAAAATGTTTTTATTTTAGATTATTTAGATTATTCTGTTTATTGAAAGTATTTTATTTCCAAATTATAACAATTATTATTATTTATGTCAACTTACTTACGACCGCTCCTAGGATGGGTATAGTATGCTGTACAAAATAGTATATAGTATAGTATAGACTATTATTTAACATAGAAAATAGTATATTATAATGTATAGTATAGACTATAGTATAATATGGAAAATAGTATAGTATAGTCGAAACGCGTCGGAGCGATAAGACTGACAATTTTGAAAGTGTGATTGGCGATACAGTTATCATTAGTTTGAAGACTTATGAACAGAAGGTTCCACCCAGGATTTTGACATCTGACTTCTGCACAATATGCTTTGAATGTTTGATTTCCGGTACGAGCAATCACATTTCATTTATATATTTTTATTTATATTTATTTTTATTTACAAAAGGAAAGCTCTGTCTTTATGTGTCATTTTAATAAAACTTAGTAACTGTTAAAAACGTTATTACACTATAGTCTGTTTGCTTTCCTTTGTCTTACTATCAAATATTATCGGATGTGAGCAACGTTTGGAGGACTTTAATAAGGTGGAAAAGTGGTGATATTCCAAAGATCTGCTTGACATCCAGAGGATTCCGCTGGATATCCTATATGCTGAGAACATCAGGATCTCTGGTAGGAATCCATTTGTATTATTTCCCACGGAAGGTGATGGGAAGGGCTCAATCACTTTGAAAGAGATTACATCTATGTCACAGAAATAATTACCCTATTATAAGAACGGAATTGTGATTATGGACTGCTGTTAACCATTTGTTTTCTATGGGAACTTTGATGCGCTGAATGTCCTAATGTTTTGTTATTATAGTATATAATATAGTATACTGTAGAAAATAGTATAGTATAGAGTATAATATAGTCATAATATAGCATATAGTATCATGTGCTACATTCATGCAGGCTTACAGGTGTTTAGTTCATAGAGCCATTCCAAGCAATGCTTGTTTAATAATTTTGTGTTGTGTGATAAGTCACTTTCTACTTATTCTTGATTACTAGTCCCGAATTGGTCTTTGACAGTTCTGCTTAGCCCTATTTCCTTGTACTATTTCTCACTTATGAATGCATGTCCTGTTTCATTTGCTAAACATGTTTATTCCTTTTTGTTTTATTCTTGTCTCTGGTTGCCTGTATGGCTGCGTCTTTGTACTTTGTGTGTGACCCCATAGTTTTTGTATCCTCTTTCCTCTATGTATTTCCTTCCCTTCTAGTTCCAAAGAACTCACGCTACCCTGTCCTATAACAGCAACCTCCACCTGTCACATCCTTATATTCTTAATCCGGTTACCTTTAGCTATCTTGTTGCTCTAGCATGTCTCCAGTTTCCTGTCCCCTAGCTGCTTTGCTGTATAGAGAGCAAGTGTGTATGGGCTCATTGGAACCAATAGGTTCCATCCCCTTACCCATTTTTTTGCTTTTACTAGCATTTCAAAACAGTAAAAGACTTAATGCCAGAGGGTAAGGGGGCTTAAGACTCCTTGTACATCCCCACATCATTTTTTTTTTTTAAAGCATGATTCTTTGCCTAGAACCACTCAGACTCACAACTGTAAAATAAAAATGCCACTTAATCAGAAGTAAAATGTTGATGCCCGAGGTATATAAAGATAAACTACTTGTCACAACTCATAAAGAGCAGCAATTCAGTTATCATCTCCACTTTACAATCTCTCAGAGATTGTGTTCCTTCACATTAACTTAATTCCCTTTGCTAGGAGATCTGCCGTCTATGTTATCTTACACAGTGACACCAGTCCACATTCCAGATGGATGCTACAATGCCAGTCTCCGACAAGACAAGTATAAAGAAATTGCGGGGCAGTTCTTCATGTCTGGGAGTCAAGGGATCCAGCTCGGAGAAATTCAAATTAGGTGCCTGAAGAAACGGAATATGTGTAAAATCATAAGCAGAACTGGAGAGTGATGCCTCTGATTTAAGGAGCATTGGTATAAAAGTAAATTTGCTTTTTTTTATTATACACCAAACTATAATAATATAAAGCAATTGTCCATAGCTCACTGTGCTAAAGGCAAAGGGAGCCGACTAATGGTTCAATATATTCTAATGAGTTCCATAAATCAGACTATTGAGAAAGTTAGGCTACTTGATTCATCTAACTGATTGTAATTCTCTGCTCCCCTCTCACTGTTTCTATTACCCTGCTCCATACACTTATTTCCTTCCAGCAGACTAAAGGCAGAAATAGTCATCTCGTTTACTGCTTAATCCAAATAGTCTTTTTTTTTTCTTTCCACAGAGTTTTTACAACTAACTTTACTGGAGAACCATATTTGGTAAATATGCTGGCAGCCAAATCTATCACAAGGGAACAGGAAATAGTATTTTCAGGGACTGTGAACAGAACATTTGCTTTGTTACAAACTACAAGTGAAACTATTGTGAATTACTTAAAACCTATACAAAAATAAAAGAAACAATGTTATTAAACTAAACATTGATGTGATTCATTCATCAAAGAAGTTAAAACATTTCAAATGCAAATAGTGAAAATGTGTCATGTACAAAGTGTAATATTGAGCTGGTGGTACGCCATTCTCCATCAAAATATGACAGAACTATCTGGGGCATATTCAATTCCAATCCGATTCGCGGTAACGCGCGTTACAGCGGAAAATGCGCACAACTGCTGGTAATACGGTATCGCAATAACGCGGATTTTCATACGCAGCCCTATGGGCTGCGAACGAAAATTCACATTATTGCGGTACCGCGGATTACGTTCGCGCCCGTTCCGGCGCGATCCCGCGAATCGGGATCGGAATTGAATATGCCCCTCTGAGTCTTTATACAATGAATTAATAACTCCTAAAGGTAACCTTTCATGCTCAAAGTCACGCAGTCTACAAACATTAAAAATATACATTTCCCTATGACAAATACCAGCAGATATTTGTAAATGAAACTCTTCTTGTACAAAAATTATGGTTCTGACAAGCAACAAGCTAAAATATTTTCCTTGATTATTATATCACACAATTCATAGGTCTACATACATATTTTTGCTATTAATTATATTAGCACAGTATAGAGAATTAAATTTTTAAACAATCTCCCAAAAACATTGAAGTAACTACCAGCAATAGCTACAGTGTCTCAATCTGTGCAAGATGACTATGGTAAAAACATTTGTTTGAATTTATTCAATCAATGGGCATCATCACTTATTTATATAGCGCCAGAAAATCCCATAACACTTTACAATTGGGAATAAGCACAGTAATAAAACAATACTAGGTAATATAGACAGAGAGGTAAGAAGGCCCTGCTCGCAAGCTGGGCAGCACGGTGGTCTAGTGGTTAGCACTTCTGCCTCACAGCGCTGGGGTCATGAGTTCAATTCCCGACCATGGCCTTATCTGTGTGGAGTTTGTATATTCTCCCCATGTTTGCGTGGGTTTCCTCAGGGTGCTCCGGTTTCCTCCCACACTCCAAAAACATACTAGTAGGTTAATTGGCTGCTATCAAAATTGACCGTAGTCTCTCTCTGTCCATCTGTCTGTGTGTGTGTGTATGTTAGGGAATTTAGACTGTAAGCTCCAATGGGGCAGGGACTGATGTGAATGAGTTCTCTGTACAGCGCTGCGGAATCAGTGGCGCTATATAAATAAATGATGATGATGATGGGATAATAGACACTTGTATATTTAGACCTTATGACTCATAACTTCCAATATGAACAATGTTACTGTACACACAAGCGTCTGCTCCTGTTTTTGCCATTTATTTCTCACATGCAATATGGGCACATTTTTTTTCAAAATGGGATCACTGGTCCCTATCCCAGCGCACCTCCCCTGCAGACAATAAACGGTGTTCTAAAGTACAATGTGTTGAAAAATGTGTTTTTTCCAACCGTTATGACTTCTTTAAATGCACTTATTCTCTAAAAACTGTCATCTGTGTGATTGATTTACTTTTCTCTGTTTTTACTACAACGTACTCCTTTTTAAGTAGTATGAATATTAGTTTTTTTTAAGTACTTTATTACTTTATATATGTGACATCACTGACATGTAGAGTATTTATGCTACAGAGTCTACATAAGAATCACTGACACATATAAAGTTTTCAGAGTGGTTTAGTGAACTGCTTCTTTTTAAGCAAGTCAGCTTTTTAGTCAAGGAAATGAAACAGGCAGCATGAACAGATCTTCTTAGTGTAAACAGATCAGTTATTTCCGGTATATTATTTAGCCATGGCCAGCGCTACCATTAGGCATACTTGCCAACTTTTGAAACCTCCCCTCAGGGAGATCCCGGATGGCAGGTCATGTGACATCCTGTGGCCACACCCCCTGCTAGGAAATGGCCAAATCAACAGCATTGCCTAGCAAGGGGTGAGGTTTAATGGCGCAAATTCTCATCATTAATCTCCACCCCCCACAACATTCCGTGAGAATGCCTACTCTTCCCCGAAATTTGGGAGCCTCCCGGAAATTGTGGGAGAGTAGGCAAGTATGCTATTAGGTGAACCTAAGCAGTTGCAGAGTCCCTGTCTAGGGTGCCAATGGTTAAGGATCACCTAAAACACTGAATGAGTGGCATATAGTCAATCATTCAGTATTTTTGATGCCACTGTGGTGCCACCACATGGAGCTCTGCCCACTGACATTGAGGAGAAGCAGATGGCAGCTTGCTGTCAGTTGTTGCACCTTCATGTCTGTGATGTGCTGCATAGGCAAACCAAGGGGGGTTTTCCTAGTACCTGGAAAAAACCCCTCTAAGCCTGGGACACTGTATAATTAAGGTGGCTGGTCCCTGCCCCGCTTCAAACGGCTCTGCTTGAAAAGGGAGAGCTGCATCTAACAGTAGTGCACGCAGCATTGCCCATGTATATTATGGAGATACGAAGAGTTGGAGAGCAGCCAAGCACTGTCTAAACTTATAGCCATGCCCCCATGCATGCTTGTCACACCCACTAGTGGCATGGTGTGGAAACCCTCCTCTACAAATCCTGCGTTTGCCCCTGTGCTGGGAAGCAGTGAAGGTGAGTGAGCAATAACTCAGGGCTTCTGAGGAGGGGGTTCACCTAGGGCATTCTCAGAGCCAGTCCTGTAAATAGCTCAGTACTTCTCATGTTTTTGTAAATATTCATGCAGAATAGTGAGTTTATAAGTGCTGCATAACAGAATAACAAACAAATCATTGCCTTGTAGAACTTTTCTACTAAGCATACATGGGTTACTTTACAGGCAGGGGTGTAACACAAAATCACTAGGCCTCACTGCAAAATTTGAGGGTGGTGCACATGCAGTGAAACCCCGTTTGGACTTTCAGTTCTGGAACTCAAAGCTGAAAACGGGCTTTACTACACATGTGCACTGTAGGGGAGCTAATTTATCAGTAAAGTCTATGTATGACATATGGATAATTATGGGAGCCATATAGACAAAATAGCGCTCACTAGCTCAAGTGTCACCTAAACTTCAGCATTGGTAGCCATTTTCTAGGCTGATCTAGTAGTCATAAGAATGCAACAGTTCACTAGAAACAAGTGACCACTGAGACACGAGGCATCAGGCATGAAGTGATACTCTTGGTTCTTTATAAATTAATGGGCTGCATTCTCAAGTATATTGGCTCACCCAACAAAATGTCTGCCTCCATTCTGTGTAGGTAATAAATACACTTTCAAGAAAAACTCAAGCCAGGTGTTTTTACCCACTAGAGGTCACTCCTAACAGAACCAAGGACATGTAATGCCCAGTACCCCCATGGTTTGGAAGATACTTGCTGCCACAGGGGGCATAACTTCATAATGTCTTAAGAGATAACAGTCTGCAGAACCTCAGATCTAAAAAGCTTAGTGTAAAGATGCCATATAGATGCTGACTTGAACTCCCCACCTTACTAGTAGAGCCTATTTATTTTATCTCAAAATGGGCAGTGGAAAAATGTAATTTTGTTTTCTTATAGGCTGGCATATATGTCCAGGCATATATCCCACATGAAAGCTGCAATGTTATGAGAAGAAACATAATAAACATAAAACATAATGCTGTTTCTATAAATAGCAACATCAACACCTTCATCCTGCAGAGCCACCATTGTTAGCCAGCATTGCAGTTAAGTTACAAATGTCTTTGAAAGCACAACATTTACATAGATAGGAGCAAACGTTTATGTTTCACACGACAGTGTACAAAAAATAATGTTATATTGTTGCTGACTTTATGGTAGAGGAGGAACTAGAAGAAGTCAGTCTTGCAACAGACCTTACTTGACCTCTATTTAGAACACTTGGTAGAGTAACTCACTGAAATAGTTAATTTACGATTCACTTACAGAAAGTGCTAAAAGAGTATTTTACTGGTGGGAAGCTAAGTTCCAAGTGTGCTATGCTGAGCAGGCAGGTCGTGCACTTTCTATAATAAGCCGAGAGGAGAAATTCACTGAAAAGTTGACTGTAATTTTACCTTCCATGTTCTCCATTGGAAAGTTAATCATTCTTCTGCCACTTGCTCTCACATAAGCTTCGGGCTCTGCCTTCTTAACCTTCACTCATATCCAAACCTGTTCCACGGATAAACTAAGCACAGCTTTTCTAGCAGGGTAAGAGCAGAGACTGCAGACAATGGGATTGCAGTCCCTCATGAGCCAGTGTTTACATGACGAGTCTGACAGACACACACTGCTGCAGAAAGCTACACCCACATGGTCCTGTATAACAGTTAAAGCACCAACAAAGGGCAGCTTACATACACTGACAAACATGCATGCTTATCATGATAGCTCAACAATTGTTATAACACTTCTATATCTTCTGAAAAACATATTGGGGCTTATTTATTTAACATGGTGTATTAATGTAACTGCTATCAGAGAAGTATATATCAGATTTTAATGTACAACCTTTTTGTATTAAATGTTCATCTCAACAGAGATTTAAATAGGCGGGGATAAAGTAACTTGTAACTTATCGGCGGGGATAAAGTAACTTGTAACTTATCAGATGATCCATATACAAGTGAAGGCAGGGCTACATGTTACATGGGCAATGTAAGGTGGGTAACCAAAGACTGGGTTTGATAAAAGTGCAGCAAACAGTCCTGATGTGAGACTTGTGTGAAACTGATGCAGACATGTTATGGTATCAAACACAACTCTGTATGGAACAAAGTTCATACATCCAACTTGTTAGCATTATACTGTAGTCAGCTAATGAAAGCTTTAATTTGATTGGTAGATGTTGGCTATACCATATCCTATCATATCATATCTCTTTGCACCAAGTCACTAAATAAGCCTCAATGTATACAAAAAAAATTGCCCTTCAACAAAATTATCACATCAGTTTCAGCAAAGAAACACCAGTGTCAAATACAACTTTAAATAGAAATTCAGATCTCTACAATATGTGGTTATGACAGGATAACAGGAGCTGAATAAATTAATTATTTAAGCTACATATGTCATCAAGCAGGATCTGGATTGCCTTAACAATGTATTTTTCATGTCCTTCCCAACAGTGAAACCCAATGCAGAAAAGGGGTAATTAATGAACTTAGATCTGATAGTATTTATAGACACCCCATACTCTTTAGTAGACTTTCATATAAATTATAGTATCTTAAGAGGATGCTACAAAGACCATAGAATTAATATTAACGAACACTGTTGTGCATTTCTACAATCAAATGCACACAGAATAAGGGTATTGAACCCATATACAGCAATGCTGTAACGCATTTTAAATTTGGGAACCATTATAAATATTTCATTTGTAATATGTATTTGTAGCAAAGGGGAAAAATGTCACACATCATCTCATGCCGTTCTGTGAGGTTCTCTACTAAGTGCTCTTTTTGTTTAATTCTTTTTTTTTTGTATTGCTATAAAGCGTAAGGTCACACCTAAAAGAGATTAATTTGTACTTCACATGCTTTCTGAATTTAACGTTATCACATGGGTTAATGATTTGCTACTTATTCCAGACATTTCTCACATTTAAAGTGCACATTTTTCAGACAAATTTGCTGAATGTCTCACTTGTAAGCTTTTTATTGATTTATTTTAGAAATGTCAGACAATCTAGTTGCTTGAATGGTATTATGCCTCATATACTATTGAAACATTTGCATGTCCTTGGAGGATTTCGCTATCTTAACACAGAAAACAGAAAAACTATTTTAACAGATATCATTGGGCATTTGGGAGCCGAAAGAGGCACTTTCAATCCAAAAAGAAATGCTTCCATTATTACAGAAATAATTGCTTTACTCCCTTGTAATAGTGATATTATTCTGAGCAGTATTAGCATCTGAGTGGAATACTTTTAATGAAACCACCCCTTTAAATAAAACTTTGGATTACTGAAAGTATGTGAATGGGACTAGAGCCAAGAGTGGGCCTTACATCACCCAAACTTTATTTCAATCAGACTTGTTCTTTGTGTAGTATTTATATACCCGCTAATCCATTGTTCCTTCTTTAGATAAATAACAGCATGAATTAGTCTATTGTGCAGTTGAAGTTGTGCAGTTCCAAAGAGAGAAACTAAAGTAAAAAGAAAATGCTGTTTGTCCCTTAATTTAAAAATAATGAAGAGAATACCAAGAACATTAATGATTTTGTAGTTATATGTTATTTATTTTATTTCAATAATACCAATAAAGAATGTATATATGTTTTAGAGTCTATTTAATGTAAAATAAAACTGGTTTCTAATCAATCTAAATTACATAGGACAGGATTTCAATGGTGGTATATGTGTGTGTGTGTGTGTGTGTGTTTTTTATATAAATTTGTCTTGAAAAATGTCTGAATGTGAGACCGAAACATAAACTACAATGTAAAGAAACTGGATTGAAAAGAAAGAATAATCTGTTTTAAATGGTGAGTACCCTCTCCACTCTTTGAATATGTACTAGCTGCTATGGAAATGGGAGCTATTGTATAATTATTTGAGTGCAGTCTTTTCCAATAATTAAATATATATATCCAAACCAGTAGTATCCAAAATTAGCAAAACACCAGAAGCTCAATTTCACATTAATCTCCCATATTTATTAACCACAGAGGAAAACAGCATGATACTCAGGACTTGCAAATTGCTTTTTGTCATGTAAATAAAAGAGAACTTGCAATGTCTAAGCCCTGGAACATTGTACTGCCATGGTTATTAATAATGGTTATTAATACAGTTGAGGCATACTCTATAACATATGCTAAGCTCTTTTTTTTGCTAATTGACAGTACTTCTGTGGGTATGCCAGGAAACTCAATGGCTGGTTAAAATTGTTTAATATTAAGACACAAAGCTGAAATATTGGTTAAAAAATAATAGTGTATGTGCATGTAAACCTAATATGTATTAAAAGATAATAAAGAAACCCTCCAGTGGCGTTGCTGGCTAATATTAGAGCGAAACCCCATCAAAAATAATTTTCAGATATTTTAGTCACCCATTGTTTGTTTTAATATTATACACACAATATTTCAACTAATAGTTAATCAGTACTTGGTGCCCTAATAATAACATGAAGTACTGGATCTCTTATTTGCTCCTTAGAATTATTCAAACAAACAAACAAAATCCAAAGTTAAATGATTGCGGGGGTGGTCATATATGTGAGTAGACTCAACTTTCCAGGGAACAATTAATCTATACACAGGTGCCAGTCTCTGCTTACAGATAATGTATCTGCATACAAATGTTTTGTGCTGTACAATAGGTTCTAATGTTTACCACCTATATCGCTACATCCTAATTTATTATATACACCTAATTGCAGTTTAGTTCCGCCTAAGTATGAGTCATTAATGGTCTATTGTGTCAAGAATTTCCCATACGTTGATTGGCACTGCCTATAGACATACACATACACACATGCATCCTATATTTGAATGAAGGGTATTCTCTAGTCATATTTTAATTTGTGTGTATATCGCGTTACGCAATAGAAATGATCTAGGACTTGTTTCCCCGACATTCAATGCCGATACCAAACGCCACTGTCAAGTTCCGTGACGTCAGGGATGACGTCACCCCCCAAAGTATATTTCACCTATCGCTTTGTCAAGGGAGCCAAAGCCAGCTCTTTTGTGACAATGAATCTTACAATAAATTCCAGCATATTCAAAGCTGACATATGCAATTCTTCTGATGTAAACAAATTGCTTTTCACAAGAAGAAACAAGTTTTGAGCCCTATGTCATTAACAAGTTTTGCTGCAAAGATGTTCACTGCCATTTTGTCAATGACTAACAAGGGACAGTAAGTGTTATGTGTTATGACAATTAATTGTGTCAGAGGGTTGTATGTGTAATGACTGTTCTTTGGCTTATGAAAGTACAACAATTAATAAAATAAGTAACTATTGGATGTAATTCCCACTGTTCTATGTTACACCCATTGGTGGAATACGATATTTGGTTTTATAATAATAATTATTATTAAACCTATCTATCTATCCATATTTATCTATAAATAATATATATATATCCTTGCTTTATCCAGATGCCCAGAGGTGTAGGGAACCAACGGTAGCTTTATCCTTTCGTAGGACTACAAGTATGTAGATACACGAGCTGTGCCCCTGCAGAAATGTCAAGCGGCCTTTATGGAGCAACCACAGCCAAAGTGGCAGCCTTGTCTATGGTGGTTCCACCGGCATCGCTCTGGTCAGTGCCCACTCTACAGTATCTGATTACGGAAAGAGTGCAGGGAGGCACAAGTCACCTGTGCTCTTTCCTGCAATCACTGTAGTGCAATGACTGAGGTGATGTTAGGAGTATGGACAGGAGAGAGGAAATATTCTGCTGTCCCTATTCCTCTCACCATGTCAATGCACTTGCTCCAACAATGAGCATTTGGTGAGCTAAGGGAAGGTGGAGGATGGTGGCACAAACTCATGAGACAGAAGAGGGCAGAGTGCCCCTAGGTGCATCATGCACCAATAAGAGGAAGTGATTTAGCTGATTGTGAGACTAGTTAAACTGCCAAAGAGAATTACATATTTATGTAAAGATTTACAATCCATGTGTTCTAGAATTGAAAACTACCAGACAATTTCTGCATTCTGTGTTATCCAGACAATAACTAAATAAATTAGGCAGAGGAAGGATTGGGAGCAGGGGATAATGAGTGTGAAAAAGGGTGATGAAGAAATACAATGATGGGACCATGGAATAGAGTACTATCCGTGGCCCTGATGGTCTTAATTTACCAATGGCCACAACCTTAGGATCTATCTATCTATCATTACTTTTAGATTAATTGGTAATGTTGAAAAAGTGGCAAAAACAAAATATATCCTATGTTTCTTTTTTCTCTTTTAGGCTTTTCCTTACATTCAAAAACCAGCAAACATTAATTAAAATGAAGGCACATTGTATTTAGTAGGGACTTATATCAAAGGTTACACTCTGCTATCTTCTGAAAAGAGAAATACATCTTCAAAGAGACTCCTTAGTTAAGACAGGTGTAATAGTGAAGAAACTCATTAGCACAGCATTAGAAAGAGTGATCATTCTAATTTCATTTAAGAGGCAGAAGCAGCCTGCAGGCATTCTTACTCATACACTTCTACAACTTGGTGAAATGAAAAAGTATCACACAGAGCATGCTTAAAATGAAATGTACAAATAAGACATAGTTAGAACTTAAAGCCATATATATATATATATATATGAAACAAGATTGTGTGTAATACACTAAAGTCACTCTCGCTATATTCAGAGTGCTTTCTGGAATTAGTCATAAGGGGGATTCAATTCAGCGCAACGCCCCGTATTAGCCTCACATGATGTGTCTCTGCGGGATGTTCGTTACCTAACACACCATACCTAAAGCATTGCAAAACTCAGCAATGTTTTAAGTACTGTCATACCCGTGCACAGCCGCACACCGCGAGTCTCCTCTGGGACCACGCTATGAATTTAATTGACTCAATAGTTTGAGGTTGTGTTTCACAAAATATGTCCAAAAATTCTCCTCATTGTTTTTTAAACAGGAAAAAAAGACACAGGTCCATCAAGTTCAATCTTTAATGAATTTATATATGTTGATCGAGAGGAAGGTAAAACAAAATGCCCAGCATGGCAGTTGCTAATTTAACCTCACACAGGGAATAAAATAATTCCTTTCTGACCCCTTAAATGTAAATTGTAAATATTCCTTGAATCAATCACTCCCATAATGTCCTCTACTTATTACAGCTACAGATACAATTACTTGTGAGACATTCATAAAATCCATTTAAAAATTCTGCTAGTGATTTTGCCATTACCACGTCATCTAGTAAGGATTTCTTCAGCTTAAGCACCCTTACAGTAAAGAACCCTTCCTATGGGTGAGACAATGTTTCTTTCTTTTGCATTTTTATAACCTTATAATCTTTATAATTGAACCCTTTAATTATCTATATTAATGAGGTTGCCCATCAAAGCCTGCATCTGAATAAATGTATAGGATTCAGATTTATCTTTGTAGGGCCTATTCATAAAACTCACTTTGCTTTGTCTCTAAAACAGATGTGTCAACTTTGCTTTTTTTGCTTGATCTATTTAGTGGCCACGGTGATCTATCCAGTCAAATAAAGAGTTTCATCCTACACTATATTTATTGGCAGATCTGCAAACAAACGTCATACCACAATTTTCTAGTTAGAGGACAGAAAAACAGCAGGCAATTCCCTTTAAGCCAATCACTCTACCAGCCATCAATAAAAAATATAAAAACAAAACCAGCAAGCATAGATGTGCTCCCATTTCAGTTCCCTATCCATAAGGTGGCATAATTTCTCTGCATTCCATTGACGTTGCGAGGTCCCAGACCCATTATAAAGCTTTAACTTACAACCCATATGTTCCCATCAGTAGTAACCATCAGGAGAAGGGAATTGATGGAGGCAGGGCCGGTGCTAGGGTCCACTGGCATTTTTAAAAAAGCGTCGCCCCCCCTCCCTCCTCTCCTTACCTTGTCTCACCACCGCCGCCTCTCTGCTCCGTCTCCTCCCCTCCACTCACTGACACTAGTAAGTGGAGGGGAGGAGACGGAGCAGAGAGGCGGCGGTGGTGACAAAATAGCCTCTTCCCCCCTCCCCGTGCATCTGAATGCTGTGCGGCGGCCGTGACAGGTATGGTCAGCGGTCGCCGCACAGTTTTAAAGTCTTTTAGTATTCTGTGGCACCCTCCAGGCGCCCTCCAGAGCCCGGCGCCCTAGGCAAGTGCCTAACCTTGCCTAATGGGAGCGCCGGGCCTGGATGGAGGCCAGACATCCTGGAGAAGTAGGAGGTTCTGCATTTACATCAATTGGAATTTCCATGTTCCATTATATTACTAAAGCAGGATATGTGTATTAGTGTAGAGAAAAAAATGTGTCTCAGTATAGGATAAATGTGTTTAGATGTGCTTACTGATAGTGAGCAGTCCCCTTGTTTATTTCAGGGACAATTAGCAGCAGTTAAGCCCCTTGCTTTTTCCCATTAATAGTCCAAAGTTAGATCTGAAGTTCCTGTTTTCGTTAATAAAGGCTTAAGATTTAATCAGATTAATACAGTGCAGGATTTGACACTATCTCCTATAGCCCACTGTTGATAAGAACCTATTAAGCACGACTGAGAAAGGTTACTGTAGGTTCCACAGATTGATGTTTGTCAGTGGAACACTGGTTCAGAATTGTTACAGGCATGTAGATGGCCACTTATTGGTGATTAATTTTACACACTGGGAGGGATTGGGTTGCATAAACTTACATGGCTGCTTAATATGGAGACAGTGTGCTGTAGTGTACACTTTGGGTTCCAGCATCTGTCATCTTTGTGATCTTGTTATTGTTAAATGTTCATTAAATTGATTCCTGGTGTTTTGATTAGACTGTTAGTGTCATGAATGGCTGATCAGCTATAACAATAACATTGTATTACCATAAATGTGTTCATCATAGCACAGAGATCTTGTACTTTATTACTTGCTGTTCTTTGACATCCCAGGAGCACACAGAGAGAATACCAATCACAGAGAATAGCATGTTTTTCCAAATAATCATAGTTTTTCTTAACTACAAACATGTGTAATGTTATAACAAGTAAAACGTAAATACTCCACTCTTTGGTTGCATGTTTTATTATTTATTCAATACAACCAGCTGTTATTTTTGGTTACATTTAACAGAATGAGGTGCCTCTTCAATTTGTATACGGTAAATTACACCCCTGTGGGTATATAAAGGATAGTCTCAGAATCCCTAGTGTGATGTAATATTCCGCTTCGGAACCATTAACCGCTTTGTATTGATTCTTTGTCTGTAAAATATTATATACTGGCAATTTCAGTTGTCGGTGAGGAGGCTTAGCATTTATGCCCAGCCATTGCTACAAAGAATCCAAAAATTATTTTAAACATTATGTAGAAACAGGAAACATCACCTATATACTTCTTTGTACTATTTGATTTAAATCAGGTGTCTATCCAGTTGTATTGGAAGCAATAGTACTTTTAAACTATCAAATGTTACTAAAAGAACATGGGTGACATAAATCTGAGCCTTCATTAACTCCATATTAATCCAAAAGGAGCTTCATGTAGTGAAAAGAGTATAAGGAAAAGGTATTCCTTTTTTCATGTATTTGGTATTTGTCATTTTTAGTGTTAGGCAAAGATCTCATTGTGAAACTTGTGCATACTTACCAACTTTAGAAAGTTGGTTTCCGGGAGCCTGCCGGGGGAGGAGGGCGTGATGGGGGCGGGGCATAATGACGCAAACACGTAATTTGACAGCAGGGGGCAGGGCCAAATGCCAGAATTCACTGGGAATCGCAGTGTTTGGGACCTAATTCTGAAGTGGGCACTTCCTAGTGAAGTGGGCAGATCCGGGAGATTGCTACACTCTCCCGGGAGTCCGTGAGACTCTTGCAAAATGCGGGAGTCTCCTGGACATTCCGGGAGAGTTGCCAAGTATAAACTTGTGGTCTCAGGGCAAAACTACTGGAACATTCAGATGTGCTCAGCAGAAAAGTTATTAAATAACGCTTTAAATAACATTTTAGGCATATTTATTCTTGCTATATTGGGTATATAGGTACATGCTTAAACAAACAAGTGTCTTTAGCAAGTACACAAGCTATTGGTATTAATGTTAAACATAGTAAAATACCTACAGTATATGAGAAGAATTGCATAATATACATATGTCATGATATCCATTTTTATCTTCACAATTCATTTTAAATAGAATAATCATATTTCCTTTGCTCAAAAAAAGTTTCCATCTGAAAACAATGGCAGAAATTTTAATGCTGTAAAATCTGGGTGTAACAAGAGCTGCAGAGTGTCCTCATCTACAAACTTACTTTCTGCTTACCCAGTGTGTCACATTGTGTACATAATCATAGTCTGTAGCTGAGCCAAACAGGATCTGCTAATGGCAATGTCTCTTCTAGAGCTGAAACTACACATTTCTCAGTTACAGTCTTAAATATAAGAGCAGAGTTAAGTATTATTTTTTTATTTGTTTACCCTTTGTTCTGCTAATGCTCCATATAACTGTTTTATTTTAATTATGTAAGCACCAAAAAAACATAATCATAGCTTTCTACAGTAACCTTCATAGACAAAATGTATAAATAAAACACAATAACTAATACTGCCTCATGCTAATGTACACACAGGGTACGTCTGGCTACTAGCTGTTTAGGTATGTTTAACCCCTTAACAAGTGTTTACCCTGCTGCCTGAGTTCAGGATTATCTGTGATCTTTCTGCTCATCTCAAAGAGCCTATTACAGAAATTATTTTCAAATGGTGCGAACAAGTGGTTTCCTTTCTTAAATGTTCCTGTTATTGATATTCCTGTTTATTTACATGTTTTCTCTATCTGTTTGTGCTTTTTGTAGGTCACATGGTGGTTTGCAAGTAACAGGTAGTACAGGTAAGTGGCGCAGTGAAGGCTTACTGTACTGTAGCTCTCATTGATTCTTATTCACAGAAAGGGTAATTAAGCCACATTCCTGCTTAAAGGCAGTTCTGTGTGTGATGCAATGGAAAGATAAGGACAGCTTCACAAAGTAGCACCATGGGGCAGCACGGTGGCTTAGTGGTTAGCACTTCTGCCTCACAGCACTGGGGTTATGAGGTTGATTCCTGACCATGGCCTTATCTGTATGGAGTTTGTACGTTCTCCCTGCGCTTGTGTGGTTTTCCTTCCACACTCCAAAAACATACTAGTAGGTTAATTGGCTGCTATTAAATTGACCCTTGCCTGTGTTTTTGTCTGTGTGTGTGTTAGGGAATTTAGACTGTAAGCTCCAATGGGGCAGGGACTGATGTGAGTTCTTTGTACAGCGCTGCGGAATTAGTGGCGCTATATAAATAGACGATGATGACAAGTAACTGCTAAAGAGTAAATAATAGCGTATGGAGACTTCAAGGAGCTACAATTACATATACAAATGTATTTATAATTTATGCCCCACTTCCTTAATTTAGTATGCAAGTTATAGTTTAGATTCTGTTCGATAACTACAGATTTTTTTGTAAAAATAAATAAATTATGGCAATCCTCTTAAAGAGTGAGATATATAAAATACCAGGTAAAGGACCTACAAGTCATACCAGGAAAATTGAAATATAAACTCTATCAAACTTACTGACAATGAGTTTAAGACACAACGCCCAGTTAATTCACCCTGTAGTACCAATACTGCATATAATCCACTAATATGATAAATATCAAACTAAACGAAGTTCACAGTATGTACTTCTTCCACCATTGGAGCACAATAGTGAAAAAAAAGCTAAAGAGTCACTAAACCTAAACTACAAGTTACTCTATATAAACCAACTACAAATAACATCACACATATATAAGTAAACGTTTCAGGAGATTATCAGAATGGAACAATATATTTGAATAAAATTGTGATTATGGGGTATAATGATTTCCTGTCAGTAATCCCACGAAAGGGCACTGCAGGCAGCTTTTGTCTTTCTGTTAAGACAACAGTAGCTTGAGGTCCGCCATACAGCTACACAGCAAATGTAAATCGACTCTTAAATATCAAGTTCTGTCAAGGTCTGGGAAATTATACAATTGTGAATGTTATTATTTAACTGAGGTGGCCGTATTGTGGAGTGAACACAAGCAACAAACAAATTTTTTTACGATTATCATTTTTGGGGTTCTGTGTTTTCTTTATTTATGTCAAGGTTTCAGTTAAAACAATGAATACTAAAAAGAAAGGAAGGAGACCTCAATGAAAAAGGGTAAAGGAAGGACGGAAGCAGTACAATAACAATATGAAAATGGACGACTCGTACAATTAGCTCGTTCACAGTGTGTTTCACTTATTCTACACGTATACTGGAAAAATACATGTTTGCTAGTTAAAAGAAACCAATACTATACAAAAACAGCTCAGCATTGATCCCTGAGTGTGACAATCCAGTCCTGATATGTAGTATGCAAACCTTATCCCAGGGAAGCCACAATTACTACAAAATGACTTTAAATACATCTGTTTCTTTAGCTGATGCCTCCTGGGTTATAGGTTTCAGCAATTCACTCATTAGGGGTACTCCAATGATGTGGGATAACAGATCGGGTCTGTATAATTATCTGTATGACCTTTTCCCAAAAGGAGGAGATCTGTGGCGCTATATAAATAAATGATGATGATGATGATGATGATCTGTACAATAACTTTACAGAGTGGTCAGAAAACAAATGTTAATTATATAAGATAACTGAATAAAACCAATGCAAAAAAAATGCTTTCTTTGAATCTTATGTATAAAGGTTTTAAAAAAAGATTTTTAAATAATTAATTAAACATTATCTATACTTATACATTTTTCTTATCTTATATCTAAGGGGAAATGAAAGTTCGAATCTGGGTAAGTTGTATCACACATGTGCACATATGTAAAGACTGGCACAGCAAAGTGGTAACACTTACTGCTCCAGTCCTGTATCATCAGGGCGGTGAAGTGTAATCAGCTGTCCCAGCGATTTGTTTTTTTGTTGCATTGTGGTAATAACTGATTTTTTTATTCCCACGATAAGGGGCTCTGAATGATAAATTCATAAACCATCTAACAAATCCGAAATGTACCTGAATTTGATTGGGGGTATAAACAATTACTATTGTGCATTCTCTAATGTATAATTTGATTTTCAAGCAAACAAATTAAGATTTGCATGTCTTTCTTTTAGACAAGTGTGATGGTGTGCTTGTCAGGTGGTAAATGGGCCTACAAGGCTGTGTGAGTGAGTGGAGCTAATGTGAGGCAGTCCAGCTCAATTTTTTGAGTTTAGAAGCGCTGCCTGTGTAATAGAAAGGCTCTATCTCTCTATCATTAAATTAACCTTCCAAGCTTTAACCTACATCTGTCTTACCTGATTTGTGACAATATAAACATTGTATTTGTTTGGCAATAAATTCAATGGATTTTCAACTTATCCTGTATAAATGGTAAATTCCTTTCTCATCTGCCCTTTAAATTATCTGGCTATGAGAGCCAATAGTGCTGGCTGCAATGCTTTTTCTAATGCAGTGCATCTGACATATGCCACTGATATGTAATCCCATTTGTTGTATATTTATCATAGATAGTTCCGAGGGAAAACATTGTTTTTGTTTAAACCCAGCAAGGTAGAGGTTCACACAGTGTGAGAAGAGCCTCTGTCAAGGTAAGATGACTGACATAGACTATCAAACAGCAGCATCCAGTTCTCTGGCAAACATATCTTGATAACACAGATGTTATCTTTGGAAAAAAATCCTCATGCCCCAAGTCCCAGATGGCATGAAATCTCTATGATTAGAGACTGTTAAATTACTTTTAATGCCTTATGTTTTAAACAGTAAATTGTATGGCTGAGTTTGAACAGGGTCTTAGCTGATTGTTACAAGAATATGCTGAGAAGCTTCCATATATCAGCTCACTTTCTTCTTGTAACTCTGTTGGATCTATTTATAAAGCAACACTATATAAACTGAATATCAGTCACACTCAATCACATAAGCTTGGTGGATGTAGCTTTCATGACTGATAGTGCACTCACAGCATACTTACATTACACATATAGAATGTATAGAATTGTTTGTTCTCAATTGTAAAGCGCTACGGAATTTGCTGGCGCTATATGAATAAATGTTGATGATGATGATGTTGATGTTGTTGATGATGATGATGATGATGATGTTGATATTGAATGTAGGAAACCTGCGTGCAGGACTGCCATCAGAAACTGTGCAGCCCAGTATAAAGGAAAGAAACAGCCCCCATCCTTGAACCCCATCTCCCTATGTCCCTGGGCTTCTTCAACCCCCCCCCCTTCCCGTCTCTTCAAAAACACAGATTCTTGATATGATGCGATGGCTGACTGGGAGCCGCCACATTGCCAAAGTAAAAGAGTAATTATTTAAAAAAAAAACCTCAATTTCGGGGGGCCCGCAGGACAAGCAGGTCATGGCGGGCTCCTCAGTCATTCTGGGCCCTTAAGACTATCCGGGACACCCCCTGTACCCCACTGGTGACATCCCTGTTTGTGTGACACATCACATGTTTTTCCCTTTTAGAGATATATAGTGATAATAGGCAGCATTTTATGTGAGTTTTTCCAAATAAAAAAGCACCTTTTACACTAACCCAATTTGTGTACTAAAGAAACTAAAGGCCCTCTCACTTCCACACATAACTAATTTTAAAAGTGTTAAATGATGGACATTATAACAGTAATTTGAGTAAAAAATAAAACCAATGTTTATTATAATGTAATACTTGTATAAATAATCATTCAGACACATACTGCGTCCAGTTTAACACCTGCCCATGGTGTGTTGTCCTTCTCATGTTCATGTGTGTGATGTATTCCATTGTTGTCTGTATGGATGGCACCAAAGTCATGGCATAAGGATGATTTGACCCCTAGGCTACAGTCTATTATTTGCAGTTTACTTCACATGGAATGCAATGTGATTAAATTCTAAAAAAAAGAAAAGAAACATCCGGACAAATCATTAATGCATGGAAAGTGGCCATACAGTGAACAAATTAGTATACATAAGAAATTCCCTTTCAGAACTTTAATCTATTTATACACATCAGCAGCTATTGTTTCCCAAAATCTCCAGTTACTGTGAAAAGTGATCATCTGTTGACTACTCAGTAGTGCTTCCATCTCAGTAGTAGTTCTGGGACTGGTAGTCTATGGTACCACCATCATTAGTCATACTTACCCACTTTTAATTTTTCAGCTCCAGGAGACCCCAGAGAGGAGGTGAAATGTGATGGGCGAGTCGCGTTGAGACACATCATTTTGGCCCTGCAGCTGTGACGCAATAATGCAAATGTGTCATTTTTGCAAATCGCATCATGGAGGCTCCCATCCTGCCCACTTCACTAGTAAGTGGGCAGGATGTGGGAGAATGGACTGCTCTCCAGAGTGACCTACCTGTAATTTGGGAGTCTCCTGGACATTCCAGGAGAGAGGGCAAGTATGTCATTAGTGATATATAGTGGTTGAAAATTGAAATTTCGATGTGGTGGCATGGTATGGAAATTCATAATAACTGTGCAATAAATTTTTTACTCTTTTAAACCACCTGCCTCATACGAGCAGCACGGTGGCTTAGTGGTTAGCACTTCTGCCTCATAGCACTGGGTTCATGAGTTTGATTCCCGACCATGGCCTTATCTGTGTGGAGTTTGTATGTTCTCCCTGTGTTTGCGTGGATTTGCTCCAGCTGCTTCTGTTTCCTCCTGCACTCCAAAAACTTACTATGGGTTAATTGGCTGCTATTAAATTGACCTTAGTCTAACTCTTGGTCTGTGTGTATATGTGAGAAATTTAAACTGTAAGCTTCAATGGGGCAGGGATTGATGTTGGGGAGTTCTCTGTACAGCGCTACGGAATTAGTGACGCTATATAAATAGCTAAAGATGTAGATGATTATGTTGTTGCAGTGACATTTTTAAGCTGTTGGTGTAGACAACTCACTAGAGGGCTGACGGAGAAGTGAACATAGTTGTTATATGCTGTGCAGTGCACTTATCAGAAAATGATTTCTTTGTTGGCTTTCTGAAAAAAGCTTCCAATAAATCTCTACATAAGTATGCTGCCACTATAATTAATGCCTTCTTCCCACATACAGTACATCACAATAAAGACATTGATCTGCACAAAAAAAATAATAATAGCATCCACATACTGTACAGTCTTAAGAAAGCTTATATAGAAATAAGCTGTAGACATCTAACCTGATGAAAATGCTGTAAAACACACACAAGAAGACAAAAATTGAATAAGTCAATCACATATAATGCAGTAAAGAGAACATAGTCTAAAACACAGTTGGAGATGTCTTAGCCCTGAAATTCAGATCGGTATCCATGTATAGAGCCATAAAAAGAAGACGGATGTGTTAAGAAAATACAGCATGGATGAAAAAAATCATATATATATATATATATATATATATATATATATATATATGCATTACACTGATGTAAAAGTTTTTGACCCTTAAAATAAAGATAGTGCGCAAGATGAGCGCAATTTGAGATTTTTAAGATCAGGCGTAAATTGCATGCACGTCCACACGTATTCAAGTTAAACGGATCTCAACAAAAGTATTAATTTGAATATGAGTATAAGTACGTTCTGGCTACATATTACTTGCCGTATGCAGACAGTTAGAGATAGAACACACTGCAGGATACACACAAAGCATATGTACAAAAAATAAATACAACAACTCTTAATACTATAATCATTAACATAAATCAGGATGTTCTTAATGCATGTTGCACATAAAATGCACTTTTACAGTTTTTGCTATCACATGTTCTGGCATGGATACGCATCAGTCATCACTATCAGTCAGCACTTACACCTGCCCTGTAGCTGCTGCAAGTGACACACGGCTAAATAACACGCAACTAAGAGTGGGCCAGAGTTTGAATCAGACGAATGTGTGTCAACTTCGGCATACCATTACTGTATATTGCCTAAGTACGTCCACCTCTTACCTCCCCCTTCTGCCCTTCAAATCCCAGGCAGTCTGAAGTTTTATTTGCGTTTTGACATGAACTATATAAAATTGTGCTCATTGGCATAAAGTCCAATTATGAGCGGGTACAGGGCAATTTCATGCAAGATACGGCATACATGCGGACTTACATCCGAAGGTGAATCAGGGCCAGTATGGTCTCTTTTGCTTCTCATTGTTGCTTCATATATTGATTTTTGCTTAAGAACACTGCAAATGTCTATGTATGCAGGGTCAGAAATATCCCTATGCCAACAAGATTCCTTACAAAATCACATGTGTAAAAAGAATCTTGTTGTTGTATGGTATTGTATATATGTAGTTAAATGTAACAATACACATACAACTGCCTGAAGTATGGAGATATCATTGATGGAGAAGACACCATAAATTAAGTCCAACATATTGCTCAGATACTGAAAATCAAACAAACACCAAAATACAATAAAATACATTAGCTAAACTAAAGCAACATATCTCACAAGCCATGTATTCTGTTGTATGTCATTTTGTAACAACAAAGACATTTATTTATCAGATCAACCAAATAGATTGCAAAGTAACACGTGAAATGTTACAATAGTCCCTTCCAGCTGGAGAGTGCAAGTCCCTTCCTTTGCGCTAACACATGTATTGTATTATTTTTAATATTTGATTGGAGGAAATACCAATAGAGTTAAAAGTGCCAATAACAGAAAGAAAGAAATATAACATTAAATGCATTTCATTCTGACAAAGAGTTTGTAGAACAAACTGTACATTTCTGAAAAAACAATTCTGACATTTTCCTGCTGTGAATTTGTATAATGGAATGAGCAGAGGAACTGTAGAACAACATCCAATCAATATGAAATAGAGTGTAAAGGTATTACACAGCTAGCTGCTATCACATGCTGTGCTTTCCACTCTTATGGCGTAGTTGGGCATGACGTATACTGTTTTATTACACTATCCTTACACAGGAGCCACATATGGACATGCTGTATCAAGTGGCTAAAGCATAAAATGAGAGGACAACACATGCAAGTAGGGTGCTATTTATAGGAAAATGCACTTGGGTCTAAGCCACCAACCTGGGTTGCGCAATGAGTAGAAATTCACAGTCATTACAATTAGTGGCAAGCAGATAAGATAGAGTGAAGGGACACCTGTCATTTCAAATTATTTTCCCCTTCAACAATCTTGCCACTACCTTCCACCAAAACTAAAACGTTATTATGCTTAGATATTGTCTGTTTGTGTTCCAGAGCAGTTAATTTCTCTGGCCAAGATTAGTTTTCAAGATTTTGCAAAACCGAGAACTGCAGAATGAAAATTAGCTGCAAAATGTTGGTTCATCTCAACAACATTGTGCAGGAGAAGAGGGTGCATAGTTATACACAGAAAAAAAACATGCAATATAATAAGTGACTGTTCTATGGATCAATCAACCCTTATTTTTCATTATATCACATTCAATAGACCACTTTTTGCTATCAAATGAATTTAGACCTAATACAGCTGTAACAGAATATCTTTGTTGTCTGACTGACATGCCAATCACACTGAGGATAGTTGGGTTGAAACTCCATCAGTTCCTGTGGAACAGAAGCTATCTTTAGCCACGCCGCAGATTAATGAGATTAGAGATATTGTCAGGAGGAGGTGATAGATGAAACCCAACATACCACATGTTTGTGGGTTAACTGTCACATCACACACAACTGCAAATGGGTTTTAAGGCATTGAGCCCCACCCTACCCCAACCACTCCCTGACAGTTCAGGTTTGAGGATAACTATACTTGAGTAGAGGTTACTTAATTAGTGCCTTAGTCAGTTTCATCCAATCACAATTGATCAAGATAGGATATCCTTAGACTTGAACTGTCAGTTGGGGCTTGAGGACTGGAGTTGGTAGGCACAGTAGTAGGATTCTCAAACATATATTTCCTTTCATCTGATTTTCCACATGAAAGGTTTCCTCCAATTGACCCGATTCATATGTACTTAAAAATGTTGAACCAGTTAAATATGAATGAACCCCCATAGACAGGAGGGATAACAGATGCCCAGAAATCCCAATGAAGTCCAGAATTACTGATTAAAGTATGAATAAAATATGCTGTTTTGCCTTTCTAGCAATGACCAAGCACTTTCTATCAGGGCAATGATAATTCCTGAGCAGGATGCATCAATAATATTTACTGTATGCTCAGCATGTTGTATTTGTACTGTATGTACATGCACTGGCTATAAAGAGTATTTACGCGTTTTTCACATTTCCTTTTCTTACCATATGGAATCAAAATGTCTTTATTTATGAATTCTTACCACTGATTAATACAAAATATTCCATGATCTCAAATTAATTTTTTTTTTTTTTTTTAATCATTTACAAAAAGCAGAAAATTATTATTTTCATAATTATTCACCTTTTTGATACACTTAAATAAAACCTGGTGCAATCAGTTGTCTTCAGAGTTCAAACAATTAAATGATTAGAGACCACATGTGTATGGTTGATGTATTTCAATTAATTTAAAAATAAATAAACTGTCTGTGAGAGGTCACAGAGTTGGTTAGTGCATTACCATACAAAAGCTTCATCATGAAGATCAAATAACATTTAAAGAAAAACTGAGAAAAAGTTACTGAAAATCACTAATCGAGAGAAGGATATTAGAAGTGCTCAAAGACTTTAACATCCCCCTGAGCACTGTCAACTCAATCATAAAGAAACCGATAGACTAAGTCACACTGTGAATTTGTCTAGAACAGACTATCGTCCAAAACTGAGCCTCTATGCAATAAGGGTACTTGTTAGGTAGACCACAAAAAGGGCCATGACAATTCTGACAGAGTTCTAGTCTTCTATGGCAGAAATGAAAGAAACTGTCCATGGATCAACAATTCCTTGGGCTCTTTACAAATATGTGTTATGGGAGGGTTGTAAAAAAAAAAATTAATGAAAAAGTTATATGAAATCTCGCTAAAAGTTTGCCAGAAATTATATAGCTAGGGCAGCATAATGCTATGGGGACGCTTCTCTGCTTCAGGGACTCAAACATTTGTTAAAATAGACAAGATATTGTCAAATCTTTGCAATACATCCTACTGTAGTCTGCAAGAGACCTTTAACATGGGAAAATAATTAGATTCCAGAAAGACAATGACCCAAAGCATGTAGCAAAAGCTATATTGGAGTGGCTTAAATACAAAATAAAGTAATGCCCAGTAAATCTCAAGACTCAAATCGTTGAGAATCCTTGGAATGATTGCTGTTCACCAATGGCCCGAATCCAACTGGAGGGAACTCAGACAATGCTGCAAAAAGTAACTGCTATCCAGATGTGCAAAGCTGGTAGATTCACAGCTGCAATATCAGCTAAATTTGTTTCTACCATATATTAAAACAAGGGGTAGGGTGATACTTAAGTAATCAATTATTATCTGGTTTTAACTGCAATTAAGAATAATCTGGTGTTGTTTTTATATTTGGCATTACAAATTATTTTATTTTGAACACTGCTAAGCATTCCAAAATAAATGTAAATTCAGCCCATAATGTATTATTATTATTATTATTATTATTATTATTATTATTATTATTAATAATAATAATAATAATAATAATACAATTCCTGAATGCTTATAAAGTAAACTAAGAATAAAATGAGGAGGAAAACAGATGCAGTCAGGTAGATGTACTGTTTCAAGCACACACTGTGTATCGCACACAACACATCTACAGTGCTCTGATCTCCTGGCATGTAATCTATGAGCACTAGAGACATGTCTGTTGTCACACGGATACTGCGGTGTCTGTACTGGAACTTATATTTTTCTCTGTCTATCAGCTGAAACACTAAATGAAGACACAATACAGTAGATATCCAGTTGGAAATTCCATTGCCACCAAAATCAATATATGCTTTATATTTTTATTTCCTTATTTTGGATCAGCTCAGTAACTGTTATATAAACAGGTTTACATGTCTCATTAATGCATCAAAATATTGCCAAAGACAACTCCAAGTTGCCCATACAGTCATTACACATCACCATCACACAACAACCTATAGATGGATTAAAAATCTGCCATAAGAAACGTAACTACACTGTATTCCTATCAACCAAAATAACCTTTTCTTATTTTCAAGTCAGTCCAATATACACAAACTGTTTCCTGTGAACTGCAAAGTATTAGTTTTGCCATTCTAATTAATACGTATTCAAATAAAAATCCATTTGAGTAAAAGAGAAAAGCTTAACAATTTGAAGCAAACAGTTAAAGAATGTAATTTAAGATTAGTGAAATAGCAAATGTAACTATAACGTGACATTAAAAGTACATCGATTGGTGTAAAAAATGAGCCTAGTTAGTATTCTTTAAAGTTCACTTAGAAGAACATCTTTACACCACGTGTCACCCAGTGATGTATATTTTCACACAACTTACATTTTATACTATGTATAACAGCTGTCAGATAAAATTACAGCCTTACACTAAATAAAAGCAACCTATTCTGAAATAAGAAAATAGCACGAGTGATGAGGCTTCCTAATAGAAAACATCCACTGGTAAATCTCAAAAAAGCTTGTTGAATTCAACGCAGTCTTATTAGGCAGAAAAAGTGCTGTACATGGCAAAACTCCACACACTGAGGAGACAGAAAACTAGATAAGACTTCAGGCTGCTGAAAAGCTGGCAGACAAAACTCACCAGTCTTGATGCTTTCACAAATCCAGTCGATACTTCCCGTGCACTAGTATTGCTGCTGCTTTGACAAGCTCGCTACAACGGAGCCCTGCATCTGTTCCCTATGTGGTGATTGCTCACTGCAGTTTCTCCCATGACTCCATCATCCAGGAATGACACTGACACATCCACCTCCTCTTACCAGCACTGAGGAAACAGGCTCAGGTATGAGAAGTCATCGCATTAACAAGGGCACAAGGTATAAGGAGCAGTGGCAGCACAGTTAATTGAATGAGAAAGTAAAGCTGCATGTGAAGAGGAGGGAGAGGAATGCTTCACTACAGCAACAGCCTATTTCCAAACACAGTGTTATGCTGTCTGCAATTTAAAGCACCAGGAAGTGGAGGTTAGAGGGGGAATTGGATTTGATCATCAAAACAGAACACTGTCCATCCATAACACGTAGAAGGAGCCTGTAGATGAAGAACAAATATCCAGGAGTGTTGGTTTTCCAGTTCTACTACACTTTTAATTGAGTTCAGAGGTGAAGAGTCGGGGTGTTTTATTACAGAAGTAGTGAGATTAGCAAAGACATGGAAATGACTTCAGTAATTCTATTTCCATTTATTTATTTTACTTCATATAGTAGGACGAATAAAGCTGAACAGTTTGCAAGCTGACCAGTACATTCCTGAATAAATGTCTGAACAATGCATTCAGTCGGTTCTGTCTCAGAAATGAAGTCTTTATGCAAAGTGAAAGAGCAGCAAACTGTAAGCACGGCATTTATCATGCAAATGTGGATGTTTAATTACGGCTGTGCAGTTTGCATTAAATACACTGACTGGATAAGCTCTCTCTATTTAGAGTCCTTGTAATGGTAGAGATTAGAGTGAAAGAAGTCTTTGACACTTCTTCTAGTTTTTAGTTTAGCTTTAAGATCTTATTGGGAAAATAATCTATATATAGAACTGTATTAAAATATACGCTTTGCAATTGTTATTACCCTGTATTTGCATATCACAGCATATCTTTCTACAGATTATGGGGTATATTATTTACTAAATTGTGGGTTTGAAAAAGTGGAGATGTTGCCTATTGTAATCACTCATATTCCTCGCTGTCATTTTGTAGAATGCACTAAATAAATGATAACTAGAATCTGGTTGCTATAGGCAACATCTCCACTTTTTCAAACCCGCAGTTTAGTAAATATACCGCCCTGTGCCACTGGTGACCTTAGTGGAGACCATTAGCGACAAACTCTCTATATAGCAAACTAATAAAGGCTCTATCTGACTTGCCAGTGATACTCATCCTAAGGCACCACAATTTGGTTTTATTATTATACTAGTAGGTCAATTGGCTGCTATCAAAATTGACCCTAGTCTCTCTCTGTCTGTCTGTATCTGTGTATGTTAGGGAATTTAGACTATAAGCTCCAATGGGGCAGGGACTGATGTGAATGAGCTATCTGTGCAGCGCTGCGGAATCAGTGGCAATATATAAAATAAATGGTGATGATGATGATGATTATTCAGATGTAAGAGCCTATGAGACTTGTGAGCAACACCCAGCCTTTGTTGATTGGACAGCCAGTGAAAGTTGTCAAATCAGCTTCAATGGGCTGAGTCCCATAAACATTAACAGTCAGGAGAATGCAGACTGTAAGGATTTCCTTCCCACCGCAATTAATCCCATGACTCCACTAGTATGTGAGAACAGTTTACAGGAAAAAATAGAGATCTCTTTTAGTGGTTTTTATTACCTTACTATGTAACCATTTTACGTTATTTATTTATTATTTTATTTGTTATCAATTATTTGTATAGCGCCGTTATATTATTAAGGGCTTTTGACCTTTAGGTGAACATTCCTTTTAGGGTTCACTATATATTGTAGTTGTGGCTGGATCAAGTAGAAATAATTTATTGTAGATATTTATTTTAATTAGGGGTGCAGTGCACCGCTCTAGATCATTGCAAATGTACTTATTTTTTTTATATTGTGTTATGTATTTCTAATGTATTATGCCAGGTTAGAGAAAAACTGTTTTGCTGAAGGCAGGAAATGCTAAGTAAGTATTTTCATCTCAGAAGTGACAAACACATGCTTAAGCCTGAATGCCCAGGTGTAGGTCGTTACCTATCATCCTGTTTTGTTAAAAAGATAGACGAAATACATAAATAATGCAACTAAGCAATTCATTTAGGAAATTAATGTAAATTTTGTTAAAGAATAAAATCGCATTAATCACAAGTCTGGAGAAGTATCACATCCTTATGTTAAAATAACTGATGTAATATATCAGACGTTTCAGTGCCTGGTCGGAAAAGAGGACTGGTTTATCCCTGCCAGGCTGTGTCAAACCTGTATAAAAAGAGCACTGTTTGACCATCTTTTTTATCATTCCGTCTGTAACTTCTGGATGATCACTAGTACCTCAAACTGGTGTTTAAAAGTCCTTATCATTACTGCTTGAAGTTTCTGCCTGCGACTATTACCTGCTGTATCCTGTGATCAACAGATAAGAGCTTACACACTAATCCATTTCCCGGCTGTCCTGTGTTGAACTCAGCATCTCTGTGTCAACGCTCTGCACACTACCCAGCAGTCCTGTTCCATAGTAAGCGGTCAGGAGGTACCAGGCAGCCCACAGCAAAGAAGCATTACAGCTGCTATACCAGCTACTGCAGAAGTACGCGGTTCTGGGTGCTGCAAAGGAGCCCAATGGTCACAGCCAAATTTTCCTACAACTAGTGTGCAGTTGGCATTCACAGTTGTGTATGGTGGCAAAATGACACCAGTAGGAGTTGTCAGTAACAGGCTGTTACGGACAGTGAGAAGGAAATCCAAATAAACTGTTCAGTAAGAACATCCCCACATTCCCCTTCCCCCTACAGACCGAGTGGCGAAGTAAGCCAATCCGGTCACAAAAGTGTTTACTGTTTACATTTAAATTACTGAGTGCTGTTTACAGTCTTGTGCTTCCCTTTCACGGTAGATTGTATTGGGCATATAATGTTGGTTTTTTTTTTTAGAAATCCAACATATAAGTAGTCTCAACGGTGTTATGTTTGTGCTGCTTGTTTGTTATACTTTAGGCTTGTTCTTAACCATCCCACTTCAACGTTGCTTACACATTGACATGATGGAAAAAAATAAATACAGTAAAACCATTGCATCCCATGAAACCCAGCTAAAAACTAAAATATCTATTTTAAAGCTCAATCTGTGAATCAGTTATAGAGAAGAATTAACTTACTCGAAAAATAAAGCATATAAAATAAAATACATATTTTAGTAAAAGTAACAGGGGCAAACGCAGGATTTGTAGAGGGGGGTTCCACACCACGCCACCAGTGGGCGTGACAGCATGCATGGGGCGTGGCAATAATATTAGACAGTGCTTGGCTGCTCTCCAACGCTTCCTATCCCATAATATACATGGACAATGCTGCGTGCACTACTGTTAGGTGCACACAGCTCTCCCTTTTCAAGCAGAGCCGGGTGGAGCGGGAGCAGGGTCCAGCCACCTCAATTATACAGTGCCCCAGGCTTGGATGGGGGTTTCCAGGCACTAAGAAATCCTCCCTTGGTTTGCCTATGAGTAAAAAGAGTAAAAAGAACCTTTCTGACAACCAAAGACAGGAAAGGTAAATCTGCTCACTCTCTACTACAGTGTACCAAAATAATGCTATAATTTTATGCTTAGTTCTTCTTTAACTAGAGAAACAGGATAGATAATTTAGAATTAAATAACCACTCTGTAAACTGTGCTTTACATCTAATAAAAATTACCCCCATTTTAATATCATCGTTTACAATTCTACAATTGCTTGCAATAAACATACAAATATTTGCCAGACCTAAAAACATTTTTTTTCATTGACTCAACAACTGCATACCAAGAAAAGGTTGTTTTACCCAGCGGGGTAAATTGTAAATTCATAATTTCATATGTGTAATATAATTCTTACAAATGTACTTGTCTAAGACGAGCGCTGTAGAGATGAATAAGCCACCCGTGGACCATCATTTACTTAATGTGCAACTACCTGATTTCCTGTCTTGAATAATTTTTTTTCTAATTTAGCTTCTTTTGAACAGGTTTTATACATAATTGGTTCTTAGAATGACTAGTCATGTGCTTTGTGAATACATTAGCTGAAATACAAGCACAAACCCTACATGTCTTTTTATGTATGCAAGCAGATGTTCTACCAAAAGGCATTTCCATGGGTCTATCACCTTTTTAATACACCAATGAGTTTTCTCCATACAGCTGTAGGTTCAAAATTGTTGCTACAAGTATGTACTAATATTGCAGTTATAGGGAATGACTAAAAACAAGAAATAAAACAAAGTGCCATTCAACATAAAATACAAGTTGATCCAATAGGAAAAGAAGGCCTCTGCAACATACATAAAGGGCATGTATCCCCAGGGGGGGGTCTAAGCAGAAGGTCATAGGACCCAGGGCACGTTTTTGTCCCTCCTGCTACCTGTGCACGCTTGCTGAATCTCTTCTCCATCCAAGCCTTTGCAATACCCTGCTAGGGTATAGTTTTCTCTTTTTCTGTACATAAACAACTAAACTCATAAAGACTTATGGGACTCCCATGTTTCCTGCACTAATAGATTCAGTGTAACATGGACTAAACAGTGTCTAATACTGAATATACCTCTGCAGCAAATCCAATTTACATATGATGTGACACACAATGGAGACCTGAGGGAAAATTTATCAAACTGCAAGGTTTGAAGCGTAAAGATGTTGCCTATAGCAACCAATCAGATTCTAGCTATAATTTTGTAGAATGTTCTAAATAAATGATAACTAGACTCTGATTTGTTGCTATAAACAACATCTCCACTTTTCAAACCCGCCGCAAACTCGTAGCTTGAACAGTTACATCCTGGCCTCCCACAAAGGTGTACGTGCAGCGTGAATGATGTCTACAGTGATCATTTGCCCAGGAACATAGTTTGCCTAGTCCCAAAATACAACACTGTAACCCTCAGAATTTCATGTCAAGGACTAGTGATCTAGGATGCGTAATTATCATTTGTAAACATGAGGACTTTTTGTACCAGTCTTGATGGGACACTGTAGTAGTTCCAATATCCCATCATCTAGCCGTGTACAAGCTATTTCCTGTGTAATTGTCAGTTATAGATTGTGATTCCCTGCATTACACCTATAAATAGAACGTTATGTGTAGATTACATCTACATCTCCAATAATGTGCCCTAATGATGTATTAAAACCTTTGCATACATAGGTGTATTAATGTTCATAATGCTATTTTATACAAAGCTGAATTGTAGGTTGAGAATATCTCGAAAACACAAATGAAAACTTGATGCTTTTGTTAATGTTTAGCAACTAAAGAAAAGTAAACCATTTTATATTATATTGCTTTCTTATAACAGTGAGTTACACATCCAGCAATGGCTTGTTGGAAGTAGATCTGTTAGCACAGCAGTTAATCTGAAAACAGCCCATGGAGAAGCTCTCCCCTAACAGCCCGTTGTCTTTGTTTACAGTTAATTTAAGATCTTCTTTATTGCGTTCAAAATAATTGTCTGGGGATGTCTGACGTGAGTTGTCTGAACATTGGCCTTAAATAAGAATCTTCTGCAGAACATGCAAGCCTCAAATCTTCTCTGTTACATGGAATGTGGATGACACAAGATGCCGCAGCCACTTCTTGTAAGTTCTTGATGAGTTTGGTGACTTAGTGATATATGTGCTACAGCTTTAGATACAAAACTAGGAACTATGTAGTACAAAATGTACCTTTAAACATTTCCTGATCAAGGCAATGTGATGTTAAATACTTTTGTGTCAAAAAAGACAAAAGTATTATAGGAGTGATACCTTTATTGGCTAACCAAAAAAATTATTATTATATTTGCTAGCTTTCAGAGGCCCCTTCATCAGGCAACTTTACAAATGTATGACTAAGAAACAGGCACCACATTTAAGAGCTGTTACAGCAAGAAATTTATACAGGTGGGGGGGATATATCATTAAGATAAGCTAAAGTAATAAAACTGAAGTTTTCTTTACGGATGGAAGCATAAAGTCCTATGAGTTCAGAGATATGGAGTTACTTTCCTGTGGGGTGTGAAATGTGTCCAAGTAGTGGGTCATAAATCCAGGTGTTATATTGAGCCCGTGTGTCAATGACTGTAATGTTCTTATCAGCTTAAATTCCCAGATTTTTCTCTCCCTGTTATTTTTAAAAAGACCTTTCAGTATTAGGACCTTTAAATCTGTCATACAGAGAAGTGTTCTGGCTAGCACGCTACTGCAATAATAATTTTTTTTTTAAATAATTTTTTTGCTACACACCCTGATCAAGGCAAAATATTATTTTGTAAGTCTCTTAAAATATATACTTTTGAGTTATGTGTTGCTAATATTTATCGCACTTTCATTATTATCACTCTTTGAACACTGCAGTTGACCTTATTTTCTGCTTCCACAGGTTTTTCTCACCCTGATAAGACAAATGAACACGGTAAAGTAAACCGATGAGGCACACAAACCATGTGTGTCAACAAAACTACTTAGACAAATGCACAGGTTCTGAAACTGATCATAGACAAGCTATATGGTTGGAAATTTCTTCATGTAATCTGACAACAAAGAAAGCTCTGCAAGCCAGCAGTTTATACTGTACGGCATGATTAAAAGACAGGCAGAAATAACTGTTTACGTTCTAGGCATTGTACTGTTCCTTGCAATCAGTGACCCATAATTTCACTAGTATGTTTAAAGTGGAGCAGTCATTCTCAATAAAAGTACACTGGTTACTTTAAAACATCAACTAAAGTTTTATAGTTATATACTACAAGAGATACTGTATTGTCCCTGTTACTTATAATGGTACAATATCTTGCACACAAGAGCAATTTTGCAGCAGGCGTACCACATGGCATGAACCTTTCACTGTCAGGACTACATCATACTTACCAATTTTTCAATGCTCAATGAGATGGGGTGTGCGGACGGAGGGGGGCGCCACATGGCAAATCTCATCAATCCAGTTATTTCTCCATGATGGGGACAGCACTTATAGTGCACATTTGTGACACTACAAATACAAGTATGCACCTTCCCCTTGTGCATGTCTGCACTTGTAGCTCGACTAGCACTAGCAGGCAAGATCACTCATGGGTTGTCAGATGCTAGCACTTGTAGAGCCTCTTAGTGTGCACTATATTTTCACAATATTATCCTGGTACCCAATGGCCAGGGGTACCAGGAGAAGCCCAGTGCTTGTCAGCTTGGGGCCAATACTCTCTTGGTGTAGGGGCCATGATCATTTTTCTGGTCCATCACCAAGATGTAGTCTGGGCTTTTTAGAAAATGGAAGAGAGGGGATTTTTTATTTACTTTCTTTTCGTTTAATCCAACTGAGCCTGGCGAGGTGGCTCCTGACAGGCCCTTCAGACTGGGCACAGTACACACCCCATTATTATGCATTTTTTTTTAAAAAAAAACACATGTGTTTTGGCTGAAACTGATGCAGTTTAAAGGTTTGCCAACCACAACACATCAGATGCGGTTTGAGTTTTCAGTCTCCAAATCAGGTTGTCGATATTTGGCTGCACAGTAAGAGCCCTTAGTAAATGTCCCCATTAAATGCTAAGTGAGGCTCAATGTGTGATTATGTGTAGGGTTCTTGCGTATCCATATCAACATGGATCACAAATACTACAATAGTAGAAAATAAGCTGAGCCATTACTCCTGAATTACACCATCAGCTTGAAAACAATGGAGGAACATTAACAATAATGTGAATATAGCTTTATGAATGAAATAATAAGTAATAATAATAGTAATAGAATCCCATACACTGGCGTATCCGGGGGGGAAAGGGGGCGATCAGGGCTGCTCGGCCGCTGAATCAGAGCCCCCCGGCAGCATACTTTGCCTACTTGTCTCCAGCAGCGGACCTAGACTTTATGTTTAGATTGTGGCGATTTTGCATAATCACGCCCCTCCTTTACTCTGATTGGCTAGCCCATTTAGCCCCGCCTTCCGCTTGCGATTGGCTCTGCCCCCTCCCATTTTGATTGGCGGCTGAGACCACTCTGATTGACTGGCCCGCGTTTAGCCCCGCCTTCTGCTCGCGATTAGCCTTGCCCCTCCCATTTTGATCGGTGGCTGGGACCTAGCTTTCTGCTGCTAGGGGGGCCGAATGCCCAGATCGCCCCCCCCAATTGCCTCGGTATCTGGCAGCCAATACTGTTAAAAGTTTAAAAAAAGGGGGCAGAGACTAAATCACCCCCCCCTAAAAAAAAATTGCCGTCTGCCCCATATCCCTAGCTTTTTAAGCAAATATTATAGGTGCCACTTGTGGATTGTGCAAAAAATAAAAATAAATAATATATGCAAAAATTAACTGCCTATCTATAATGAGTAACATACATGTATAATCTGAAAACTACAAAAAAAAAATACAATAATATTTGCACCAAAACAACATTGTGATTGTAATACTGTGCAAAGAGTTATGAGGAAATCATTAATGCTACAGTCATAAAAAACCCGAATGTTGGCATGCTGTTCTTTAAGATATTTCCTCTTTGTAATTGCTTTGTTACATATCTGTACATTATAAAAATCTTCGTATCAAAGAGAGGATGTTATTTTTTTCTGCTGCATCCTATTCTGAATGCAGGTAAAATTACTGAGGGTGCCAATTCTTGTAATGAAAATGTTTGAGCTCCAAAAGCCTGGAAGTGACAACAGTAAAATTTGTAAGACAGGATATTTTGTTCTTGTTGAATGACAGGAAATGTTTCATTGTAAAAGGTCTTCTTTAATTAGTATTGTAATTGTTATAGTGTAGTTGCTTCTATTTAAAGTGCAAGTAAAGCTAATATTACAAATTAATATATATCAAAGACTATATATTACTGAGTGGCTAATATACATGAAATAACTGGATCATTTATACTTAAATAAATATGTCCATACTGTTTGATTTCACTGCAGGTTGCCATGTTTGGTGCAGACAGAGGTCAAGGGACAGACAGGTAGGCTTGTTCTGCACAATTACACTCCGTCATTTGGTGGTGTTGAGGTATTACTTTCTTTTTAACAGAGCTGTAGTGATATGTCATGATAACCCTGAACAATGTATTCATGGCAACCATCTTTATGGCTGAAAGTGTACATTTTGGAGTTTAAAGGGTCCTTTAAATTCATAACTCTGCTAAAGATGTACTCAGGGCCGCAATCAGGGGGGTACAGGGGGTACCCGTGTACCGGGCCCGGGCTCACCAGGGGGCCCGGTGGCACACTCTAACCAGGGAGCCCGTTATCTTCAGCCTGGCTGTCACTGTGAGACGCTTCAGCAGTGGAACGCATCCACCAACAGGAAGTTCCAAATGCTGAACTTCCGGTTGGTGGAACGCATATGCGGTCCACCAACAGGAAGTTCCAAGTTCTGGACTTCCTGTTGGTGGAACACATATGCGTTCCACTGCGGGAGTTAAGGTCTGAAGTATCTCTCTCCCTCCCTCTCCCCTAATACTAATATATATATATATATGTATAAATATTCACAATATTCACAAATAAATATGCCTACGGTATGCAAAGTTATATTGAAATTAGGGTCGGTGGTCAAAGTGGAAATTTAGAAGTGGCGGTATGAAAACTGTAATTGGAATGTAAGTGAATAGGATATGATTGTTTTTCAAAGAAGGCAGTAGGAGGAGTGGCGGCAGGCATACCACCATATATATATATACCCCTTTGACCACTGTTTAGGGTGGAAATACAGTGGTGATATTCCCAGTAAGGTCAAAGTTAACTATAATTTTGAAAAAAGTTTGTGTGTTGTAAGTTTGTTTAAATGTTTTTTGTTTTGTTTTTTTAACTCAAAAGGGTTTAAATGTTTTTTTTATATAAACATAAAAGTAAAACTTCTACTTTGGCTTTTATTATTGCTGCCAATTATTTTATGGATTTGTCAGAGACTAAAATGTGGAATATACAGTGTATTCAGCTCCCATGTCCTCCTTTCACAGGGCCTGGGATGTTGATTTTTCAGAAGAGGAAATTTTATTTGTGAGTCACACATTCTTCAAGTTTCACAAAGTCAAAAAATAGATCATAGTAAACCTTAAAGTAATACAAATATAAAAAATAAAATCATCATCAGCAAATACATTTTCATCACCATTTGTCAATGCTTATTTGCTTACGCAGCTTTAAAGTTAACATTCTCTTTAAATACATTTCTAAGAATATTGAGCACTAAGTTGGAGGAATGTTTGCCTGTTAGTTGGGAAGCAACAGTGGCCAACAAGTTCAATGTCTTTACACAGAATTTTTATTGGATTAAGGTTAGGACTCTGCCCCTCAAGGACATCTATTTTCTTCATTTTAAGACATCCCAGTATTGCTCATTTAGTGTGCTCTGAATCATTGTTCTATTAAAAGATAAACTTCCTCCCTAGTTTTCACAGGGTTAGAGGATTTCAGGTTTGGGTCTGGGATTTGCCTATAATATGCACTATTAATCTTCCCATTTCCTAATATATTTGTCAGTACCTGCCACTGAAAAGAATCCCCATAACATTACGCTATCACCGTCATACTACCCGTAGGGAATGGTGTCACCTGACTGGTGTGTAGTGTCTTCCAAGCATTAGACCAAAAAGGTCACCCTTTAGACCACAAGAACTTCCTACCACTTCTCTGCAATATCTAAATAGTGTTTTTTTTAGCCAGGCCTTCATCATCATCATCATCATCATCATTTATTTATATAGCGCCACTAATTCCGCAGCGCTGTACAGAGAACTCACTCACATCAGTCCCTGCCCCATTGGAGCTTACAGTCTAAATTCCCTAATAAAGACACACTCTCACACACAGACAGACAGATAGGGTGACAAACAGACAGAGAGGGAGACAGACAGGGAGAGACTAGGGTCAATTTTGATAGCAGCCAATGAACCTACCAGTATGCTTTTGGAGTGTGGGAGGAAACCGGAGCAACCGGAGGAAACCCACGCAAACACAAAGAGAACATACAAACTCCACACAGATAAGACCATGGTCAGACTCGTGACCCCAGTTCTGTGATGCAGAAGTGCTAACCACTAGGCCACTGTGCGGCCTTCTTCACTGCAATCCACCCATTGAGGCCCTTTTTGTGGAATGCCTCTGAGATTATTGACCCATGTACATTGTCTTCCATTACAGCCCCTGGGTAGTCGCAATTTGCCTTACACTAACTTCTCTCATAAGAGCCCTTCACTGGCAACTAACTTTAGGGGAACAACATGATCCAGGTAGTGTGGCTGTAGTTTCATACTTCTTAGACTTCTGTACAGTGGACTGCACTGGCCTGCAAAGGATATTTAGTTTCTTTACAATGGTCATGTATCCTTCCCCAGATGTGTTCCTCCGTCTAATCATATATCCCATTTGTCTGATCATTTAGAATACTCTTTATGTTCATGTTGAATATTTTTGTTTTGGAAAGTCTCTACCACACTGTAAGATGTCATGGTATCACTAATTTATAAATATATATGATATACAAACTCCCTGTCACACTTTATCTCCTCTCACTCCATTCTTGACTCTCTGCAATCAGGCTTCCACCCCCAACATTTCACTGAAACTGCTATCACAACAGTGATCAATGATCCACTTACTGCAAATTGTAATGGTCATTTCTCCATAGTCATTTTCCTGGACTTCTCTGCTACTTTTAACACTGTTGATCATCCTCCTCTCCTACACACTCTTTACTCCATTGGTCTTCGTGATACAGTTCTTTCTTTGTTCTCTTCCTACCTATCGAACCGCTCTTTTAGTGTTTCTACCTCTGGCACATCCATCTCTCCATTACCACTATCTGTTGGGGTCCTACAAGGCTCTGTTCTTGGCCTTTTACATTTTTCACTGTACACCTCTTCTCTTGGGAGAACTAATTTGCTCATTCAGCCTCTAATACCACCTCTACATTGATCAAATCTATCCCTTCCCCTGACCTCCTCTCCCCTTCTGTACTATCTTGTGTAACCAACTGTCTTTCTGCTATCTCCACATGGATGTCCCAACGCTACCTAAAACTCAACATGTGCAAAACAGAACTTATTTTTCCTCCTGCCAGAGTCACCACCTGCCCTCATATCTCCCTCACTGTCAATACCACCACTGTTTCCTCAGTCTCCCAAGCCCGCTGCCTTGGTATCATACTTCACGCCATCTCTGCTCTCCTCACATCTACAATCGCTTCAAATCGCCTGTCAGCCTTTTGGCTAAGATCAAGTGCAGTTGTGCCAGAGCTGTACTTAGTCCTCTGGGCAGGGGCTGGGTAAGTGGCGTTAAAATCTCAGGACTAATGTGCCCCCAGAGTGGCAACACGGGGTGAAAAAAAATCACAGGTCAGGTGCACCTTAAAACAGTGATAAATGTGATTATGTTGGCACCTTGCACATTATGACCACTTTCACTATACACACCGCCTCTATTCTTTGCTCCGGCTTTATGGCTGGGTGATAACATTTGTATAGTAGGTCAGCCGTGAGACTGGGGCTGTAATCACTCATCACTTTTTTTTAGTTTTCTATATATTAAACTTTTTTGCTTTTCACTTTTACTTTTATGTTTTTACTTTTATGCTTCACGGATTTTAGGGATGCGGGTAGGCCCTTTTGGGCTCTGCATCCCCGAAGACCTAGGGGGAGTTGTGTGGCCCTTAGGTTCCGGTCCCCTTAAATCCCATCATTGCCCACCCTTCTGGCTGCTGCAAGACTGATCTTCCTCTTTCACTGCTCTATCTGCTGCATCACTTTGCAAATCCCTCCACTGGCTCCCTGTGTCCTCCAGAATCAAATTCAAATTACTCACCTTTACCTACAAAGCTCTCAACAACATTATACCTTAATACATCTCAAAACTCTTATCAAAATACTCTACCTCTCACCCATTTAGATCTACCTCTGACCTGCACCTTGTCTCGTCACTGGTTACCACCTCTCACTCCTGCTGCTCTCCTCATATGGACTTACCTACCATGCATATACAGGCTTTCAACAGGGCCATCTTAACAACATTATGGGCCCCCAGGCAAAGAAGTGCACTGGGGCCCCTACATATATATATATATATATATATATATATATCTATCTAATATATAAATGTCTAGTGGCATGTTTTAGTCTGTCTGTCTGTGTGTGTGTGGAAAAAATAAAACCAAGCTGCAGCACCACCTGCTGGGCGAAGTTATACACTGACCTACTAAATTCTTAGTGTGTGTGGAAAAAAAAATTCAGAAAGGGCTGAAATTTGGTATACTAAAATGTTTTTAATTTGTTAATTTAATTTGTTAATTGTTAAAAGTGTTTATAAAGATTTAAAAAATATATATATATATTTCTTGAAGGAGAAGTGACAGTTGGGAGTGGTTGGTGGTTGCCGGGGGTGACAGTGGGGAGTGGTTGGTGGTTGCCGGGGGTGACAGTGGGGAGTGGTTGGTGGTTGAGGCCTGGGCTATGGCCCAAATGCATGACAAGAACCTTTTTAACACCCTAAGTAGCTTGATTTGACTAGAATGCATGAGTATCATGCACGGGTTAACTTGTGTATATATATATATATATATATATATATATATATATATATATATATAGATAGATAGATATAGATGTATAGAGATACAGATATAGATATAGATATATAGAGATAGAGATAGATAGATGTACTTGCTCAGTGACCCTTGAAGGTGTTTTTTGCAGGTTTTTTCTTTTGCAGGATTATTTATTCTAATTAGGAGCCCTGCCTATGGGGCCCCCTTGCCCGTGGGGCCCCCGGGCACCTGCCCATCGTGCCCAATGGAAAAGATGGCTCTGGCTTTCCCACAGCCTCAAATCATTAGACACTCTCTGAAAACCCATCACTTTTTAGAGCTTACCTTATCCATAATGATACTATTCACACTAATACAGCCTTACAACTGTCCCAATCTCCCCCTTGTGCCACACTCTTTCCTCCTATTTCAGCTGTGAACTCTTCCACTCAGAATGTAAGCTCTCTAATGAGCAGGTTCCTCCATACCCTTTGATTTCATGTCTGCACGTTTGCATTTATTTTGTCTTTCTTATATGTCCCTGTTTTATGTATGTCCTGTTTTCCCTACTGTACAGCGCTGTGGAGTACTGTGGCGCCTTACAGATCGACAATATAATAATAATAATAATGATAGGGGTATAGGTTATAAAAACTTTTTATGGAAATGTTTTAGAACTTTAGAATGAGTGCCAAAATATCCTACTTTGTTTTCAACTCAGAATTTTCGGCAACAGAATGTGAAAACAGAGTTGTGACTGACTACTTTATTAAGGTATTGTATGAGGGTGGAAGTATCAATGTGCCCCATCTTCTGATGTCAGATTGTTTCAGTGTTCAATTGTTTCCAGAGCTATTAACATGACTACTTAAACTGCACCCCCTGAAGAAGTCTCAGAGAGACGAAACGCATCAGGAGGTAAATGTATGAACGTCCGATTTTTTCAACTCGCCGGAAATCGGCGACTTTGTAGTGAAAATTTAAAGCAACGATGGCTTGTAAAGGCAAGTTTGCCTTTACAAGCCATCGCCGCTTTAAATTTTCACTACAAAGTCGCCGATTTCCGGCGAGTTGAAAAAAATCGGACGTTCATACATTTACCCCCAGGTAACTAATATCTGTGACTTACCTGTTACTTATCTGTGAAACTCGACTCCTTTTCAGTGTGCATGGGACTCTTTTCCTGGCCGGAGTTATCACAGTATTGCAGATAAGCCTCAGATACTGTTGTACGGGCATTTTAATGTCTTTTTATGTTGGTTGTTAAAGTTTATGAGGATTTTTACTGGCATCTTTCCGTACTACTTCTCTATGCATAAACAAATGTCACCACTGGTATGCAAATTTATATAGAAAACCATAAGTATTGTATCTTTAAAGAACGTATTACACTAGTGTATTATTTTTATCTTGTGGCTTTTAGCCTCTCGTATGTAATCAAGTTTCCTAACATTATAAAGCTGGAGAGTAGGTCTCTACTTTGAAGTTCGCATTCATATCAGATAAGCTCCCTTGGATTTTATTTCAGATACGCGGCAATTCACTACACTGTTTTATGGATCGCTGATATTATACATGTTACACTATGTTTTGCCCTTCTGTTTTTTTTTGTCTTATCTTTTAGGTATTGCAGTTCCAAACAAGTGCTTAAAGATAAGAAGCACCCTTACTGTAAGCTTTTTTTATATATTTTTATTTTATTTTTATATTTCACTGTGTTGAGTTGTTATGATATGTTAGTTTGATTCTCACTGTATACATATAATATCTATCTATATCTATATCACCATTTAGAGACTTAGGGGTCTATTTACCAAGCATTTTTCCTGTGGTAAACCCCCGAAAACAACAGTTTTCGGGGTTTTACCGTGAAATCACTATGTACTATTGAAGCATCGCAGCAGATATCTCAGATATCTGCTGCTTTGGATTTCCTATAGTTTTTCTGAGCACTCCCCATAACAGTGTATGGGAAGTGCTCAGAACCGCTATGTATTAAAGGCTAACTAGAGAAAATTTTCTCTTTTTTTACATGTTAATGTACGCCAGCTTCAGACGTACATTAACATATCTGAAAACTTTCGCGCTGTCCAGCTCTGCTCTGAAGAGCAGAGCTGGACAGCGCATGTGTGGAAGGATCATGTGATCCCTCCCTGTCAATCATCCTGCAGTTTGCTGGCCAGGATGTTACTGCGCATGCACCAACTATTCAGTCGGTGCATGCGCACTAACAAAAAAAGAAAAAAAAAAAAAAAAAAAAGAGAAGATCATCGCAGCCTTGAAAATTGAGATAAGACTGCGATGATCAGGTGAGTCACTTCTCAGGGACAGCAGGTTATCGGCACTGCTGCCCCTGAGAAGTTTTTTTAATACATAGCCGTTACTTTTCAATCCTTATCAAGGAGATAAGGATTGAAAAGTATCAAGTCAAAAAAACGAAGGGTCATAAATAGACCCCTTAGTGAGAAATTTCTGATTCATTTTTATGATTAAACTGAGATGTTCTGACATCTGGGAAAGGTAAGTCATTTGCATTCACCTTTTTTTTTCTACAGTATTTCAAAATACGTTTGAGGTGTTTAGTTTGACCTGTCTAAACCCACACTCCCCAACATCACCCCTTTAAAAATACAATTTATTAAGATCAGGAAAATGCAATACAACTGGTACTATAAACGACTGTCGACAAAATTAAAGTTTATGTACGGTATGTAATGCGCTGTCCTTAAAATAGTGTATGTTCATCAAGTAAGTGGTTATTGGAGGCATAAAATACAGTATATATAGAATATAAACAGCCTCCAAAAAAACAAAATTAGTCATCTTCCTTTCACTGATTTTACAGTGATGTTTCTACTTTTTCTCCTCTTGCATCTTTATCGAAGTATTTTATGTGTTCAGCAGCTGCAATAGAATGTTATAATCATATCAGCTTTATACACTGATCTATAAAAAGCTGCAACACCTGCTAAATTAACAATGCTACAGTCAACCATTCACATACTGAATGTAAGACAGAACAAATGCTAACATAAAAGAGAATGGTAGATTTTAAGACAAAGAAATGGACATACAAGCAGAGAAACAGACAGGATAGATAGACTGTTTACACTTATTTATTTGCTGTTATTTATTTATCCATACAGAACATCAACAGCAAAGCGAGCGCTTTCAACTATTTTAATAGGACTGGAACTGTCAAAGTGCCAGTCACAGCCCATCTGCTGCTAACCTCCGGTGTGCAGAATGGACTCTTAGTTTTTAACCAAACAACATTTTCGAGATATATCATATAGAGTCAATAGGCTCAAGCTAACAATACGTCCATATCTTCCCATGTGGATGTCACTCTTTATTATCCATGCCTTTTTTATATTCAACAGGTAACTCCATATATCAAAAGCATATCTGTCCAATAACACGACTAATATACAATAGTTGCTGCCAGTTTTTTATTTAATAAATGTCTTTAAAAATAAACAGGAAAAAAACTTTTTGTCATTTAAAAAGTTCTGTGACTCATGAAATGCTTCTGTTTTGCTTTTTTAATGTCGTACTTGACTTTTGTATATTTAAAAAATATATAAAGTATTAACAATTACATCTATGTTGTGAAATTAAAGTTCATAAATATATGAAATAACAAAAAGAAGAATAGACAGTGTAACATCACACAGTTGTTCCCCAAGTGTTCATGATATTTATATGACGCCATCTAGTGGTGACATTTGTGTGTTCAAGAAATAGTGTTTTCTCCTACACAACTTCAGGCTCTGCTAGATCTTGCAATCATTTAACTTTATAATTTAATAGAAAAAAACAAGTTATTCTCTAAATTGCCTTTAACTCCGATGTGCTAAATAATCTTTATTTCTATGCTAAAGTGTAATATGCATTTTGCACACACTACGCCTGACCTATGTTTGAGCCCTTTCTTCTCTCGATCTTAGACTCCTGGATTTTATTTCAGGGTATTGTTAAAGTTAACATTAAATCAACCAATTCTCAAGCAGAGCATGGTGACATGGCCTGTTGGGTTTTATGTGGAAAGCTGTGGTTAGTTCAGTTTGTTATTTAACATGCATACTAATGTTTGTATAATCTAAAGTTTTGACATCACATGCCTCACTCATTCCTCTTGCTTACTTCCCTTCCTTAGTCTACATACCTTCTCCCCCGTTAAATCTTTTGTCAATTAGAAATTAAATGTTTAAAACTTAGCACACACTGGGATTTCGTTACATTTTTAATGAAACACTAGTTCAAGGTAACTCCCCAGTGTTTCCAGTATACACAGCTGCATGGATATCTTTATAGCATTTTAGACACCACTATCAGTACAGATAAGTGTTTCTAGATGATAATGTGCTCGGACTGACAGAGATGCAGTTCCACATAGATAAGTCCTGGGGGTAAATTTATCAAGTTGCAGGTTTGAAAAAGTGGAGATGTTGCCTATAGCAACCAATCAGATTCTAGCTGACATTTTATAGAATGTACTAAATAAACGATAACTAGAATGTGATTGGTTGCTATAGGCAACATCTCCACTTTTTCAAACCCATAGCTTGATAAATTTACCCTCTGAACTCTGCCTTCACTGGACAATAGTGACTGGAGAAGACCTGGGCAGACAGATGCCGGTAAATGATGCCACTGCAATATTCGCTAGATGAAAGCAATATCAATTCTGTAAGAGGCTATATTCTCCTTTGGGGCTCTTTCGGGCCCTTGTGCTTCGTTTGTACCACAGCCATCTCCCATCCCACTGCCCGAGAGGTGGCACAACTATTATATTTTTATACTTAAATCTTTTGGCCGGGTTGCATCTACATAACTCGATTTGCAACCAGCCATCCTCCTTTTTTACTGTACCCACTACCTATTACAGCTGGCAAACCCCAATATGCACATGGTAACAGGTCATAGAGTAACCATGTAAGATGAGGGAGATTGGAAGATTGCAAATAAATGTACTGTGAAAATAATTATATGGAAAGGGACTTAAGAATTGTAAGTAATAGGTCCTACCCTACCTTGATGTCAGAATCAATGGTGTGACACTTCTGTGTGTAATATTGCAGTGTCAGGGAGAGGCCACATTTACTGACGTTAAACATGAGGTCCATACTACTACCACTTTAGGACCATCATTCATTCATTTTAACTTTTTCATTTTAATCCCAGATTACTGCTCGAGGGGACATGGAGTCTTTATTACATGTGTCACTTTTGGGTTTTGAATATATTACATTCACATTGGTCTAAATGCATCTAGAAATATGCTTTCCTGTATAAAGTGCACGTGGAAGGTACAATAAGTTGAACCACCTCCAAGGGCATACCTCACAACTGCCAGTCCTTGCAGCCACTACATGATGGTGGCATGCCACTCACTGTCACGTGCACTAGTGGCAGGTGCACATGTCACATGTTCATCACTGCTCTGATATGTAAAGTAGAACTGAATGGGTTGTCGAAGTCAGCAAATTGGATAAAGTCATTTCAATTAAAGTCTAGCAAACTTGGTTGTCTTTGTCTGAAAAGATGCGTACGGTACGCATCGACGTACAAGGGCACGCTACGGCGTGAAAGGGCGTACGCATCCACTACACGTGGCAGCAACAGTAATTGGTCTTTTACCATACATTTGCACAAACACGCATACTTATAAAATAGTACACATTATTGGTAGTTGCAACACATAGTCAGTTATGTCGAAATATAGTAGTATTTATATGTTATATCAGAGTTACATGCATATTAGTGAAATACACAGAACGGGTTAAAGGAATAACATCATGAGTGGTATCATAATGAACCTTGTTACATATCCTACTGTTTGGTGCGCTCTGCGAGGGAATCGCAGAGTGCATACGCAAGTTATGAATGATAGGGAATTATGAACTACTTAAGACTAAGGAATTCTGGCGGGAAGAGCAGAGCATACCCCCTGCAGAGATGACCCCCTCCTTTGGATTCCTTAGGATGAACCAGCCAATGATTGACGACCCCTTGGACATTCCTGAGACCCGGACCAATAGATGCAAGCCATACCATCTTCATTGTATTACTGTACTTGATTGTGTATATAAGCAGCAGCTTGTGATCCAGAGTGCAGACTTCTTGTCCCCAGACTTCAGGATTGAATGACTGCACTGGATCCAGAGCGCCTGCGTTAAGTAACGGCTGTATTTACTATTACTTCGCTTGAGCATATTTTTTCCACTTATTGCGAATAAATCTTTGTGCGTTGGAAACACAAATCGAGGTTCGACAATCGTTATTGGTTAGCGACAATACGCACATTACAATTTGGGGGCTCGTGAGCTTTGGAGGTTTCGTTGCCGATGATACGCAAGACCAACGGATTTCGGTTCCTCAACAAAGGGTGGAGACGCGTCATAAACGGGTAAGAACGCATGGTGTTCAAAACCTGAATTTTACTCTGTGTTGCGAAACCGAATGTCCGTTTTGCATTATCTAGGGCACGCTAACTAGAACCTAGGGACAAAAGAGAAAACTGTTTATTTTTTCTGTCATTGTGCGTTTTAACTGTATTGCATTGTTTAGCGTATGTGTACTTCCTGCTGTGCGTACGCGAACTTCCGGTAAACTTGCCACGTGGTTAAACAATCGTGTTGATAGTTATTATACATGCATAGTATAATTACTTGTGAAAGCCTCTGAGACATTATTACTATTGTTGGGAACTTTTGATTTTCTGCGCAGAAAAGGTGTATAGTGTGTGATGTTGTAACGTAGATACACTGTTTTATTGTTGAGGTGCTCAGTTGCTGTCTGACGAGGCGGATTGCCCAACTGAAGGACGGTATACAGGGCAGGTATACCGAATGCGAAAACTGGGTTTTCGCAAAGCGCTACCAATAGATCGCAAGGTTTGCTAATAATTAGTATTGGTAGGCAGTGCGATCCAGTCGCACCGTTAGTGCGAATTGGTGAAGCAGCTAGGAGGAATTATACTGGAAAGGCAGGTTGATTGTATCGACTTTACGCTCCCAGCGATAATAAACTCAGCAGATTTTGTGGTTTAGCCAGGGTATCGAGGAGCTGATAGCCCTTGGGGCCCACAGTGATATTTCTGTATTAGGGAAAAGCGAGTGAGCGCGGCTAAAGGAAATACGTTCACCGAGGATTATAGATCTCTAGCGGTGAGTATAGCAACAGAGTTGAAATTATTAGGTGGAAAGAACAGAGCATTGCGGTGTGTCTGTATTTCACATTTGGCCGGAAGGAACAGAGCATTACGGTGTGTCTGTGTTCCGGGTAGAAGGTATATTGTTCAACATGGGTGCTAAGCATACGCTAGAGATGGTCAGTGTACTGCCTAAGGAAGGCCCTATTGGTTCAGCGAGGTTTCTCATGTGTAAGAAGTATGGTGCATATGCAACTGTGTATTGTGACACGTGGGTCGGGATGACCAAAGCTTGTGATAGGCCTTTCCCAACAATAGGGAGTTTTAATGCAGAGGTACTGAATACTGTAAAAGATAGAATATGGTTGATCAAGTCAACGAAAAAGAGAAATAGACATAATGATTGTTTAAAATTGTGGCAAATGGAAGGTAACACGTGGCAGAGCAGCGAATGCAAACCGGAAATAGGCGTGGCGAAAAGCGCGCGCAAGGCGGATGTAACCATTGAGAAGCGTGGCGAACTCAGCGCAAGCGCGCCCCCGCCACCTTATGTGGCGGGAGGGGTAAGTACAGCCGTTGTTAAAACTGAAAATAGAAAAATTACTAAGTTGTACCCTGTTTTAAATCAGTTTCAATCAAGTGTATCTGAAAACGAAGATGAACCCACTGTGATTTCGGCCATTGCCCATGCTGTTAATGTACTAGAGGCTCAGCGCAAGTATGAGAAAATGGCTGAGATAGGTGAGAGTAGCGTGATCACTAGGAGTGAAAGTGTTCTAAATCTAGGGCCTGTAAATCCTGTAGCGTCCCCTGAAGTTAGTGTACCAGAGGGTGTGTTCCCGGTCCGCACAATATCAGTTCCCAATGGGAAACCGGATAAGGATGGTGTAGTTCCTTTAAGAAATGTTACAATGCATTGTCCCTGGACTAGATCAGAATTACGTTCCATTATGACTGAATTCCCAGATCCTAGAAAAGAGTTAGCTAAATGTCAGAAATTTGTTAAAGACTTAGGGAATGCTCATGAACCAACCAGTAAGGATTGGCGGGTAGTGTTGAGGGCGTGTCTTCCTCCCAATACTAACATACAAAAATTTATTGGAGATTGTTTGTTGGAGGAAGATGACACCCTGACTGATGAGATTAACCAACGGAATATAGAACAAATTGTCAAACACTTAGCCATCTGTTTTCCAGTAGTAGTAAATTGGAGTAAGATTTTCACCATTAAACAAAAGGATAGTGAAACTGCCTCAGATTACTTTGCTAGAGCTATAACAGCGATTGCACGATTTACTGGGATATCCAACATAAGTGAGGACCCACATCACAGAGAGGTAGCTGTAGGGGTACTGATGGATGGCCTTAGGGAAAATTTAAAGACGAGAGTACAAACCACATTACCTAATTGGAGAGGCGTCACGGTAGACTTCCTTAGGGAGTCTGCTGTGGAGCATGACAAGAACCTTTTTAGAAAAAGGGAAGAGAAAAGTGATAGGTTAATGACGGTAAGTATACAGGCTCTAGAAGGGGTGCATACACGACCACCAGCATACAACCCATATAACAGGAAACCTAAAGTGATCAGGTGTTTCAACTGTAACGAGGAAGGACATTACAGGAGAGATTGTAATAAAGAAAGACTCAATACACATAGGGGTGGGTCACATAGATATCCTCCAAGAAAGGATTCACATAGACTAGAAGACTCACATCTACCCGCGCATATTACGGCAGCAAATGCTGCGCGGGAAATCAATAGTCAGCGCTAGGGGTCAGGTCATACCTGTAGTCTACAGCCAGTGAGGTTAACTGAGAGTCAGAGTGAAGAACCAACAATGATAGTTGACATAGCTGGCAGGAAACAAACTTTTCTTGTAGATACAGGGGCGGCCCGATCTGTGATAACCTCTCCTTTCAATCTACAGGTGACCAGCAAAACTATTCCAGCTATGGGGGTGACGGGAAAAGTGTTACATTATCCTCTAACTAAACCCGCCGAAGTTACTATCGGGCCTCTGCATACTAAGCATTCGTTTCTCTTGGCTGCAGCGGCTCCTACTAACTTGCTAGGGAGAGACTTGTTATGTAAAATGGGATGTGTCATATACTGTACTTCAGATGGTGTGTTCCTAGATATACCCGAGAAGGTTGCACATGAGGTACAGGACATATTGGACACCCCTCCAAGGTTAATGTTACACTCTCCTGTTATAGAACAAAGTCCATCTCAAGTAAAGGGGATGTTGCTGGAAATACCAGGTTCCCTATGGACCAGAGATGGACAGGACACTGGACTGATGGCAAACGTAGCTCCTGTCATGGTCAATCTAAAAAGTGGTAGGATAGCTCCAAAAATCCCACAGTATCCATTAAAACCGGAGGTGGAACTAGGGGTATATCCTGTTATTGAGAGGCTGTTACAACAAGGGATTTTAATTCGTACAGCCAGTACAGCAAATAGTCCCATTTTACCTGTGAAGAAGAGTGGGGGGAGGGGCTATAGATTAGTCCAGGACTTAAGGGGAATTAACAAAGTTGTTGAGAGCCAATTCCCCGTAGTGCCGAATCCAGCTGTCATCCTCATGCAGATTCCACCGTCTGCCAGTCATTTTACTGTCATTGATCTATGTTCTGCTTTCTTTTCAGTCCCTCTTCACCCTGACTGCCAATACCTTTTTGCATTCTCCTACAGGGGAGTGCAATACACATGGACCAGACTACCCCAGGGGTTCATTGACAGCCCCAGTATTTTCTCCCAAGCCTTACATGACTGTTTGCAATCCTTTCAACCCCACAATGGGTCTGTTCTAATTCAATATGTGGACGATTTGTTGTTGTGCTCTGATTCTTTTATGTCATGTTTACATGATACTAAATTGTTGTTGCTTCATCTTTCACAAACAGGGCACAAGGTGGCAAAGGATAAATTACAGCCATGTCAGACTAAGGTCAAATACTTAGGACACTGCCTCACTAAGGGGCTAAGACACCTGACAACCGACAGAATTGAGGCCATACAACACATGACCCTGCCGCAGAGCCAGAAGCAGATTCGTACTTTCTTGGGGATGTGTGGATACTGTAGGTCCTGGATCCCAGGTTTTTCTATTCTGGCATTACCATTGCAGGAGCTAGTCTCTTCCTCAAAACCAGAACGTGTCATACACACAGAAGAGTCGGAGCAAGCGTTCTTTAATCTTAAAGATAGTCTGACAAGAGCACCTGCATTGGGAATACCTGATTATGAAAAGCCTTTTGAGCTATTTTGTACAGAAGCTGATGGCTGTGCAGCAGGTGTCCTCACACAGAAACATGGTGACGCTAGCAGACCGGTAGCATACTACAGTGCACAATTAAACAATGTGGCAAGGTCACTCCCAACATGTCTCAGAAGTGTAGCAGCAACGGCCCTTCTAGTAAGTAAGAGCGAGGATGTAGTATTAGGACATAATTCAACCATCTATACACCCCATGCTGTATCAGCTCTGTTAAATTCAGCCCAAACCAGACATGTTTCTTCAGCTAGATTCACAAAGTGGGAACTAGCCCTGATGGCACCCTCAAACATCACCATCAAACGATGTAGCACCCTAAATCCAGCTACATACCTTCCGTATGTGTCTCAAGAGACACAAAGGGTGGGAGGTGAGGAGACCCTGGTTGATGATGAGTTAGGCAAGAATACTGACACGCATGACTGTATGGAACACCTGAATCAGACCTTTACTGCAAGGCCCGACATATGTGACACCCCCTTAGAAAATGTAGATTTTACGTTTTATACAGACGGAAGTTGCCATAGACAGACAGAGACAGGAGAGCTATGTACTGGTTACGCTGTTGTAGACGATCAGGATGTGGTAGAAGCTGAACCCCTTGGTCCACCTCACTCAGCCCAGGTGGCGGAACTAGTAGCACTAAGGAGAGCGTGTGAATTGGCAGAGGGTAAATCAGCCAACATATATACTGACTCTAGGTACGCCTTCGGGGTAGTGCATGATTTTGGGGCCCTTTGGCGTCTTAGAAACTTTACGACAGCAGCAGGTACACCAGTGGCACACTCACAACACATAAAAGGACTTCTGACAGCGATACAGTTACCCAGAACAGTAGCCGTCATAAAGTGCAAAGCCCATACCTTTGAAGAAGACCCAGTGTCATTGGGCAACAACAGGGCAGACGAAGCTGCTAAATGGGCAGCAGGGCAACCTATGACTGTATCGACCGAGACTATGATGGTTTTTCAGACATTAGACACGCAGAAATTAATTGAAATGCAAGATTTGTGTTCCCTGCAGGAGAAGGCGGTCTGGAAGGCGAAGGGATGTGGTCAAGAGTCCTCAGGACTCTGGAGGGATGGACAAGGTAAGCCTGTAGCTCCCCGAACATACTATCCAAGCCTGGCTGAAGCAGCACACGGCCTGACTCACCTGGGTAAAGAAGGTATGTGCAAACTGGTGAGAGCATACTGGTGTGCTCCCGGATTTTCCTCTCAAGCTGGTAAGAAAGCAATGTCATGTCTTACTTGTTTGAGGAAAAATGTTGGGAAAACCATTCCAACTGAGCCATCCCACATCCCTCCTACAGACGGACCTTTTCAGGTAATACAAATTGACTATATCCAACTACCACCGTGCAGGAATCTAAAGTATGTGTTAGTGTGTATTGATGTGTTTTCCGGTTGGGTAGAAGCATATCCGGCAGCCACTAATACTGCTGTGTTCACTGCAAAGAAAATTGTACAAGACTTTGTGTGTAGGTTCGGTATCCCTAGAATCATTGAAAGTGATAGGGGTACCCATTTTACTGGTGATGTCTTCCAAAATATGTGTAAACTCATGGGAATCAGTAGCAGACTTCACACCCCTTACCGACCACAAGCCAGTGGTAAGGTGGAGAGAGTAAACGGTACTATCAAGAACAAACTAGGTAAGATAATGGCTGAAACTGGGTTGGCATGGCCTGAGGCTTTGCCGTTGGTCCTCCACAGCATTCGAACCACTCCTAGACCTCCTCTTAATCTGTCCCCCTTTGAGATACTGTTCGGACGACAACCTCATTTGATCGTGAGTCCACAAGACGACTTAAAGTGTAATAATGAAGTGACTGTACAATATCTTATAAGAATGAGTAGACAGCTGAAACAACAACAACAAAAACTAAAAATGCTGTCACCTGGTATGCCAGAGACGAACTGTCATGATGTTGAACCTGGAGACTATGTTATGATCCGCAATTTCTTACGTTCAGGTTGTTTAACAGACCGTTGGGAAGGCCCGTACCAAGTGCTGCTGACCAGTACTACATCACTGAAGGTTGCAGAGAGAGACACTTGGGTCCATTCCACCCACTGCAGGAGAGTCCATAATCCGGAGAAAGTGCAAGACAAGACTCAGACCGACGACATAGAGCTGTCACTTGTGAGCCTGTTCCGGGAGACCTAAAGCCTGCAGTTGAGACACCTGAACCAGAGACGTTGCCTCAGAACTATCTTTCCAGCGATGGAGTGGCGGTTTTTGTTTTTCTTTTGTTCCAGGATTTTCCTTGTTTTTACTTTTTCTAGGACATTCTATTTTTGTGAAGGAGGATGGAGGACGGAGGAGAGTTCTGGGAGTGATACGGATGAAATAGAGGCCGAAGAAAAGTTAATAGGATATCCTGAGCAGCCCATTATCAAACTTGGTCCAGGGGTTATGAAAAGGTCTGCTAGCTCAGGAACTCGGAGGCAGTGTGAGGGGCTATTGTCTGATGAGTATTGTATCTGCAAGTTCTGCAACTCCCTAGTTGACGAGAGATGCATCCAACGATGCCAGTCCCCCAGTACTCTGAATATAGGCGGGCATCCATTGGAGGATTATCACTCCCTGGTGGGTAAGGTGCTAAACCAAACTGAGTGTTGGGTGTGCTCTCACGTGCCTCAAGGGCAGCATAACATAGGACTAGTGCCATTCCCGCTAAACATATCCGAAGTACTCGAATTAAGGGGTGGGAGGCCCATAGAAGGGAGGTACAATAACACTAGGTCCCCTAGTCTGACGCTTCGACAATACTCCATAGGCAGATCGTTGCTGTGCCTAAACATATCTCATGCAAAGCGCCTGGAGAATTGGGAGGCTGACCTATCAGATCAGACAATGGCTCGCCACACTCATTTTAGAGAGAGACCCACAAGGTCACTACTAGGCAGGAATGCTGATGGAAGTCACAAGTTAGGGCGTATAACCAAACATAAGAAGGTATCTATTGGAAAAGTCTCTACAGATAAATGTGAAAATATCATTAATGCCGACACGTGTCTAGAGCAGATGGAGACACTAGGCATGGGTAGTTTTATCAAAACTCTGTGTGATATAATTCATGGGCATACTGTTCCTTATGTTCTCCCTGATGATGTGTATTTTGTTTGTGGGAGGAAAGCTTATTCCTGGGTGACTCCGAGTTCCAAGGGCTTGTGTTTCTTAGCTAAACTGGTTCCTGAAATCATGACTATTACTCATGAAGAAATGGTAGATATTCACAAGACTACATCACCACCATACATACACACACAGTATGAACACCGTGGCAAGAGAAATATGATTCCTGGTGAGGAACCCATAGCTACAAAATTGATTAGTGAAACTGCTGGTTTCCAAGTTATGGTTGCTCTAGATCTCACCAGGACCGCTCGGGGAACATTAAACTTTAAATATATCCAAGACCTAGCTAAATTAATAGATAATATCACCGAGATGTATGATGACACTTTCAGGTATACTGGAAGGGAGCTACAAGCGTACAAGAAGGAGTTGGTGCAACATAGACTGGTACTAAATTATCTCACCTCTATTACTGGTGGGTACTGTGTGACACTGGCCACCCAGTTCGGTGTCAAATGTTGCACGTACATTACTAATAATACGGAAGACCCTAAAGAGGTTATAGACCGGAAGATGGATGAAATTTTGCAGCTGAAATGGGAATTTCGAAAGAGCCATAATTCTTCGTTATATGAGGTCGGGGAAAAGGTGGCGGGTTGGTTCTCATGGTTGAACCCAGCAAAATGGTTCTCCGGTCTGGGGGAGTGGGTACAGGAAATGGTTGCTAGTGTAGGTAAGCTCCTTCTCCTTATACTGGGTGTCATCTTAGCAATTGGTTTAGTTGTCAAATGTGTTCCTACTGTGTTGAAGTGTGGAAAACGGTCTCATGGGAGTAACACTGAGAAAGAGACTGAAAGGGTGGTACCAGATACCGAGATCATGGTCTGTGAAGAAGTATTGTATAATCCTGAACTTGAAACGGTGATTGGGTGATAGTTTATTACACTATCAAAGGGTGGAACTGTCGAAGTCAGCAAATTGGATAAAGTCATTTCAATTAAAGTCTAGCAAACTTGGTTGTCTTTGTCTGAAAAGATGCGTACGGTACGCATCGACGTACAAGGGCACGCTACGGCGTGAAAGGGCGTACGCATCCACTACACGTGGCAGCAACAGTAATTGGTCTTTTACCATACATTTGCACAAACACGCATACTTATAAAATAGTACACATTATTGGTAGTTGCAACACCTAGTCAGTTATGTCGAAATATAGTAGTATTTATATGTTATATCAGAGTTACATGCATATTAGTGAAATACACAGAACGGGTTAAAGGAATAACATTATGAGTGGTATCATAATGAACCTTGTTACATATCCTACTGTTTGGTGCGCTCTGCGAGGGAATCGCAGAGTGCATACGCAAGTTATGAATGATAGGGAATTATGAACTACTTAAGACTAAGGAATTCTGGCGGGAAGAGCAGAGCATACCCCCTGCAGAGATGACCCCCTCCTTTGGATTCCTTAGGATGAACCAGCCAATGATTGACGACCCCTTGGACATTCCTGAGACCCGGACCAATAGATGCAAGCCATACCATCTTCATTGTATTACTGTACTTGATTGTGTATATAAGCAGCAGCTTGTGATCCAGAGTGCAGACTTCTTGTCCCCAGACTTCAGGATTGAATGACTGCACTGGATCCAGAGCGCCTGCGTTAAGTAACGGCTGTATTTACTATTACTTCGCTTGAGCATATTTTTTCCACTTATTGCGAATAAATCTTTGTGCGTTGGAAACACAAATCGAGGTTCGACAATCGTTATTGGTTAGCGACAATACGCACATTACAGGGTCATACTTCCAAACTTTCCAAGCGGTGGAACAAAGATGTCTGCGGGGTAGGACAGTAGGAGCCCTCTGAAGTATGCCAGGGAATGCCCAATTTCCCAAGCACCTGGAATGAGAAGATGCTACATTTTGCACCACGCATATGCATATGCTTCCTTGTAAAAATGAATGCTTTGAGGCAAAAGTAATCATGTGACTTTACAAAACAGCACTTTTGTGAATGACCCTATGAGTAAATATACTTATGTTTGGAAATATATATATATATATATATATATATATATATATATATATATATATATATATAAATAAATGTAATATTGAAGACAACTGACGGTAACGTACAGGATCAGAACTTTAGGCAAATTAGGTGGTTACAACAGTTTATTCAGAATATACTTTTTAAAAAAAAAGCCCCCATAATCTCTTGCCCCATTTTGGATATTGCCTAGGAGGAAATGAAGCTAAAAGAAATTGAACTTCATCTGAAATCAAGCTGTTCATTTTTTTCATCCTCAGTGTTCCAAAGTAATAAAACGGCATATAAATATTAATCAGAGGCAGTCGGCTAGAGGAGAGTGAGAAGGGAACACGTATGCCGCAGAGGTAGGGAAATGCACACAGAGGAAAAAGGCACAGAAGACAAAATCTAGCCCTGTTATTACATTTCAATATTAGAAATGCATTATGTGTTACATTAATTGTATTTTATGAGAATCACTAATCTCCAGGTAAAACTTATTAAATCAACATATTAAACTGTATGCCTGCTGCACTGGTGGGGTAGCTTCATTTCAGGTAATACATTTACCAAACAACATTACTGACATATATAAGTCTGGGGCACTGAGGCAGAAGCCATGGGTGCTGATCATTCACTAGTGTTTGTAATGAATGATTTGGTATAAATGGTACTAGTGTAGGTTTGGTGCTTGAATCAGTCAGCCCTGATACACAAACTGGCATAATATAACTACAATAAAGAGGTTGATGTATTTTAATTCTAATCTTATGTCTGTGCTTTCTGGGCCTACTAATCCAGTTATTACATACCTAGTGCTCAATGACAACACACAAGTTATTGTATTGTGAGAGGATTATCACACTTGAATGAAGGTGCCAATACACAATGCAATTTTTGCTTATTAAATAGGCTGCTTTAAACCTTGACTGATTTCAATTAACATCCGATAGTCAGGGCCAGCGGTAAACAGTAAGCCCGCTGAGCGTGGCAGGAGGGCAGCATGCCCTCATGTTCTGCGTACCCACTACTACTTACATGTCTTTCATCAAAATTACGAAACACCACTTCTATTGCCTTATTTGTAAAAATATGAAATTTCATTCACTTACATTCCCAATACAATTTTCATACCACCACTTCCAAATTTCAATATCACCACTTGTAAATTAACACTTCGAATATTAATTTGAAAAATGATAGCACTTTCTGGATAATAATGGCTGTATCTATTTAGCATACAAATGCAATAAAATACCGAGGTCAACCAAAGGAAATCATAGAGATCTGAAAATATAGAACATTCAGTTTATTGTCTTGTAGCTAAGAATCAGTTACAAACTATGTCACTCATTATAGCCTCTCAGAGCTAGAGCTGGTGGCAGTATTGTTGTAAAGGACAGGCCTAATGGCTGGGCACATGGTGACATAAGAAAGAAGCAGGTGATAAAGCTGGCACCCTCTCAATTTAGTAGCTGAAACTGATCAGAAAAATATGCCAGGTTTACTATTAGTATTATAAGTTGTAGCAATATATTTTGGAGATGAGCAAAGCTGTGGCGACGTCTTGCCCAAAATAAATGTATTGTTAGTACAGGTTCTTACACAAAGTGGGGAATTTCTGCTTTTGCTCCACTCCTCATGTATAAAAAGTATACTTACCTACTTTCCCGAAGCTCTTTCCGGGAGAGGGGCGTGACTGGAGGGCGGGAGGGGGTGGGGCTCAGCCAAACGCGTCATTTTGGCTCCGCCCCCCGCAACGGAAATGCCGTTTGACATTACGCAAATCGCGTCATTTAGTGGTGGCAGGAGCGGGATGCGGGAGATTTGCCAGCTCTCCCGGGAGACCGTGAGACTGATCCGAATTTCGGAAGTCTCCCGGACATTCTGGGAGAGTTGGCAAGTATGATAAAAAGGATGCACCCTCTCCAACCTTTGCTTGCTTATAATAATATCAATGCAATCACATTTCTGCACTGCTCCGTATAACTTCTTTACTCAAACCCTACTCCTTTTTCCATCTACAACCATCTGCCTGTGCAACTTTATACATATATATTGTTTACATGGATTTATATGTGCTATAAGAAGTAACATAATACTGAATTATTTTCTGCAATGAGTTGCATAGGAGATATGAAACTATTTCTGCATATATGGGGAATAGAAGTACCATAAGCATCAATACACTAGTAATTTGGGGCTTGTACCTGCAATGCGCTAGACAGGAAAACATTTCTCAATGTTTTTATATATATATATATATATATATTTGGAATTTAAACTATTTATAACATCTGCTTCTAAATAAGCCCAGAGAATGCAAAGCAAACACTTTCTAACACAAACAAAACTTGAAGATAGCAGAGAGAAAGTCAGCTGGATAATGTAACCAACCCCAAACATAACTGTATATTTCTAGGAGTAGGTAGAAGCAGACTAAATAACCTTTCCAAAATTCACTTCTTTCCCTGTTTCATATTTCAAAACTTTCTCCCTGCAGTCTATTGAGCCTAACAAAATATGTTTGACCAAGGCTTTATATGGTTAATTCGAGTGATATCTCTTGTAAAAGAGCACAGTCAGTAGTTTAAATTGAATGCATTATCAACCACACATTCTCACTTTTACATTTTAATCATTATAGCAAATTATTTTCTGCAAATGAAACATTGTAAAGAACATTTGGGGGTATTAAATCCCCAATAAAATTGCAAACACAAAGCAGCAAAGTTAGATCTGAGATCTAACCTGCCCACTCTATCAATTATTTAGAGGACAAAATAGAACATCTCAAACAAAATTGCTTTATAGCATAAAAAATCATAAGAAACATAAATCACAAAAGACATTTAAAATGCCATGGCCAAATGATCTCTTTCAAATGTCTTATATATTTCGCTGATGTACAGTTTCAAAGACAACACTGACATATAAAATATTAAATATCAGACACTATTGTCACTACGGTATGACATAGATATTTATTGAGTCACTATGAATATATGAAGGCTAGAAGGCCATGGAAAGTAGCTTAGTTAGTATGTAGTACTTGTAGCAAGTCGTATGCAGGGCAACTAGTATGTAATATACTCCCAACGCATATCAGAATCCAACGGAGGTGGACAGAAGGCTCTAATATCGTACAAGTTTTGTTAATCCAAAAAGGAGGGCACTACAGATTTCAAACACTCAGTTTGGCTTCAGCAATATAATATTGGTATTGATAATAAGCAACACAAACAACAAATTAAATCCACTTGATAACCTTAAAGTACAATATTCCAATTAAATGGCATATGAAATATGACTTACACTTCATACTACCAGTTTGTTCCATTTAACCTCTATGTTTTAGTAATATCCAATGTTGTATCTGTCTTGTTTTGCTGTAAGACTCCAAAATGCTAGTGTTAGTCTATACAAATGACCATAAAAAGTCTACTTCAGCAGACATTTTACTACATTAGTCATACTTGCCTACTTTGTATACCTCCCTCCATGAGATCTGAAGGGGCAAGTGTAGGGGATGTGTTAATGTGATTCACGGCACCACACCTGCAGCACACTATGGCAATTCAGGCAATCATGCAGAGAGGGACGGGGCCATGATTCACACTAAACAATCTTCACAGTGAATTTTTTCATCAAGGCTCCACCCACTTCTCAAGAAAGAGAAGCAGGATCTGGGAGGGAAGTCTACACTTCTGGGAAACTCTAGAGTCTCCTGGACATTCCGGGAGAGTAGGTGATCATGACTTTAGTATGATTGATTATTTGCACAATTATTACTCTGAAGAAATGAACAAGAATACCAATTGTCAATTAAGTTTTATGTGGGGATGGTCTTCCCTATAAAGCTGATTCTGATGTTTGAAACCGATACTCTGAAATTGAAAAAATATACAGTAGAGCATTGATCAGATAGCTTTTCTGCCTTTAGCATGCACAAATTATGTTAGAGGAAAAAAGTGCTATGTTCCTTCAGAGTTTGCATAATGGCTTTTTGAAAAGTTTACTCTTATTCTTAATGTGTATTGATTGACCATGCTTTCAATTTGCAATATTTTTGCAGCTTATTAGCACAAACAAAGCCGGCATGCCATCTCATATTAGAAGTACACTTGTTATTCTCTTGTGATTCACTTATTAAACTCTAGACTCATTATTTTACCTAACTATATATGCGTCATATAAACAAAAATCAAATGCATTTTTGGCAAGTTTGATGCTAGCCCTTATTATTGTACAATCATTGTGTAATGTAATTGCAGTGTAGATACTTGACTAAGAACACTGACTTAAGAATTAAATATTCCTATCTTTCAAGTATTCAGATTTAATCCTAAACAAGTGAACCATTGTAACACATTATATTTACACATGATGGTATACATATTGCATTGAAAGTCTGCCATGATATTTTGCTGTATTTTATTTTCTGGCAAAATCCTTATTTTGAATCAGGCCTACAGTACCTCTGTGCTACCGGAGATGCTGCTGTTATACCCAGACATTTTCTCCTCACCTGCAAGAGTTAATCTCATTTCTCTGTGGATCACCTGTGTGTGTCCTTTATAAGACTGTCTGTTCCAACAGACTGGTGCCAGATCATTTGTCTCTACTCTTTGTTTCTGATAAACTCCTGTGTTCTGTTTCTGTTTGTTCCTTGGTATCTGACTTCTGCTTGTTCCATTGTTCTGTCCCCTTTTTGTGATCCAGACCCTGGCTATGTTTGACCTTGGTCCTGTCTTGTCCCTTGTATTGTTTATGGATCTTCCAACTTCTGACCCTGGCTTGCCCGACCTTCTTCATATCTGAACCTGTATCTGCAGTCATCCTGTTGTGCCTGGTTTTCAGCTTCCTAGCTGAACCTGGTTATCCTGACAACCTGTACTTGTAGTCATCCTGATGTGCCTGGCTTCCAGCTTCCCAGCTAAACCTGGTTATCCTAACAACCTCAATCTGCAGTCATCCTGTTGTTCCTTGTTTACAGTTTTCCAGCTAAACCAGCTTATCCTTACAAACCTGTACCTGGACCTGTTGTGTCTGGTATCCAGTACTGTTCCGCTGCTAAGTCTGAAAACCTGTTACTGTTATGCCTATGGACTTGTGCTACTGAATTTACCATTGCCCGAATCTAGAATTGCCTGTGTGATCCTTGTCCTAAATAAAGACTCTGTTTCATTTTCAGCTAACTCTCTGTGGTTTTCATACTATTAATCTGGTGCTTTTATGAAACACCTAAGTCTGACTGCATATTGATTTATACAAATTTTGAAGCTTCTGAGGATAAAAGAAGTAAATGTACAGGTCAAGGGACTGTTAAGATGCAATTTGCATTGCAGCACTGACAAGTAACCCTTTAAAAAATGTTAAATGGGCCAATTAAATTCTTAACATACAAAATGGCATTTTATGAAGCTGAAAACAGTGAAAATACATATTTGGACCTGCTATGAGTCTCAATTTGCACAAGTGCATCTAGATTTACGAGAGTGGCCACAGGTTTGCCAAGAAAGATGGCCGCATCTTTGTAGGAGCAACACTTTGTACAGACAAATGGGAGGTGTTCCTATTGGAGTACAGAGTAGGTCCTTGTTTTGCAGAGCAGTGCAGGAGGAACAAGGTCATTGTATTGCGATAGAGGGGTGAAGAAGGTGCATTTTTAGAAGCAATCCTTTCCAAGAACAGCCATTCCAATTGTTCTGCCCTAGCTCAGAGCTGGCAGAGATTGGTTCTCATTTAATAGTTTTACTGAGACCCTGCACTCTAAGAATGCAGTCCCCCTGCTATAATAAAATCCAGGCCCATCATAGCACAGGACTGTTGCCTCTTCTAAGCAGGGGGGGGGGGATTGCAACGCGCCCCTCAGAGCCTAATAGCGCTGCGCTGAATGATTGTTATCCATCCTAGGCTTGGATAATTAACAACATTTGGGAGTGGGTTTTGACACCACAGTGGTCCCAGTATAATGGACTTTAGCCCTAAGATTCTTGTCCATTATGCCTAAAAAGTGAAAAAAAACACGCTATTATTAATATAAGCTTTAATTGAATATAAAATTAAATAATAGCAAAAAATGTAATGTAACACTCCTTATTAAGTACTTTATTAAATATAAAAATATAAACCTATTATCCTTGGATCACTGTGGTGACAAAAATTGACACTTAAATAGCCTCTATCATGTTAACTTAACCACCTTGGTCCACACAGGAAGTAATAAGAGCCCCAGCAGTGTACAGTAAAGTGCACTGGAGCACAAATAAGATGTTTTATAGTGCTCTCAGTAAGTTACCTACGCAGTGTGCCATCTAATGTTAGGTCATCTATGATAAGCATAAAAAGTGTCAAAATTGACCCTTAATTGCCAATCAAGTACATTTCCAACATGGATTGCAGACCCAATTAATAGACACTTTTATATTCCTACATAGACAGTACTGGCCGGATGCCGAGGGAGAGATGACAGCCGCATAGCAGAATTATTCTGCCCAGCAGAATTATGTTCCATTCTCCCACCTACTGTATTAACATGATTTTAAACCACACATTGATGTTATTGATTGATGTTGTCTTACACCCTTGTAGTGAAATTATGTTGCACAACCCAGTAGCTCAATAACTGTGTCCCAAACATATTTTAAGTATCCATTTAACTATGTACCATTCTTGACACTTACATGCTTCAATAAAAATAACCAAATGTCACATGGAAAGGGCACAGAGGACGAGCAGTGACTCATGCACAAGATGTTCGGCTCCAGTTAAAGAGATAAATGAAGCTTTAGGACCGTCAAGAAAACATCACAGTTACAGACACATAGAAACATAGAATTTGACTACAATAAAGAAACTATAGGCCTATTATGCTCTTTTCTGTGCGTGCTTGTTTTTGTGTTTTTATAAATTATGAATGCCATGATGTCTGTTAAAATATCAGGCAAATGTCTGTTAAAATATCTGGCCAAGGACAATAATGGTCCTTGAAATTAGGAAAATGTTTAAAAGATAAAACAAACAGTTTAAGAACTGGTGCATTTTGCAATAAATTCTTGAAAATGTAGCATTTAGGGGCATGGATACCCTAGTAGAATCACAGTATTTAATGCAATCGGGTGGTAGGCTTGTTAGCAGCAGGCCGTTCCTAGATTAGTAGGCCACTAAATTATACCCTGACACACCCTCATGTGACACCCTCTTCAGGAAAGTACTCTAGCTGCTGCCAAAAGTAAAGGATAAATAATAATGACATAAAATATAAACTCAGATTTATTATACATGTAATCCTCGGGACTTTAGGTTTTCTAAATAAGGTGTTTGACCATATTTTGTAGCAACATGCCTAAAATACACTAAATCACGGTGGAACAGCGATTAGCAGTCCTCCTTCACAATGCTGAGGTCAGGGTTCGATTCCCACCACATCTTCCTGGCGTTTATATGTTCTCCCTATGTTTGCATATACTCTGGTTTCCTCCCACACAATTCAAAAAACCTACTGGTAGGTTACCTGGCTACTGAAAAAAATGGATCCTAGTGTGTATGTGGTAGGGAATTTACACTTTAAGCTTCAGTGGGGCAGCAGGGACTGATCTCAATGGCTCCACAGTATATACCTGAGCACACCCAAGATGGCGGCCTCACTCTCTGAAACTACTTGCTTTGTAGTCAATGTGGGCTAGTTATTAACAAAGTACAAAAGTTTAAATGTGCAGCAACTAATCAGATATCTGCTTCCACTGTCTAACTTGCACTATTTTCATGAACGCTAATAGCTAAATAATTGCTCTGGGTTGCTGCACTCTTTCAGCTTGTTGTTAAATAACTGCCACTTTCACTGTATTAAATGTTACAAATATATGACACCCCTGTTACCTAGTTGGCCAAATTTATGTTACCCCGGTCCTGATTGACACATTCCACCTATATGGCCTACCCACCATCATTGAACTTTCACCAGCTGTCATTGTTCCATTTGTTGGGAAATGCTTCCATGCAAATGTTTGTGGGATTGCACATATAAGCGAAGTAGAAGCATACTTCAAAGTCCTGCTTACTACTTTAAAACCACTATGTAAAATTAATTGCGACTTCTACATTCTTTTTTTCTAGAATACTGCTCATTCAAACCTCATTTATGTCCTAAATACGTTTTGAGAAAAAGGGACAACAAGACTGTATTCATTTCATGTGTCACAATTGTACCTTTATCATGTCTATATTGGTAGATTTCCATCTACAGATGTACTTTTCTATATAAATTTTATATGAAAGCTGGAAAAAGTAAAAAGTATCCACTAAAAGTAAAGGCAAACACACTGATCTCCACTACCTGATGATGAAAATCAAATTGCAAGTTAAAAAGGCCTAGTCTATGGGATTACATATACAATTAGGCACATGACATCACAAAAGGCATTTACTCTGGGGGCACACATTTTTTCAACTTGTAATTAACATTTACATTTTTGTGTAACTATCATACAAATCATACATAATGAAGATTATAGGAAGAGGGGAATGTGTAGGAGAAATAGAATGAGAGCTGTTGGTGTGTCTGTCCTGTGTATCTATCTATCATGTCAAAGTGTCTGTCAGTCCCGTCTGTGTGTGTCTCCTAGTCCTGTCATTGTCCCGTCTCTCCTGTCTGTGTGTGAGTCTGTCTGTCCTGTCTCTGTATTTGTTTATCAAGGCAGTGTGTCTGTCTGTTCTGTCAGTCTGTCTCCTAGTCCTGTCAGTGCATCTGGCAGTGTGTCTGTCTCCCAATCCTGTCAGTGTGTCTCTCAGTCCTGTCAATGTGCCTGGCAGTGTGTCTATCTGCCCTGCCAGTGTCTATGTCTGCTCATTCTGTCAGTGTGCCTGTGCTATCAGTGTGTCTGTCTGTCCGGGCTGTGTATTTGTCTGTCCTGTCAGTTTGTCTCTCTGATCTGTCAGTGTGTGTGACTATGGGTCTGTCCTGCCAGTGTGTATTTTTGTTCTGTCAGTGTTATTGTCCTGTCAATCTGCCTGTCAGTGTGTCTGTCAATGCATCGGTCTATCCTGCCAGCGTGCCTTTCTGTCCTATCAGTGTTACTGTCCTGCCAATATTCCCGTCAGTGTGACAGTTTGCCCGTCCTGTTAGTTGTTATGAACCCCATAATCAGAGACTGTTAATAACCCTTATAAAGTACCTATGGCAATAATGGTAATGAGTGTATTTATTTAGGTTCTGGCTGGGCACAAATCCTGTGTGTAGGAAGTCTTGACTGATCAGCTGCTGGGTAGAAATCATGTGAGAAGAGAGTGTTGATTGATCAGCTGCTATGTAGTGAGTAGTAATGAGTCTAGCAAGAGCAGATCAATCAGCTGCAATGTGAAATCCCAGTTAGCAGCTCAGAAATCAAGGTGAGTATGGTTGCTTAGCAACGTTCAGCACACAGAGACTGACATGCAGCAGAATCTTGAATGGAAAAAGTGCAGCAAACACATAATATTAGTGTGTCTCATAATATTAGTGTGTCCCGATCCCGGCAGTGTGTCTGTCTTTCAGTACTGATCTCTGTCTTATGTCTATTCTGTCAGTGTTTCTCTCTGACATGAATTTACAGGTAATACTTGATGTCCCAGCTATCTGGTGGGCATGGGCAAACAATAACAGGAACACCCCGAAATGCACAGGGACAGACTATAGTGTAATGCAAATGAAATTGGGTGCCAAGCCATCTCAGTTCAAAAACAAAAGGTAAACTTTATTTCAACTCCTCTTACTCCAGCACAGAAAAGCATAACAGTTGAGAGAGTATTCACATTTTAAACGCCAATCTCTTTCTGTACAATGCTTCAACAGAAATTAATGTTTTCTCTTTACTCCATCTTACTTCTGTACATTGCTTATAGATCCACAGTATGTTACGTACCAGCTTTGTGGCTGGGAGCAGTAGTTCCACGGACACAGACCACAGGTGCATTACACAGGCTGTTCAAAATATTCCATCATTAGGTCTGCATGCCCAATCACAGATGAAATACACAGGACCACCAGCCTGTACTCTAGGAACTCCTCTGCCATGCAGTCTCCAATCTCCATACCAGACGCACTTCCCAAATATCCGCGCTGCAGTGTGCAGTGACCCCCCCCCCTTTCATGGTAAGTTTTTTTTCCCAAGGGGGCTCCTCCATGGGTGGCCTGATAGGAGAGGCTCTCAAACTGTCACTGCCTCTTTTCTTTGTAGTGCCAACCTGTGCCTTCTGTGGTGGTGTTATAAGGTACCCCTGAAAGTGAAAATCCCCTTACTGGTATCTCTCCCTCCCCCTCTTCTTGCATCACACTGGTCTCTATTACTGATAGTTTACATGGTGGGCCACCCTGACACTATGGGCAACACACCTCTGGTGCCTGCTAATACATGGCCCTGGTCATCACCTTTTTAGGGTCATTAATGTGCCACTTATGGCACCTGCCATGCACCCCCATTTTTCTAGTGGGGGACTTAACATAATGGGGCTCACTCCCCTTTGATTATCCCCTACAGGGGTTATGGAAAGTTTGTGGCTCATGGCATTGGTTGCATACCACACCCTCACCGGGTCCCCGAACCAACCTTCTCCGTCTGAGTTCCAGCAGTTTCCTCCAAAAGGTGGAAGGCCAAAGCCTTTATAGACTGATTCCCACCTGATCTCCCCATACTTTTGCTGTGCGCCGTTGGCCACGCCTTCCATCAATGATGCAGGTGTCTGCATAATCACATAGGGACCACCTACCCGGTGATGCAGCCACACATGTCACCAGTGCCCACACCACACTATGAGGCACTGGCCTCTGCACTGAATATCACCCCCAGTGACATTGCCTGCGGTCACCAGATGGCGGGGCCAAAATGAGCAATGCTATATACGTTACAAAAGCATAAAACCATAGCATTTTACCTGCAGTACAGTCAGCAGCATTAACTACATGGTGGATGCATAAAGAACTGACTCTATGGTAAATGTATCTTATTGCATACTCACTGCTGTACAGAACTTACTTGAAACATATTCTGTATGGTAGATGCAGCTAGCATTACCAAAGGTAAAACCCTTTAAAGTATACTATGGGGCATTTGCTATTCCCCGCGGTGTTCGCACACAATATTACTGTAAGTACAGTAATTTGAAAGCGTTTTTTGCTCACGGCTCACAGAGCTGCGAGCAATAATCAGCATTGAAATTACCGTATTAACGGTAATAATGCACATCCATTACCATAGTAACAGTAATCATTCTAAAGGACAAAGCAGGAAATTGAATTCCCCCCTATAAGTCTCATTCTTGAATAAGCCTCACTTTAGGACTCAACCATACTCATATCTGTTTCAGGCTTATTGCGGCATTAAAAAGTAGATGTTGCTATGAGGTCCCTCTACTCCTAGTTACGCCCCTGCTGCATATTATTATGACTATTTTAATTTATAAGCAATACATTGGTAATAAACTGTATATTGCCTTGATGTTCTCAAAAGTACTTTGCTCAAGGTTGCATGTTGAAGACTTGAGGCAACCTGAGAAGAATCATATTTTAATAAATATTAAAGGGCAGCAACAATCCCACTTATGTAACTTTATGGTTTAAGGTCTTTACTAAAAACTTTTTAACGTGTTGCGATGCATGAAAGCCATGGCATTTGCTTAATGTTACAAAATGCATCTGAAAAGCTATACTGAAAAAAGGAAAAAGTAATTTGCAGAGCTGATATTCTCCATGTGTAACTCATACCTTAATATTGCTGAACTCATAAAAGTGGAAAATAAGATCAATTATTTGATTTACTACAAGTTACAGCTGATATTACAGCCATGCTCGGAAAAATTCTCTTTATCTATAGGTACCTAAAGGCAGTGATAATGGAAAACAAAAATAAAAAGCCTGCTGAAAATGTCATTTTTTATCCATTGATTTTAAAAGTAGTTCAGTTAGAAATCAAACCTAGCTTCCTTTAATCTACATTTAAATTAGAAAGAGGCTCAGTCAACATTGCAGGGTTGACTCAGCTTTTATCTAAGTTATATTACTTCACTACTTATATTTTTCTTTGGCTCTTTTATACAGTGTAGTATACAATATCTATGTAAAATAGGAATGTCAAATAGTAGGCCCTGGAAAACTGTTCCCCAGCTTCCTTGGGCACATTATAACCTTTATTGTATAAATGGGTCCACAGTTATTAATTTTGAACTATATAAAGAAAATTCAGAAAAGGGCTGGCTGTCTTTGTTCCCAGGGCCACTGTTTCCAAAGTGGCCTATAGACAATTTCCAACAACAGGTGATCACAGGAAAGAGTGCAGAGGTAGCAAAAATTAACTAGTGACAAGGATTACGTCAATTTCCTCTCTTGAAGCTTTATGGGAAATGGCATGGGCCATTTAGATCAAGTAAACACTCACACAGCTATAAGAATACCCCCAAACTTTTAGTTAGTGAATGAGGATAATATGTGCAGACACGAGAAGAAGTCACCATGCGTGGTCATGTGTCATGCTTCCAAAGCGCTTGGCAGTCTCCAGACACTTCCCCCTCCCCTAAAAGCACCTCTTCAATGCCACGGCCTCTGTTCATGTTCTGCTATGCAGTGCAGCAGTGAACCTCCCAACTTTCTTTCCTGTGGGACAAAGTTGTGCCAATTGGGACTGAGAAAATCTCTGACGAAATATACTAACCAACAATGACTAAAACTCACGTTTCTTACAAAGAAGCTGGACTGTATTTGTAAATGTAGATGTGAGAATTAACAACCATGTCTCCACATACATTGCAAAACTAATTAAACAAATTATGTGGACACTAAATAATCTGAAGTACATGCTGTGATTTTGATGGCCAGTGAAGCTGTTTTTTTTACATACAATAAGGGGCCATAAATTGAAGTTGGAGTGGTCTTGATCGTGATCAACATCTGGGAATACTGAAATGTCAGTTAAAAGTGGTGGAAAATGAGGTTGGACAATTACTACAAAAATTATCCAATTGGCATAATCGTGTCCAGACATTCAGTCCAAGCTTCAAACATCAGGAACTTTTTAATATGGTCATATACATATGTGTAGTGGACAGAGGTGCAGGTGGTCAGTGCTCGAGTCCAGATGGTGGATATGCCCATGTATGGGCATCTTAAGTTAACTGGAGACAAAATGAGGGACAACTAAGTACACAAACATAATATTTATTAATTTCAGGTGTGCTCGCCCATCTGACTTGCTTCTATTTAACAGACTTGTGTGAAATCCTTCATTTTAAAAGAATGTAACCAGGATTGGGACATGGCAGAGAACAGAGAAGGCAGCAGCATTGGAAACACATTTCTTATTCCACAGGGCACATCATGCAGCATCCCAATACCTATTCATGTCCTATCATTCATAGAATGGTCTCTCCTCCAAATGTGCCCCCACTGCCGGCACTGAAGTGAGCAGGAAGCAATTTAGGTTCATCAAAGCACTGTACAACTTCTTCGTTAAGGGTGTTCGACATGTGGATATATTTTCAAATGTTCATTTAATTTATACTGAAAAACAACTTTTTTTAAAAAAGTATATTTGCTCTGTAAATCAAATCTTTATAAGGAAAACACAATGTCAGAATCTGAGAAATGCTTTGTTTAACCGTTTGTGCTAATGGTAAACATTTTTTTTTTCATAGACCTTAGTAGTTAGTAGGTGTTACTGTTTTGTTTTGTTACTGCTTTATTTTACCCAGCAGGATAATAAATATGGCTTTTCGTATAGATAAATGTGATATATAATGTATAATAATATAGGACATAATATGAAATGTCTATTATTTTCTTTTCTGATTTGCCATCCTGCATAAGTTCCAAAAATCTTTTCTTTTTGGAACTTGGTAAATTACTGTAAATAGCAGTCCCCGTAGAAACCTATGGGGACTGTTTTTGAAAAATAGTAGTAATAGTTATAAGGAGCTTCCTAAATAGGCCTCCATGAATCTTTCTTCCCTGTCACCTGAAGCCTTGTCCTTGATTACCCAATCACACAAGTGGACAAGTCCCTGCCTCTCGCAAGATCCACACACTCATTTTCTGAGACACTGTCTTGGACTGTGAAGATTATGATGATCTGATTGGCTGCTGGCTGTTCTATCCCCACCTACTTGATAACTGGTGACTTTGTATAAACAGGAGATGAAAAACAAAAAAACGGACTGTCTCTTTTTCACATCAGCCATACGTTAATAATTTAAGGGTGATATGTTTTAACTGAAACTAAAATAATTAAACTTTTTTGCCTTTTTATACTCATTATTTAGTCTTTATATACTACTATATTCTATAGTAGCAATAGTGTGTCACAAAATAAATTAACATGGCAGTGGTACAAGTAAGCACAAATTACTGGGAGCAAAGGTCTTGAAAGCTACTACTTTCATAAATGGATTGTTGGATGTATTCGGTAGTTAGTGAACGAAAATAAATGTGATTCCATGGTTTTGTGAGATACTTAAAAATTGGTTTTGTTAATAAACTAATATTTTGTATAGTAGTTAGCAGTGGCATAAAAACAGGACTGCAATCCCATCTGCACTGCTGGTGGAGTTGCTTGACATACTTACCAACACCTCTGTTGTCACATGTTGCACAGACAATCCCAGAGCACCTTTCATCTAACTTGACTGCTGTCAGGCTAAGAGAGTGGGACTTGTACAGAGCAAGGCCTTCTCTTCTGCCTGGAGCCTCCACATAACATGCAAATCTATGAGCGTCTCTGATCATAGAGACGCTCATAGAACTATGAATGTCATTATCATCTAACATTGTCATGGTTCTGCAGGGTCCTAGAACCTCCACACAGTCATATGGAGGCTTCATGTGAAATAGTGGGCTTCTTTGCACCACTGGAGGTAAGTGAGGAGTGGGTTGGGGAAGTCTTTGTTCTATGCCGATTTCTTTGCCTAGTATACATTACAGCCTCAGACTGAAGTAACATTATACATTACAATGAAGGTAATCCAGACCGGTTAGGGAAGCCCTGGTTCAAACTGTACCTTGGCCTAGTGAGCTTTAGCTACATCACTAATGATTAGAAAATGAATCAGTGACTCATCTGAAAGAGAGGAACTACCTGGTTCTGGTATATACTATAAAAGTCTATGGTTGATAGAGTATATTCAGGAAATAGTAATTTTGGCTCATCCCCCGTCGGTATTGGAAGATTGTCTACCTATTTCTACTATGCCCTCCAATTTGTATCGGAATTGTATAGCATGTGTTAAATCAATTAAATAAGCCTTTGAACATACCGAAAAAATAATAATCAAAACTATCCTAATTATTATTATTATTATTATTATTATCATTTATTTGTTAGGTGCCACAAGATTTCCGCAGCGCCGTACACAGTACAAACAGTAGACTATACAGGGTGAAACAGTACAGAACAATAAACAAAAATACCAATACTTCAGAAACTCCAGGCAGGATGCTGCAATAAGCACGGAGCAGAAGAACAGGTGAGGAGACAGGAGGGAAGAGGGCCCTGCTCATGTGAGCTTACATCCTAAAGGAGGTTAGACAGAAACAGGCACATGGGGAGCCAGAAGGGAGAGTGAGTGGAGGAGGTGAGGTGGTTAAGTAGATGGTTGGTAGGCTGTAGTAGAGTAGTATCCTAATGTAGAGGAATTACGGTTCATGTAATATGGATGATGCAGTAAATTACAGTGAGCATGCTGTGATAATCATCCTATCATTCTTGGTATACTTAATGGAATAAACTTATCTATTTTGAAAGTGTGCAGAAATCCATAGAGAATTGACAATGACTATACCTTTTGTATTCATGCAGAAATACAGTAAATCCCATCAGTGCAGTTTAACTCTGATCATACAAAATTATGTATGTCAAGGCTTATCAGTTCTGAATAAAATAAACACTCAATTGCTGGGCAGTATTCTTTATCAGGTGATGTGTCTTTTAACACATTAATGTGCAACTTAAACTACAGAGTTTGCTGATTAGTTTTTCTAGCAAATATGTAATCACAAGAATAGTAATTGTTATTTTTTGTGCGTGGCAGGCATGGATGTTGATGCACATTGCCTTAGTGGTTGAACAGCTTGCAAAGCACATTAAATTTTATGTGCAGAACGATGTTCCTCTGATGCGGAGCTCATGAAGACTGCAAAGAGAAGAAGAGGATTCCAATCATGGCTCCCCTCCGGCCATTTGAATTTGGCACCGTGGTGAGGCAACCACGTCGCTCAGCTTTGCACCCTGCACTGGTACTGGAAGCCGAGAGAGGAGGACTAAGGAGTGGCGTAGCCAAAAGACAAAAGAAAAAGGCACATGAGCAAGAAGAAAGAACAGGACAGATGCCAGAGCTTGGAGAGGACAGATGCCGGAGCTTGGAGAGGACAGAGCCTCTTCAAGCAAGCAAAGCAAAGCATGGCACAGGCGACGAGGCACGCCGGCTGGAAGAAAGTGGCAAGGAGATCTGTTTCCTGCACCGAGCAGGTATGTTTTACATACTTGTACTTGCCACTGTCACCAACATCAGGCACTGAGCCAGTGCAGCGGTAGACAGGCACCAGAACCAGGAGCCCCATTAGTGTATTTGTAGACCATTTATCATTGAGCACATATTACATTCAGGACTAGCTTGTAGGGAATAGTAGAATCAGGCATAGCATGTGGTCAATATAATGACAGGCACTAGGCTTGTCGGGACAACTTAGGTGCTAGGCGTGATATCAGCAGGAGATTAGCCCCTGTCACTTAGAGAATGTGCCCGTTCTAGTTCCCATTTGCCCGCTAAATCCCTGGTGGTTATTTTGTAGTGGTCTCTTAGAGATCTTTGAGTAACATCTTTATTGTGTCCTTCCCCTCATTAGTCATGCTGCCATTAAAAATAGGCTTTTGGTATTTTGTTTATTGTTTTGTCTTTTGCTCTGTGGATTGGCTGTGTGGTATTGCAGGTGATTTAGGAAGGTCAGTACATTAAACCTGTTTCCTCTGTTTTTGTCTTTCTCTTTGTGACACCCTCACCAATAAATCAGCGAGTAAGATATTCGGGCGGGAATATTCCGTTTCATGAAAATTTGCAGCCCGTGCCCAAGCCCAGACCAAAATCTGCAGTAAGTGTAGAGTGCTGAGTCTCTCCTCCCACCCATCACTTCGGACACCCCCTTCCTTACACTCTGTATTATTTCACCTGAATAATTGTTGTGGTGCTTCCCCTAGACCAAGGCAGTATGTGGGGAGCTATGCTCAGGATTCAGTGTGAGTGGTAGGTGGACCGATCATGATCAGTCTGTCGTTTCCCATAGGTGCTATATATGTACTTTATCTGCTGGCAAGTTGGGCTCTATTTATATACTATTCATACTAAATAAATATACTATTTAAATACTATTTCTATACATTATTTACTTGTTTCAGATAAGTAAATCATGTACAAGGTGTATCTCTTGCAGGTACTGGAGCTCTGGTGCATACTCATAGATATGCAATGATGATAATGGCCATTAGCAGCACTATCTAGCTGCTTTTGATTGGCTGATTGCATAGGGACACCTCCAGCTGATAGTACTTCATGCATTAGCGTTGTGGCTATATTATATCAAGTTGCAGCCGTCTATTCACATTACTACAGGAAAGAAGGTTCCCATAAGATTAAGAGGTAAACAACAGAAGTGGAGGTATTATTATTTAATTACATTTTACATGGCAAATAAAACCTCCATATTGACTAATAAATGTCAAGGCACTATTCCCTCCTGTCGCTTCATGACATTTCATTATATTAACATATTGTGTGCAAATAGGCTAATTTGAATTTTACTACTTACACCTTCAAGTCGCATCTCTACACTACTGCATAAGTATACACACTTCTTTGCCTGACCTATGCCTGGCACAAATACTAACGTTATATTGAAATGCCACCCACTCAACATATAAATGTAAGTATGTTTCTTTTGCAGGCATTTTTCAGTGTGCAACTGTATCCAACTTTAAATGAGGCACATGTGCTCGATCCACAAAAAACAGCATTTGGTTTGTAGGGGTACATATCTAAATGCTCAGCAAGGAATGGAGACGGCAATACACAAATGCATTGCTGTATTTTAAATACACCACAGGTCTTTCTAGTTATGCAAAATGCCAGAAAACTCAATACTTGATCCCTTGCTCCACGTAGATGCAAATTTACCTTAAACAAGGAACAGTGCAAACCAATGTATATTAAAAAAAAACCTCATATTTGACATACAGGCAAAACTAGGACATCCTTATGTGAAAGAAATAATGATGGTTTTAATTCAGCAATGTAACTTGTTTATAAATATTTGGTATCAGAATGAAATTAGTTAGAATAGCTTACATGCAGAAGTGCACAGTTGCAGTAATTGTGATCTCAAATTCTTCTCTATGCTGAGAGAAGAAGTGTAAAACTGAGATAACAGTGTCCATACTATAGGCTACAAGATAAGATGGGAGGTCATGAGCAGAAGATTTGCAGAGATGTTTAAAAGGACATAGTAAACAAAAAAAAAGAAATGTGCTAACTATTAACCAACGTAAGGATAAAGATAAATTGAGCATGCAATATTATTTGCATAAATACTAGTGCCTAAAGCTTCAATAAACAGAGTTGATTTGACAGACTCCTGTGTGACTGATCAATTCTCCAGCGCTGACCAAACCAGAAGGGATCGTTATAGGTGACAAAGTCTGGTTCCATTAACACCTTACTTTCAAAACTTATATGAAATATAAACAAAAATCAAATTAGAGGAATATTGGGAGAACAATGGGTTAAATTAATGATGGGGTACACAAATGTGAAAAAAGGCTTAGTGAGAATGGAGACTAATGCATATAGCGTCTGAAGACGTTCAACATATGATATATACTGGTAATACATCTGGATGCCAAGTTGGGTGCTCCTCTTCCTTCCCCCTCTAACCATACTAACATCTTTTCCTTTCCTTCCCCCCTTTCCTCCCCCCTCCCCCCCCCCCCCCCCCCCCGCTTTCTCTCTTTTCTTTCCCTCTCTATGTTTTTACTGTTATTGACAAAAGCTTACATTGTTCTTCTCATTTGTAAGGTGTTTGTTGTTTGATCAATGTAACTTAAATCTTTACACTGTTTTGAAAACTGAAAAATCCTTCTAATAAAATATGTTTAAAAAAAAAAAGCTAATAAAAACATTTTCAAAAAAAAAAAGAAAAAAGGCTTAGTGGTGAGGTTTTCACTTGTCAAGGGATGCTTTTTATAGTCCTACCTTCAAAACTGCAATGACTGTGTACACTAGATGGGCAGAAGGACCATCAACAATGAGTGTGTATGTTCTGGAACTGGGAATATGTAGATGTGTTGTGCTTCATTGTTGTGTACTACACACACTTGATACAATGCCTGGATCAACTTTTTAAGTTTGTTGGCTAACCAACCAAAGCCATCAGACATTTGACAGTGATCATTATGTGGGAGGACCAAAGCAAAATAACACAAGGAGAGAAAATAACTAAAACCCAAGTACAAACTCCTCTGCTCATTTTTTTTGCCAATTTAGCTAACACCACTCTTTCAATGAGCCATCATTCATATTAGCTGTAATAGCATCCTTGTGGAAGATATATGCACATGCCTGATTGAGCTACAACTACAAACTAACACAGCTGGGAACTCTCACCAAGTTCACTGCACCAATTCCAAGTACATATCACATAGAATAGGCCAGGTGAGCAAGCACACTATTATTATAACGCTAAGAGGCTATACAAGTGTGAATTACGTAAAACAGCTTGTTAATAGGACTTCAGACAGTACCATATTTCATGCTGCTGTTCTAATTTATATACAAATAAAAAACAATACAATTGACGTGTTATAATACATAAAATGTGTAATGCTTGATAATTACTAGCTGTAAACATGCTCATTGCATAGAGGGAACAGGCGGTCAGTAGGAATTGATATAAGACCTGAAGGTTTATATAGATTTATCGACACAGAAACAATAAGTGGTAAACATTATTAAACTACCATGATCCTGAAGATCCACTACATTAGCAATGTATGTGGCTGTATTAAAAAATGAAACAGCTGAAAGAATGTAGATAAATAATAATCTATGTTATTCTAACTTTTTAAATGAAATATTGTTGGGAACAAATGTTAATTCTACTCATCCATCTGGTGAGTATGTGAAAAATGTAGTTTTGCCAGACAATTAGGATGCATTCCCACATTTTTGTGTAGTGAGTGTACATGCATTCACTGAGCTGTAGGTGCAAGTATTGTATTCTGCACAGGACTTTTGTAGACAATAGGGTTCATAGAATTCAAGTGACCCGCCCTGGGAACTGAGCAAGCCATCTAGATCACTGTAAATAATTTACTCTGGAACCAGAACGGGGCAAAAGCTATCAATGAATCTGAATGTAAGTAGTCAGCGCCAGCGGCGCACGGAGGATTGTCGGGGGGGGGGGGTTTCCCCCCGCAGACCCAAAAAAAACCAAAAAAACCCCAGCGAGAGCACCGCCGTGGACGCTTCTTTGACAGCGCCGCGGCTGCTGTATAGAACAGTGGCCACTTAGTTATCGCAGGGGGGGGTTTCTAGAGACTCAGAAACCCCCCCTGCGTGCGCCACTGAGCGCTGGCAATTGGGCTGACTATGGTGGTCACTCAGTAATGAACCAACACAAACAGAGCAGGAAAAATTGCAAGTGAAAGTGACCAGCAAATCAAATCAAATAATTAAATATTATAAATTATTGTAAAAGAAAACATTTTTGTCTCTGTTCCCAAAAATGTATAGTTAGGCACAGTGCAGATCACTGCTAACAATGATGTCTGCCCCAGCTAATGTACTAAGGATTTTGAAAAGTAATGCATTACATTTTACGCATGGTGCTCTCCACATTATGGAAAAAACTCATCTAGAAAGCTATTATTATTCAGTATAATATATTATATAATATACCTCTATATAGAATATACTGTTCCTCTTTTTTCTTTATATATATATATATATATATATATATATATATATATATATATAGCTTCAAGAAAATGTATGCATTTGAAGTAGATTGACTTGTGAAAGCTCAACGTGAAAGCTCTCTATTGCTCAAGATACACAGCAGGCCACTGAATTTTTCTTTATTCTAGCACAAGTACTATCTTTGCCTTCTAATTTATGTAGTTATTTATTAAAGGCTGAGCAGAAAGTACACCAGCTTTCCATTACCAGCAAGCGAATATAAACTGTTTTGAGTGAGGTGACCTTAGGCTAAGAATGGAGGCTTTATGTATGTCTTTCAGAGATTAATATATTGTTTCAAATGTTGTTTTTATTTTGTTTCTAGCATTAGCCTTGGCCTGGGGCAGCACCACTGGTGTGTCTTGAGCATACGGGATTTAACTCAACACTAAAGTAATGACAAAATAAATATTCACTCTCTGTACTGGGATTTGAATGACCTCCAGCGTTGAATGGGTTAAAAAAATGCTTTTCTTAGAAAATGAATGTGAAAGATTGATTATATTCATTACGCCACGTTTGTGCAGCGAATGTATATTATTTATTTCAAACTGTTTGGTAACCTGCAGCATTTTTACTTCCTCTGCTTGATGTTCAATTGTGGATATATAGATGAATGAGTTTGCTGAAAGCTTCCCTGTGTCTCAAAGGAGTATGGGTAAAAGATGTTATATTTTCCATTGTGACCATGGTGATTTTTCACAGTGTTTGGTAATCACTGCATATGAGATACTGAAAAAATAGTCACTTTAAGCCCAGCTATAGTGCAGGGAGTAGCTTTAACATATAGTATGCTTGAGTAAAGCAATAGGTACTGTATTTTTTAACCAAAACATATTTTCTATTGGGAAAGTTCTGCAAGAAATGATAAAAATTGCACTATGTAAAATAACTAATATGAGCATTTGCTATGTCTCATTGTAGTGTCATTTGTGTATGAATGCATATTGTGACAATGCTGAAAACTTTAAAAGTAGCAAAAATGTATGAGTCACTCCTACTGCATTCAGAACAAGCTTTACTAAATAGTAATAAAAACAGATACTGATTGCAGAACAATTGATAAGTGAGAGATAATTTCAATAACTAATGCACGGAACCATTACTGACTCACAGGTGTTCGCACCAGGCTCTGAATTTTGGAAAGGTCACAGAATAAAAAACAATGATTTAAAATTACTGTCAGAATATATATATCATAGACTTATTTATTTTATATGGATAATCGGTGGGGGAGGTTGGGATCATCTATGGTTGGGAAGGAAGGGGTAGAGATAAAACTGACCTGGGGGCAGGGGCGGGCTGGGCCGGGGGGCAAGGGGGCATCGCCCCTCCGGGCCGCTCACAATCACGGCTGTCATTGATGACGCGGCCACATCACGTGTCATGTGATGCGGCCGCCTGTGCGGCGTGTGCCCCCCAGGCTGATGTCCGTCAGCCCGCGCCTGCCTGGGGGCAAAAGATTAAAACAAGTTCTAGCCCAGACCTTTCATCAATGGCTGCACTGGGTGTACGCATTTCTGACAAATTCTGGCCATATTTTACAAACATTAAATATGTAGTAAAACCCTTTGGGTAGCAGTATAGTATTTCTGGTAAGGGTTCTCCTTATGTGTGCTATTTCTAGCTAGGTTTGCTCTTGGAGCACTGTCACATGTTATTAACACTTCTGGGTATATATCAGCTTGTAGCTTCCTTGAAGATTCTTTGTCACTTTGGACAGTACTGATTTGATTTATCTGCCAAATAACAGTTATATCAGTGGGGAAGTTATGTTTGCCAATTTCATATCATGTTACTGTCACAAAGGAGCACAGAATTGTATCCACTGTTACTTCCTTTACCTCAAATTTGACCTGAAGTTTAATTAAATTGGCTTCACCAAATGGATGTTTGGCCTGTAATTCCCAACAGTGGTCTACAGCACTTCACATCTCACAACTCAACCTGCTGTTGGATTACCATGCCATAACTGTGGGCTAGGCTTCAGTTAGCAGTTTAACAATTAGATTCAAGAATTTATTGCCAGTTTTTTCCCAAAATGATAGAAGCATGTACAATCATGGAAAATATAGATATATTTTCTTCATGATTCAATGTGGTTAATCAGCCAAAATCCATAAACAAACATAATTAGACTAAGTACATCGCCAATGTAAATGTTAAACTACATTCAAGTCTCAGGGTTATTTTGAATAAAAACATACTTTTTAACTTCATTACACAAGCCTATTTTCCAAGAATTGCTTACCTCAGATTATTGCCAATGATTATATCTCTGTTTTAATTGGATTAAAATATTAATTCTAGTTTCACTGTATTGTTATTTGATAAAAGTGTTGAATATCTCAGAGATAATTAAGGTGTTCTCGTTAGAATAAAATACATGAGGTACCTTCCTTAGCAATGTCTGTTTTGCCCACTAAAATATATTAGGTAGACCACAGATCATCATCATCAGCTATTTATATAGCGCCACTAATTCCACAGCGTTGTACAGAGAACTCACTCACATCAATCCCTACCCCGTTGGAGCTTAAAGTCTAAATGCCCTAACACACACACACACACACACACACACACACACAAAGACAGACTAGAGTCAATTTTGATAGTAACCAATTAACCTACCAGTATGTTTTTGGAGTGTGGGAGGAAAACGGAGCACCTGGAGGAAACCCACGCAAACACGGGGAGAACATAAAAACTCAATACAGATAAAGCCATGATTGGGATTTGAATTCATGACCCCAGTGCTGTGAGGCAGAAGTGCTAACCACTAAGCCACCTTGCTGCCCCACAGATGAGTATAATCAAACTGAATAAAGTTATACAAAACCAATAAACCTGTTTCTTGTGTATTTAAATACACATATAGAGTAATTTATGAACAGGATAACATTGTGGATTTGCAATGGATTCTATTTTGAGCAAAAATCAGCCTGTTTGAGTGCCAGATGGATACACTAGATTTATGCCTACTTTTTGATGTTTATTTGTGTAGCCTACTTGTACAAACTTTGGCAGGCTTGTGGTCCATTACAAGAATTCACAAGTAGCAAAATTAAATACTATAAATTTTTGAGGATATTCTCCTTAAATTGACGATAACATTATCTTGTTTCTGGTAAAATCATTTTAGAGCCTCATTTGTGAGTGTAAGTGGACATCTGGATTGTATCTCATTTGGGAAATTGCTGCATTTTAAAGTTTTTATTATATTGGTTTATGTGTGTGTGTAAAAATACTCTCCTTGAAGTTCTTTAGAAAATGTGGCCTGATTGTAATACATTACTATAGTTATCTCACTTTCAACATGGAACACCCTGATGTGCTTGGTCCTCCTTGCAGAAGTTAAGAAGTTCAGCTAACACCATGCTCATGGCCATGAAGGAGATCAATGCTCAAGCTCAACAAAAATAAGATGAAAGACGTTGAGTTGCAGCTCTGCTATTTATTTGCTTGTAAATGGCCTTATAGGATAGTTACACTCCATGTGCAAAAACTTCTAAATGTAACTAATTTACTTTTTATTTTGTTTTACCTCTTCTTACTGCTGTGTGTTTCTCCCTTTTTCCGGTGGTTAACATCAGGAGCAGAATTCTAATATAATACATAAACAGTAGAGTAAACTTAAACCTGTGGGCTCTTAGAAAACAATAAAACTTATTACGATATGATGACAGGGTTTGCTAACAAGCATCCATATTCATTTTTCATAGCAGGTCACAGCGTGAGCTTTAGAGTACTGCTCTCCTGCAGTTCTGGGGAATGAGACTTGACAGAGCAGCAAATTAGAGCGAGATAAGCGTATTTTACAGCAGCAGTGTCTGAGTAATGGGTATGATGCCTCCAGCGATTGTATCTGCTCATTAGCTTTGGAGTTTTCCCAATGACATGCTGTAATGAACCTTACTAGGTCCTCACAGTTACATCCAGACTGCACTCTCCATGGGAGATCACAAACACTGCAGAAAATTCAGTGCATGCTGGCACTGCCAACTCTGCTCATAAAAACACTTAATTCATAAAAAAACTATTTAGGGTTGGAGTTATAAAATTAAATATAAAGCCTAATCTGGAACACGGGTGAGGGATTCTATATTATACTGTTTGTACCTATCGTCTGGACAAATAATGGCATGCAGTCTTTCCCTGATAATATTATTAGAAACCCAATCATTTCATTGGCTTCAATGTGAACTGCTTAATTAAGAAAACATTCCTGTACCAAGATAAAATAATTCAGGCTGCAAGAAATCAAAAGATGCAGGATGGACTATACCAAAAACTATGAATGACATCCAAATAAATTAGGATATATTCCAATCAAGTATTGCAGCAATGTTCTTGTTTCTACAGTTACAGACACATTTCATTGGAAGACACCAAATATAATCTAAAGAGAGGTGGAAATCATTGGAATATTACACTTCAATGTGTAGAGCTTTATACATGATTCTAACAAAAGCAGTGTCGGAATACCAGGATGTGACCACTATGGGTCTCCAGGGGAGGGCTGGCAAACTTGAGCCCAGGGGGCAAGACTTCACTCAGCAGCCTATTTTAAAGGAATTTTTTTTTATGGTGCCCAGTGACCCAGCCCAAGGTAGCCCACTATGGGACTGGTCTGTGGGGCAGATGCCCCCCTGCTCCCAGCCCAGCCAGGCCCTGTGGATCTCGGAGTAGAGGGGGTCCAGCAACGGCCAGGTTACATGCCTGATGCTCCTGCTTGGATCCAGTGCATGCACACTGAAGCCCTATGAATCCATGGGGGACTTAGACAGGATTCTTGTGTTGATTGTTGTTCTAGCAAAGGAGCTGAGCTTGTGGGCAGTGGAAATTCTGCAATGCGACCCTGTCATTGTTAACTATGTCTCTGTTCAATGTACATAAGTTTTTAAACAAATGGATAATGGATCAATTAAATAATAAATGCGTGCAAGCTAAGCTATTGATCGGTCATCTGCCTGTTTAACAAAAGTGCACATCAAACATCCATTTTAAACAAGCATCAATGAATATCATGTTATTCTGGGCTTGCCACTGTATTCAATTAAAGATGAACACAGCATCTGAAGGACGGGGAATATCTATATATGCATTGCCTGGTGCAGAGTATAACTGTCATGGTACACAGGGCTGCCAAGAAGAATTCAGGGCCCGGGTACAACAAATTCATGGGGCCCCCCTCATAGTGAAGTAAGCCCCAAAATTTTTTTGCGCCGCCTTACGGCGGCGCAAAAAATATTAGGTATATGGTCATATATTCAGGGGCGTCGCTAGCCAAACGGCAGTGCAAAAATTTTGGGAGGTGCGGTCATGCATTTGGGGGCGTGGCAAACGTGCCATTGGGGCGTGGCTAACATAAAAACCACTAGGCTCTCAATTCGCCGGAGCGTCACATATGTTTAAGCACTCCTGACTTTCAGGACATCTACCACCACAGGGTAGTATACAAACAATGCAGTGTGTACACAAACAGTTCAGTCTTGGCCTACACCTTACATTGGACACAACATTCACCAAAAATTGGTATTGTCCCTACTAGAATCACAACATTTCACACACTGTGCTGCTCTCTCCTACCTGTTCTTCTCACTTTCTCCACCTGTGGCTGCTGCTTTCTTTAGTTGTGGCTTGTCCGGATCCAGAAATGTTGAAGGACCTATTTTGAAAAAAAAATGGCTACATTTAGAAAATTACAGCCAGCCCCAGCGTTAAATCAATAGCACCCACGATTAATAATTAGGCCTTCCTCCAGCTCCAATATTACAATAATGTGCCCCTTCATCATCGCCATGCCTTATGATCACACTGTGCCCTCCATGCTGTTTTTGCCCCCTTCATCTGGCTCCCCTTCATCAGACTATACTATGCTGCTCCCCCCCTTTTTCAATCCCACTGTGCCATGCCTCCCCCCCCCCTTTGTAACCCCACTGTGTCATGCTGCCCACCATTTTTTAACCCCACTGTGCCGTGCTGACCCCTGTTTATTAACCCCACTGTGCCATACTGCCCCGTTTTTTAACCCATCTGTGCCCCTCTCATTTTTTCACCCCCTCTGTCATGCTGCTTTCCCATTTTTTAACCCCTCTGTGCTCCCCCCTCAATTTTTAACCCCTCTGACATGCTGCTTTCCCATTTTTTAACCCCTCTGTGCCCCCACTCATTTTTTAACCCCTCTGACATGCTGCTTTCCCATTTTTTAACCCCTCTGTGCTCCCCCTCATTTTTTAACCCCTCTGACATGCTGCTTTCCCATTTTTTAACCCCTCTGTGCCCCCACTCATTTTTTAACCCCTCTGACATGCTGCTTTCCCATTTTTTAACCCATCTGTGCCCCTCTCATTTTTTAACCCCTCTGACATGCTGCTTTCCCGTTTTTTAACCCCTCTGTGCTCCCCCCTCAATTTTTAACCCCTCTGACATGCTGCTTTCCCATTTTTTAACCCCTCTGTGCCCCCACTCATTTTTTAACCCCTCTGACATGCTGCTTTCCCATTTTTTAACCCCTCTGTGCTCCCCCTCATTTTTTAACCCCTCTGACATGCTGCTTCCCCGTTTTTAACCCCTTTGACATGCTGCTTTCCCGTTTTTTAACCCCTCTGTGCTCCCCCTAATTTTTTAACCCCTCTGACATGCTGCTTCCCCGTTTTTAACTCCTCTGACATGCTGCTTCCCTGTTTTTTAACCCCTCTGTGCCCCCCCTTATTTTTTAACCCCTCTGTCATGCTGCCCCCCCGTTTTTTAACCCCTTTGTGCCCCCTCATTTTTTAACCCCTCTGTCATGCTGCCCCCCCCGTTTTTTAACCCCTTTGTGCTCCCCCTCATTTTTTAACCCCTCTGTCATGCTGCCCCCCCCCGTTTTTTAACCCCTCTGTGCCCCCCTCGTTTTCCTCCCTTCACTTACCTTTTCTCCTCTCTTGGTCTTCTCTGCTGCTCTGTGCTCCATTGCTCCAGACTGACTGAATGCTGGGCATGACATGATGACATCACACCCAGCATTCAGACAGTCTGAATAGAGCACAGAGCAGCAGAGAGGAGGGATGCCGGCTCCGCGATCAGGTGAGTATGTTTTGTTTTTTTTTAAACTAGCCTGCTCCCCCCACCAACGACCGAGGCCCCCCCCACCCCCACCAAGAAAAAAAAAAAAAGGAAAGGAAAAAAAACGTTTTGAAAAAAAAAATTTAAAAAATTAAAAAAAATCAGCAGCGCAAGGGCCCGGGCCGGGCCCCCTGACATGCCGGGCCCGGGTAATTAGTACCCGCTCCCCCCCCCTCTCGGCGACCCTGATGGTACAACAACCTAATCACTCCATCTCTACAGTAGATTAGAAGTGCATGTTTTATTGATGGTTTATTATTATTCATACAACCCCTTTAGCTATTGCAAATATATTGTTTTTATTCAACTATTAGTTTTTCTTGAATGATAAATTATATGAGGGTTACAAAAAGATGGGAATGGGAATGTTGGTACAGAGGCGTTAAAACAGACAATCTTAACAGATTACATACTACAGCTGCATTTTGAACAGTATCAGTAACATTTGTACTATATGACAAAGTTAATACCTCAGTTTATGTAATGGTCACACTAAGAGTTGCTGAACCTCCATCTAATATTCTGTATATTTCTAATGTTCATCTATCTCAATACTATACACATGCCATTTATGCCATTTTACCAGTGGAGATGTGTATTTAAGCCCTATTGTTTACTTCTCAAAGCTTTTTTGAACTTTCACTTTTATGTTACATTTTGATTTTAATTGCGGTGGGGAAAGGTATCTTCAGTAGCCTCCCTAGTGGCGATGAGGATGTGCCCCATGACATACCATATGACATATCATATGACTACCCATTTACTTTCCCCCAAAATAAACACCCATTTGATTGTTCATAATCACTGTGTGTGGTTCATTATTACTCAGAGGATTAGTGTGGTCGGGTACAAGGGGCTTCTTGAGTCAACCGCTTGTGGATTCAGTCACAGTCCACATCCCCCCATACTGTGTAGAAGACTCGGGTGGAGGCACTGAAGAGAGAGAAACAACATCCCACCACCCCTTTCAGAGTGCTAGGGAAAGTGGTACTAACTTCTTTTATTTATTATTGCATCCGTTTAAAATTTTGCTGAAGAGACAGAGGGTAAATAAAGACTTTCTATTTTGCAATATAGAGATGGTCTGGCACCCAACTTACTGCAACAACTAATGCGTAGCACTAACTTGCAACAACACTTAACAGACATTTAACCTACCCATGTACCCCAGGACCATACACACAGTGACAGGGGACAGAAACAGTTACACATGTATTGGTTCTCAGGAAAACCCACAATTTCTCCAACAAATTTGGATTGATTAGGCCAGATTTTATGTTGTTTTTCTGGAGTAAGATACAGAGGGACTGGCTGGCAGACTTTAGCCCGGGTGGTTTTCGATAAAATATACATTCATCAACATAAAAAGAGGCTATTTTAGTGTTGCTCAACCCAGCGATACTTTATTATTATTATAAATGATAAATCTTAAATAATAAAAATAACAACAATAAATAATGGAACAAAAAGACAAACCTCACTTTAACCTCACTTTATATTGCACTTTATTTTATATTGCTGCAGAATTAGTGGCGCTATATGAATAAATGATGATTTTGAGGATGTTCCTTCTCCCCAGATCACTTTTTTTTTTTTCCTGGCTGATTATATTTGGATTTATCAAAATGCAAAAACCCTGTTTGCTTTAAAAACCTGATGTTTTGGGCAGCAAAAGGGCTTGTTTTTACTTTGCCCTATATACTAACAGGATTATCATTTGTTTTAGGGTTAACCTAAAACAATAATGTATGGGGTGGTAATGATATAACATGGTTATCATTGTAGACCAATACATAGGCAATACTGTGTGCTCTACTGTTAGGTGCCTTTACAAGCAGTACAGTGTGAAGTGGGACATACCTCCCAACTGTCCTTGCAGTTGGACCAAATCCTGACTAAGCGAGAGTCACCCGACTAAGCAAGACTACCCCACCAGATTCAGGACAGTTGCTCTCTCCTACCTGTTCTTGTCACTTTCACCACCTGTGGCTGCTAGTGTCTTTAGATCAGTTACTGCTTGTCAGGATCCTATTGGATGCCCTATTTGGAAAAAAAAAATGGATACATGAAATTTAGAAAACTTCAACCAGCCCAGTGTGAAATCAGTAGCTCCCACGTTTTATAATTAGGCCTCCCGCCATTCCCAACATTAAAATTATAATATTATAATATTCACATTTAACAAAAAGACCAGCCCCCAAAAATAATTAATAGTATTCCCATTTAACATATTTACCTCTCTCTAAACAACCCTAGCAATAAATTAAATAGCATTTATGTTTAATAAATACAACCATTTCCCACAAACATCATCGCCATTAACTAATTAATATTTACATTTACTAAATAGCTCTCCTCCCCAAACTTAGCCCCATATTCAATTAATAGCCACAAACCACCCAGGCATTAAATTAAAGGTCATGTCACATCACCTTAAATTAATAAGCCCCACTATTAAATTAAATAGCCCCACTATCACCCCTCAAGTAAACTAGTATACATTAAATAATTAGACCACCTGCACTCCACCATTAAATAGCCTACCTCGCACACTATATGAAGACCCCCCTTACCTCACACATTATAATAACATACTCTCCCCCACTCATACACACATTATATTAACATATCACCCCCCCCACATTTTATATTAACATTCTGCACCCCCCCTTACCCTCCATCAGCGCGCACTGTGTAGGAGAGCTGCAGAGCGCATCCCATGTGACACAGGGACTGTCAAGGATAGGCTACACATGGAGTAGGGAGGCATGGGGGATGGATTTTAAGGATCCGCGGCCAACAATAGAGGGTGGCTGTTCCCGGGGGAGGGGCCAGCCACCAAGTAATAGATACATTTTGCATGCAGTCTGGTCCTGAAGATACATCTTGTGTATCATTCTTATTAACCTATCTGAGTGATTGATGCATTTGGATACCTAATAACTCTTCTTACAAATTCTCTCTCATTCCTCCTCCTCTTTTATTGTAAAGTTTAGATCTGCTTTCCACTTTATTTGAGATGAGAATGTACGTGGGTACAAGCATATATTAATTAATCCCTCTTGATTTATATAAAAAATCCTGCAAACGCTATGAAAACAACAGTGCAATATTGCTTGTCTCTTGCAAATTTTAAGAAGAATTTTGGATATCAAACTCATTTTATTACAGTAACTTATTGACAGGGCGAAGCTTCAGATAATTACATTTTTTCCCTTTAAGCAATTACAAAATACAAATGGGAACACAGCTCTGCAATTCTTTATATCAATTACAGTATACACCAGATACCAAGGAACTATTCATTAATACTTTAAAGATGAGATATGTCTCCAATTTGAAGCTCAGATGTCAGACACCTCAATGGGAGAAGTAATATAATTATAAACCCACTGTGGAATACGGAAAATCTATGTGCACAATATAAATTGCAATTTCTGCAAAAAGGGAGGAATTGGTTACATCAATTTTCAGGCTCAGTGAATATAAGGTAGCACATTTATCCTAGGAGAGTTGAGCAGTGTAATATTAAGGTGCACTGAGGCATCATACCCTCTCCTGGTGTTTAAGCTATCTTTTTAGTAAAGGACAAGTGATATTTATGTATTTACAGGATTTCATACAGTATGCTTAACCCAAGCAATCTCTGCACAATTGTTTTATTCTTACCAGGGCCGGATTAACCATAGGGCTAACTGGGCTACAGCCCAGGGGCCTATGGCATCCAGGGGGCCCTTGAAAGTGCTCAGCAGCAGTATTGATTGGTCGGGGGCGGGTGCGCCCCCCCCCGGCGCGATCAGTGCTTCTGAGCACTTTCACTGCAGTCCTTCCCCGGCGAGCTGTAGTCTCCTTACTGAGGAGATTTCATGAGTCTCACTCTCACGAGATCTCCTCAGTAAAGAGCGTACAGCGCGCCGGAGAAGGAGGTAAGTGCCGGGGGGGGGGGGGGCGGGCAGCTCGGATCATGGGGGGTGGGGGGCGGGGCGGGCAGCTCGGATCACGGGGGGAGGGGCCCTCACGGGGAAATGGAGGCCTCCATTCCCTTAATCCGGCACTGATTCTTACGTGGCATGTGACACAGTTGCAGTTGTTAAGGCAGATACAGTTAGTCAGTGGGTTGGTTGCTAGTTTAAAGGAAAATCGGTGATTTACGACTAAGTGAAAGTGCAAACCCACAGAGCAAATGTGATTTTTTTTTTACAGGGAAGTGCCAAGATGGTGGCGTCTGGGGAGGCACAAAAATTTACACCGGCCATGGGAAGAGTTGGGAAGCTTGGGGATGTTCCTTGGCGAGTATTGAATGAACCAGGCCTGTGGCTCTTCAGGTGTGGAGAAACTACAAGCCCCAGCATACCTTGCTAGCTATGAGTTGGCTATCTACTGGCAAAGCATGCTGGGGCTTGTAGTTTCACAACACCTGGAATAGACTATTGTTGCACACACATGCACAATTGAGACAATTTAATGAGGCAAAGGGATAGTCACAAGGTCATTCTCTACTTTGTGGGAGGGTGCACAGCTTATTTCTCATCATAAAAGAACTTGATTTTTCCAACAACCTCGATGTGTCAGAGATAATGTGGCATCCTTTACTTATAATGGGTCACATCGTGCACCTCCCAGTTTCACTTCTGCTGGGCAGCTCATTTCCTCATTTCAAAGGCACATTTCAACTAACGTAATAAAAACCCTCAATGACCTGATATTTCCTCACTCTCTCGATTAATTTAAGACATACAAACCGAGCACTGTTTTAGGAGAAATTTAATGACATTTTTATCTTGTGTATCTTTCATAGATATAATTACATTATAAGTCAATTTGATATATATTATTTGATGACATTTACAAATCCATTTGATATTTTCTACAAAATAAGGTAACTCTTTATACCTTCAAACTTTACTTCCCCATGCAGCTCATTTAGTTACATAGGAGCACAAGAGCTGACACTCTAGCATAGTAGGACTGTCACTCTACCTCTCTCACTCCTCTCTACACAGCTGCAATCACATCAGTGTACTCACTTGCTTCCTGTTACTGGCTCACCTCACTCCACTCATGGCTACACTTGGGTTACTAGTGAGCTCTGTCTCGAGCCTCCCGATTGTTTCTCCAAGGGGTATATTTATCAATCTGCGGTTATGAAAAACTGGTGAGAATCGGCGGTTTGCCGTTATTATTTAAAGCGGAAATTTTATCAAATGCAAAGCCCATTAGATTTTGCCTTCAATAAAATTGCTGTTTTAAATATCGATTGCAGACTGCCGAGAATCATCGTGTTTTACAAAACCACCGATTGCTAAACTTACCCCCAAAGTGAGCAGCCCCGCTCACACCACTCACGTACAGGAGAGGTTCTCAATATCCTACAGCATCACCGATCTTTCTCTGCGTTCTGGCCTCCCTCTCACAACTCAGACACATTGGAGCATCTCAGCAACCCGGACTTGAGCTCACATATCACTCAATAGGTTAAAGACAAAGCGGTATAGATTAGACATGAACTAGCAGAACTTGAAATGGAAGCTGAAACTGAGGGGTCTATTTATGAAGTTGTGATTATCCCAAAATCCAGAGATATTGGCGGTTTTTGCTAGACAATGGCTATCGCAGCTCACCGTCCAATTCAACAAACCATTAATGACAGAGACATCAGAGAATTCTCCATCCTTAACCTCAGTAGTGAGTACATGCTGTCAATGATAATCACTTTACAACATCTAATGTGGATTGATATATAGGGGTATATTTACTAAACTGCGGGTTTGGAAAAGTGGAGATGTTGCCTATAGCAACCAATCAGATTCTAGCTGTCATTTTGTAGAGTGCAGCAAATAAATGAAAGCTAGAATCTGATTGGTTGCTATAGGCAACATCTCCACTTTTCCAAACCCGCAGTTTAGTAAATCTAGCCCATAGTGTTATTTTAAAAGGGAATTACAACTATACGCCTAACTTTTATGGGAAAATATGCCCTATTTTCTCATTAGCTACACTGTAAACTGGCAACAAGAATTCCTTGCAGAATGCTTATTTTATTGGAGTTTGAAATAATTTCATATATTAGATAGTATATCAAAACAAGTAGTCTGGCATGTTCCCTTACTGGCTTTATAGATAATTATATTGTGTCCTTACACCAATGGTGCACAACATATTATATTTAATTAGGCTATGGTCTTTGGTTCTTTAAAAAGTCACAGATTACATTTACGATACACAGAAGGGTTAGATTGCAAAGTTCTCACTGTACCCATACCCTGTGATTGTGTGTATTATCACATGAGAAATCATCATTGACTTGCCAAAACCGTTACTGCAGGAATGAACTTCTGTGCAAGCTGCTTTGTGAACTAAATACATTTTCAGCCTATAAATTAATTAGGAATTTGAAATATCACTGAGACATGAGGCACTTTGTGATCTCACCTCTTTCTAGTATCTGTTAATAATCCAAAGATGAGTTCTGATGTGGGTTTGGTACATTACCGCGATTCTGTAAACGCAGACAAGAGTTTCCCCGACATGGGCAGCGTAAACCTGTCATTCACGACAAACCGGCTTCCTACCCGTTCAGAAATAGACCTCCAGTAATCGCGACTAATCAGCATCCCGGCACTACTAAATGATGTCACTGTGAAGCCCAATACTATTATTTGTGAAGTTAAGGGCTAATGCAAGGAGGCTGTACAATGTAGAAGCCTTGGTAAACAACATTGTACAGCCGGCGGCTCCATGTATTACCCCCTTAAATGCACAAATAATGTAATTTTTGTAGTCGAGGTAATGACTACCACCATGAGGGGATATTGTGCACCATTGTAGGAGGTATGGCTGAATCATGTGATTCCATTATCTCTTAGTGTATTGACAAACTGACTATAAATTCTGCCTACAAAATGGTTACCTCCACTATGTGTAGGTGACCAATGTACTTTAAAATATAGGGCCCTGGATCTGCCTGTGTCTATGCCTTGCCTAAACTAAAAAAATGGAAGATGAAGCACTAGCAACATCCTGCATTTTAATGTGGGGGTTGGGAGTAATATAATTCTTCTTTAATTAACAGCAACATATACATTAAATATTGGTACAATATCAAACTTGTCCTTGCTTTCTTTCCTAATGTACACAGCTTTTTATTTGTGTCAGCAGCGATGCTCATTAGCATAGCCAGCTATGTGACAGCAGATGCAATTTTAATTAAAAGAAATCTGTTTTCCAAGGACATTTTCATCCGATAACATGGAGAGAGGACTCTTATACAAAATGCTTCAGCTTCACAATGATTTTTTGTCTACTTTAGGAATTACTCACACATTTAAAAAACATTATGTTCAAGGTAAAGTCTCTTTTCAAAGCATGTAAAAATAGGGCAAGGGAAAAACATTGCTTTGTGTTTGCTTACTCTTCTCCACTGACACATTTCACTTGTTCTAAATGGATTTTGTCAATCATGAACACATTTCATAAAAACCGATTAATACTAGAGATGCTCAGGCTCGGTTCCCTGAGAACCGAACACACCTGAACTTAGCAGATCTGAGCCGAGCCGGTTTGGTACTTTCGCGCGCCCTCTGAATTGAACACGAGACAAAACGTCATTGTTGCTTCATGGAATCTTGCGAGTTTTCCATGCTATAAGTGCCGCCCTCCACAGTGATCCGGCTCCATTTCACAGAGGGAAGGGGTAGCACGGTTCTTGGCAGTCTCTAGTGTATTTGGGCAGCCTCATAGCTAGTAAAGAAAGAGTAAAGGGTAGCAGTGTTCTTCAACGTCTCCAGTGACATTCAGAAGAGCTCCATTGCTCCATTGTTAATTGTCATTGCTGAAATAGAAATAATAGGACTGGCAGTCTTGGTCTAAATCTGCAGTCACATTGTACGGTGTTATATAGCTAACACGCAAACAGGAGAGCTCCATTGCTCCATTGCTGAAATAGAAATAGTAGGGCTGGCAGTCTTGGTCTAAATCTGCAGTCACATTGTACAGTGTTCTATAGCTAACATGCAAACAGGAAAGCTCCATTGCTTATTGTAATTGCTGAAATAGAAATAATAGGGCTGGCAGTCTTGGTCTAAATCTGCAGTCACATTGTACAGTGTTATATAGCTCACACACAAACAGGAGCGCTCCATTCCTCCATTGCTAATTGTCATTGCTGATATAGAAATAATAGGGCTGGCAGGCTTTCTTCATCATCATCAGCTATTTATATTCCGCAGCGCTGTACTGAGAACTCATTCACATCAGTTCCTGCCCCATTGGAGCTTACAATCTAAATACCCTAACATATACACACACACAGACCGAGAGAGACCAAGGGCAATTTAATAGCAGCCAATTGACCTACCAGTAGGTTAATTGGGAGAAAACCGGAGCACCCGGAGGAAACCCATGCAAACACGGGGAGAACATACAAACTCCACGCAGATGGATTTTGAAAATTGTCAAATTGGTCGGGATTTGAACTCATGACCCCAGTAGTGGGAGGCAGAAGTGCTAACCACTAAGTCACTGTGCTGCCCAGTCTTGGTCTAAATCATCATCATCATCATCATCACCAAATCGGCAGTCACACGCAAACAGGAGAGCTCCATTGCTCCATTGCTAATTGTCATTGGTGAAATAGAAATAATAGGGCTATGTATTAGCTGTAGAATTACCACAATTATCCAAGGAACGGGTGGAGCGATCAAATGAACCATAACTGATTTCATGATCCAAGGACAATTCCATCTTGCACCATTTTTCTTTTCTGCCACTGTTGTGTGGCAATGTTTCCTAGATGTGCTATGAACTGCCGTGTGTTTGTGTCATTGCACTGTCGCTTAGCATTCAGCCAGGTCGCTGCAGTCTTTGTGTCACGAATAATGAGTCCTGTATACCTGCAGATGATAATACTCGAACTGGGGCGCGGAGTCTAACGGTAGGTACTTTTCACCATGCCGCTAGAAGAGAGCATGGGCTTTGACACACCTATTACCGCAGGTCGCGGTTCCCAGAGTGAGTGAGGCAGAAATATAGGTGGAGCCAGATATAGATGCAATACAACAAAATAGGCAAAGTTCACTGAGAACAATAACAATAAGGAAGTTCGTTGATTTATTAAGATAATAACTCATAGTACTAGTAAATGGATTACTAATACAGCACAGTTGAATAGAAACAATTATGATGAAACATTAGCTGATCCATTTAGGTGGTAACTCAGAGCAACCGCAGATGAATTACTAGTACAGCAATAGTTCAATAGAAACAAGTATGATGAAGCATTAGCTGATCCGTTTAGCTGGTAACTCAGAGCAACAGCAGATGAATTACTGATACAGCACAGTTCAATAGCAACAAGTATTATGAAGCATTAGCTGATCCGTTTAGCTGGTTACTCAGAGCAACAGCAGATGAATTACTGATACAACTTCAGTTCAGTGAAAACAGCAATTAATGAAGACTTAGCTGATCCATTTGGATAGTAGTTCAACGCAGCAGATGTAGCGGATTCCTGATGAAGTTGGGGTTACCATCATGAAGCGGTGAAGTCTAATGAAACAAGCCGTAGAGGAGATGCTAAATGCGGCAGTGAAGACCCGATAAAGTGGGAGTTCCAACGAAGGTATCAGGGAGCAAACACAGCAGGTCCCGGAGCAATGATGCACAGCAACCAAGAGTAAGTCACACAAGGAGAGCCCAATCCTGACATGAGTAAGTAACTTGAAGAACAGGATCCAGAGAGCAGGAACTGGGAGGTGTAAATAGCGCTCCAAAAGCACCAGGACCAATAGGAGCGCGTGGGAGGTTATAGAGAGAACAATGATTGACACATGCACAAAATGTAACCTGATGAAGACTGAGACTAAACCACTGGATCCAAGATACCGTGGTCACCGTTTATGAGACAGAGGTAACAACGCAGGTACTCGTCCACGGGGCCGGTGTGTGACACTTTGTTTGAAAGTGTATGAAAATAATATTGTGAATTGTGAGGTGGTCAAAATTGACTGCAAATAACTTGAAATTAGTGTTATTGAGGTTAATAATAATGTATGGGAAAAAAGCAAAATTATGTGATTTTAGAAAAAAATAAATAAGGATTTTAAAAAAAAATAGGAACCTTAAACCAAAACACGCAAGGGCAGTTTTTCCAAAACTAAAACCAAAACACGAAGTTAATCCAGATCCAAAACCAAAACCAAATCGATCACGGGGGTCAGTGAACATCGCTAATTAATACAGAGATGGCCAAAAGCTAGACTACAGGGCCTCACACAACCCTGTCGTTCTTTTAAGTTTTTTGTTACACAGCATACATCATCAATTTCATTCATTTATATAGCGCCACTAATTCCGCAGCGCTGTACAGAGAACTCACACAGTCCCTGCTCCATTGGAGCTTACAGTCTAAATTCCATAACATACCCACAGACCGCATGAGACTAAGGTCAATTTAATAGCAGCCAATTAACCTACCAGTATGTTTTTGGAATGTGGGAGGAAACCAGAGTGCCTGGAGGAAACCCACGCAAACACAGGGAGAACATACAAACTCCACACAGATAAGGCCACGGTCAGGAAACAAACTCATGACCCCAGTGCTGTGAGGTAGAAGTGCTAACCACTAAGCCACCGTCGAAGAGATATTCCACTCCAATGATAAGTCCACCAGGTTTCTCAGGTGATAACCTCCCCAGCCTATTTAACAAGGATTGGGGCTATAGTACCACCACAATCCTTCTTCTGCTATCGCCACTTAAGGATGGCCGTAGCAAAATATAATCAATGAACTTTTATTTTTACAAGTGGAACTGAAAGTCCTAGGCAGACCACTGCACATGTGTGAACCAGCTAGCCAAGTCATGCATGTGCATAGCCCTAGATAAATTGTCAGCTGCCACAGTGATATTTTCTTAACCAATTATTGTGATATAGTTTCTATCTCTCCAGCAAGTGACAATAGAAAACCTTTCCTGGAAGCAGCCATTTTTTGGGATCTTCAATATTCATAAGTAGACGGTCTATCAATTCAGTAGCAACCAGCACTTTATAAAATATTTTGGCCTCTTCGTGGCCTCTTTTAAATTGAGGATTGTGGTCAGCAAGACAAACTGGGTACAGCTAAAAAGAGTAGGCAGGAAATGGGATATGGGTAAAGGTTTGCAAGCTATGAGCAAAAGATGATACCGGGGCTTGGTTATTTAATAGGCTGACTAGGCTGCAGTCTAGAGCGCAAGGACTTTAGAGAGGTAACATTTCTGGGTGTGCAAACTTGTTACAGGGAGAGGTATAAACTGAAATTCATTTTAAAATAAAAGAGAATAGTTGTTCTCCAAAGTAAAAAGAAAACATAAAAGAAAAATGTAGCAAGCCTGAGGATAAGTGAGTAGGAGAGGCAAAGATGACAACTGGCACAGGTGTGACTGCACCCTTCCCCTTCACATCTTTATCCTCAGTAACGCTCATTCATGCCTCCGTTCTGCTGCATAGTTCTGATTGTGAAGAAAACAAAATGAGTGACAAAGATTTCTGTGACCCTTTTAAAAAGCCAAGTGGAAAACACAGGAACAAGGATTGGTGATGGTGATGATGGATTTTAAATTAGGAACAATTTTATCATAACAGGCACCGCTAGGTTCGAAGGAAGGGAGACTTTTAGAAGGCACATCAGTAATAGAATGCACATTCCCTGCCTAATTCCGGCAGCCCCAAAACGACGACTACAAGAAAATCGTCGGTGAGGTCAATTACTGGCCTCTGCATATTGGAGATGGAGGTGATGAGTCCATCATAGGTTGGGTTTTGGACAACTGGAAACCTCCCTAACTGCGCGCCTAATAGCTAAGACAGGGTTAGTGTGGTTATGGAGAAATAACAAGAGGACGACGAGTGTTTGGTTACCAAAATAATAGCCACTAGTTAATTTTTTATCTGCTTATGGTATATAAAGATGTGTCTCATATAACTATCACATACACCTGTGTAAATTGTTTTGCATAGGTTTGACTCATCTGGCAATAATTAGTTAAAACAATTAAATTAATGAATTATTGGAGAAAATAAGTGTAGCAGTCAGAAGTGTAGCATACATTGTTTATGGCACGTTTAGTTAAAAATTAGCTAGATTCCAACCAGAGGCCAACGAGCAGAATGTCTGGAAGATGGAAGTTAGTGAGAGATAACGGTGTGGAGAGACTCTTGGGAAATAAAATTATCAGCAACAATGAATATTGTCTCACGAGGTATAAATCATTGCAAACGAATGCTACTAAATCCATAAGAAAATCAGTGATTTATATTCTGTTTAGTTCCTCCCAAGCCTTTGGGAAATGGCACAATATATAGCTGTAGATTCTCTTATCTTCAAAACCGTTTTCCAGGAAGTCCCAAATACCATAAAGGAAGAAAAGGAAATAATTGCTAAGAATGTCACATACATAGACATGATCATCTTATGTTTCTTCTTACAGATACTATTAGGTGATCTGCTAAGCAATTTAAATGAGAATAAAATACCAGAGGTACTGTGTAAAAGACAAATATATTTTTTAAATAGAATTTAGCATATTTTAAGTATTGTGCACCAAAATCCCACAATCTGGAAAACCCCAAAGTCCAGCTATTCTAAATAACAGATCCCATACCAGAGCAGGGTTTCTAAGAGTTAGATCAGTAAGTCTAGTTGCCAAACTTTGCACCTGTATTAATCCCTGTCTGAACATTAGTCCCTAATAACTGCTGGTTACTGTTTTACACTGTAGGGGTTTGACTGCAGCTTCCCACCCACTAAATCACAGTTGAAAAGGTTGAGTTTACAAAATTGCTTCATGTCATTTATATAGATTTATGTAATTTCATTTTGCACCTGCAGTAATGTACCAAGTAATGCTCTATTACCTTAGAGATATTTTTGTTGGAAAAACAATGACCGATGACTGACAATTTACTTTCTCTTGTTGTGTGTCTATATAAATATAGAATGCGTCAGTAGGTATCAATGATCCATATTGGGATTGTGATGTAAGTCCTGTTTCGTTCCACTTGCTGCAGAGTGAACGGAAGAGGTATCAGCTGCTATAAAAGCATCAATTTGAATGAACCTAAAAGGACCACTTTGCCATAGAAAAATTAAATTAAACATAATAGGCAATAATGACATTAAAGATATGAGATGCAATGAGGCAAATTCAGTCTGCACTGTTACTGTAATGAATTCTCGTATCTTTGCACTACAGTCATGGCCAAAAGTTTTGAGAATGACACAAGTATTGGTTTTCACAACGTTTGCTGCTTCAGTGTTTTTAGACCTTTTTGTCAGATGTGGTATACTATGGTATACTGAAGTAAAATTACAAGCATTTCATAAGTGTCAAAGGCTTTTATTGACAATTACATTAAATTTCTGCCAAAAGTCAATATTTGCAGTGTTGACCCTTCTTTTTGAAGACCTCTGCAACTCGCCCTGGCATGTTGTCAATCAACTTCTGAGCCACATACTGACTGATGGTCGCCCATTCTTGCCTAATCAATGCTTGGAGTTTGTCAGAATTTGGTATGTTTTTGTTTGTCCACTCATCTCTTGAGGATTGACCACAAGTCCCCAATGGAATTAAGGTCTGGGGAGTTTCCTGGCCATGGACCCAAAATTTCGATGCTTTGATCCCCCGAGCCACTTAATTATCACTTTTGTCTTATGGCAAGGTGCTCCATCATGCTGGAAAAAGCATTGTTCAATACCAAACTGTTCTTGGATGGTTGGGAGCAGTTGTTCTTGGAGGATGTTTTGGTACCATGCTTTATGTATTGCTGTGTTCTTAGGAAAAATTGTGAGTGAGCCCACTCCCTTGGCTGAGAAGCAACCCCACACATGAATGGTCTCAGAATTCTTTACTGTTGGTATGACACAGGACTGATGGTAGCGCTCACCTTTCCTTCTCCAGACAAGCGTTTTTCCAGATGCCCCAAACAATCTGAAAGGCGATTCATCAGATAAAATGACTTTACCCCAGTCCTCAGCAGATCAATCCCTGTACGTTTTACAGAATATCAGTCTGTCCTGGAGAGAAGTGAGTTATCTGCTGGCCTTCTTGACACCAGGCCATCATCCAAAAGTCTTCACCTCACTGTGCGTGTAGATGCACCCACACCTGCCTGCTGCCATTCCTGAGCAAGCTTTGCACTGGTGGTGCCCCGATTCCCGCAGCTGAATTAACTTTAGGAGAGATGGTCTTGACACTTGCTGGACGTTCTTGGACGCCCTGAAGCCTTCTACAAAACTATTGAACCTCTCTCCTTGAAGTTCTTAATGATCTGATAAATAGTTGATTTAGGTGCAATCTTACTAGCAGCAATATCCTTGCCTGTCAAGCCCTTTTTGTGCAAAGCAATGATGACTGCACATGTTTCCTTGCAGGTAACCATGGTTAATAGAGGAAGAACAATGATTTCAAACACCACCCTACTTTTAAAGCTCAGTCTGTTATTCTGACTCAATCAGCATGACCGAGTGATCTCCAGCCTTGTCCTCATTGACGCTCTCACCTGTGTTAACAAAGCAATCAGAGACCTGATGTCAGCTGGTCATTTTGTGGCATGACTGAAATTAATTGGAAATGTTGTTTTTGGGATAAAATTAGTTGTCATGGCAAAGAGGGACTTAGAAATTAATTGCAATTCATCTGATCACTCTTCATGACATTCTGGAGTATATGCAAATTGCCATCATAAAAACTGAGGCAGCAAACTTTGTGAAAAATAATATTTGTGTCATTCTCAAAACTTTTGGCCATGACTGTACATTTATTTGACACTCTTTTTACCCTATTGATCAGTATACTATATTTACAATAATATGAACTGTAACAAAGGGAGATATTTAGCTGGCAACCTGCAGAGAAATAATGCAAACAGAGTTACACATTTGTGCAGCAGTGCACCTAGTTTAAAGATAAACATGTGGAAGACATATTTGTGACAAAAATATTATAGTGACAAAAGTAGTATAGAGTCTGATTTTACTTACATGCTTTGACTGTGTCTTTTTCACAGCTAACAGCAGAGCAGGCAAGGTGTGTCTGAACTAAAGAGGAATTACAGAGCACCTGTGAGAATTCCTTTTAAATGCAAGGTGAGCGTGTTCCCTGTCCGTCAAGCTAAGGCTGTGGGAAGAGTTTCACTTTCAACTATAAAAACCTGTTGTGTGCTACTGTGGTTTGCAGCCAACGCCAACTACTGGCCGGTGACCAGAGAGGGAAACTGGGACTAGCCACTGTTCGGTTTCCTGGTGTCATCCTGACAAAGTATATGCTGTTTATTTTGATGGAACAATAAAAGTGCGGTTTATTTCAAGCAAGAAGTTGTCCATGTATCATGCATCTGAGGGTGCCCGTGTCACAGAACACAGTTACGCTTTTCACTTTTTTTGACCAGACCTACTTTAACATTTTTGCTATGTGCTGGTTAAACAGAGCAAAACTTCTGTTATGATATCCAAGTTATTTGGCACTGTTGTTATTTTTATTGATAAATTATTTTGATAGCTATTATTATTTGTTTTATCAGATATGCAAACAAAATTAAACAAAAATACTAAACAAACAACAATAACAAAAAACAAAGTGCTTGTCCCCAATTCTGCTACACACAAAAATATGACATAAAATGTATTCATCTGTTTCAGAACAAAATAAATGAAAACTATTTTTGAGTCTTGTCAAAGCCAGAATCTCCTACACCTTCTGGTATCATCATCACTGAGGTGTACCCAAATGTGAAAGTCACATAGGCAGCAGGTATTGAAAATAGTTCCTGGCCAAATCATTGTAAGCAAAGTCTATTATTGAAAGCCCAACTCCATGCTGCTATACCATATATATCTGAAGCCCAGTCTCACTTTCAGGCAATCACAGTTAATATTTGCTATAGAAATATAATATAGTATATAAGTGCAATACAGTTAATACAAAAAACAAGTCTCGCTATGTATTTGTAAATTTGGATATTATATTGATGATTATTAAAAATAAAGTAATAGATGATTATTAATTATGTCCTGATATGTAAAAACACAGATTTGAAAGAGAGGCACATTTTTAGCTCAGTTCAGAACTCTGCAGAGAAGATGATCATATTCTGTATTTTCTAATATGGCTTGCGGAATACCTTTTGCATTATTAAGTTTGGTAGTTAGCTTTTAAACAAAATTACAAGTAGATAGCTCAAATGGGGATTATTTAATTTGTGGAATTATTAAAAATTGTTGTAAAAAATGTAAAAACCCTAAAAAACTTCTTTTGAAACAGTTTTTTTATGCACCAGATAAATACTTAAGATACATTTTTTTCCTTTTTGGGGAGCGCACATTCTTTTTTTCAGTGACTCTGACTATCAGTAAGACCAAATTACGATATATATAAAGAATTTCAGCTAGAACTAGGTTTATATGTTCATTAGATACACTTTTATTTCCAGCTTGGTGATTGCTGGTTACTGTTCAAGAACAATGAGTTGTCACATCAAGTTAGCATACAACTAAGTGTTATGCTTGCGGGGCTATGAGTTTGATCCTTCCACCAGTTTTTTCTGCTGCTACTGAAAGATGTAGGACTCGTTCACACCTATCCGCTGTTCACACGATTTTCTGCAACCAATACATGAACAGTGCATTAAAAACAAGACGGATTGCTTGTTCCCACCATTGCTTTCAAAAAAACGTAATATGCAATTCAAATTTTAAAATGTGATACCATCTATATATGATACGTTAACGTGCGCTCCCAGTGCAATGGATTGTACTGTTAAAAGTACAACAACATATCAAACAGGCATGGAAAACAAACTAAAAACACATGACTAAAGCACTTCTGAAGAGTATGTTTTCATGTATGTTTACCCACCTGAGGTTTTAAATATGTGTGAATGAGCCCAGATCACTAGTTATGGCATTAATTTCCCTAAAACAACTCAAGCAAGTTGTCAGTGGTAATACAAGGTAATCTGTGTATGACCTGTCAAATAAGCAATGATGTGACCAACATATGGCTACCGACTTCATCAAAGGGATCCCTTTGTGTTTAGTCTGCTGCATTAACCAGTTTGTACAGCTGAGCATTGGGAATCAAAGTCATGAAGCCAACCATATAATCTGCAAGCATGTGTTTTATCCTGTCAAGCAGTACTAACCTGGATCAGGGAAAATCACTTTCAGTGATTGAGCTGTTTTTTGCAGCTAAAAATTACTACCCAGCCAGAGGAACAATTCAAAGGCTATTTTAAAGACCTGGAGGAGAATATCAAAAGCACCTTTCTCTAATGATTAAATATATACGTACACAGAGCTTCACAGAGCTTCATTGGTTCTGAGTATTATACAATATGTCAGGAGAGGATCGGAGTGTATGGCTGATAAAGGTAAAAATAACCCAAAAATGTTTTTTTATCCATATATACAGTACTGATCGGCGATGCTGGTGTTCAGAATATAATGATGTTGATGGTCCAGGACAGGCGATATTATCCTAGGGAATGAGATCACCATATAAGCTAACCTTTCAGTAGGTCTCCTCTTGGGTTCTGTCTATTCACCATCACAGAGAAGCAATGATAGAGGCAGGAATGGGGGTCTGAACCAGGCAAAACTTCATAGATTCTGTGTCAGATTTTGCAGAAAATTACATTACACATTATGCAATAACTTCACTATAAATCTCAACATACATGAAGGTTCAGCAATCAATGCAAATATATATGCACTAAATCAATGCAAAATGGGATAAATTACAGTTTAAATGCATATTTGCCAACCTTTTCAAGTTGGGCTCTGGGGGAAGAGGTGGGCATGTGGGGCGGGGCTCGACCAAATGCATCATTTTAGCCCCACCCCGCTATGAAATGCCTAAATTCACGACATTACATAGTGGGAGCAGGGCTTAATGGCGCCATCACGTCATTAAACCCCATAACGATGTGGGAGGATGCCTACTCTTCCAAAAGTCCGGAAGGACTCCCCGAAAATCGGGAACCTCACGGAAATTCCAGGAGAGTTGGCAAGTATGTTTACATGACATTACATGCAAGTATGTTTACATGCCATAATTTAATAATAAAATATTGCAACAGCAGCTGAATGTCCAGGGATATCCTTCTTTCAGTTCCACTTATAAAAATCAAAAAAGTTTAAAAATGTATTAAAAAATATTATTTTAAAATTATTCCCAGTTGAAAAAATGCTTAGTTTAAATAAAGCACACGCTGAGCAATTTGCAAATGAAAAGCATAAATCAATGAGACCTTAACCACCTTTTAGGGTTGCATTGAGAATGGGCTGTTTAGCGTAACCCCACACAAGGGATTTTTCATAAAAAGCTTAATTTTTAACACTCTCATTTCCAAATTGTTACATTATCATTTCCAAATTATACATTATTGAAGTATGATTGTTTTTGTAGTTTTTTGTAGAAAAAACTATTACGTAATATTAGCAACTTCAGCTTCTGAGCTATCCAATAGTGTTTATAAACGCAAATATTTTGCACATGAAATATACAAAAAATTAAACACTGGAAAGAAATAAACAAATGAATGCTGATGACATTAGCACCCAATGGAAAAATACTTTGCAAACATCTTTATTGTACAGAGAAATAGTACAACAAGTTTAGGTCAAAGCAGGTTCACAGAGGCAGTCAATTATGATGAAGAAACAGTCTTCATCTTAGAGCATGTATTAGTTTAGTTTGACACTCATCCTTTGAATTTAGCATCTTAGACATTTCAATTCCCACAAGAAATAATGAGGAGAAAGTATAACGAGCGGAAAATGTGTCACAAAGATACAGTAATTTCCTGATTGCCACGTTTAACCCTCTGAGTGCTCATACAAAAATATTTATGTTATTTATGCCAGAGATGAGGACATTTGTTTTGCCTTGTTCCACATTTGGCCACGAAATGTCTTATTTTACAAGCAGAATTTGTCCTTAAATGGTCCCAGTCCTACCCAACCACAATACCCAGCAGACTAAATTGGCTGTGGTCATCCCAGATCTATTCATAGACCATAAACTACACACAATGACAATTTACAAATACAGGGGCTCATATTAAGTTGAAAGCAAATTACATTTCTGATGTATAATACACTTTTTTTACATCTGAGTATCCGCACACAGACCATCATGTTCGGAACTGGTGCTTTCTGCACTAGACCAGAAGTAAAGAATGTAATGGAAGGTTTTGTTCCTAGTCACCTAATTCAATTGTGGCTGAATCTGTTCATATATTATAAAATGAAATAATAGATTATTTATGTACTCTTCATCAGTACACCAGAAACGCAATTAAAGTTTTAACTTAACATAAGCCCCTCACTGTGCAATGGCTTCTCCAGAATGCAAAGCAAAGAGCTGAACTCTGCGAAACAGCCTATTCCCTATAAACTAACTAGATTTTGCTGCAAATTTGCTTTTATCTGGTCTCTTTGAGTTCTATTTATCAATAAGTTAAAAGCCCTATCTATGGCAAAAACAGGTGTTTTCGCAGGTGATAGGGCATCAACCTATCTATCAAGGGGATACTTTTAAAACCTGATGTCACAATGGCCCTGCCTCCTGCTATAGAATGCCAAAATTCACTGGATTGCATAGCAGGTGGGTCTTAATGACGTGACTGCGTCATGGAAGTATGGGGAAACCTATTTAACAAGTATCGCGCCAGGACATGTAATGCAGCAATCTGCCATCTCCATATCAGGATAGCAACAGCAGTAGATATTCAGTTACAAAAGTTTCAATGATTAAATAAAGCATTTTTTATTGGAAATTATTTTAAAATTCTTTTATTTTTATTTTTTTATTGATTGTTAAACATTTGTTTGTTTGTTTTTAATTTAAATCTTACCGCTCCCACCAGTATCGCAGGGGAGCTGAGTATCACTCCATATCACACTATTGCTACCAGGAAATATTTTAGTAAATGATGACAGGAGGTATTCTATCACTACGATAAGTAGCAATAGAAAACCATCCCAATTGCCGTTTTTTAATAAATAGTCTGTTAGTATGAAATGTTCTACAAAATCTATAACAGATAAACCACACAGCACACAGAGATAGAAAACAATATAAGAATGGTATAAAAATTGATTTTAACAGAGAATAAGAAGTCTCAATATAAAGAATAATAACAGACTCTTAGCATGCATAACTTAAGAAGGAATACTGTACAGTTGTCTATACAATACAAATAAAAAGCAGATATTTAGAATTTCATACAGAAGAAGATACAATTCTGCAATATTGTAGTGAGTATATACACAGAACAATAAAAGATACTGAAAACATACCAAATAAGCATAGAAATACTGTACAGTCAGTTAACCATAATAATATACTTTCCCAGGATAATAATTTCACACTGATAATCCTATGTTAATTCAATCCACAAATGCAGTTTGCCACAAACTGACCCCTTGGGGCTTAATCATTTTACTCTATGTTTCTTATCCACAATGACTGATTCACCAACATGTATAAGAACGCATCAATTGCTATTGGTATGTGTGAAACTGTCTTTATTCATTTATATCTGTATCATGGGTCATATTCAATTAGCGATGTTCGGAGGGACATCGCAAAGCGCATTTTACCTGGTACTTCGGTACTTCTACGGGGGAGGGGGGAGAGAAATCTTGCCCCACACAATGTTACATTGCCGTGGAATGCTTTCGCGAGTGTTCCGGGGGCACTCCACGATTAACAGAGTATGCCCCATGGTGTCTTAAAAAATGGCAGTTTGAAACAGTCAAAAGTTCTTCTAACAACAACAACAACAATAAAAACACTTACCCTGGTCCCTGAGACCCAGGCAATAAGATGCCCCATTCATCTGTTATGTGCTCACTGGGAGGACTGCTCCAGCTCACTGTCTGCATGTATTGCTATTTTTAAATGTATTCTCTGCAGCATCCATAGCAAACACATTGATCCAGTCTAAAGTAAACTGCAAGTAACCTTTCAAAGGGAAAACAGTAATACTTTTGTTTATTCAACATGTTTTCCCACAGTGTTTGCTGCCTGCAGCACACAGTAAGTTAAAAGGAAGTTGGAATGAATTAAGTTTTTTGTTTTTCTCTGGTTTTTTTGTGTTTTAAAACTTTAAAATGCAGTTCTGTAATCAATGTTACAAGTTAAAACAACATGTTATTCCCCTAATTTTTCTGCCTCACCTCAGTTCTCAAGCAGGGGGGCTTGTGGTAGGGGAGCCATGAGATGGGTCACCCACCAGAAGTTGATAATTCCTCTCTGACTGAGGCTAAAACATTCTGAAGTTAAGCTATGTTGCTAATTAGCTGAATGTTGGTCAATCAGCATCAAAGCTGCACTGAATCACACACAGTATAGGCAATGGAATGCATGGGGAATGCTGGGGAAGAAAGGATTCTGGGATGTGGAAGGGGAAGAGAATGGGGCAGGAAAGTGTACCAGGGAACAGGGCAGTTGAGTGCATGGTGGAGAGGGAAATGCGCTACTGAATGCTGTATTAAGTGGCGTTCCTGAGCAGGGTGCCCAGTGCTCCCATTCCACATGGCCTGACTAATCTGTCAGCATTCACCTCCACAATTGGGTTGCAACAACTCATCTGCATTCTTGGTTGCTGTAGAATCAGCATGGGCATGGGATGTGGAAAGAGAGCTGTGAATTGCATAAGGAAGAATAAGGGGAGAATGTTTTGGTCAAAAATTGGTCTGTATAAAGCTCCCTCTTGAATGACGTAAAATATTTGCAACTATGTATATAATACTGTGTTTTGTGGATAAATAGTGCATGACTAGCATATGTTAGTACTTTAGATCATAGTTCCCTCTAAGTATGTCTGGGAGACTCCATGAACATTGGACTCCCGAATAAAATATCCCTGATCTGCGATGTGCCTCCTATAATACAAGACAATGGCCACCACTCTCATAAGAAGCTACAGGTGTTGTTATACATTTGTTATACTGTATTTTCCTCTAGTGTACCCTTTACATAACCAACCTCTCAGATTATCTTACATATAGAAAATAATTATGACATTCGGTCACATACTTAGCAGGATGAAGATCTATACTACAAGAAAATGGCCACCGCTCTCCAACATAGAACTGTAGACATTATTCTGTTTTCTGGCTAGTGAGATTGCCCTGCACATAGAATATAATAGTAAGATTCAGTTCTAGATCTATACTCTATATAGGATATTGCCTTAATTTACATTGAGGTTTTTACCAGGAAGAGGTACTGTGTAAGAAAATGGCCAGAGTTCTCCCGTGTGTGTGTGTGTGTGTATGTCTGTATGTATGTGTGTGTGTGTGTGTATGTCTGTATGTATGTGTGTGTGTGTATGTCTGTATGACTGACTTTATCATGGTTGCCTACTCTTCTGGAATACTGGGAAACTTTACGGGAAAGTAGGCTAACCTCCCGGATTTCAGCTGATGGCTTGCGCACGTGATGATGTGCTTTGTTATTGCACCATTGTCATGACTTTTACAGTAAAGTCCCTTCAGTACTGCTGTGCTATACAGCTTCTGGAGGCTTACTGTGCACAGTATGATAGGTTCCACCTGGTGTTGCTAGCCATGTCCCTAGGTGGAGCTATACACATCCCTTGGGTAGAGCTGAACAATACTCCTTTGAAAGCTTATGGGTTCTATTTAAAAAGTATCCCTTCTATTTATGACTTGGGGCCTGCATCAGATATCAGATCATCTGCTGCGGTCCCACTGTAATCGTAAGCAATAGCAGTCCTCATAGGCTTCTATGGGGACTACTATTTTTCGTGATTTAACAAGTTCAGACAATCAAAGATTTTTAGAACTTGTGCCCGATGGCTAGCGCCATCTGAAGATGATGTTAGCCACTGAAGCCTATGGAGACAGCATTGGGGTAGAAGGATCTTCGGATCTCTTACGGCATCTTACCTGCTGTCCACTCCGGTGAGCATTACAAAGATGGGCACTTTGCGATAGTGACCATAGAAGAGATAGGAGATAGGTGTTCGCTGGGACAGCTGTTTATTGTAACTGCTGTCCAGGAAGAACATAAATGGTCACGACCTTTCATTCCTTATAGCAACAGCTTCAACATTAATAGCGCACAAATATAGACACGCAAAGTAGATAACATTTGTGCCCTTCCTAAAGTAATATAGCAAACATGAATTATTGACAGTTCTGAGAAAGGCACCATTTTAATACAGTTGGTTTGCACAGAATGATCATTGGCGTGTTCACTTACAAGAAGATTGCAAGAACTAGTTTTGTAATTTATGGTAGCTCCACACATCAGGGGAGAAATTATTGTAAAAATAGGAAAAAACTGGTGATTAAGTACAGATTAAATTAGAGAGAGCTTCTTAGAGCCTAGTCTAGTAAACTGCTCTAAATCACAATAAAATGAATTGCTAGTTTGTGAAAACAATGAAATAATGAAAAAAAGGATTTGGTACGTGATTAAAACTTTTTTTGGGCTTTATGAGCTTTTCTGGGAATAAATGTTGGTATTTTAACCTTTCTTGTGTTTTTTTTCTGGGAAAATATGCTAGTTCTTTGGCCTTTGACTTTCATTCATTTGGTATTATGTTATATACTTTCCTTTTTTCCTATTCTAAGAATGTTTTTTTTGCATTCTATCGTATATGTGTGTTTTTTTCTAATTCCCAGGAGCAGTCCCAAGGAAATATTTGTCCCTGGAAATGTTTGTTCCAGCAAATGTCCCTGTCTTCAGTATTGACCAGCTACACAACAAAAATCAACTTTTTAGATGTTAGGTGCTATTCTTACAATCTGTTCTTGCTATTAGCCTTATAAGATGAGAAAGTTTTAGCCACACTGGATAATTGGTAACTTATCATCATATGGTCATCTCCTTATTATATCATACTAATTTATTATAATTTTAGAATATGATTTTCCACAGATGTGCTAGCCTTAGACCCAATTTACATATAATCCACAAAGAAGAGAAAGAACAGTGGGGTTTTATATAGGGGTGAATTTACAACCAAAATTTGTCCTATATTTGTTCTTGAATTTAAAACTTTACGTTTATTAATATGCATTCATTTATTTAAAACCACCAAAATAAAATAGAGATTGTGTCAATAGTGTGAAAATAAAGTGCATTAATAATGATTGTTTACCGATTATTTTCACTAATATGAAGATGTCAACTAAGTCTTATAAAGTTCTTATATAGAACCACAAAAGGATTTGCTCACTAATGATTTGTAGGTTCTCTGAGAACTGCACCATGGTAAATTATGTTTTATATGCTACTTGCAAATTCTATGTTTCCTTATTGCTTTAATTTCTTTTATATTAATGAGGATATTATACTGAATCAGCAGATTCCTCCATAATGTTGAAATGTATGTTTATAGTCAGTAGCATACTTGAACCTTGGTTACAGATATTGATATATATGTATCAAGTAACTCACTAAAATGTTTTATTTATGATCTGACCTATCTGTTATATGGTAGTGTTCACTCTGTGGCTTATCGTTGTGGATCATATATGTATATGTTTTGTATTTCCACTTCTTCCACAGCTACTCAATAGTTTTGTTCAGCATTTCTATCGCTTGGTCATTCAGTTGTACCACATGATGTTGTTATTTTTAATAGTGTATTAATTTAAACCTGTGCTGATATGATCCCTTTCATTCAGAGACATTGTAATTTCAATGTAGTATCCAGGAGAGACATCACTGCCTATCTGCTTGACACTAGACCATCAATTAATAGATACATTCACTCCCAGGAACCATCTGGGTACAAGTTTTCCACCATTTTCTTAAACAGTTTTCATGACCAATGTGGAAAAGGTTTCCACAGGCCTCCAGTTCCGTCTAGATGTCGGTCCAGGCAGGGCCCTCTTAAGAACATCTTGGGCTCCCGGGCACAGCAGTGCACCGGGGCCCCTATATATACTAAAAAAAAAATAATGATTATATATATATGGGCCCTGCAGCCCAGGGGGGCCCGTCGGAGGCAGCAAAAAAAAAAAAACCTGAAGAAGAAGAAAATACTTACCTTGCGGTCAGCTGGCGATCCGGCTCCCTCCATGGTCTCCTCCTCCGTTGCGCTCCGCAATGGATGTCGGGCGGGCGTGATGACGTCACGCCCGACATGCACTGCGAGCGCGACGGAGGAGGAGGCCTGTGCAGGCTGCAGCACAAAACATGGTTGTAGACAAAAACTGTCAGCATGGTTTGTGTGATGTAGTTAAAACAATGTTATTTAAAGAGCTAAAATAAAATTCTACATATCCCCATGTGGCCAGCATTCATTAAAGAGAGCATTCTAATGGATACAATAATACACGGTGAACATTTTAGAAACTACAATACAATGCACACCCTATTCTTCAATCCTCAGTGCAGACCCCAAGTCACTGGTGGCTATGTAGTCCAGACCCCAAACTGATAGTGGCTATACAATTTAGACCCCAAATATTTAGTGGCAATGCAATGCAGACCCAGATCTCAGGTGGACGTCCGAAATGTTGTGGCCAAATTCGGAATGAGGCGAATATTTTACAAACAATATCTCTCAAATGCTTGCAATAAGTATATATACATGTAAACATAGATGTAATTTTTTTTAATATGAATCCATATCCATATGTTGAAGGTATCAGTATTGAAAATTTAGCAGACAAAAGCAATGTAATACAATGTTTCAGTAATACAGCAACAATACTATGAAAAAAAATTGTACAAAATAGGGGAATAATTGGTAAGAGGATTTTCCAAGGCAATGACTCATGGCCATACTGGTATCACTCAGACATGTTGTACATAAATAAATTACTTTATACTGAAAAAAGAGATCATTGTAAGTAAGTAGGTATTATAAGTATTATTCTATGCTAATTTTCCAAGAATTCAAGTGATTTGACAGGTAAATGAAAATCCATTCTAATTGTTTCATTGTCTCACTGCGTTAGGCACCCACTTTAAGACACTGTGGGACATTTATATCTTAATGAGCCTCCAATGGCTGCACTATGTGCAGTGCACATGGGCTCATGAGTCAAGGAGACGCAGGCTGGCCCTTTGAGCACCGAACATCCACAGTTGTATAGCCACAATGTAGCAGTTCCTTCTAACCTTGTTGCAGACAGGTCAGAGGGATTTTTTTCCCAAGTCCTGCTGGGTTCCAGAAGCTCCTGGCATGGTTAATTTAACTGCATCTGTGCAGACTCTGTGGGAACGTGTCTCAGTACTGCCATGCACAGAGCAGGAGAGACAGGCTCCCAAGCAGCAAGGAACCACACACATTCCCTCCCTCACTAAAGGCATAGAGGCGTGTCAGTATGCTGTCTAGGTGTTCTGCTGTCTAAATTGGAGGCTGATAATGCTTATGGGGGCTAATGATTACGCTGATGGGAGGGATTATGCTGATGGGAGGGATTATGCTGATGGGGGTTAATAATTATGCTATTGGCATGTATAATTAAATTGATGGAGGCTATCTATGAGTTAAGCTTATTACGACCATCCTCCTCATCACCATCAACATAAGCAATTCCTTAGGAACCCTGGCTATTGGTTTTGATAGGATCAGTTTCGCCTGCAGTATTGCAGTGTATGTTCCCAGCATTAGAATCTGCAGAGGGAGGGGTTGTAGGGAAGACTAATGCACCAGGCACACCCCATGTTCTGGTCTTGCCACCTTGGTCATGGTAGTGGTGGTGGTGATGGAGGGGTACCTTAGTCCATGCGCACTCCAGGTGCTACCAATGGGTGAGCTGGACAAATAGCTGCTAAGATCCAGAGTCCTGTTTGGGAGCAAGATACCCGGGGCCTAGGGGGGAATTCTGCTGTTGAGGTTGGCTTGCCAAGAGAATTGGAGGTAAGTGGACAGCCTCCTTATTTAATTTATATATATGCAGCACATTGTAGAGTGCTGTCTAATGTTATTTCAGCAATTTCTACTGATACCCCAAATCTGTGAAATGCAGAATGACAAATATGTGCTTATTTGTGGAATGGTTCACAGTTGTAGTAGAACCAATAAGGCAGCAGTCAAATCATTGAGAGCAAGAGACACAGACACAATTTGTATGTAACATTGCAGCAGACAATCCAGCGTGACACAGTCAAGCTGAATTTTAAGCCCCTGGATAAGTAGTGCAACTAGCATCATATGTGCTTCTCCAAAGACACCTATACAACACACTCATCTCTATTAACACAAGCATATGATGCAACAAACTATACTACATGTGTGAATAAACACAACAGAGAATAATTATCGTGAATACGCTAAAATAATATGATTTATGGTCTGTAAATAATCAGTACAACATATATTCTGCATATAAATAGCTGATGATGACAATGATGATGATTGTTTAAATGAATGGAGGCTGCCGTATAGCTAGTCCATTCAAATTAAACTGAAGAATCAGTTGTAGGCTAAAATTGAGGCAATAATGTAAACAAATCATCTTTCAGTACTCTAGAATTACTTCAGGCATCTCTGATTAGTCACAGGCCTATAGCAGTCATCTTTGATCTAATTCACTAACATGCCCGATAATGATCCTATTGGTTGTGTTAGGATCATTATCTGGTATTGCCATCTTTTGGAGCCACACACAGTGATAGCACACTAATTTGCCTGCAATATTACAATGTATGTTCCTAACATTAGCTTCCTCTGTTTGTGGTCTATGATCAAATTCCTTATGTCCTCCTAATTTAACTGTCCTACTTCTTCCTGCTTCCCTTTTCTGAGCTTCAGTAAGCCACAAGGACAGACTATTGACCTGTCCGTCTAGGTTCCCATATTTGAATAAACTGACACAATAGATTTCACCCGCTGATGGTTTGACAGCACGAAAGAAAGGCAATATGAAAAGGTGTCAGGCTACAAAATAATTTACTATTGTTCACATTTCTCTTTTTTGTACATGGCTCAAATAAAACCTGTAAAAAAATCTTGACTTTTTAAAGATTTATCGCCTGTGACAAAGTTTTCATTTTACTGGTTTTTTTAACAGCATTATTGGCAATGTTATCCAAGTGCACTTGGGCAACATCATATTTTATTACATTCCTGTTGAACTGCAAACCAATAACTTTCAGAGCTGTCAGCAGCATTACTATACTGTTTACAGAGCAATACAACAGGAGCGTCTTATTGTGATAAAAATGTCTAATAGCGCTCACATCAAAGCTGGCGTAAAGGATTAGACTTAGAAATGCTTTTATAGGCATTTTTCCATAAACATAGGAACGCAGAGGTATTTCATTTCGGCTAATTACTTATATTTTTCTAAAAACAGACAAGCCAAATAATGAGACACATTGAAATAGTTTTCTATAATTTTCCCGCTAATCATATATATGGGGCATGTTGAGAAACAGTTTTGAACAATGTATCTACGCAATAGTAGGCTAAGTCCTGATTAATGTCATTTCGCAAAGGATTGCAGTGATTTTAACTGAATTCTTTTTTCAGTTCTCATTGCATCACTTTTACATTGTAAACTATTTTGTGTATTTTAAGCAAAACTGTCTTTTAAATCCTACAGGGCTCATTTACAACCAGACTGTGTACACCACATTTAACCATATTGCATCTGCTTTTGCTCTCTGAGCATTGAATCCCATAACAACAGGCCACAGAATTTCTCATAGCCTGGGATACGTATGATTATTGATCTTTGTTTGCTGTGAATTCCTTGGACATGGTGTGCAAGGTGAAAAAGTTAGGTCAACTTCTCCCAACTTGGACACTTTTTAAGCTATTATTGAACTCAACAAATAGGGGAAATTGAGGTTGCCTTTCTATCCAAATATGTTTGAGTTTTTGACGTTTGAGTATATTGTCCTACTAACACTATACTGCTTGCATGGTACACAGAACCCATTAATTTTCAAGGACTCTTGGTAACTTTGACTCTTACTTGGAAACTATGGGCCTGATTCATTAGTGATCTTATCTGCCGTTTTTTGCTTATCTTAAGCAAATCCACTCTGTGCATGCTCAGAAAAGGGAAATAAGAAGCAAAATCCACCGTGTAAGTGAAGAATTTCTTAAGTTAAGATGAAAATCCATCTTAACTTCACTCTTATCCCCCCATTTCTTCTTAAAAATAAGCATCTTAACTTTTGCACAAGATAAGATCACTAATGAATCAGACCCTATGACTGGATAGCTGTTATGGTTGCTCCTTGCAGACATAGGGCTAGATTTACTAAGCTGCGGGTTTGAAAAAGTGGGGATGTTGCCTATAGCAACCAATCAGATTCTAACTTTCATTTATTTAGTACCTTCTACAAAATAACAGCTAGAATCTGATTGGTTGCTATAAGCAACATCCCCACTTTTTCAAACCCGCAGCTTAGTAAATCTAGCCCATAGTGTTAATGTTGACATCTCAATTTCTAAAATAATTTTATAGCTGAAAGTCTCATTTACCTAGTCTCAGCTATCACAAGATGAAATAATTAATATTTCCCTCTATTTTACATTTACTTTTTAAAAATAAAATAACTGCTATTAGCCCATGATCTTCATACAACTCTATTGATCATAGTTCAGTTATTATTTGTTTAGCTGCAGCTATTTTATGATACAATTATAATAACTAAAAACAGGAATTGCCAACATGCATATACACAATTATTCACATTATTGTATTCTATCATTTTCCTCTGTACTTTCACTACAGCTATGTCTATCATACACATTGAAAACTATAGACCTTTGCAGCACACTGCAAAACTTTACAATCAATATTCTACAGTACAGAAAACATACCCATTTCTAATAAATAAAAAGTCACCCATGGCTCACGTTAAACATTGCTTCACGAAGAAATATACTTTTTACTCCACAACACTGAAGTATGACAACTGTCCAAATCTACCCAGAGGTTATAATTCTTCTTCAATGTCACATGTCATACTATGTCAAAATGTACCTAAAAAGCATGAACGTACAAGTGCCAGCACGGTATATTAAAGATGTGACTCAGAATGCACAGAGGAAATAAAATGTACAAATGAAAACTCTCAGCTCATATCAGAGAGCTGACAAATAATTTAAATATAGGAGGCCCCTGAGATTGGTTATTTTAAGCCTAGCAACGACTGCCAATCAATCTCAGTGTATGTGTTAACAGCCACAGGGTGATGTTTCCAATCCTTTTCCCCTGTTGTGAGCATTTATGTATTTTCTGGCAGTGCTGGAGATATTAATACAAAGATATGTAGAGTATATCGTAAAAACGTGGGGCTAGGCTGAGAAGAGTGAGAGCTGCCTACCTTAGATGGTGTGAGTGGGTGACCTCCAAATCCTGGTCCAGATGAGAGCTACCCTTAGGACTGCCAGACAGTGAATCTCAATCTACTACTGTTGTCCTATAGATGTATGCACTGATACTTTGCTGCTGGAGATCTTCACCATTCCATGTGTGTTAATTAGTAGAAGAAAACATTTCCTGACTGTCATCACAGAAGATGTGTATAACACTCCTCAACACTTGCTTCTAATATAATAAATTTCCTTTATTTAGCCTCCGTTAAATTAAGTCACCCGCCAAATAGCTCAATAAACCTGGAACTGCTTGGTCACCACACCTTTCACAGTACATACGGACCTCGTCACTACTACATCCACTACATTACATGCGTGTATATAACTCTACATTCTTCTCCTCAAAAGAACATGAAACGGTATACCAAACACCATAACTGTCAATTGAATGGATGAGGCAAAGATGATCCAAAGTTCCACTCGTTGAGTCCTACTGGACATGGAGGCACTCACCAAAATCACATTTCTTTGCCAGTAATTTGAGTATGGACACATATGATTGTATAGTTTTTGATTTGTTAACATGTCCTGTTCATTATTCCCTTTTTTACTAGGAGACATGTTTCTTCAACTTTCTTTAGAAATATGTCAGGGTATTCTCTGTTTTCCCCATCCTCAAAAACAAATGTGTCAGAATTTTCTACTGCACCAGCAAGGGTGAGAAGGGTGTAAGCATTTTCCTTTTTCAATTTCTCTGACGGCCCTGCAATGCAGTAGACATGTTCTTCCTTTTTGACTTGGAGCCAGTTGTCAGCAATGTCTTCATCAGTCACTAGGGGATTGATGCTCTGGAGACCTTGTGCCATATCTGCCAGCTTTTGACACCATGTAGATGTGTGTAAGTAATACTGGGCAACACTTGCTTCTGCTATAATACATTTCTTCTATTCAGCCTCTGCATGCAACGTATGGTGGTAGGACCACCAGCCACATAGCATAAGAAACCTGGAACTGCTTGTGCCTCCCATAGAGTGTACCCACCATGTGACCCCCACATTTTATGGGAATGTACGTAGCTCTACAACCACCAGGCTTAACTATGGAACACAGAATTTAATTTAAAATAAATATGTTTTAGCTTTGAAATATACGCTACTGGCATAGATAATCAACCAACTGCTGGCGTTTTTGTATCTACTATGTCCATGAACCAACATGGCCCCTGCAGTAAAATACATCATTCTTGGGTTCAAAGTTAGCCAGAATGATCTTTAATTATAATTTGTATTATATTTTGGTATACCATAACTGTGCATATATTATATATTATAAAATAATCTGAAAATAACAATAGTAACAACAATGTAGAAATAATAAAAACAACAATAGTAATACTAGTAGAAACAAAAATAATAATAATAATAATAATAATAATAATGATGATAATAATAATAATAATAATAAAAAATAATAATAATAATGTGCTATAGATGGAAGTAATATACATTTCAAGGCTCAGTATTTGTTTGGTAATGTTGAAGACAGACTCTTGAGCAATCTCATATTTGCATAATCCACACTAGCTTTTCACATGTGCTATGTGCTCCTTCCCAAGTTTATGTTCAAGTTAAGCAACGTTTGACCAGGTCGACATACTGTTATTTTGCCTTGTATATTATTCTCAATATTTAAGATAAAGTATCAAGTATTCAGTATACATTATGTGCCACTCAATATATATGACTTACTGGAAGTGTGGCTTGCAACATGTATGTCATTTGAAAGGGTTTTTTTTTGCACTGTATGATTTCAACAAAGTGACGTATTTTCAGGTACTGGCAGCTGTACAAATTCTGGGTAAGAACCTGACTTTGGTCACATTTTCAGAAAATGAAAAAAAGTCATATGAATGAAATCACTGCGTAAAATAGTAAAGTTACATTTCACCTAAGTAACTAACAGACAATCATGTTACGGTTTATCAAATTGGGCTTAACACACTGGTTATATACATTAACACTACACAATATGAAGGAACAAAACTATGTACACAAATAGTCTATTACATATGACTTACATGCATTCAGCTGCGAAGCCAGTTACAGGGATATCCTCATTTCCAGTTATGTGAGATGCCAACTGAATGACCAGAAAAGAGCTGGAGAATATCATACAATGAGAGACTGCAGAGGGCAGTGTTGTTGTGTATTTCATCAGTCTGCCATTTACGGATCATTGACGGCAGTAGGAAAAATACTAATACATTAAAGAAAAAAGTTCTCTTGCAGAATAGTGAAACTTTCCTTGCAGCTTAATGCTTAAGATGGGGTGACATTCAATTAATAATGCTAGCAGGGGAGGTGGTGCCAACAACATGTTAAGGCGTACAGGCAAAGTTTCTCTATCCATCTGTTTTCAGGAAGCAAACATGAGTCTTTATTCAGCTTCTTAAGGTATGGAAAACATATGTTGTCTGGCGTTTACAGCTGTAACTTCAGCTACTTTGTACTGGGGTGGTGCAGTTACTGTACATCAGCACATTCCCCTCCGCTCGGTCTACATTTACTGGCCCTACAACTTCTACTGGAAAAAAGGCACAAGTGCACTTGTTAAAATGTTTAACTCAAGCACGTAAAAGCCATATAACTAAAAAATTTTACAACTATTTTAATGGAAAAAAATAAAATCTCCCCAATGAACACAATAAAAAAAACACTAAGTTCAAGTGAGGAGGCAATAAAATAACATATTAAGTATTCATATAGAAGCAGTCAATGAATTTTAGTGCAGATCATAACGCATATGAATTTGATTAAAGTTTTCTCACTTCATGGCAACAGAGTTTACTACCCTTAAAGTAGTTTCAATTTCTTAAAATTCTACTTAGAACCCTTAAAGTAGTTTCAATTTCTTAAAATTCTACTTAGAATGCCAATGTTTACATGTAGGTGATATGCTCTTTCAATCCACACCTCCCCTTTATCTATTCCATCCAGCCCACATGGACTTTTCTCCTTTATAGGTTCACCAAAACTAAAATATAATCAGGGGAGAGCTGACAAATTTTAGCCCGGGGGGCAAGACTTGACTCAGCAGCCTATTAGGAATATTTTAATAGGAAAAAAATGCAGGTGACCCAGCCCAAGGTAGCCCCTTATGGAACCGGCCCGGGCGGGCATCCTGCCCCCTGGCCCCCATCCCAGCCTGCCCCTGAATATAAGGATCCTTATGTAAAAGAGTTGCTAATAACTTTCTAAAATACTTATAAGCTTCAGGAGCTTTTGACAACAGAAGACATTTGTGATAAGAAAAAGGGGGAGATTTTTTTCCATGCACAACTGTCTCATTGTATTTAAGTTTTGCTGAAGGAAAGATAGTAGGCTGTTCCCAGTCTGAAATGGCTAACAATAAAAAATAGTTTGAATTTTGCTGCATAGCAAATATGTATACAATGTCAAACATCTCATGTTCTGCCAAGTTAGTTTAGGCTGTGTGCATCTACATTGCCAGAAGTAGATTTGTCCTGCATGCAGGAAATTTAAACAGAAAAATGGGGAAACTGATTTTTTTTGTGATCTTCACTGAATACAGCGAACCTCATTTCTTCCACTTGATGCACACTGAAAAACGTGTTGGTTTTGCACCTGTTTGCCTTGATGGCCCTCCCAGAAAACATCAAGGCACCTACTCTCATCATCATCATCATCATCATCATCAGCAACTATTTATATAACGCCACTAATTCCACAGCGCTGTACAGAGAACTCACTCACATCAACCCCATTGGAGTAACAGTCTAAATTCCCTAACACACACACAGCATAATCTCTACACTAAGGAAACAGCCTTACAAACTAGAAGTGCGTCTGGGTGTGCGGGCAGATGAGTAACTATGAAGACGTTACCGTGCCAAAGTTTTTACATCAAAGTCCAAAAACATTTTCATTTTTCTTCTAAAATACAGCTTGGTTTAGTATTGGGGCTGTCTTTATTATATGTGTCACTTTTTCTCCGGCAAAATGCACCCAATTAAAAGTATAGGATAAGATGCGATCTCCACTAGGTCATGGTGCAAAATTCAGGTCCACTTGAATCCTTTATCTTATTTCACTAATCTTGCTTCAAAAAGAAATGTTGTATTTGCGCTGCTCTATAGAACTAGATGAACCTTTGTGTCTGGACACCCTCACTTCGCCCAGCTCCTCTTATCAGACTGTGAAAGCGTCTGTTCCTCCACAGATCCATGTACTTTGGTGTAAAAGCAGGCACACAGCTGTGTAAAGTGGGGCGAACAGGACCACCACAGGGGAGTTTGCGCTGCCTTCTGAAATTTTACATTTCATTAATGAGGCCCAGTGAAACCAGTGCAATTAAATATATGTATCAATATATATGATATATATTCATATGTATCAATATATATGTATCACTATATATGTCCCCTTACCATAATGTGTTATTTAAAACCTTAATGGGATCGAACACTTACTTAACTACTTTTTGGACCTACCGTGTAGATCTTGAGGGGAAAGGTCCAAGGTAGTGTGGGGGAACGAGACAACACAATCTGCATCATGCCCAATGCAGGCTAATGTGAAGTGGAATCTGGGAGAGTGGCCTACTATGCTACAAATCCGGGAGGACAGTCCTGAAAATTGGGATTCTCCCGGAATGTCCGGGAGACTAGGCAAGTATGTGAACACTACATTGAAGGAGAGAGAGAGAGAGAGAGAGAGAGAGAGAGAGAGAAACTCCATAAAGTTTGAAGTTGCCTACAACAAAGTGCACCTAAGTGGTTGCTTCCTCACTTTACTTTATAGTTTGTACAATGACTCCCACAAAATGTATGCTTGATTGACCCGAAGTTTAAATTTAGGGTGTCCCAACAATTATATATAACCTACTTTTAAAGGTTGCTTTGTTATATTATTTCTATTTGTCCATTTTGAAATATCTACTTTGAAAAGAGATTGGAGCAGACTGTTCTCAGCTGTATTTCGATGGTTAGAGCAACATTTTAGGCAGGATTCCACCAGGATCATTCACTGGTGTCAAGGACAATAGTGTATTCTTTGCTGCCTTGGTTATGCCAAATGGTAGCAGATGGTGCTTCTTCATAAGCCCTGCATTCACAGCGCTAGACTTGGCAAGCTGTAAAGCTCACCCTCACTGGGTAACCTTCTTGACAAATATAATGACACCACAACTGTAGCCATTCTTCCATGCATATGCCTTAGTTATTAAGTTTATATGTGATTGTGTGTGATCCCCTACTTGTAATGTAATATTTTCCTGCACCGTGAGGAATTTCACTCTTCCGCTCTGCCAAGAACTTCATACCGGTCCCACTTTTAAGTACTTAAATTAAGTACGGAATTCTATCAACAATTGTGAACAAAAGGTTAGCTCGAAATATAATGAAAACTACAGTAAGCGCAGCTGATAAAAAAAAGAGTTGAAAGTTAAACTGATTATATATCCTCTGCATGAGGATAGTGGCTGTCTGCCTGCCAGCTGTATGCCTGCTATGCCTTGTATATGCAGCAACGCTGATCATTAGTTCTGAACCCTTCAGAGACTGTATTGATTGTGGAAGGCAGTGACAGCTTACCATACACAGCGTGATACAAGGTACACTGATAACACCACATAAAAGCTGAATACTATAATGAATATAGTGTCTGCTAATATACAGTATTTGTTTTTCTCACAACTCTGTACAGATGGTAACATTACATTTTTTTTTATTAAATTGAACTTGGACAAAGCTGTTTGATAATGTTTAACATATAAAAACAAGGAAAAAAAGCTGTTAATATACAGGATGCAGTTTCCATAATTTCATCTCAATACATCCTTTATTAGTGAATCAATATGCTGTCTGTTACATATGTACAGCTTTCTTGTAAGAGGATCGTATTTTCATATTTATGTGCATTTTAGTAGTCACTCCTTTATAAGTCACTTTAGAAGTAAAAGTTAAACACTTTATTGACTACTGTAACTTGCCTAATCAAATTGAACCATGGTCATAGGAAAGTACAAGGTCATTTGTCATTGTTGAAGTCCATTGATAGTTTAAGGTTTCTGGTTTCTCTACATGTAAGAAAGCTTCTCTGTATCTAATGCTGCTGTGGGAACTCAGATTCACCGAGGGCATACAGTTAGGAGCTACTAATAACAAGAAGATAGAGTAGTATCACCTTAGAAGATCCACAAGATGGAACAAGAGCATTCCAGCCAAACGCCTATCGTACAGATTTCTAAACGTTTCACAACCTGACCCAGAACCATGAAAGAAGATGCAATGACAAGTAACAAGCAGGGCATTATTTACTCCTTCCTCAGTGTGTATCATCTAAACATTTTCAAAGTTTTCCCAGACTGATAGCACTAGAAAAAAACATCCTTCTCTAGGCAAACAAGAAGGAGGCTTATGAGAGAAGCCAGAAAGAGGCCAACAATCACTTTGAAGGAGCTACAGCGTTCAGTAGCTGAGATTGGAGTAAAGATGCATCAACCATATTAAGAGCTCTGCAGAACACTAGCCTGCATGGGAGGGTGGCACAAAACCCATTACTGGAAATGGATAATGTAAAGCACACCGGAGTCTGACATAAAGCATGAGCCCGGTTACGATGTGGAAAAAGGTTTTGGATTCAGATGAGAATAAGATGGAGCTTTTTAGTCAAAGTTCAAAGCAATATATGTGGTGCAAATCTAAGGCTGTCCACACCTAAAAAACACCCTACCTGCAGTGAAGAATGGTGGTGTTATGATTATGCCGTGGATCTACTGTTTATTAGCTGGAACTGACCATCTTGTTAATCCCAACACTTTAATATTTCGTAGACCCAACTTTTGCAGCAATAACAACTTTATTTTTTTATTTTATTTAAAATAAAATCAACCCCAAATCACTTGTTTACCTTTTTATTACATTCCTAAATAATTGGGATTTTTTCTTGAAAAGGCCAACAGAGATAAAAATGAAAAAGCTGTAGCAGACGTACACAACTTGCTCCTAGCAGAGCCGTGACGGGAATGAATGAGGGGTCAATAGGCGCTCAGCCAATCATAGCGGCTAGAGCATTTGAAAGCTGTTCTAATTGTCCCAGAGTGTGCCATTTGAGTTAATTAATTTTTGTCTGGTAATGAACCGAGGCTTTAGCCCTGGTGCTGTTTATTCATTTAGGGGGTAGGGGGGCATAATGTTTTATATACTTATATCTTTTTTAAAACAATAAAGATACATCAGTTACCATTATACAGTTGATGATGATGACTGCCTTATCATCATTAGGCCACTATCATGAGCCACCGCACTACTCGCGATGGCTCGGCTGTTTGCTCTGGCTGCGTCCCGGCTGTCAGAGGAGCAGTCACTTCCGGCCAGTGCGCCCCCAGCCATTGCCAAGGCGACCTAGATGCTTCTGCCAGTTCACCGCATCAGACTGATGGGGTGTATGTGTGGAGCATAATTAAGTTATTAATCACCTCCTGTGGTAATATCAGGGCGCCTTCCTGGTCTCATCTCATTGGTCATCAGTAATATTTAAGCAGACCATACAGGTCTGGGTGGAGCTATAATAGGTGCAGAGGGTGTAACTGCTATGAAGCTGGATGTCAGTGGTACCTGGCAAAGCTGGTCCGTCCACTACACAGCCCTCGCTTTGCTCTTCAGAGTATTTGTGGGAGCCAACGCATGCGAGTGAGGCCCCATTTGGGCTTTTAGTTTCACAGGGGATGTACGCACACAGTATCGTGGCCTGCCATTACTAAGTTTGCTATAGGGCCCAACTGTTGCATGCTGCTCCCCTGTAACCAAGCTAGTGCTGTAAACGCTCATTTTACAATCTTTAGAAATTCACAGATTCAACATTGGTGAAGTAATTTGTAATAATAGTTAATGCTCACATAAAGAAGCTAATCACCAAGAATCCACAAACATCACGTATAGTAGCCTTATAAAAGGTTATTACAGCTCCTATGATATTCATTCTTCAAGAATTGTACATGAATGATCTCTGTGACTGTTAGTAGTCCAGACTAACATACATTCCTGTGCACAATTTGTTAGCTAGCTGTGCAAACTGTACAGCAACATTTCCTGATTTCTGTTTCCACAGCCTTTCAGCTTTTTCTTTTTACACATTTTATAGCCCAACTCCTTAGTTACTTAGCCCTATTGTCACAATCTATCTAACTGCAATACATTACACATCTTGAAATCATACTTTCCATATACTGGACAGGAATTATTTTGCCTAAATTCCAGCACTAGTTGGTAGAGATGCTCGGGCTCGGTTTTCTGAAAACCGAACCCACCTGAACTTAAGGAATCTGAGTAGGCTCGCGAGCCGGCTCGGTACTTTCATACGTCCTCGGATCTAAATGGAGACAAGACATCATTGTTGGATCTCGCAGGTTTTGTATTCTGTAAGTACCTCCCCAGGAGATCCAGCACCATTGCTCACACAGAAACAGGGGTAGCGGTGTTCTTGTCACTCTCCATTTTCCAGTGACATTGCTCAGTGCCATTGCTCACACAGAAACAGGAGGGGTAGCAGTGTTCTTGTCACGTGACAAAAATTTACTGTAAATGACTGAAAATTAATGTTATTGAGGTTAATAATACTGTAGGAACAAAACAAAAGCCAAATTATGTGATTTCAGCAAAACAAATAGTGATTTTAGAAAAAAATATGGATCCAGAACCAAAACCAAAACACGCAGTTAATCCAGATCCAGATCCAAAACCAAAAGCAAGACACAGCAGGGCCCTCTTAACAACATTTTGGGCTCCCGGGCAAAGCCGTGCACTGGGGCCCCTATATATATATATATATATATATATATATATATATACAAAAAAAGTGATTATATATATGGGCCCTGCAGCCCAGCTGACCGCAAGGTAAGTATTTTCTTCTTTTTTTTCCAGGTTTTTTTTTTTCTTGCGCTGCCTCTGAAGGGGCCCCCCTGGGCTGCAGGGCCCCCGGGCACCTGCCCATTATGCCCAATGGGAAAGACGGCCCTGAGACACAGGGGTCAGTGAACATCTCTACTTGTTGGGTATACAGTATCCCTATTTTTAATTTCTCTAATGGAGTTATGAAGAAATATCTCTATTGGAGTATAGTATAGTAGATTTGTATGCCATTTTTTTCACATTTTAGAAATTACCTTTATCTTCACAGTCTTTGCTTTGACAACTTTTGTGAACTATGTACAATATAGTTTCTCGAATTTGTACTTTTGTCATGTACCTATTGACAGCAGTGTGGAAGAGCCCTGGATGCACCTAACAATATAGTACATTATTCAGACTTTAAAAGTCAGAATTATGACATTAAAAGAATATTGCTGTACATTAATTAATTTTGTTAATTCAAAATTCTGACATTTTACCTCAGTATTTTGACTTTAATGTCTAACCGATACAGACAACATTTGTCTCTGCGATTAAATCTCATGAGGCTACTTTCCCCTACTTCGCACAATCACCCGAGATTAATCCCTCTGAATCCTCATATCGAGCACCAAATCGCCTAAAAAAATTATTTGATCCCATTATAGTCAATGTACCTAGTTAACCACTAGATTGTGAGATCAAAGGTGACAGTTGTACTACACAGCAATTAAAAATATTCTGCCACATAAGAAATAATCTGTTGCTGCTCTTGTAACTCAGAATTCTGACTTTTACAGTCATAATTGTGACTTTTTAATTTCAGAATTATCATATTTCTATTTGTAGCAGCATAGAAAAGCCCTAGGGCCACTTAAAAAAATAAAAAATAATTCTGATCGTAACCCTTTGGCTGGCACTACAGGTCACAGGTAGCTGAGGACATAAAAGTCACGTCATATATTAATACACTGTCAATAAACAGGTGATTGTGGTCCTGAACGCAACTGTGTGTTTAGAGACACAAGAAGACTCTGCGGAAGTGATCTGATGGCCTTTCTATCATTGATTGCTTCCTGCAGTTAGTGAAGCCAGAAGTATGCAAGTATGCAGAATTTCAAGTAACCGGGTATTGCTGCTGTTAGATCAGCAACTGTAATCTTGACCTGAAATAAACTATGACCAGAGAGAAGTGATGTTATCTTATTGCCTGTTGCTGTACCCTGTGGGAAACAGATCCTGTCACCAGCAGACCAGGGACAGCACTATTGACAAAAAGAGAGTGATTTTTATTGGCTGTCTGATCACCACACCGTGGCCAATCAGAGAGCAGATCTGTGATCTGATTATTGGTTGCTACTCCTCCGTTAGGAGTCTCTCCGGATGATGACTCTGTTCTAATGTAAATTCCGAGTTTTGACCCGGAGTCTTCACTGCACATATTTGACCTGGGGTCGTGCACGTGCAAGGGAAGATACTGGTGATCAATCCAAGGGAGAGCAAGAATGCTGCCGGAGAGGATCCAAAGATACTCTCTCCATAGGATTGCAAGGCTAATGCCATCTTCAGATGGTGTTAACCATCGGGGTCAAGCTCTGGAGCTTTTTGGAGCTTCATAAATTTAACCAGACCGCAGTCCCCATTGAAAATGATGGGGACTGCGGTATTATGCAATATTTTGCCTAATGCAGGATATATATTTGATAGCTTCTGCATTAAGCATGTGGTAAATTGTTACTAATCTTAAAAATGCCTAAATCATGTGAAAACAGCACGGTGGCTTAGTGGTGAGCACTTCTGCCTCACAGCACTGGGGTCATAAGTTCAATTCCCGACCATGGCCTTATCTGTGTGGAGTTTGTATGTACATCTACATACTAGTAGATTAATTGGCTGCTATCAAATTGACCCTAGTCTCTCTCAGTCTGTGTGTATGTTAAGGAATTTAGGCTGTAAGCTCTAATGGGGCAGGGACTGATGTGAATGAGTTCTCTGTACATCACTGCGGAGTTAATGGCGCTATATATATGTAGACCATGATGATTTCCTCATGGTTTAAAGCTTGATAAATTAGTTCCTTAAGCAGTTACTTTTGCAGAGAATCTTATCCTGACTCTTCATCTTAGCTTCCTGCCGTCTATAACCAGAAATCTTTTTCCAACCAGACAGCCCTTTGCACAATTCATATACACCTTGCTTCTCCTATTCTCCCTTTAGATAGTAACCTCTCAGGAAGAGAGCTATCTTTGCATTTGGGTTTGATTTATAAAATACTTGAGCCATTTTAGTCTTTGTAAAAAAATTTAAAAGGTTGGTGTATTTATACACCATATAACTACTCGGAAAAGTGCTAGGCAATAATAGAAAATAGAAGAATACATTTATTTAATGTACATGGCAGACAAGCTTTGTACAGACTCTGGGCCGGGAACAGAATAACGGAGAGGCACAGAGTCAAGTCAAGCACGTAATAACATGCTGCTTCTCAGACAACTGATTTCTGCTTCCACCTGGGCGATGGATGGAGAAGTGACATTCATTTATGAGGAATTAATGCCACCTGCTACTGAGCCAAAACAATCAGTGGCACTTGCTATCTCCCACTATTTGGAGTCATTTAACAAGTGTCTGGCCATTAGGGCACTGTGCCATAGACACGCAGTCGTCCAGCCACCAGCATTGTGTTCTATCATGCTCTTTATGCTGATTTACTGCATAAACTTTCATTTCTCTCTTGGTAGATATGTCCACGGAGAAAGTGGTGAAATACATGTTGTTTAGCTACAGCATCCAGCATGCTCTGCCAATCTGCTCTGTTGTACACGTAATTTATTTGGGTAACCAGGTGTTATCAGCTTTTCAGTTCTGTATTTATCATATATGCCCATTGGGTAGCATAAAATTGTTTAGAAAATTATATCTTCAGCTCTCTTTTCATTGTTTATTTCATATCCAAACAGTTCATGATAGGGTTCTTTACAAATCACTTTCATTAAAATTTTTATATTAGTAACATTTGGTATTTAAACATGCCTACTGCTTCTCTTCAGGACTAAGGGTTATCTAAGGTTTGTTTGCCGGAGAATATAACATTAATACGATCGCTTTAAGTTATGAAGGATGGCTGCTTGTCAAGATTTGCTGTCAGTCAATCAAGAAATGAATTTAAGTAATTTTTTTAATCCTATATAATGTCCTTTACTATCCACACGATAACGATCAGCTGTATTCTCTTGCAGAAATCCTGACCTTTTAGAAACAGCATTTGCAAGTGCTTTATTTTAACCAGAAAAATGAATAATCAACTTTTGCTAATGTCTTTATTAACACTTAGTGTGTAGCAATTAAAAAAATGGGCTGAGTTTTCTCATAATCTTTTTATTACCTCGCCTGATTTTTTTCTAGTTGTTCTATACCAGGTACCCTTTTATCCTGTCAAAGCCATGCATAAGGCAGTGATGGATGACAAGAAAAGAACACATGGCGTGCATAATTACTCATCTAAAGAGTGTCCTCGAGCAACATCATCTCTATAACAATTTTGGCACATTACACATGCTTGGTATACAAAAATAAAAGTATTTAGGCTTAATTACTCACTTTGATAATGATTTACACATACTTAAACAATCTTGTCATAATCTACCTTTTTTGTACCTCTTATTCTATCCATTTGTACTTACATATAGGCCTTGTCTACTTTTGAAACACGACATATTTAAAGTCGTCCAAGAAAGAATGAATAATTTAATGAGAAAGCATAATGAAGGTCATTTACGAACCACAAAATGGCCACTCCATATTTCAAGCACATCTTTCGACCCGCTATGTGCATCTATTTACATAAGTGCATCTAGGGTTCCGTTGCTTCTCATAGGAGTAAGATCGCTGCATTTGTGATGGGATGCTAGAAGGGAGGAATTAGGTGCAGTACAGACTAGATGCATCTTGTCTTGTGGAACAGTTCTGAAATGAGGTTTTATTTTGCAGAGCGAGATTACTGTAATGAGATAATGAGATGGAGATGGTACATTTTCAGGGGCTTCCCTTCCTGTGCATAGTAACTTCCACTCTGCAAACGGACCTGAATTCGGTATCAACTCAGAGCTGGCAGAGATTGAGTCTCTTCCTATACATTTAATGGGATCCTGCACCTACACTTTGAGGTACGGGTGCGTTTCGAAGTACATAATCTAATCACACACAAAATTATCACCTCTACTAAAGACAGTGATCATTCACACTACACTGTTTAAATGTTCAACCAATCCTCAACCAACACCACCACTTTACAACCTTGGCTGGTTTCTACTCTAACGGGAGACCACAAGCATGGTCAAAACTTTGACCCTTGCCAAAGTAAAAACCAGCCTCCGGCTACTTAACAAGAATGGGACCCCTGAAATGGTTGAGTAATGGTGAAATATAAGCACACAATTTTCAAATATATTTTTTCTGAATAAATCTAAATGAATTAAATGTGATTATTTTGGGCTAATTTAGACATGCTTTAATCAGATTTAATTTACTATTAACTGTTATTATCACTTGTGTTTGAATTGCTTGTATTTTAATAGGTTGATTCTTAGTGATTGTTAGACTTGTTTAGGTATGATTTAGTATCAAAGAAAGCAATAAAAGATAAAAGGATGAAAAGTAAGAAGGGCTGTTGTGAATTCAAATGATGAACCATTCCTGATCTAACTGGGCCGCCTGCAAAAGGGGAGAAGGTTAGAGGAATTATATGGGCAAATCTATTATCTATGTATGATCTATCCACTGTGGGAAGACAGTGCTTGGTATGTAATGCTTATTCCATCCAGCATACCATCCCTTCTAGTTTTCACAATGACTTTGACTCATATTCCCTTTAGTCATTCATGCTAGAAATGGAAATTAAACCATTAAACAAAATATTTAGATTGTTGAACACCATAGAGAAAACAATTCAAATGTGGACTTAGTGAATAAAGTAAGTGATCCTTACCAATAGTATTATCATCATCATCATCATCATCATCATTTATTTATATAGCGCCACTAATTCCGCAGCGCTGTACAGAGAACTCATTCACATCAGTCCCTGCCCGATTGGAGCTTACAGTCTACATTCCCTAGTATAGACACACACACTCACACACAGACAGACAGACAGAGAGGGAGACAGACAGACAGAGAAGGAGAGACTAGGGTCAATTTTGATTGCAGCCAATTAACCTACCAGTATGTTTTTGGAGTGTGGGAGGAAACCGGAGCACCCGGAGGAAACCCACGCAAACACAGGGAGAACATACAAACTCCACACAGATAAGGCCATGGTCGGGAATCGAACTCATGACCCCAGTGCTGTGAGGCAGAAGTGCTAACCACTAAGCCACTGTGGTCTTAGGAGTAACAATACATATTGTTAATTTTTCAGAACTAGTTCTGTAGATGCTTGATACAAACTTCAGGGTACACTGACAGATTTGTGGTGCCGCTGATGGTTTTGAGGCATCTTGCTATACAGGAGTAATGAAGAGACTTTGCTAGTTGTCATGAGTTATAAGAACGGCATTTACCGTGGTGGAAACAGCCATTAAATGTCTCTTGGAAGCGCTGAGTTCAAATGATCTTAATGTGATATAGGATGGAAGAAGAAAGAGTCAGCCAGGAGCTGTCATTAATATTGCTAATTTTTTTTCTAATCTCATTTTAAAGAACATAGTACAATAGTTTTAGATGATGTTTTGTCTTTCACAAAAATGTACAAGTATGGTAAACTAATAGAAGTTCCCACACGATTAACTAGTAGAACTATATAGGGTTCGAGAACTAATAAATTATTCTGCTTTCAGATGTCTTCCAGATGTTGGTATAGACAACGAAAAAGCTGGATAGAGAAAATAATCACATAAAGTTTTAGTGAAAGAACTTGTTGTGTACACCTCAAAAAGCCGTTTTCTGCATATAACTTTCCCCAGTGAAATGGAGTGATGGATTAGGTTTGTATTCTATGAAATGTTTTATTTTGCCTTGTGAATAGGTTAGAAAGTACAAACTAGTAATTCACAGAATATTGCAGGATGTGCTCACATAACACCATGAAATTAGGCTTTGGAGGTCATTAACGATGTAGCAATGTAATGCATATCTGCCATTATCTTCTTGTGCGCTTCTGCCTGTTTGTAATTATGCTCATACATATGTTCAAAACAGAGCTGCATTAACACCCCATAGATCCTTAGGTAACACACTGCTTAGGGCACACTTGTGCTCTCCATTTCTCAAAAAAAACAAGACATAAAACTGGATTAGGCTAATCATGGCCCCTCAGTGCCCAGTGAGACTTAGGTGGGATCCTAGGTTGCCTAGTGGATTATCAAGCTATGCTTCAGAGCCAAGAATCTTCTGCATCTTAGAGCATGCCTGAGATGGGAAAGTACTGCGGTTTAGCTGCTCATTTTATCTCTTTTTTGTTATTAATGTAGCAAATGTGGCCAGATTGTTGCCGTGGCATAACAGTTTGTTACATTGAGTTTGGGAGCTAGATGTCATAACTGAAGTGCAGTGAATGTTGCATGGTACATCTGTTCAGAATCTGTTGAGAAAAGAGCCTAGACTTGGCAAGCCATGATAGTTGGATGGTTATCCATGAGCTCTGAATGAGTGTTGAGTAGTTGTGAGATGTAAAGCACTGTCTGTGTGTGTATTATAAACTGGTGAGGGTAAGTAATGTAATATGTGTCTGCCTGATATAACTGTGTGTAGTGATATTAGTGCAGAAATGCGGGTGATTCATTGTAATATATGCAGATTTAGTGGTGAGTCTGGAAGTTTTAGTGTAGAGAATTGGGAGCTTGGTGTGTTAGGTTTAGTGGTATGTAGCTAAATATATTACTGTTGATAGTGTTGGATATACTGTATTGTCATGCTTGCCTAATCTCCCGGAACATCCGGCTCCCTGTCTACAACAATCATGTCCACAGTGTGCACCATCTAGTCAGAGCTAGCTTAAGGTTAGGATCACTGTAGCAGTCACCTATTTCCCATTTTCATCAACATTCCGAAATAGTTGGTTAGTGTCTTATTGCCTGCCCATGCTCTAACACCATCCCTTTTCAGCTGTCAGTGATAGCTGTAGGCTTCGTGATATTCTGCCTGCTTGGAATAATATGATTTGGTTTACGACAGAGAGATCTACATGCATAGTATTCTATTATAGAACAATGCTTTCTGTTTCCAGGGGGTAAAATCTACCAATCTGCAGTTAATCTGCGACTTTGCAGGGCAGATTTCAAACGGCAATGTATTTAAAGGCAAGTTTTGCCTCTAAAGACAGTTTTTGCAAGTTGCCAATTATCGGCGACTTGCAAAAACCGAAGATTGATACATTTACTCTCAGATCTCTTAAAGACCACACTATGCTGACTGGACTTCCCGGTCTCCCCGGTCAGTGGCCTTCCAGTGACATACAGGAGTATAAATGAACACTTTTTGATTCAACAATACAATAACTGAATATAATAGTCATAGAAGAGACTGCAGTAACTAGTCATAATTGTGGTGAATATTGCCCCAAGAAGTAATTTTAGGTAAAATAAGTGTGATAGCATTGTAGTGAAATAAAGTAAATATTCTGTCAATACTAAAGTGATAAGTCCAAGGGCTAGATTTACTAAACTGTGGTCTTTGAAAAAGTGGAGATGTTGCCTATAGCAACCAATCAGATTCTAGCTGTCATTTATTTAGTGAATTCTACAAAATGACAACTAGAATCTGATTGGTTGCTATAGGCAACACCTCCACTTTTTCAAAGACTGCAGTTTAGTAAATATACCCCCAAGACTTCTGTTTGTTCTCCCTTTGTAAATCTTTTTTTTTTGTTAAGAATGTAACAGTTAAGCGCTATGTAAATCCATGCACATATGCTCATTGTACCTGTAAACATTTCAAATAACACTTACTTCTCACTGTACATTTTATCAATATTTAGTTCCATCCATGGTATTTAAATGGCAATTCTGATGTACCAGCATTTATGAATTGACATTTTAAAACTTTTTTCTGGAAGGACGTGAGTGAATTGTTCAGAGTGTTCCTCCATTATTTTATATTTGGGTTGATGATTTGTAAGAAAAATACTAAGAAAGGAAGAAACTGAAAACTACAAACCACAAAAAAAAAAACAAATAAAATTATCAGTTATGAATTGTGTCAATCATAAAATGCAATGTAATTTTATACGAGGACTGAGCAATATAAGATCACAGGCAGCCTCATTAAAGACATATGCCCATGTGTCAACAAAACAAACTTTTGAGATAAAGAAGTGTAATGATCAAAACTAGTGTCCTCCCTGCCAGTGAAAGCTTTAGCTGGCTTTTGCTGGTGATCATTATCACCGGATCTGTCCAGCGAAGCCTACTTGTATACCCTAAGTTTGGTTGGGTTCAATTTTCAGAAAACCAAGCCCGAGCATCTCTAGTAATAAGTAATTAGTCTGTATAGTGAGCCTAATACATCATACTGTTTGTTACAATGATGATTACTCCACTAAGGCCCCTACTGCCTATTACTAACCTCAGCCATGGTTGGGATATATGTAAACGTTACTAACACACATTATGTACGCTAAACAAAAATGAAAATTCTATTTATGAATGTCAATCAAGCAGCATCTACAGCAGCATCTACATGATTGAACTCGGCTACTGCTTAGCTCACAGCTAAGTCAGTGTAAGTCAGTTCCTGGTGCGCAGTGTCTTATGAAATGGAATGCTAATATATTCAATAGACAATTTGCAGCAGTCCAAAATAATTCTTGCACGTTTATTAAGAAACTGCTAGTTAAGCCACTGAAACAGCTTGAGGGTTTGAATATTTTGTTCCACAGTAAAGGGCATATGGTTTGTGTGTGGGGGACTTCTATATCTTCCCCCAGGGATTCTTGTATGTTGTATAATTTGTTAATTCAAAGTTAAATTATAAATACTTACAGAATTGTAGATTTACTGGTGGTCAAAACTATAGTGTCTTAGGTTTATTTATTATAAAGAGGTATGAAAAATGCTATTTCTAATAACAATGGGCCTGATTCAATAAGGAAAGTTAAGTAAAAAATTGTGTAAGTAGTCCCCTGGACAAAACCATGTTACAATACAAGGGTTGCAAATTAGATTGCTGTTTTGCACATAAGTTAAATACTGTCTGTTTTTTCATGTAGCATACAAATATCAACTTTAAATTTCTGTGTACAAATAAGCTATCAAAAATGTGTATGCTACATGAAAAAACAGACATTATTTAACTTCTGTGCAAAATAGAAAACTAATTAGCACCCCTTGCACTGTACCATGGTTTTGTCCAGGAGACTTCTTACTCATTTTTTTACTTAACTTTCCTTAATGAATCAGGTCCAATGTGCTTATTGCTAATTAATAATGAAATAGATTTAGAATATAACATACGAGGAAACCATAGACAGACATATAACATACAGATAGGAGAAAAGATCAGCACATCCTGAAGGCAAATCTAGTACATAATGGGGGAGATTCAATTAGTTTTTACAAAAAATCTCCGCTGATTATTTCTTGCAAGGAAAAAATGTGCGGAGAATTTACTGTAGTAACGGTAAAAATGCGCAGCCTCGATGTTCTGAGGAACATTGCGGCTAATTGAATCTCCCCGCTAAGTCCAGTAATGTTTTCAGCATCTCAGAAGTCCACTACGACACAATCAGAGACGATTCTTCCAACAATGCTGCAGAGCATTTCTCCCATACACTGCCACACAAGTGTAGCTATAGACAATCAAGAAGCTGGAATGCACTAGACCAGGCCTGTCCAACCTGCGGCCCTCCAGATGTTGTGAAACTACAAGGCCCAGCATGCCCTTCCATCTATCAACAGGTTGTCTACTGGCAAAGAATGCTGGGGCTTGTAGTTTCACAACATCTGGAGGGCCGCAGGTTGGACAGGCCTGCACTAGACGAACATGGAAACTCGGAATGCTTCCAATAGATCAAGGTGTGTATTTCACAAAGGAAGATTTAAGGCTGTACCCCACCATACACTATCGGCATGTCTTCATAGGTCGATCGGAACCTGTTTCAGCAGCTACATGTTTCAAAAATAAATTTCTTCTACAGGCTTTGTTTCTAATGAGTCTGTAGAAGAAAGTTTTTTTCAGAAGTGCAAATGGCAGGAACAAAGTCTGTCCCAGAACAAGAATAGGGACGATACCCAAATTCTGGGACATCTGAGTTAGCAAACAATTCAAGGCATTTTTTCAGGGTGGAAAAGGCTTAGGGCCCTCCCAGAAAGAAGAGGATGTCCTTATTTATGTCTCTTCTTCATGTCTCTTCTTCACCCTTTTAAATAATCCCATGGCATAAAAATTAAATCTAATTTTCTATACATTGCAAAACTAAGCAAGCTTGTGTATATAATCCACACTTAACAGGCAATGCGTATAATCTGCAGTTAACAGATGTCTGACCTTTTAAATAAGTGGGACTATTTTAATTGGATTTTGCTCCCACTTGTCCATTGCATTTGATTTCTTATAAACAATCTAGTGCACAAGCAAGTGATCCGGAAAAAATTGCTGAAGATTCTGGACTTTGTTTGGTCTTGGAACAGCTCATTATACCATAAAGGGATTGTTTGTGCTTATCTCTCTGTTGCCTATATGTCAAGGTCAGTACATATTAACATTAACTTCTGCCATATAGAAATATTTCTCATAATGCTATAGCGAGGTGTTGCACTATAATTATTGTGCTATGTTTATTTTTATAACACTAGATAAAGTAAAGAATGTGACCCAATTAGTACCTTGTATGCATTGAAGAATATAATAGAAAGAACAAGACATTATAGAGTAGGTAAATTGTGATAAATATATTTCAATTGGACTTGGGTGGATGTAAGTGTTAATTCCATTATTATATTATATCATAGCGGTGGATGGAGAAAAAAACTATACTTACTGAGGGATTTAGTGAGGAAGTGATTTAGGTAAATATTGTCTAATTTTTTATTTTTAAATTTTTGCTAAGGTCCACGGAGATTCTAAAGAACAATTACTGAGATATTTAATATGTCTACATAGGAATATTACAAATTGGCTTTTTATTTTACATTAATATAGCATTTGTTATTGTATTGTTTTGTATTGTATAGCTGTATCACAATATAGACATGTCAGTCCTCAAACATTAGCACTTTTAAGCACTAAGTTCTGCTTTCCCACGATATTCTCCATGGATTGGAAACTATGATTGTGCCGAAGGTCAAACCACTTTATCCTACCAGTTAGAAGTTCACATACAGTGGATGTCACATTTATGGAAACAAATAATATAAAAATAAATTCCTTTCTACACACTTGATGTCAAGCATGTTTCCAAATTATGGTCTGTAAATTATGTTTGCTGATTGTTTTCCTCTGCAATTATTATTTGATAGGGCATGTGTTAAATCTATTTCTCACAGAAGAATTTGGAACATGAAATCAAATCAGAATTTCCTTGGAGTTGAATTTCAGCAGATCATTTTAATTCATTACACGTCTCATCCCTATTTCAAGGCTACAGATTCACTGAGTCTCTCCTACTCACATTCTCCAAATTAAGCATGCATTATAAACAGGAAAAACTTTTAGAGCTGCCCACTAATGTATTAAACAAGACAATTGACTGTTTAATATCCTGTTTTTGAGGATAACACAAGCAATGACCTAAGTCAAATTCAAATTCCACCCAAGCAAGCGCATCAGGAAAAAAAAGCATATTTAAATGTAATGACATCCAGCATTCCATTCCCAGAATGCTTTAGAATGACTTTACATTTGAGTATGCTAAGTTAGCTAAAGCAATTGTAACTCCCAAGGACAAGTGATGATTCTTTAAGAAAAAAATATTTTGTAGTTCTTGCTGAATTATATAATAATGTTATTTTAATGCCAATATGGTGAAAAACTGAATATTTTGAATCACCAATAAACACCTTCCACGTCCAAACAACATAAAAAGAAATTCCTCAACCTAGTCCCAAAATATAATATAATATAATATATAATTTTACGCAAGTTTGGGAATTTTTACTGACACTCCATAATTTTAATGACATATTAATAAATATGTAATAAAAAGCTGAATTCTAAATACATAAAGTAATGAATTTAGTTACTTTCAGAATATATGCATTTGCATTTTGTAAATGTAAAATCAACATCTGTCCAAGTAATGTTGAATCTATTCAGTGCTGCCACCAATAGCAAATATGATTTGTGGTCTCAGTCTTCATTTGTAAGCCACGAACCACAAAAACATTTGTATAATCAATATCATAATTAGAAGGAGAAACCACAGGTTGTATTTAGAAATGATTGACTCCAACCTCCTGTACACACCACTTGATTTGGTTCATGGTAACATTTGGCCAATTAAAAACACAGCACTTGGTGACCAAGGACTGTAGAAAATTATTATATATCGGCGGTAGCAAGGAAGAGTGTTCTGCAGGTCTGGGCTCAGAAAGAACCACCTACATTACCATTATTTCGACAAAAACTCTACTATGTCTTTCGTATGGATTGGATTGAAACCTCTTTACAAAAAGAAAGCAGAGTTGAATATTTTTTTTAACACCTGGGAAAGCTTGATAGGTCTTTTACCGCAAGTTATACGTACACAAGTGTGGAAGAGCTTTCATAATACAGATTGGTATGAGCTACGAATGTGTGTCAGGAATCCGCCGATTGAACAATTGTCCTCTGAATAGCTGGTTTTAAAGAGGAGGGAGGGGTGCTGGCCTGCGTCCTTGTGCTCATCTATGTACTTACCTGTTCCTTAAATGCTAACAATCCAAAAAGTCTTTGATTCTAGTCATTGGAACATAGGGGTTGTCGGTCAACTATAACAGTATATTTCTACGTTTGTAAACACTTTGTATGCTTATTGTGCTCAGTGTAACTAATGTGTTTTATTTTTTGTTGTCAATCTCATAAATAGAAATGATAAAAAAAATAAAATAGCACTTGTCAATTTATTTGTAAGTGGCTGTAAAGCTGGGTACACACCTATGCAAACTTACTTCAGCTGCAATTTCTGCAACGATTTCACCAACGATTTAAAGTCCAGGGGCCTGATTCATTAAGGATCTTAAGTTAAGACACTTCTTATTTAAGTCTCCTGGACAAAAACTTGTTGCAATGCAAGGGGTGCAAATTAGTATTCTGTTTTGCACATAAGTTAAATATTGACTGTTTTTTCATGTAGCATAAACAGTCAGTATTTAACTTATGTGCAAAACAGAATACTAATTTGCACCCCTTGCATTGTAACATGGTTTTGTCCAGGAGACTGAAATTAGAAGTGTCTTAACTTAAGATCCTTAATGAATCAGGCACAAGATAAGCATGCCACATCATGAGTATATAGCTATACAATGTACTTTCAGATCTGTGATCTTCATCTCTCATAACCATCTGCTAAAAAGATTGTGACTCTGTATACACTACAGATATCTGCCTACGCTGCAGCAATATGTTGATGGAGCTATCGGCAGAAATGTTGGACAGACGGTCGTGAGTGCGTACACACTTCCATATTTGGCCAACAATGTCCCATCATCGAATGTGATTGTTAGGAAGTTTATGAAACCAAATCATCAGATGCGATGTGTAATGGTACGAGAACACATGGTCGTGGGAGCGTACACACTCTTGCAGTATCTGGTCGTGAATTGTGTGATCTGCACGTTAATTGCATAGATGTGTACCCAGCTTTAATTAAACAGAGGAAGAATCATAAATGAAATTAAACAAGAGTATGATTAAGATGACGGCAACAGATGTCCAATCACTATCCTTAACCATGATCAGTCTATCCACTCTGTAAAAAAACAGCTAATTGTAATGGCTAGTACTGACAGCAAATGTCAGAGGGTGGGTTAGGAAAGTACTTTGCAAAATTATACAGCACAGAAATGTACATTGAACCAAGAAATGGTGAGACTGTTCATGTCACTCTATGTCACTTTGCTATGACATACAAAAGCATACACAAAAAATGTTCAGCCTTTCCTACAGGGTCATGTCATGCAGTTTAGATCATGCTGCCAGGTTTCTGTGACCTTTGTTATTAATGTCATTTTCCCAGGATCTGACAAAGGTACATACTGACACACCAAGATAAGTACGCAATATGACAGCTGAAATTGGAATTGGAATCAGCTATTCCATTTTTTGTGGAGGTACCTTGGTATTTATATCCATAAAGTTTAGCAATCAAAATAATAAACTTGCTCAAGCACTGCAAAAACAACTTGGCCTCATTTAGAGTTATGAGCAAACGCACTGGGACAAATCATGTGCCGCTACAATTTTTTTTTGCAAAAGTGTCTGCTTTTGCACGTAGCCCAAACTTACTAAGCAGCTTTCTGTTCACACTGCAATTTAGGGTTGAGCAACCCCACCCCAATTAAATCCCCCCCCCCTCGCAGTCCTACATGGTTTTGTTAAGGTGTAAAACGGCACCCTCCTGATGGATTTACTCCTATCCCAAAATGAAGCCAAACTATCTCCAAATATTTCCAATATTCCCAGATGTACCTTAGCAAATCAGGAAATAACTTGCAGAATCTATGGTAAATTGTGTTTACTTATTTACCTTAAACCACATTACATATGCAAAGATATTACACATATGTATCCTTTTTTCTGTATCTAAGCTAAATATTAAGATTATTTTTTAAATATCATAAATAATGCAAAAGTTAAACACAACCAAGCAGTGCTTATTAATTTTCACAATTGGATTGCCTAGATGGCAACTGATATGACACTGGTGAAAATAACTATCACAAATACCTGGTGAGCCCTAATGAATGAAGGGCCTGCCCCTTACCCTACATCAAAACTGTGTCTGATCTCCTTTTGTCTCTCTTCACAGTAAAGCAACCATTTGTCTCAGGTGTACAAATAAATAAATCAACATCACGGACAAAATAAATATAAGATACATATAACAATTATTGTAAAGGCATACATGAAATCTAGTTTTATTAGTACTCCAGGTACCTGTAAAAAGTAGTTTGCATATTGCACTGATACATTATACTCAGCCAGTGTTGGATGGAGGAGTATGATATTTCCATGCAGTAATGTTTGCTTCATTTTCCCCACATTAAGGGGTATATTTACTGAATTACAGGTTTGTAAAAGTGGAGACGTTGCCTATAGAAACCAATCAGATTCTAGCTGTCATTTATTTAGTACAGTCTACAAAATGACAGCTAGAATTTGATTGGTTGCTATAGGCAACATCTCCACTTTTTCAAACCCACAGTTTAGTAAATATACCCCTAAGTCTTATACATTACAATATTACTTTAGAAAATGCAAATAACATATTTAGACTCAGGGATAGTTCTTTGTTGAACATATAGTGAGGATATGTGGTCACCACCCACTCAGTGCCCTTCAAGAAGAGAAACCGGAGAGAACTCTTCCACCTCCACCACCAGCCAAGCATCTCCCTGAAGCCTTTGTGTTTTTTTTAAGATAAATTAATTAAAAACCTACCTGGAATAACTTCGAATAAGAATTTCCCTGGACTTTCCTCATTACAAGGATGCTCCACAACTCTGTTTCCTGGTAGAAAGATGGTACCCTGAAACAAAAGATGTTTACACTGTGATTTATGAAGAATGAATTGTTAGATTGCTGAGGTTACAGAGAACAATGTTCAATGCCCTCCATATATATATATATATATATATATATATATATATATATATATATATATCACATTAGCATATTTTATCATTGTGCTTAAATTTGCTATGTATTTTTATTTGTTATTTCTAAATGCCAGAATAAAAGGCCATCAAGCATAAATTGATTTACTTATTTTATATAGATTGGAATTGGTAGAGGTCAATGAGCTTCGGGGTAATGGTTTGGGGGTAAAGAGGTACAATTAGCCTAGACTTTAATACAGGTTTGATTCTGAGAAGATCATAAATACCTTTAATATATGCTATTTCTTTCCAGATGGCAGCAGAAAAGTTGATAATAAATATTTGCTAATCATCTTTTTGATTTAAGGATATGTATTTAAAAAAGTGTGTGAAATTATACATTTAAAAGAACCATTTCAATCATTTATCCATCCTTAATCATTAACTTTCAGTCATCATTAGTCAATAATTAATAGTTATGTATCATTTGTCATTTCTTATTTTCTGGTCTCAGATTCTATATCTTACTATACTTAAAACTTAATTGAAACTTAACATGATGAGAAAATGGTCTTTGATGTTTAACTATGAGGCATGATGATATTGTAAACTAAAGATTATCTTCCTTCCTCTTCTGTTTTTGACTCAGATTGACATTCAAACATTTGGACATTAAGGCAGAGGGATTCCTTTGGTCTATTTTCACAGAAAATCATCTTCCCTACAATAAGTCCTACAGGCTCTCACTGTTTGTGGGACACTACCCATAATCACCTGCTCCTGTATTAACTTACAAGCGTAAACATCAGGAGAATTTGGAACATGAGTCAGAGAATTGAAGGCAGTTTACTTGACAATGTGCAGTAGCTATACAATCAGCTGCTGTTTATATGCTACTTCAGTTTTGACCATTTTACTATTCTCCAGGCTGTTATGCCTGGAAAATAAAGTAATTTGGGATACCAGAAGGGAGGCTGTAACACCCAAATGGGGGCAGGGATGACAGTTTTACTAGTGGAGGCACAGTGTAGTCTTTATTAATATACTGATTTGTTACCAAAAGTTATTGTCTGAAATAAAATACCACATAATTATATCTACCTAGGTGTTTTTGTGAGTTTTAGTCCTTTGTGGTGTTTAAATGTGCTGTGTTGCTACATAGCATAAGGTCAACACAAAATTCAACAGCTTTGATCCAGACATTATAATTTTAAGTCACAACTAAAGAATGAAGCATGCCAAAGATAACGATTAACTGGCTCCAGTAATGTCTGGCTGTCTATATTTAGTTATCACTCTTTCCATTCACCAATGCTGCATAGTCCAGTTGTTTCTGTCTCAACAGATGGCTGAATTCTGGGTCTGCCATCGCTGCCAAGTCCACGACAGATGCAATAATTGTGGCAGGTGGCTCGATTCATATTTGCTTTGGGAAAAATACTTTATGGGTGCTTTTTAATAATAAAAGTGTTAATATACAAATGAAATCAGAGATTATATATACAATTTCATATATTGTTGCTTTAATATCCCATATTTATAGGAAAACACATTGCCATGCATTTGCACCTCTACCAGAGTAGTCTATGTAATGTCTTTTATACCTCCAGAAATACTATTATTATATTCATGGGGTTAAATGTACACTCTTCCATTTTGCAGCTTGTGTATATAAGCATTTTACAGTGTATATATAATCACCTGTGTCACAAACAAAATACAAGAGATTTAGGGGCCTATTAATCAAGCATTAAACCAATGCGGAAATGGCTTTTTTCGCATGGTTTAGGCCTTTTTAATTATGTAGGTAGTGTAACAAAAGCCTAACACTGGCTATATCATAGATATCTCCTGCATCAGGCAAAGTACTGCACAATACTGCAGTCCTCATAACACTGTGTCTGTGCAAATTTATTATCCTCCGAAAAGTCTAGCTTGGCGTTAACCATCATCCCTATGGGGAGAGCATCACAAGAGAGGACTCTTCATATGCCTCTCCGGCAGCCTTACTGCTCTACCCTGCGTTAATTAACAGAATTGAACATTGGCACAGGGGACCCTAGGATGCGCATGCACAGTACAGAGTCATTGCCGGGATACTCTCCCGGTATCCCAGCAATCAGGGATGTGCGGTCACAACATGACTTTAATAGCACATTGCTCCATTAAGCCATCCGTCATCGCTGCAATAAAAGATGATACTTAACGGGGCAAAATTGCGAATCACGTTGAATAGGCCCCATAAAGGACCACTAAACTTTTTTTTTTAAATGATTAGATATGAACCTCAAGGGATAATGTATTACCTCCACACTTCAAGGCTGACAGCTGAAGCTCATGTCACATGGTTAGGATTGTGTCTCAAAGGGACCTGATGTAGGTCAAAAAGTCTGAAAATGCAGTTATGCGAGTTATTGTGACAACACTGACAATGTCCCTATGTATGTATCAGCCACTACACACTGTGCACATCTGCAAACTTGTCTGTCACTTTGTGCCAGCTATATTAGAGAAGTACCCTAACATGGCAGCATGCTGCATAGGTATGAAAGAGAGTATGATGGACATAATTCGTTCAGTATAAGCACTCCAGTCATTTCATATATATAATATATTAAATGAAGTGTATAAGTATTTGTATGAGGTGATGTTAATATTGTATTCAGTTGCAATAACAATTGATTGATTTATTCAATCAAATATAGAGTAAAAAAGTCCCTGTGTACTTCTAGTAAAAAGCTGTTTAGAAAATTGCCATATTTTATAAGACACTTGCTGGTATTAGATTGTATATTTGGAGTTTGAATCATCACATTTGTGTGCATTGAAAACTCCTCACAGTGGTGCTCTTGAAATCCCTACTCTGTACACTTCTCACTCACATTAATTTATTAGCAGTTGTTTATATAGCGCTTACATATTATGCAGTGCTTTACAGAGAATATGTAATCATAGACACCATTTCCTTCCTGCACCAGTGGCGCTTACAGTCTATATTCACTACCAAACAAACACTAGGGTTAATTTTGTCAGAAGCAAATTAATCTACCAGGAAACCCCCGGAACCACAGGGAGAACATAAAAACTCCATACAGGTAAGGCCTGGTCGCAATTGAATCCAAGGCCCCAGTGCTGTGAGGTGACAATTCTAACTAACGCTATGCTGTTGAAGCCTTCTTGTAACTCTGCAAAGGATAATGGAGCAAAGTCTCTCAATATGTGGTGCAATGACATTACACCACCAGCAGTTTTCTAGGTAGATGCCATGTTGTCACTTTTCCCCGATGGGAAGAGGGGGTGATCCCATATGGGAGTGAGTGGTGGGGGATGGTGTAACAGGTGGAGATCATTGTTAATATTGTTCCAGGTGGAGAGTGTCAGAGCCACAGCAGGGACAGATAAGATGTAGACCACTCTATGCTGCTTTTTGAGTCACCATACAACTCATTATCCAAGTCAACATTTTATGCTTGGTTTAGTGTGCTAGGCTAGCATCTGACTTGGCATTGAAATATTTGAGAAATAGAAGTTCTCTCTTTAAATAAAGCCATAACCAAGATATCTGGATTAGATCTCATTCTGCTAGATAGGGGTTCAATGACCAGGGGGAAGGGGAGACACCCTTGTCTAGTCCCATTTGCTAAGTTAAACTAGTTGGATGTCAAGCTGTTTGTGAGTACCTTTGTGTAAGGATTGTGGTATAGTGTGCAAACTGCATGTAGAAATTTGCTTTTAAAACCATATTGTATTAGAGTGTGGGACATAGATGGCCACAAGACCCTTGAAGGCTTCCTCCGTGTCCAGGGCCAGCAGCAATGAGGGGCGTTTATTTTATCCAAAGTGACTTAATATTTTTACATGTTTTAGAAGGTGGCACTGGCTAATAGTTCCAATTGAAAACATTTTTCACTTTCTCTGCTCACTTTATACAGGAAGTACATTTTTGACACATGTGATAAAGCAGTTCTGATGCCCCCTCAAATTCTGTTCATCTACAAACACATGAGGTTGAATCACTTTCTAAGGGAAGCATTCATTTCAAGATTTTCATTGACACAACAAGGAAGCTAGTAAAAAAAATTATACATACCTACTTCATACCTCGCTTACCTCAGGTATGAAAAGAAGAGGTGGGTTTTATGGAGTGATTCACATCATTAAGTGGACAGGGGCCAATGGTACAATGACATGAATTGTATAATCACACGCCCATCACTTGGTGTTCAGTGAGGTGGACGGTACATAATTATGTGCTTCACTTCATCAGGTGGGTGTGACAAACCATGTGGGCTGAGCCTGATGACATTTACACCATTGCAGCACAATGACATTTGTACCACTGCCATGCCACTCTGCCCATCTTGTGTCAGGTAAGAGCTCTCAGGTGGTATTGCCAGCTCTCATGGAGACTGAACAGTTAATCTGCTAGTGACAAACATAATATCACTTTTCGAAAAAAGGTCTTCCATATAGGATAATCAAGAAGGGGAATTCATTTCTTAAATGATGCACTTTGAGCTTATCTACATTTTCAGTGCCTATCCAATACATGATTTTGTGCAGCTTCCATCTCTCGGCTTGTGTCGTCTTTCAGCTCCGGTCTCCATACAATTACCACAGTGCGATTGGAGCTAATTATAGATATCATTGATCTCAATGGGAACCGCACTCTTTGTACCCACAAACATTTTGTTTCAGGCACTGGTAAGACCAGAATACAATAAATAGCCAGATGGGAGTCATATAAATTTGTTTTGTAGGGGATATGTACCCTTCGTACGTCAAAGGAGGCAGGCGCAACGTATTTGTAATTAATCTGAATCTGAGCTAAGGTACTATGGAAATAGAGTAGTTTGATAATTGTCAGACATAAGAGGAGTTTAAACAGCAATAACTTACTTTGCAAGCCATTGCAAGTCTTGATGATTCTCATACATTACTGCTGATCAGCCCAAATTAAGTGCAAAGTGTGCATGTTCACACACTGCAAATTAGCGGATGGCTAGTCTACCACTTGAATCAAAAACACCAAATTAATAACATTTCAGATTTTTATGACATTGCAGTTATACGCATTGTTTATTACGCAAAGGCACATGACCTCGGAGGAAATGGCTGATGAGAGCAGATCCTGGAGCAGCACGAGTGACAATTACACAGGGCCAGTCATCTGATGGGCTTCCCTCAAAGCTGCTCTGCCCCATAGTAGCTGCTAGGACCATTGTTCTATTGCCATACACAGTTCAGTTTGGTTCACAGATAAGAGATCATGCAGATGAACTGAAATCTGAAGTCAGAGAAAAATGTGAGCAGTCCAGAAGCTTTCTTTTCTTTTGCATATACTAATGAGGTGGGAGGAGCCAAAATAACATGATAATAAAACTAAACCAAGTAACACATTTACACATTTCTTTTCTTCGTATTACAATGGGAATATTTGACTTGGATGGTGAAATATAATCACAAAGTTAAATTCCCTTTTACAATAGCATTGATATCTTTGTGCAAGATACAGAAAAATATGTCCTAGTGCCACCTGGAAGTATAATGCAACCTCATCTCACCCTGTTTCCATAGTTACAGGAATCACAGACACAATAAAGAACATGATGCTGAGTTTGTCACGCATTTTAATGTGACAAAGTGAATATCACCGAGCCTTAAACCTCTTTTATGGCACTTGCCTACTTGATGAAAAAAAGGTTCTAAGTATGTGTAATAAAACTGAGAGCCTTAAAGAAAAAATATGTTTCCAGCAAGGGTGGAGATGTTTTCACATGTTTTGTGATGAAAAAAAGTATTCATTTCTCCCCTGGATTTGGCAACTGTATCTCAGTTACATTCTATTTGGCTCTAAATTTAAGTTCAGGGGAGAAATATTATATCTGTCCCCAAGGTACTTGTATAGTCTGTGCTGTTTCCATGTTTTATTGAACACTCTGAAGATTGGCTTTAAGGCATAAATTTACAAACATACCATAAACGATTGTGCAACAACCGTGAAAACAATAAAGGTTTTGTTGTATTTCCATCTACCGACTTCTACATGTAGAAGCACAAGAATATGTAACTGTTGTTATCTGGGTATACCGTTGATGAATAAAAACATCCAGGTGTATCGTTTTTTAAAGGTTGCTAAACTAAAATTGAATGTATAACATTTCTATATTTTTATTATTATTACAATTTATTTATATAGCGCCACTAATTCAGCAGCGCTGTACAGAAAACTCACTCACATCAGTCCCTGCCCCATTGGGGTTTACAGTTTAAATTCACTAACACACACACACACACAGATTAGGGTCAATTTGTTAGCAGCCAATTAACCTACTAGTATGTTTTTGGAGTGTTGGAGGAAACCCACGCAAACATGGGGAGAACAAACAAACTCCTCACAGATAAGGTCATGGCCGGGAATTGAACTCATGACCCCAGTGCTGTAAGGCAGAAGTGCTAACCACTGAGCCACCGTGCTGCCTATTTAATATGCATGTATATGTGTGCGCATGTGTACATCAACAATATACCTGTATATAATATATACTTTGTTGTACATTATATGGATTTATGAAGTCCTAAATCTAGGGGGTGATTTATTCTGGAGCTTTTTTGTTGGATTTTTAAAACCACCACCCACCGCTGGCGGTTCTAACCTCAATTCCGCAGCCTTTACTATCCAATGGCGTGGAGGGTGAAAACTGAATCTGCCGGTGATATGTGGCGGTTTGGAAAGTTCCAAACTTAAACTTTATACAAATGTTGATTCCCACACAGCATCTGGGCCTGATCAACCAATAGGCTGATCAAGCTGCCCTGTTTGCCCTGGGGTCAGGGAAGGATCAGGCCTAGGTCTAAAGACAATCAGTATTGCATAACAAGCAGCCTAGCAGCACATCCAACTGCTGTTAGCTGCATGGAGGATGCGGTTCTTAGTCTGGTCTTGGAGACAAGCGTTACCACATCTCACAAGAATGGACTAAGAACCGTCCATGGCCATAAGGACATAATGACAAGCTGGGGATAGGGGGGGGGGGGAAGGTGTCATGAAATGGACGAGTGTTGTTGAAATGGCTGAGGGGTGATGACCTGGCTGTGAGTGATGAAATGGGTATGGGCATGATCTCTGTATTGTGTGGCGTTCGCAAGGATGCTCTCTGTATTGTATAGTGGTCACAAGGATGCTCTTTGTGATCTCACTGGTCACTATAATGCAAAATACTAGTCATATGGGTCTGGTAGATGTACGTATATGATTATAGTTCTTTAATAAAAAAAAATCCATATATTTCATTGTCTACATATGCCTGAGCTAGGGGGTAGTTTTAGATGGCTATATAGATTTCCAAAACAAGACTCAAAATTTCCAGAATCCAGGTAGACGAGAGACAAAGCTGCAAGAATGCAAGAACAAGCAAGAGAGAACAGCAGGTAGTCAAAGCTGCAAGAACAGGTAAAAGAGAATGGCACAATCTGTCTGAATTTTAAGGCTGGAGAATACACCTGAATATTCCTTTAATGAGTTGAGGGAGACCTGCTGTGGGTGTATTAGCCTAGGGCAACCGGAACCTGTAATCAGGCCCTGCACGCCATTAATAGCTAATGATAATATACCACAGCAACTCCAGTGCTCCCATAGGGAGCTCTCTTATTATTAGAAGCCTGGCAAGACTCTGTCATACATATAGTAAAATAGAGTATAATTATTGCCTTCTTTGAAATATTTCTTAACTTAAATATCAGTCTTTGTCATGAGTTAATGAAAGGAATATTATGTAGATTCTGCACTATGAAGAATCTTAGCCAGGAGTCAGGAGGAAAGGGCACATAGAGTAGATGATTACCTTAGTCCAATATTTTCATGCTTAATAAAATAATTAATTGGTATTGTAGGTTAGGCTGTAAGTAGCATAGGACCAATAAAAAGTCCTGGTATATAAGACATGCCAGGCCACATTCCTATGGAATGACTACCCAAAGCCAAAATAAAAAAATACATTTGCTAAGCCTAATGATGACACAGAAGGTATTATAAATTATTGCCCAGCCCACTATCATGTCCATCTGTACCACGGCCGACCCATTACAAGAAAACATGCAGTGAGTGTGTCCCACATTGATTAAAAGCAAGACTGGGAGGCTTGTCAAGGCTGACCAGCCCATCTATCGGGTTTGAGAATCCAGAGGAGTCCACATACACACTCAGGCAAACCAGCTTTTCTGGCAAATGTCAGAGTTGCCAGTTAGAGGCTGGAGAGCAGTTCTAATAAAATCACTATGCAACTAGATACTATGTTGACTAAAATATATAATTAATAAATTACTATATACCCATAGCACAATCTAAATTTGCACGCTAGGCAACCAAGGAAATTTCCAAGGAACTAGTGGATATAAGATGCCCGGTACACAAATTTATAACCAAATGTCAAAACCAGCAAGCCCTCTTGAAATGCCTCTTCTCTGGCCAAGCCAGTGACACCGGTCCATTGGAGACCCCCCTCCCCCCTCAAGTTAGTAAAGGTTCAGAAAACTGGAATTTTATAGAGCAATAGACGAGCTGACGCTACCCACTGCCAATAATTGATGAATATTGTGCCATATGGTGCACCTGGCTCAAATCCCAACACTCAGAAATGTTCACTTCCTTGACCACCCCAACTCCCACCCACCTATAGCACCTCTCTGGCCTCACTTTGTCCTTACTCATCCCAGTCCTAGACTTTGGTCTGCTCCGCCTAGTCCGTTGAAAGCTGGTTATTCTAGGGAACACAGACTTTCCAGGCCCACCCCCCTTTCCCAACCCTCGAACACCCTGGTGGTACCCTCTCTTTTTCTCCTGTTTATTTCTCTCTTCTTTCTTTTTGTGGGTGTAATTTACTGTTTTAGCTGTCATTTTATGCCGTGTAGTACTTGACTGTGGTTGCATCACCGACACTGTCTATGGCTGTTCTTCTGTTTTTGATGTGTTTTAAAAACCCAATAAAAAAATATATTTAAAATAAAAAAATTGCATCTGGTGGACACCTGTAATGTGAGAGGGGGGAGGCATTTCACAGCTGGATAGCCAGTCTTTCAAGGAACATGCTTTCAAGGAAAAGTGTGCTGGATGTCTACCCATAATCCAGTATGAATGAAAAACACAGTTCTGAACAGTGTCCATAACAATTAATAATTAATGGTAACATTTGGGATCATTGTGACTATTAGCTTTTCATATGATGAAGTGCTTATGCTTTTTTAATTATACAAAAAGTTCAGCTCATAACACTGTACCACTAGAAACTACTATTATGAAACAAGAAGCCTGAAACATCCATCAGATTTAAAAGTTAAATGTTTTTTTGCAGATGTTTAAAACGGTGTGAACCTTTTAATCAAAAAAAGTTTTCTTTTTCAAGCAAAGCTATCAAAAGACATGACCTAGAGCTACAAAATATGTCTGTACTTGCAGATATGGGACTGGATATAATTTCTGTAATATGAACACGTGTGACAACTATACATATCAGTTCATTACAAATCAAAGTCTCCTGTAAAGCACAAAAACACTCAGGGCCTGAGTCATTAAAAAGAGCAAGGAAAAAAAGGAGTACATTTGCTCCTGGACAAACCATGTTGCAAGGGGTGCAAATTAGTTTATTATTTTGCACAAAAGTTAAATACTGGCATTTTTGTTAATGTAGCACACAAATACTTGATAGCTTTATTTTTACATTGAAATGTAAAGTTGATCCAGAACATGCCCTACCCCAACTATTAATCAGTGCCCACATTTTAAATTTACCTCCCCTCCAATGCAACATGGTTTTGCCCAGGTGCAAAGTTACTCCTTTTTTTATGCTTTGTTCTCCTGGCTCAGGCCCACTATGTTTTGTGTTTATCTAGTCTTTCAAGTAGGCATACTGGACACATACTTGATGTAGTTTGACAGCATATCTGTAAATCCCTAAAAATCCCTAATATAAGACAAGTAATTAAATAGTTAATTACTGCAAAAGGAAGTTACATTTTTGCGTTTTCAGAAAAATATGTTCTTACACAATAGTTGCTGTGTGACTATTATTTACTACTAGTACATGCCATTCATTTGTATCTTTATTGCTACTATTTAAATTAATTATTATCAAGGAAAAAAAGTGCTTGAGGACATTTGCATGTCTTAAATGAATTGCCTACTTGTCACGTTTTACACATAATTTGCCAAAGGGCACCAAGTCGCTGTCACCTCTTGTGCCAAAATGTTTAATGCAGCAATTGGACTCCACTTAAGCCGTAGGACAAATGTGCCAGGAGAGATGAAGTCACTCATATAAAATCAAGACGACATGTAGAGTCTGTAGGCGGAACACCTGCATCTTTGTTTAAGCTGTACACAAACGCTGATTCCCACATACCATTAACAGCTAATAAGTGAATCCTGCTTATATTTAAAGCATTAATTGTCACATTATATTGCCACTTTTTAAAGATTTAGCACTTTATGCAATTATTGGCCCTGTCTTTAGAAAGGAACAGGCAACGCAGTGAAAGGGCTGCAGGGATTTTATATGAGTTACTCTTTCCGTTGACCTCACTGACCTCCCTCTGTGCTTTTAACAAAGCCGTAGGTTTTAGAACTGTGACATTTTGCTGATAGCAGGTCACAGTTGCTCTTTTGTTGATGCTATATAAAGGATCAAATTACCTTAACAACATTGATCATTATATATACCTTTCAGAGGTGCATTGTACAATACTAATTTTAATGTATTCTGAATGAACGATAATGCACAGAATCTTTATTGTTAATCAGAAGGTGTTTTTCTTAGTTGCCTATCCTCCCGGAATGTCCGGGAGAATCCTGAATTTTGGCAGTTCTCCTGGACTCCCGGGAGAGCAGGGCAACCTCCCACATACTGCCCACGTCTTTGGTGAAGTGTGGGGGTGGGCTAATCACAGCATCTTGGCTCAACCCCCTGCTACAATAGGCCGAATTTTGTTCAGTTTAGCAGAGGGGCGTGGCCTAATAACAAAGTTCTCCTGAACACGCTCCCAAAACACAGCATGGAGTTTTCCCCTCCCAGAAGCGATAACTCAAAAGTTGGTAATTGTGGTGTTTTTGTGCATTTTAAGAGATCATATGCATGTAGCAATGATTTTCCAAAGGTGCAAAATATTTCTGTAACATTTCTTGTTACCTATTCAAGGAATTCACTGTGGTGTTAATTAAGATGAAGGGATAAAACAAGGACCAGTGTCACCACTGGGCAAACTTAGGAGGTCGCCTGAAGCTCCATGGTTTAAGGGACACTCAAAACACTGAGTCTGATTCATCAAGGTACGCAAAGCGAACAATGAATGTGGTTGTTTTTTTTAAAAAAAATTAAAAAAAATTCACCAAATACATTTATCAAGAAGCGTACTGTATATAAAACTACTTTTTACAGTTGCTCCTAATTGCAAACACATGTTGTGGCATGTACACACGTCCGTCATCACTCAATCGGCACTTACACCTGCCCTGTAGCTAGTGCAAATGATATGACTGCAAAACACATACCCTAGAGATGTTCAAAGCTTAAATCGGACACTGGTGCATGTCTTTGAATGTCCTTACTGTATATTGCCTACGTCAATCTTCTCCTTCCCCTCCCTGTTCCATCCTCCAAATTGCAGGCAGTCGGAAGTGTCATTTGCGGGCAAAGGTGAATTGTGCTATTTGGCGCCTCAGATTGGCGCATGCACAAATCGAACATATGGAAAACTATGACACATAAATGGACTTCCATTCCTTAATGAATCAGGCCCAGAATGAATGATATTGTCACTCATTCAGTGTTCTTATTTACACTGTGGTGCCCCCAAACGTAGTACCAGTTGCTGACATAGTGAAACAGCAGCTGCCAGCTTCTTACCTGGAAAGCTGCTGGCTGTTGCACCTCCATGTTGATGATATGTATAGCACTGGATTATGATATCCCAGACCAGCAACACTAGTCTGATGAGCAGGCACCCCTGTTCAACAGAAAGTAGGAAGGGGTAATGGAGCAGCACCTCTGATGTAGAGGCATGGAAAGAGGGTAAAGCCGCCTACTGCTCCCTGACCATAAATAAAACTTACCATATGGAATTCTTTGCTGATATTTTGTATCCTTGGATATGTGAAATTCATTTTGCAAAGAGGTGAGTTTTACAAATATATTTAATGTTTTCTTTTGCAGCTGGCTTGCTAAGCTTTTGTGTTGTGATTATTCCAATGCTCTGAATGGAGTCAGATGGATCTAGCCCTATGAATTTTCTAATGCTTTGTCTACAGGATGGTCCTTGCTCAATTCTCAATATGCCCTTATTGGGTGATTGTGGTTTTACCACTGAAACTTACAGTGCTTTATTCTTTGATTGTGTCTATATTATATGATATTGTGGACGTATTTTAGAATTCATTTTTTGTTACTTTCATTTGTACACGAGAATGAAGATTAAACCTGCTTTATTATTTAAAGCAAACCCATTAGCGAACGTGTTTTTCTTTATCAACACAAACGTTTGAAAAAACTTTCTTGATTGGATGTAAGTGTATCTGATGTACGTCTGACATAAACCTGCTGCACTTGGTATTGGTGCAGAGCTGACATATTTTGAGATGCCTGATATATATCTATCAGGAAAAAGGAAAAGAAAATTGGGAGTGGGGTAACCTAGATCCATTGCACCAATGATACAGACCATATTCTCTTAAATAGCAACATCATGGTTCATTTCTTACTGATGACACCATGTTGTAGAGAGTGCAACCATATTAATAGATATGGATATGAAAAAAGAGAGAATATAAAGGATGCACTAATGCTCTGGTGTTTATTCTCTTCATAACAGTATAAACACCAGAGCATTAGTGCATCCTTTATATTCTCTCTTTTTTCATATCCATATTTTAAGATGCCTCCAACTCATATGGGCAAAAATACTCTATTATTAAGTTTTTGAGCTTTTTTGGAGCATACGCGTTCAACACAGCATGAAGCATTTATGGCTTATTTATGAAAAAGTTATATTTTTAATCACCACAATTTAGAAAAAACAATCTCGCGACAGCAGATAAGCTATATTAAACTGCTACGGCAATACTGGAATACTAGCCCGAGTGATAAGGGCCACCTTACCAATTCGCTGGGGCAGTCTCTGCATATATGAGCATATGTGAGCTGGTTCGCGCATGTGCAGTGTAACTGAAAGCCTAGATCTGAGCCACCCAGGTGCATGTCTACTGTGTGGTCTAGAAAGACCTACTGCAACTAATAGTGTGCCTAAGTGTACATAGAGGTGGAAAAACCTAGACACACTGTGCAAAGTATAAACGTCACAACAAAAGTCAAACTTCTCCATCAGTACTGCTTGGTTTTGCAGCATGCGTGGCTTAACTTAATCATGAGAGCGAGGGAACTTCAAAATTGTCTTTATTACATGTAGCACAAATTTTGTTTACATGGTGCAAGTGCATCTAAAAATGCTCCTCGAACCCGCGCACTTTGGCAAAATCTGTGCAAATAGAGATGTGCACCAAAGAGGATTTTGAGCTGCACTTTGTCCGTTTTGTACTTGAGGCCCAATGTGTTTAGCATATAAGATCATTTTTGTTGTTGACAGTTAATTAGCAGTTGAGTCACACAGCAACCAAATGCCATACCTGCTGTATTTTTCTCTCTTTAAAGCATTTTGATGTGATCAGAGCAAAATTTTGGCAGTACACACAGACAGTCTTTTCCAATTATCTAGCACATATCCTGTGCCTTCAATATTTTAACATACTTAGGCATACACATCTATTGTTGGATCAAAAGACTAAAGAAATAAATTGTAATAAAATAATCTGTATGCCTGGTTATTGGGTTCAACATAAAACAGAATTATTTGCTTTTTGGGACTGTTGTTTTAAGAAAAAAAAAAGGGGATGAAAGACAATCTAGACTTATAGTCATGTAGTGCTTGTGTACAAAATAGTTCCTCTGCTGTTCTCCAGAAGATAACGCAAGCTGAATACAAAGAATACAATACATTATTTATTGATACACATTTTATTGCTTACTAATTGCAAATTATGCAAAATACGCAGATGCATAGCTCTTAATGCTTTGTGCAATTTCATGTATTTGACCACCATGTGCATACATACGTTTACTTTTGGCTGTTATCAAGTGTCAATGTACAGATGCTTTGCACAAACAATTAAATGACGGCTTGCAGGATTGTCACAGATGGGAATGCAGATGTAAAAATATCACTTCAAAGTCCTGCCTACAATCATTTTTAGACCCCAGTTTTAATTGATTATAACTTCCCCTGTTTTCTATAATGCTTCTTTTTGAATGCTCATTTGTGTCATATATAAGTCATGAGAAAAACGGAGACATTGATTCCTAGTTGTTTGTGCATCTAAATTTCCATATAATTCTGCCACAGCTGAATTTTGAGAAGTTGTGGAAAACTGCTGAACTGGGATCACCTCCCTAAATGAATCAATAAAATCTCTACCCCTTAAAGACGATTCCAATATCTTGTTTCACAAACCTTCATTTTGCATGTAAGAAGTTGGCCCGAGTTCAACAGGGAATGTTCTGGTCTGACCATCACTTTCCATCGGAATTAGCAACATTCCACATTACTTCAGTCAGTGCCATATTGATGCACTAAGCCATTTGCTTTACTATGTAGATGGGCGCTGTCATGCAAAAATAGCTGCATGACATCACAACAGAATAAAAAAAAAAACACCATATGCACAAATGGGAAATAAATATTATGTAGGGACGTATTGACGTCAAAGCCACCCTGTAAGTAAGGGCACCGGTCACAGAGGGTAGGGCTTAACTGACTGTTCTCTATATGCTGAGGAAGCAATTGCAACTTTGGGCACCTGAAAATGTAGAATCTTACTATATATGTTTATGAGAGTCATAGCGAGTCCACTGGGCTGCACACAGAAGGGGAGAAGTACATCACTGCGGATAGAATGAGCCCCAAACCACAACAACCTACACTATCCTTGTCTAATGTTCTGTACTGCCTACCAATGGAAAGTACAGCAGTACTAACAGCACAAGAAATGATATACCTATGTGCAACACAGTTCAATATTACTTTATTACTAGTGAAGCACAGTAAATTACAGCAACAACATACATCATTTTGTCACTCCTTTCCCCCCCTTTTCCTCCATAATGGATAATACATTAAAAATGTGTTCAATACAATCAAAAATACACAGTTAATATGTCCCAGTATTATTTTATGCTGTTATTTGTTTCTTATTTCTGGGCATAATAGTGATCTGTAGATAATGTTTCATTTCAAATTGCCCATATCAGTTCAATGCCATTTAAATCGTGGGATTCTGGTGGGATCCTTTCCTTTATGCCTTCCAGGTGTTCCAGGTAGGCAGCAGCAGCTGCTCAGTTTGGATTACTGTCTTTGAAAAATCAATGCCCAGAGGGCCATTACTTTCTGATGTATGGCGCTTGTCCTTTGTTGTTCATGTGCCCTTCAACTATAACAAAGGACCCCGGACCCTGCTGATATACTGTACTCTATACATAGCGCTCGAGGGGAATGTTTAGGGCTCTGCTTGATTGACAAATAGTTTGCCCCTTTACAAGCACATCCAGCAAATTGTTTGGTTGCAATGGAGAACTCATCAGTTAAGGTTACATCTCGGAAGATTTCCCTGCATTGGAGCCATTGCTTACTTAAAGCACTCTTTTCTCCTTGCTTACTACTATTAGACAGGGCCATTTTAACAACATTATGGGCCCCCGGGAAAAGCAGTACAATGGGGCCCCTACCTACACAACCACTCACAGGAATATAAATGTCAATTATCGATAAAATTAAGTTTATATTTATTGTTACCTGAAAAAAGTCATAAATGGCCAACATACCCATAACACCACTCCACATGCCATCAAACCTAACTAAATGCCCCTTGAATGCCCATCAGATCTCTCCATATGCCCCGTACACCACATCAGCTGCTTTTGTTCTTCATGTCATGCTCCTGTTTTTCTCCCTTCATCACACTTCTGGTCCCCCCCCAGCCCCTGTATCAGTTACTGTGCCCTTTATTATTCTCCTATTTGCTCCCCTTCACTTACTTTTCTATCGCTTTCTTCTCTTCGTTTTTCATCTTTGCTGTTTTCCTAATTCCTCGCTTGCTTCTCCGTTGCGTTGTGGCTCCTCCGCGCTGAGCTCCTCACTGAAAATATCTGGCGTGATGATGCCACGCCGGACATTCAGTGTGACCACAGCACGCAGGAGGGGAACAGGGAGGGAGCTGAACTGCCACTGCATGACCACAAAAAGGTAAGGTTTTTTTTCTGGTTTTTTTCTTTATTATTTCAGAGCCCTGCCTATGGGGACATCTTGTCCGAGGGGCCCACGGGCTGTTGCCCAGTGTGCCCTATGGGAAAGATGGCGCTGTTATTAGATGTGGCTATGTAGTATGTAAGCAAAGGATCTGATGTAGAGTATCCACTATTTGGAGGAAATTGCAATATAAAAGGGAAGATGCATCCCTGAAATTATAAAAATGACCTCATTAACCAATATGTCTATATATTCTAAAATAATTCCCCTAATCAATTTAAGAGAAGAAAATGGATGCATCCGGTTATTTTAAATGACACATTTTTTTATTTCACTTGCACAGTATTATTTTTAAATATTTGACTAATATTTTTATCTAACAATTTTTTTTTTACCTAATAAATTTTATAGAATTTATTAAACGTTAAGTTTTAACTTTCAAAAGTCCTTTGATACCTAAAATTGAAGATAACAGTGGGCTCCAGTACACCTTGTTTACAAACTACTTGCTCTTTTCTTGGAATGTTATATTTTGGTTTAAGGTTGCACCCCAGTAAATGTGTAAGCAAATTGTCCATATTTGATGAATTGTGATCGATTGGGTTTGTAGCTCTCATCAATTGGTGCAACAGGTTAATCTCTTCCTCTGTTGCCTACATCAAGCTAAAGCAAGATATTGTATACAGATATAACAGAACACACTCTCATTAAAACCTACAAAAATACGATATAGTAAGGCTATGAAAATATAAAACACAGTTAAACATGACCTTCACCCTGTGCAGTCTTCATCTTGCTGTAGTGAGATAAGTAAATAAAGCAGATGCTTTCATTTAAGCTAGAAAATTGAAGCACAATCTGATTCTTTAGGTCTACAAGAAAAGGTTATGCAGTTACACATCCCCTATCTACGTTACAGTGTTCATCACACAATAGCAGGATGAACAAACACAATGGAAGCTCCCATATTAACATGCCACAGTAGCATAGCGCCAACATTTACCCAGGAAATATCGGGATAAAATAAATAATGCCCAAATCATTGCTAAGCACGCCCCCATTTTAAACAAACACCCTAATACAACCAACCCCGCCTGCTTCCCCACAAGCCCCACCCCTTTCAGCTATGTAAAGCGGAACTATCAAATTGGGACAGTTGGGAAGTATGCAGTATGGCTAGGAGGATAGAGGACAAAGTTAAATGTCGCCCTGCCAATGCAGTAAAACTGATTACAAACATTGCATTGTCATAGAGATGCACATACACAGCAGAACAGTGTTTTTCAATGATAGCTGCTACAACTGTTAATTACACCAGATAATCAGACAACCAGAGCACAGGAAAAATGCCAAAATACATCACTATTCCCTATATAGTAACACAATTATGATATTGAATGAAACATTTGTCTGTATTTGTCCAAGTCTGTTATGGACACAATTTTCAGCATTCTCTCTGGAAAAGAACTGTTGGATTTGTCTTATATCGTCATTTTCTTTGGTCAGGGCTTCAAGGATTTCTATGGCTTGTCTGCACTAAAATAAATACAGATTAAAATAATAAAATGCCATTTACAGTACGTTGTGCAAGTTCAAACAATACACAATTATTGTAGTAAAGTGAACATACCATGTATTTTTCCGTGGATATTTGCCCCGTTTTCTTGCCATACCATTACTATAATAAAGCATCGATGAGGAGATTCCTACTTCAGAATTTCCATTCCATGGCCTGCCAAACTCTAACACTTTTGTATTGATTTCAAGTTATTTATTTTCCTCGGACTGGACACAATGACAGTTAAAATGTATTACAGTATCCACTGAATCAGCTGTTCCCTATATACCACGCTCACTAAAATAGCTAGGAACCACTACCATACAGCGTGCTGCAACATCATCCCACCACTGACCAATCGTATTGAGGCAGAGTAATGATAATCAAGAGTAATAAGAGCAAGAATGAATAGAGCAAAAGATGGATCAGATGTCAGGCTAACCACCACAGGTAAGTGCGTAGAGATCATAGACATCTAGGGCCTGAGTCATTAAGGAAAGTAAGGCAAAAAAAAAGAGTAAATGTTCTCTGGGACAAACCGTGTTACAATACAAGGGGTGCAAATTAGTATATTATTTTGCACATAAGTTAAATACTGGCTGTTTTCTCATCCAGCACATACTTGATAGCTTTATTTTTACACTGAATTTTAAAGTTGATCTGGGGGACATGCCCTGCCCCATCTATAAATCTGTCCCCACATTTAAAATCTACCTCCCCCTCCAAAGCAACATGGTTTTACTCAGGTGCAAATTTACTATTTTTTTATGCTTTGCTCTCCTTAATGACTCAGGCCCCTACTGTTCACCTGAAGAGAAGGCACTGTACCTATATTACTTCAATCAGTCACTGAAGAGGCTCACTGGGCATCAATGGGCATCGAAAACCGCTACAAAGAGACCACCTTAAAGTTTTTTGTTTTTTTTAACAAAACTGTTTTCTTTAGTTATATAGGAAATTAAGTAACATACAAGAATATAGCAAATTAATGACGACAGATAAAACAAATCTGCCCCCTAAAGTTTTCATAAACATTTTGCAACAAGGAGAAAAATACCATGACATCACAGCAAACCAAAACACTGAAACAACAAGCCAAAAATAAAGTTTTGACAATGCTACATGCCGAATGATGTAACCCACTAACGTCACTGTGAGAATTACCTGAATGTCTTCCAATACACATCTTCTATACATTGCCCAATCCCCACAATACCAGAAAATGCAACATGAGAGTACGAGCATTTTATCTAATTCCTTCCTCTTAACACACCATTCGTCCCACCGCATGAGAGCCATAAAATCCAAGTTCAAAGTTTGTTTCTTCTAACTTTAGAAATCATTCCTCACCAGCAAACAAGAACTGTGGATGTGATTCCAAAATTGTTGCATTAAATGAAGAAATGCCAACATGAAGAAAATGATTTCCGCTCATTCGTCTCTAGGGAATGAGATAACATGGACCTTCAAGATGATGATAGACTAGCCTGGTACCCAGACAAGACTCCAAGTTTTCCAACATCACCATTATTTTACCATGTTCCCCACACATACTCAACAAGGATGACTTGGATTTTGTTCCTGGAACACTTGACAGAGGTTCTCAGTGCTATGCCCACATGGGGCAAAATTCTCTCCTGAGAAGGATGTCATTGACCAGTAAATGATGGCAAGCATCCCAATTCTGCCACCAAAGAACGCACCACAATTCAACAGCCACATCACTGGTAAGGAACAATGCATGAGTTAGTTATACAGACAATGTCCCAGACACTGAAATGTACAGAGAGTACTCAGGAAGCATGTACCTCTGGGGTTGAAGAAGCAACTTCAGACATGTTACTAAAACCTAAAATAGTAGGGAGGCTAAACTTTCTTTGAAATATCATCAAACCTTGCCTCGTAACAGAAATCCTGGATGAGATTACAGTTTATCACCATGGAAACCAAAAAATAAAAAAAGCTATAAATGCTGAGGATGGCAGACATAAAACCTGAATATGCCAAACAATTTTTGCCCTCTATTGATACCAGGACTATAGTGGACTTGAATGGATGATCAGTGGGACTTTGTTATTGATCAGTATGAAGCATGTACAATTATGTTTGTTTTAAAATGTTAATGTCCAGGTAGAGAAGTAACGTGATGTCTGGATAGGTGGAAAAGTGTAAATGTCTCATCGCGGTCCAAACTCCTACCACTTTAATGCCACCCATCCAAATTGGTAAATATTTAAAAATTTCTTTTAAAATACTGCTTGGTTTAACCTTATTTATGACTAAAATAAATCATACGAGTGAGGGGACATTGGAAAGGAACACCCTCGCCACCCCTTTATCTCATTAACTATAATCTCAGTTTAAAAATAACAATTGTTTCCTCACTAGTCTGCAAATTTAAGCACACTCTACCCAACCTCCCCTTATGCCAGTGCCAACCTTTACAATTCCCCACAAATGCTGTCACATTGCTGTGTTATGCTATGTACACCGGTTGAAATCTAGGTGCATATGTGCAAATCCAATCAAAAGTTACATATGTGCTGGCATATCGTGTTTTATAAATGACCTCCAATGTATTTAAAGACCATTTGAATAAGGCTCTAATCTGTCAGTGTTAGTTATGTGCTTTTATGAAAAAACGACCAATATGTTGATCTGATTAATCAATATTTTGTATTTAAATGAAGATTAAAGAATTAAAACACTGCAAAATGATTTGTAATGTCAATTCAAAAGCACAAGTACTGTATTCCAGTAGTGAAGCAGCACAATGCATTTCAGCAGGTGTAATTTCCAATGCCCATTTACCTAATGGCTCTCACTAATGCTATTTTTGTACATAGGTAATTGTGGAGTTATGCATGCGGTTTCCTTACATCATCTTATAATTGCACTTAAATATCTTAAAGCAATTATCATTGTATAAAATTAAAATTGTTCCTTCGTCGCCTCTCTGTATTTTTCTCTTGTTCCCCGAATAGATTTACTTATATAAGGTGAGTGATTGATAGCTCGGATATGATAAAGAATGCCAATGTGCTACTGGAATAGAATAGAACAAACGAAATAGTCAACAAATGGTTGAAAAGCTTCTAGGTTCCATTCCAGGCAGTTGTCTTATTTTTTTGTGCAATATTACAGTATTTCAACAGTAAAAGGAGGCTTGGCTCACTGTTAGGGGAGCCATCATGACTGTAGGTGGTATGTGAGGTCAGATCAGGACATAGCCTGGGAGGTGGTGTGACCTATTTAGTTCCAGCTAGTGATCAGAGAAGTTAATGCAAAATTTTACGCAAATCGAGTTTTGCGGCAGAAGGGACAGTACTGCAGAGGTTCAAAGTTTACTCTTCCGCGCAATGACATTCTGCACTGGATTTGTACATGTGTATTTCACGGAATGTATAGTTTTCGAGGGATGACAGTCGGTTCATTCTGCCATGTGGTGTGGTTAGGGTAGGACTGGGAACACTTAATCCCAAATTCCCTGTTGAAACATGCAAAATCTCTCGGGCAAATGTGGAATAAAGTAAATACTTAGCGATACAATTCTGCTCACCTCAAGATTCAATCTTTTATTTTGAAACTTTGGGAAGAATTCAATTTTCATTTCTGAAGGTGCTTCCGTTCTAATATTATATTATTTGGTTAGTCCTTGCTTGTAAAGTATGAAATGTACGGTAAAGTAGCCATTGTGTTCCATTGTGCTTTTTAAAAAAGATGACCTTAGATGTACTTTCATTTTTCTGTAAACTTAATTGCCTTGTACTTGTCCAATATGTTACAGGGTCAGACAGTATAACTTGCCTATCCAGTGGTCATTACAACTGCTATAAGGGATGTCACATATAAAATACATGAGCTCTGGGCTATGTTTACTATAAGGCACTTAAAGCCAGTGGCTATGGCTCACAGAGCTGGTGAGGCCATTCTGTTCCTGCACAGATCATATGTGCAACTTCTTTTGAGTATTGCATACCTGTGGAATATGGTTTATCCGAGTAGGGGATGAATTACATAGTGTACTGCCAATAAATTCTTTACTACTGTAGAAATGGTGAAACGGTAAAAGAATTGTTTGAGTCATGCAAAATGCTTACAAATTGTGACTATGCTGCGGAATTAATGGCGCTATATAAATAAATGTTGATGATGATGTATTCATCGACTCCACTTTAAATTACATTTGGGGGTCCATTTATTAAGATCTCTACGGTAATAAGATTTTCGGTCACTGCTCACCACTATGATCAGAATTTTTTTTAGACCAATTTAATAAGAAAGTGTCACTGGGCCAGATGAGCAATGTGCAGCTCCCCAGTGATGCTGCCTCCCAGTGGTAAGAGGAGTCCACTGGAACTGGAAGCTCAAACTTCCAGTTTTAGATTCTATTAAAAAAATATTAATGCTTAAAAAAAACAAAAAAACTAAACAAACATGATTTATTATAATAATAAAGCAGTTTTTCCTTTGGGAAATCTGGGCTTACGTCACCCTGAGATGGCATTAGCAATAAGAGGTCAGCAACGCTACTTGTACCACTGCTGTCCTTGGTAACAGGCTTTTCACATTTGAGTAAGGAAACATTGCACAAAGCCCCTGATGATCGCTGTTGACAGTCTTTACCGGCTGGTGGATTTGGTAAATAGGAAAGAGCAGTAATTCCTGCGAAAACTTCTTTAGCACTTATCTCCCTTTGTTAAAAAATCTTCTATGTTTATTCTAGAGATTGTAGCCTGACAGCACCATGATGCCGGAGCAAAAAAACTGTTTCTCTGCTTCTGTTTTACATCTCCCTTTTAAAAGGTTGTGGGCAGTGTTATATGAGCAGCATCCTGACGTGAATACAATTAACTTTGAATAATTTTATAAATATACAAATATATTTTTACTTTAAACTATTTTTTTTAGCCATTCTGAAACCATGCTCTACGTACGCTACTACATGCCACATCTCTAGTTACAGAGATTCTCTTTATTTAACATGTAAAGGCTGCATACTGCATACACTGAATGGCTTCTTGTATGAAATGACATCTACTGTGATGCCCTTGTCTGATTTACTGCTCTTCTGTGTTGACATTGATATACAACTTGACCTTCAGACCTGTGGCTTATGATGACCCACTGATCGAGTGACACCACTGTGATTCATCCTTTCCTCTTATTTATCTTACAAAATGAGATCTGTGAAAGACAACCGTGGGTCTTTTGAAGGTTTCGCTATACTTTTTTTTTTTTAATAGATTAACGAATACTAGACAAAAATAGCACTTTGTATTGATACCTCTATGTTTTTACTGGTAATACGTGGATATTTGTTAATAATATAACAAACAAATGGAGCCTCATTGAGCTGTCATTTAAAATATCAACAGAAATTATTAGCCATCACTGTTTGGTAATCGGTTAATGATAAATCATGATACTACATAGATAATATACATAGAAGATTTATTAATGTTACAATGAAATAGTTAGAGAATTGCTGCATGTAATTTATAAACACCATAATGATATAGCCTTACAATTGGTAAACCATTATTATTTATGTTACCTTGTGACATCTAAGAGTAGTATTCTTAGCAACAACATAGTATGTTGTCTTTGATAGATTTAGAGGCATTGAAAATAGAACTATGTCACCAGATGTAGTAACCAATGTAATTGAATCTGACACTGGTACACACGGAATGCAACAAAATATGATTAAAAGCAATCAGACATTTTCTAGAGGGTCAATTGTTGATCAGACGTAACACCACAATGGGGACGAAATGTGATCTAAGTGACAGTGGAATGGTTGTTGGTGCCAGACAGGGTGGTTTCAGTATCTCAGACACTCCAAGGATTATTATGCAAAACAGTCTCTAGAGTTTCCAAAGAATTGTGCACAAAACAAAACATATCTAGTGAGTGTCAATTATGTGACAAAAAACATCTTGTTAATGAGAGAGTTCAGAGCAGAATGTTCAAACTGGTTCAAGCTGACAGGAAAGTGACAGTACCTCAAATAAACATATAGTACAACAGTGGTATGCAGAAAAGCATCTCTAAACACAAGTCATGTACACCCTTGAAGTGGATGGGCTACAGCAGCAGAAGACTACACCAGGTTCCATGCAAGTCAGCTAAGAGCTGGCTCACCAAAACTGGACAGTTGAGGAGTGGAAAAATTTCAACTGGTCTTATGAATCTTGGTTTATGCACCAACATGAAGATGGTAGGATGGAAGCTAGTCGGTACAGGCTGGGGGTATAATGGTATATGAAATGTTTTCGTGCCCCTTAATACCAATCAAGCATCATTTAAATGCCACTGTCTACATGAGTATTGTTACTGTACAATGTGCATCCCCTTATGGCCACAGTCTACCCATCTTCTAATGGTTACCTCCAGCAGGAAAACACATGTCACAAAGTACACATCATCTCAAGTTGGCTCTCTGAACATGACATTGAGTTCAGTGTACTCCAGTGGATTACAGAGACATCACATCTCAATCCAATAGAGCCCATTTTGGATGTGGTGAAACTGGAGAAATGAAACATCTTTCTCCAATTAGATGTCATTCCGGGTTATATCAGAATCTATATTAACACAGGCAAACTAACAATCTGATCACGCCTGGGAAACTATTTGGGCCTGAGTCATTAAAGAGAGAAAAGCCAAAAAAAAGAGTAGGTATGCTCCTGGACAAACCATGTTACAATGCAAGGGGTGCTAATTAGTTTATTACTTTGCACATAAGGAAATACTGGCTGCTTTTCTTTTACAATTTTTATTTACTAAAACTGAATGTGTGAGCCTTGGTAAGATGTTACCCTTTAACACCAAACTTGATGCTAATTCTGTAGCATTTCTGTAGGTTAATAAAACACAATTACTTATACAACTTTACCAATACTCTTGATGATTACTCAATAGGTAATTAAACCATAAAAGACATTGTAAAAATAAAACATTTTTTAAATATTTAAAAAGAAATAAAAAAATAACTCTCTCCATCTGTCACAGTATTTGCAGCTTTTGTTAAACCTCCATAATTTATAGAATGTGAATCTTTATTTTTACACCGTTTTCAGCTGGTGGCTGATAGCAGTATTCTGCATGATTATTTTTGTCCTTTTAAACCTGAATTCTTTTGAAAATCTTTTGAAGGTGATTATCTGACCTTTCTGTAAATCAGATAGCTTTATCGGAATAATGTATGAATTTAGTATAGCTCAGTCAAAAATTGCTGATAGAATTACCCAACGTTAATATGCAAGCAATGGTGCTGATGCACAATAGACTACTCAAGGTCAGTACATGTGAAAATAAAGGAACTGGAAAAATAAAGCTTATTGCTCTTTTGCTTTGTTTAATTAGGTTATCGATGAAACACAAGAAGAAATAAATGACAAAGATGTGTTGCAATACGTGCTAACATTGCATTTTATTGGTGCATACATATTAATGGCACCAGCCATAACCTGCTCTCACTTGGCATTATCATGAACCCCAAAGGTTCAGACTTTCAAGGTACAGTCCTGATTGGTAGACCAGAAAGGGTGAGTTGAAATCAATTAAAGGTATGGCTAGGTGGATCAGGGTCCTATTTGGCAGATTGGGGGTATTGCTGAGCAGATTGCAGATGTAACCAAACATGTCCCAGTGTTTTTCAACTGCAATGATGAGAGCTAGAGATAAGCAAAGTTATGAAGTGATGATGGCAAAGTTATGAAAAGTTGGTGAGAGTGATACAATCTTACACAAAGTTACAATTTGGCTTCGCCATTAAGCAGGTTACTATTACATTCACATTTGCTGTTTTTATAGTCTATGAATAGATTTGGTCAATTCTGCTGTGTGGTATGGTTGGGTAGTACTGGGAACGCCTTACATCCGTGATAGGTAACCGTGTGGCCGTCTAACCTTCAAAAGGGCTGCACATCACCCTTAATCTCAGTAAAAGGTTAGAACAATACATTTTTTCAAAGAGGAAGCCACCTATCTGTAATAACATATCAGCAGGCTTTTAAGCACGTGTTACAAGCTATCACTGATGATAAAACAAAAAGGAGCTGGGGCGCAGGAGAAGGCTCAGAGGGCCACATGTGCTCCTAGAACTGCCTGTTGCCATCACTGCCTTACATCAAATACTGCAGGTAATGTACAAATATTCTGCAGTTTTGAAAACTCTAGTAGGGAATCGTTGCTTAGCACTGCTGTGTATTCGCTATATCATTTTGCTATATATTTATGAAAATATATGGAAAAGCTGTGACCTGCCAGCAGGAGAGATATTGGGATGAGTGCTGGGCATGTACCCATGACAGCTGTTCCTTCTACCTACCCCTAGTCCTGGACCCATATGTACTATCAGCCATCCTAACAGGATAACATGTAATCTAGCCCCTGGTGATATATTTACTAAACTTTGGGTTTGAAAAAGTGGAGATGTTGCCTATAAACAACCAATCAGACTCTAGCTGTCATCTTGTAGAATATAGTAAATAAATAATAGCAAGTATCTAATTAATTGCTATAGGCAACATCTCCGCTTTTTCAAACCCGCAGTTTAGTAAATCTACCTCCTGTTAAAAATACGTTGCAAAGCATGACATTTAACAGATTATTTTAGGACTTAATATTCGCCCTGCTAGAGAGTCAAATTAATTTGTTTAGATTGAATGTTCACGTATTGAGGAAAAAACAGCATGTATTCAAAATTCTGTTTATTTTGTTGATTGTTTATTGATTGCCTGCATACTAATAGCATTTGGCACGGACAATAAAAACATAAAAAGAGAAGAATTGAATTGAGGTCCAGAATAGAGGCTTCCTTTTTTCAACTGAAACAAATGTCAAACACATATTGAGCTGAACAATAACACAGTGCTGGCTCAGCTTGTTGTAAGGAACATTGGACAATATGCAAAAAACACTTTATATAAGCAGAGGGACACTGCGTGAAGATGGATGACAGTATACAGGTAAAGCTCTCTTTTGTTTGAAGCAGAAATACTTGTAAAAAAACGTGACAGTAAATTGTCATTATACAAAGTAAATATCATCCCTTTCTTCCTGATGGATGCTGAGTGCAGTACGCAATTATGTTTGTTTTTATCCTATAATCCTAAAACCCTAACACACTAGGAGGTACATTTATCAAGCTGCGGGTTTTAAAAAGTGGAGATGTTACCTATAGCAACCAATCAGGTTCTAGTGATCATTTATTTAGTACAATCTACAAAATGACAGCTAGAATCTGATTGGTTGCTATAGGCAACATCTCCACTTTTTCAAACCCGCAGCTTGATATTACCCCCTAGAGTCTGAAATATAGACAGTTGAATGATCTGAGTAAAAGGCTGAATCAAAAATATATGGTTACTCATGGGAAAAGCTGGACAAATGGGGGCCACAAACATGGGCAGAAGAGAAGAGTGTATGCTCCGCATTTGTTGTTTACTTTAGATTTTAAGATTATGTTCTTTAATTAAAATGCTCTTAATTATATTAGAGCCAAAAAAGTTTAAATTTTGATAGCTTTTTATTGTCTTGTTTTCCAAATATATATATATATATATATATATATATATATATAGACAAGGTAGTAATTGGTGCTTTAATTGCAGGACGCAGGACTGTATAATCCTTTAAATGTTTAAATGTTGCCAATCGCTTATTTCCACAATTCCATGTACATATAATAAAACAAGACATACTAATATGGTAATACTGTTCAGCACCAAAATCAAGTAAAAAATCTTTATTGAGAACAAAAAGTAATACACGTGCATTAAAATTATTAAAAGAAAAAACAGCTCATCTGAATTCTGTGGCTGCCCATGGTCCAATTTAGGTTAACATGGTAGATTTGTCTCGAATATCAGTCCCAATGTTGATCCTTAATGTAGAAGTTGGAGTCCAGTATAGATCATATGTAAAGGATAGAAAACTGGGTACATGTAACAGGGTTCCATCTTTCTTATATCTTGGACATCATCAGGAGGTAGCATTGTATAGTAGCATGTCTCATCTTTAAATAGTTTGCATCCATTATCAAATCCAACCTGCTCATGTTCTGAGGAATGTTTGTGTAAACCTTGTTATCAATGCCTACTGTGAAGTGGTAAGAAACGTCTGTGACCATATTTAATATTGTTGTTTAATCCAAAACTACCAAAATGCACACATGCAACGGACATTTTGCCCTTCGCGAAGGGAAGCCTGTTCTATAGAGCTGAAATCTACAATATCCATACCAACTAATGGAATACTGCCAATAAGAATAAATGGCACCTGTGTGGCAAACATTTTGGTGGCCCTTTGATGTAAAGGTCGTAGTCCTACTGCCATTGACATATATACTATCAATAACCCAGATATAGGTCACACATCTTGATGAGATAAACAGTCGATTATGACAAATGAGGCTGAATAGGACGAATGCACTTAAAGGGCGACAGGGTTTGTAGTAAGCTGAACACTGACCTGAAGGTGTTAAAATGGGTTGGCCCGACCAATGTGTAATCCAGTGGGAGGGACCTTGATTGTTATAGGAAGCTGCACTTCCTGTCTGGTTCATTCCACAGCACGAGATTGCAGCAGCAGGACCTGAGCCAGGAATCGGATAAGTACCCTGTTATTCTGTTTTCTTTTGGTCTGTCCTTGTTTCCTTCATATCTCCTGTTTTCTCTCACTTGTTTTTCCCTTAGTGTCCTGTCTCTACCTTTATTATTTTCTTTTCAGCCGTTTATCCCCCTTTTTCCTTTTTCCCTTTATCTCCGTTTTTCCCTTGCTTTCACCTTTTCTTTTAGCTTCCCCCGTGCCTCCCCAGCTCCACACCTTCCAGCCCCCGCTGCCATGCCCCGTCCTAGACGCTCCTCAGCCCGCCCGGCACGCTACAGGTCCCCATCCCCCCCCGCATCCAGGCGCCATATTGCAGCCTCCGCCCAGCCCCCTTCCCGCCCAACGGACAACTCCAGCCTCCCTCCCTTGCTCCAGCGTGAGCCCGTGGGCCGGGCTCACGCTTCCCATGGTGGCTCCCCTGTTACCCCTAGCCAACTCAGCGGGCGGCGGGGTCGCTCTGTGCAGTCGGCGGTATCGTCTGGGTCGCGCATGCGCAGACCCAGGCTGCCATCACGCACAATGATTTCCTCCGTTGTGGGCAGCAGGGGGGAGGGGGGGGTGGTTCCAGCCAGCACTCCTGTGCTTCCTCCAGCTGCGGTCATGCCCTCCATTCCACAAGCCACTCTGGTGTCTACCTCTGGGGTTAATCCCACGGGGGAGAGAGGGATCATGAGCAGTGACCCTCAAGGGGGGGATATGGGGACCAGCTCCGAAGTTTTTATACTATACCCCGTCACCCCGCCCATCTTGTCTCGCAGAGGGGACAGACAGACTGATAACCCCCCTGCCCCTCACCAGTTACATTTCCCGCCCAGCCCATTTTTGCCCCAAAGCGGCAGAGGTTCTTCTTGGGGTGCACACTATAGGGGAGCCCCTTTGTCTGATAGAGGCCCATTTATACCCTATACCCCCGGGGCGGACAGGGTTCAGAGTCTTAGGCAGGGGCAGAGACACGTGGGGCCAGATAGGACCAGTAGGGGGAACATGGAAGTTTTTGGTGACAGTCCTCGGGCGCCTGTGAGGCCCTCCCTTCCTCGACACGTTCTGCCAGCTACAGACGAGTGGACGTACAGGTCCCGGCGTGCCCCATCGCCGTCTGGAGGGTATGGCGGCACCAGTCACTTTAGGCCAGAGCCCACACGGGATAATCTGGTATATGATTACCATCATTCCAGCGGCGGTAATACGTCCCAATGGTCTCCCCCACGGCACACTCAGTACAGGCCAAGCGGTTTTTACGAAGAATACGACCGGGCCCATTATGACGATGCCCCCCCTCAGCGTCGGGTCATATCGAGAGGTTCCTATAACCCGTCACTCCTTTTGCCTTCTAGATCAGATCCTTGCGGCCCAGCCTTGGGATCGGTGCGGCGACGACTGGACTACGTTCCTAGATCTCAGCTTACTGCTCCACTTTGTGTTTCAGAACCTGCGGTCGCGGACCAGGAGATGAGGGCTGTCGGGGAAGGTCGTTCCGGGTCCGAGTCTCGAGACCAGAGGTCGGCGGGGAGTCGTGTGGGACCAATCCCGGGATCAACAGATGCCCAGCCGGGGGCTGCCAGTGTCGGGGAGGCATCAGTCTCGGCCGGGAATCCTGCTCCTCATGGTGAGTCCGTTTCTGTTACTACACACGATGTACAGTTGTTAGGGTCACCGGTTCTCTCCACGAGCAGTGGTTCTTCGGATTCGGGCGATAGGCCCAGGAAACTAATCAAGCTATTGGAAACGAAATTGCTAGGTAAACGTAGCAAGCAGGCTCCGCAGTCGGGGGGCGATGAACGGACGGTGGCTAGGAGTGACTTAGGGCAGGTTGAAACCTTGGAAATAACACACGGTATTAGGCCGAGCGTACGGGATAGGGTTAGACGCGGAAAGTACGTGGACATGTTCGCCCTGACAGGTGAGGGAAAGAAGGCACTTGCCGCGGCTTGTGAGAGGTCCGGCATGGGTGAGGACAAGTTTAGATCGTTTACTAGATGGTCCTATTCCTTCGCTATTTTTGCCACTATTTATCTGGAGACTAGGCCCGGGGAGCAGGATGAGGTGTGGAGATATATGCACCTTATCAGTGGGATGGCTCTAAAAGATGGCCCCTCAATATGGAGAGCGTATGACGAGCTCTTCCGCAAGCGGATGAGTGGTCGCGAGAAGCTCCCGCTGGGGTCGAAAGACATCGACACCTGGCTGGAACTCATGAGACCAAGCAGTCAAGGGGCCGAGGGTTACACGGGCAGGAGGTTTCAAGGGCCGGGGAGGGTACAAGCGACCCTCCCCACGAAAGGTCGATGTTTCGATTTCAACGCAGGCTCTTGCCAGCGAGGCACATCCTGCCGCTTCAAACACAATTGCACGGCATGCGGAGGTCAGCATCCAGCCACTGAATGTGCAAGGGCCCGACGGAGTGGGGGTGGCGGACGAAGTGCAAATCCAGCTGTGCCGAGTCAAGGGTCCATCGCCAATTAATTTGGCTGAACTGGACAAATGGCTCGCTTGGTTCCCAGAGAGAGACACCGCGGCTTTCATACGTGACGGCTTTCATATGGGTTTTAAGTTACCAGTGCAGGGCAACGTTTCTACGGCGACGCCGATCAATTTGAAATCGGCGCTCGCTCTCCCGGAAGTATTAGACGCTAAAATCACGAAGGAGGTGGGCCTGGGTCGCATGGTTGGCCCTTTCTCGCTTCCTCCTATTCCAAATCTCATTGTGTCCCCGGTAGGGGTAGTACCCAAAAAGGCAGCGGGCAAATTCAGGTTGATACAACATTTGTCGTACCCGGCTGGTCTGTCCGTGAACGACGCCATAGACGCCACCCTTAGCTCCGTAAATTACCAATCGTTTGAATCCGCACTGGCACTGGTGCAGGAATGCGGGAGGGGTGCCTTGTTGGCTAAGATCGACATTGAGTCGGCTTTTCGGTTACTGCCCCTTCACCCGGAATCGTATCAGTTCATGGGTTTTCGGCATCGTGGTGGATTCTACATCGATCGCTGTCTGCCTATGGGGTGTTCGATATCCTGTGCGCTATTTGAGAAGTTCAGTGGCTTCTTGCATTGGTGCATTCAGGCGGGAACGGGGTGTCGGTGGATGGCACACTGTCTGGATGACTTCTTGGTTATCGGGCCTCCTGATTCCACTTGTTGTCGGGATACTCTGTTTTCCACTGAAGCCCCTTTTTAGGGTGCTAGGCGTTCCCATTGCCGCAGACAAGACGGAGGGTCCAGCCACGTGTCTCTCGTTCCTTGGAATTGAGATCGACACGGCGGCCGGGATTTGCAGGCTCCCAACTGATAAAGTGTCCCAGATGTGCGAGGGTATCGCAGAAGCGTTGGAGTCCAGCTCCAGCCCGCTCAGGCAGGTTCAGTCCCTGTTAGGGAGGTTCAACTTTGCATGCCGTGTGATTCCCATGGGTAGAGTTTTCTGTAGAAAGCTACAGAGAGCCACGGCGGGGAGGAGTAGGCCACACGCGGCGGTGCGTCTATCCAGGGTTATCAAGGAGGATTTGCAGATTTGGCTCACCTTCCTCAGTGATTTTAACGGGACGCGAATATGGCCTTCACCACCCGTAACAAACGTTAATATCGACCTGTTTACGGACGCTTCCGGAGCATGCGGCTTCGGTGCTTATCTGCACGGGCATTGGTGCGCGGAAAGCTGGCCGGAGGAATGGCATAGGTTAGGGATTACCAAAAACTTGCTAGTCCTGGAACTGTTTCCTATTGTCGTGGCAATCGAGTTGTGGGCGTCCACATTGCGTGGGAAGCACATGGTTTTCTGGTGCGACAATTTGGGAGTGGTCCAGTCGATCAATAAACAAAGCGCATCCTCCCATCGTGCAATATCTCTGCTGCGCCACCTAGTGTTGCGCTGCCTGCAGTACGATATTTCTTTCAGGGCCAGACATGTACCAGGGGTGCAAAATAGTGTGGCCGATGCTTTGTCCCGAGGACAATGGAGCAAGTTTCGTAGTATGGCTCCCCAGGCGGACAATGTTGGTATTCCGTGTCCCTCTTGTGTTTGGCAGATCATCAAGCCGGCATAAGGGGGCTCGTAGAACAGGCGGTAGCCCCTTCCACCCTGAGGACGTATCAGGTATCATGGAGATGGTGGTCACTATTCAGCGGGCAAAAGATCAATCTGAGGCAGGTCAGCGTGATGCTATGTTAGCATTTATGTGGGAGAGCTATTCCAAAGGGGAATCTAGAGCCTCTATGGCGTCTACTTTGGCGGGGATATCTTTCATGGCCAGGCTGCAAGGTTACACGGATGTCACAAAGGGGTTCATGATCAGTAAGGCCCTAAAGGGGTGGGCTAGGGCTAGACCCTCACAGGCGGATGCGCGCTTGCCTATCACCAACAATATTCTGGACCAGTTGATAGGGACCCTGGGAGGGATTGCAGTTGATGAATATGAGAAGACCTTATTTAGCACTGCGTTCTCTATGGCTTTTTCGGTGCTTTTCTGGTATCTGAATTGGTGGCTAAATCCAGGGGGCATCAAGAGTCAGGTTGGAATGCAGAGCATGTCAGCTTATGCGGAGGGGTGGTTTCAGGTAAAATAATTAGATCTAAAACTGATCAGAGTGGCAGGGGAGCATGGGTTCAGTTAAATAGGCAGCCTAATGGTAACATTTAGTGTCACGGTTTATGAATATGAGACCTCAGGCTCGTTTGTTTTTATGTCACCATAACGGCATGCCCATGACGAAATATCAATTTTCGGCCATTATGCAGAAGTCCCTACAGTCATTAAATCTAGCAGTTCTATGTACGGAACGCATTCGTTCAAGATCGGGGCGGCCACGTCTGCTGCTTTGGCGGGATCCTCCACTGAGACGATAAAAGCTCTGGCCCGCTGGAAATCCACGGCTTATAAATCTTATGTCAGGATTGACAATGTTGATGTTTAAATGTTTTGTTCCACTAATCAAAAGGTTGCCTTGCAGTTTTTCTTTTTCTACAATTTCACTCTCTTATTGTTACCCTAACCACCCCCACTGCCCTCCCCTACCCCACCTTCTCCCTCCATTTGGTGGGCTACCCTGGGCTTTTCCGCTCGTCGCTTTGAAGCGGGGGCGCGAAGGGATTTTCACCCGGGTTTCCCTGGGCGTAAGTCCTGATTAGTGGTGTGCTGCCGGGGTTTTTCCGGGTGTTGTTTACCTTCGTCTGGGTGGCCTGCTCCCCATTTGTGTTCCTCTTCCCTGATCCCCCTCTGTTGTACGGTTTTCCCCTATACTATCCTTCTCATGCTTTTATGCTATGCCTGGCCTGTCTTCCAAATTATGGTGGCATGTTTGTAACAATGTTTTTCTGATTCCAGGTGATGGTGTTACAACTAAGATGGTGTGGATCATGGGTCATTCCTTTGTGTTCTGGGCCGCTGGACACCCCAGGTCTAACAGTATGCCGAATCACGAAGGCACCGTAATAAGATGGTTGGGTAGAAGGGGATTAGGTTGGCCTGATTTGGTTCCATGGTTGGCGAGGCTAATTAAACAGCATGGCCCGCCAAATATTTTAGTAGTGCATGCGGGAGGCAATGACCTGGGGAAAGGAAAGTCTCTGGAGCTCATTATTTCGATTCGGGAAGACCTCAGGCAAATTCACGAGGCATGGCCACATATCATCATTGGTTGGTTGGCATTAATCCCCCGGCTGGCTTGGAGAACAACTATCCCCTTAAAAAAGATGACAGTTATGGTCAGGAAGCTGAATAGCACCATTAGGAAAATAGTGCGGTCCATGGGGGGTTTAGTTATCAATCACCCGGGATTAGGGGTAGAGTCACCTCAATTGTTTAGAAGTGATGGCGTACATCTAACGGAGGAGGGTATGGGGTTGTTTATAGATAGCATTTGCGGTGGAGTTTCGGCGTGTTTAGATTAGTGGTGGCGGGCTGCGGCGTCTGTGGGGCGCAGCGCCAGTCCACTAGTGATAGTGTTTGTCAGCTTGAGAGTTGTTTCGCAGTGCCCTTTCTCCGCCACCATAGGTCTAGTTTAAATTAAAATTATAATAAAAATTCTGGCAATTTTTTATAACTTATTCAAGTCTCCGTGTCTTTATTTGCATGCAAAGGGTTTTTAGAATTATAAGGTTGATGTAAGGTTTACGAAACATACACGGTGAGCCCTTTATAACTATACCTCACCCTCCCTTATTTCTTAAACTCAATTCAATGAACAGGTATTTGTTATAGACTAATAATAGTTGCAATTGTATGTTAAGTCTTAATTGTGATTATGTTACATTTTAAAACATAGTTACACACATTATATATATATATATATATATATTTATACAAAATTATAAGCCTACTGTAATACGTATTTAAGGGGGCTTATCCAACCTCCAATGAATTTGGAGGTATAATGGAGTTGAAGTGAATTATTTCCAAACCAAAACATTCATGTAACCTATCTGCCTAAAATAGATATGTTATTTATTAATCTGTCTTTTCTGTAACATGCAAGTACTGTATTTAGATTGAAAAGCGTATTGAAAACGATTGTAATGGAAATGCTATTGAAGTTAATTTAAAGGTCATTTAAAATATAAATGTCTGTCAAATGACTGCCAATAACTGAGTAACCTCTTTTTCAGATATTTAACTGCAAATAGTGGCTATACAATGCTTTAGAAAATTATGGTTTTACCTAAAGTCTTTTTGATTTTTTTTTGCAGAAGCACGTCACATACTGTGTAAATCTTCATCAGCAATGTCAAAATCTTTATAACATGCCATCCATACAGTAATAAGATAAAAAAAAAGGTTTAAAATAGAACATGTATTTCTCTGATATAGCGGAAATTTCATTTACTATCATTAAACTGAGAACATAATATTTTTTTTATTTCATTGTATGAATTCTTATTCTGAGGTACCATGGTTTCTAAGCTTCCTGTATTGACATTGTGGTGAGAGGATGATGGCTTTGTAAGAAATAAAAAATGTTTTACTCCTAGTTGCTCATTCATCTGCAAATCCCACTTTTATGTCCCAGTTAATAGACTTTGAGGAAGCTATTTCTGCAAACTAATAGGTTAAAAAAATCCAATTCAGCCAAACACTAACGAGCAGCCTGGCTATGTCTAGTCATTTGTTCAACAGCATAGAGAAATATGTGTCACTTCTGTAGAATCCAAAGATATATTAACAGACACCATCCTTTGTGAAGCAAAAGAACTCCATGAAGCTTCATCGTTTAAGATATCGAGAGAAATAATATAAAAATAGAAAGTCCACAACGTGAACAGAACAATCATATTGAATAAAAAGACTATGTAGCATAGCTAATGAAATGATTACAAGAAACAGGAGAACTATTCATGACATTTATATCAATATAATAAAGGCTTGTGCAGCATGGGGTTATGAAAGGAGATGTTCATCTAAAATTGCAATTTATTTTTTTTTATTACATAATGGGCCTGATACACAGTGGAACACAAGAGTAAGCGTAAAAACTTGCACATAAGTGAATGTGTATGTGTGTCATATTCAGAGTTGAAAATGCGCCCAGGTCTGAATAAGTAGCAGATGCGTTCCCTTCACAACAGACACCCCTCAGACACTTACGTACAACTTGTGTACATTAACAAAAACCTTTTATTTTATATGCTACAAACATAATTGCTATCAAGCATCATTTAACCTTGAATTAACTAGCTAACACAGCAGGAACAACTTCCTGACATGCGTACAAAAAAAAAATATATATTTTTTCTCTTTCCTACTACATGATTGCCAATCCTATTTTATTTCTGAGCGAATACTAAAGTCTCAATAGCCATCTGCGAATCATTTGCAAAACTCAACTTACAAGCAATTTGCTAGTTCGGGTGTTTATCATCATCATCATCTGCCACTTACACCTGCCCTGACCACCCACAAATAAAAACTCTTTTTCAGTCATGTCTGTCCCAGTTTGAATCTGAATGTAATTGCTTGAACTATAGATTGCCTACATTAGAATAACCATTCCCTCTCCCGTCAGGCCTCTTGAGGCATAAGGAGTCGTTGGTGCCAAAAAGTCGCAGGTATGAATAGCTGTAGTTGCGCACATACATCTTTTCAGCATGAGTAGTGTTAAAAAATGCAAAGATACACCATATTTGCCAACTTTTGTGTGTTGGCCTCCTGGAGATCCTGAGGGCAGGGGGGCATGTGGCTTCTGGCCCCTGCCCCCTAAACAACCATCACCATTTTAGCCTATTGCAACAAATTTGTGAATCGGGTCACTAAGTCCCAACCCCACACTAACAAAGTGGGTAGGATCCAGCAGGCTGCCCTGCTCTAAAGGGAGTCCAGGACTCCTATAAATTCAGGAGGACTCCCATAAATTCGTGAGTCTCCCGGACATTCTGGGAGAGTAGGCAACTATGAGATACACTAATGAAACGGCGTATGTGTCTCACTGTGAATCAAGCACAAGTATATAACTACCTTAATTTACAGAAAAATGCCTGTGGACCTTTGTCTGCTAATATGTAATGTAAATTTGTACTGTTAAAAATACATTTAAAATGAATGTATAAACAAGTACAGATGCAAATAAATGGACATGTTATGAGAGAGCATTGGAAGAATGATGACAAAGCAAAATTAAAAAGCATGCAAAACATGGTAACTCAAGTCATGTTTCTCTACTACTGAAGTGAACGCCCATAAGATTTCATAACATTTTTGGGGTTTTTTAACTTGTACGTAATTATGTTTTTGTTTTTTTTGTTTTTTTTGAGTTGTACAATCATCAGATGTAGGAGAGATAGATCTTTTAATGTTTATAAATTGCTACATTTCTAAGTGGTCACTGTAATGTAAAGATGCATTAAATACAGCTTCACTGAAACTCTGTAACTAAGCTTTATTTGTATACAAAAGTTGAATGTTAATTTGGATCTTTTAAATTGAATTAGCAAGCAATAAATGACATAATAACCATGACTTTTTGGCAGGGCCGGACTGGCCATCTGGCACTTCTAGCATTTGCCAGAAGGGCCGATGGCTGTATGGGCCGGTCCGCTACCCTGCACTTCCAGTCCCGCAGCTATTTTTTTTCTTTTTTTTTCTTTTACTTTCGCATGGCTGCGCGGTGTGACGTCATAACGTGTGAGGTCATGCGCCGCCGGTGCTCGTTGGAGTTTTCTAACTTTCATAGGGCCCCCAACATTCCAGGATCCAGACAAGCAGCAAGTGATCTAAAGACACCAGCAGCTACAAGTGGTAAAAAATGACAAGACAGGTAGGAGAGATCAGGACAGTCTGCCAACTGTCCTGAATTTGGTGGGTGACTGTCCCGCTTAGTCAGGATTTGGTCTGACTGCAAGGACAGTTGGGAGGTATGTCTTGTTTCACATTGTACTGCTTGTGAAGGCAGAACTGTGTGCAACAGTAATGCTCACAGTATTGCCTGTATATTTGTTGAAAATGTGTCTAATAACCATATTACATCATATGAGCCCCCCTGTTTTAAGTGCCTAGGGCCCCCTGAGCCTTAATTCAGCTCTGGTTAGCAGGAGGGAGCGGATAGCTGCTCCCAGTCCCTGGATAGGACACAGAGCAAGCCGAGGAGCTCTAAATCTCATGAGATTTATTAATCTTGTGAGACTAAGAGCTTCCCTGATCACTCTACAGGAAGTTCCCAACCTGATGTATGTCAGCAGCATCAGAAGCATAGAAGCATAGATAGTTACAGTGAACTGGGGGTGTTGTAATGTGTTTCTGGGGTGGGGGGTGGCGTGATAGGGAGGGCCTGATAAATGTAATGTTTTATTATAATGTATGTATTAATGCCTCATGTTGACCACGTCGCCAACATAATGTGGCCACGCCCTTGGCGGCGCCAACACTGCGCAGTGACACACAGTTTTTTCCTGTTTATCAACAGAGGTGGGCCTGTATGCTTCAAATGTCAGGGCTGATTTTTAGTCTCAGTCCAGCCCTGCTTTTTGGAAAAGCAATATGTGAAAGTATGGAATATCTCTTTGTGGCAAATCCTGACGCAGAGTTACAAATGTCATTGTATTCAATTCTGAGCATTTGCTTCAGCCTGCTTCCTGTGAGCTAAACAGAGCTGTAAATAAACCAAGTGTACTTGGTTGCCACCAGGTCTTAAGAACGTAGCCCCACATGATCACTGGTAGATTACATCTATAACCTAATAAGGCGCGTAAATGCCAATATACCGTATTTTGCGTAACATCTCTCACATGCCCAGAACTGGACCATACGCCAATGAACATAGCAACGTCCAATTTATCTTTGAGCACAAAGGACTCTTACAACAGTCTATGATTTCAGAGGCTGGAGAGGGGGAGGGAAGGGGACTGGGCATATGCACATAGTCAATGTACAGTAAGAACGGGCCAAACTTGAATGAGCGCACGCAGTAGCATCCAATTCAAGCTTTGGACATCTCAAAGGTAAGTGTTTTCCTATTGTATCACTTGCACCATCTACAGGCCGATATGTGCTAGTGATAACGGTTGTGTATGTATGCTAAAATATGCGTTTGCAAGCGAGAGCAACTTTAAAAATGCATTTTATGTGCAGTAGACATTCACAACATGTTCATAAAAGTATTTTATAGAGAAAAAAAGAAAAAATTATAATTTTTTTAAATATTTAGTGATTAATGGCTATATTATTAACAGGTGACATTAATTGAATAGGTTTTTTTTCTGTGTGTTCTTTTGTGACTTTCTATTCCACATATATATTGGATGTATCCTGCAGTGTAATGTCTGTTAGAGCAGAGAGGACCTAGACCTGTATTCATCAACAGACATGTTGAATACGGATGTGTATATGCCCAAATTACGTGTGATTTTTTTAAAACGCACAATACAGTCTTTTGCGTAACTTAATGAATCAGGCCAAGGTCAACAACAATTGGGTAGCTAGAATAAGAACCACAGAAAAAGTAGAATGGTTGTGGCATATCCATTGATTAACATGGTACAAAATAGTCAGTTGAAACACACCCATAAATAGCAAAACTAAGTCTTTCATGAGAAATAATCTTATGAAAGGCCTAGGCTCTAGCTCCAAAAAATCATGCTCAATCACACAGGAGCAGTTTGTGCTCACAACTGAATATCATCTGTGTGCACCATTGCAGGTGCAGAATTCTTTATGAATGAAAATCAGTCATTGCAGGACAGCAAGTGTACCTAAAAAAGTGCCTAATTCATCAAAAACAAAAATTAGTAATTGAAGGGCACCTAACAAGGCGCCCAACAAAAGCAATCTTTACACTTGTCCAGATCTTAAGACATTGCCTTATTTGAGAAACAAGCCAGGAAGGAAGAAAAGCAAGAAAAAAATCTGTTGGTGCGTGAGTTGGTACTTATATTTACGTTCATAGATGCGGATGAACAATCTATTAAATGACTCTTGTTCTGAATATGGTGATGAGTCCCCAACTGCCTGTCATAATTTAATCAAGTTTGTATCTTTTGTTCTTCTGCTTACTAACCCTATTTCTGCTAGCAATGCAAAACAATAGAAGCCAGTAGCAGTTTATTCCAAAGAATACAACTTCTGAGGAAGTGGCTTCCCACCCCAGTTTGAGGAATCCGTCAGAGATGTAGATGTTAAGTATCTGATATCTTTCCCACACAACACAGAATATCCTTTTAAAAATTGGCAAGCATGCTAATCTCGTCGGCCAGGGGACGAACCTCCTTTTCTAATTCATGTACGCTTTCCAAATGTTCCGCATGTTTTCCCATTGCTTCTGTTCTTTTTTATTTTTTCATAGCATCCATTAATTTTTTTCAGATAGGAACATTTCATCATTCAACACTGTAATGCAAAAAGGCAGTATTGTTTGAAAATATGACCTTATTGAGAACACTGTTTGCAGCAGCAGTTTTTTTAAGCACTTTTCCAGATGCCATATTACAAACTTCAATCTTGCATCTGCTCTTCACGTTTAAGTCGTTCACAAAGAAAATTAAATTACCATCAGAAGATGTGTCCTCCAGCCGTTAATAAAACAACTGTTTCCCATAGAGTTATAGCAGGTTACTTCTCACTGCAATAAATTTACTTTACTCTTGCTTTGGGAGTTAGAAGGAAACTTAAGGTCTGTTCACTCACACCTTAATGCATAGGACTCAGATATATAAAATCTGCAATTGTGGGGACTGTTCAATAGGACAGCTAAAATAAAGGTTAGTAGTTTTATATTTATGTATGCCGATGATAATATATATGGTAGTCGTATATTAAAATGAATTATCCTTATTAGGGATGTCTTCATTATATAGATCTAGGCAGTCATATGGGTATGACATCTTTATATATGACTCTGTGAATGGCTTTATACCGTGGAATCGCTGTACTACCATCTTTCCTATGCTATAGAAAGGTGGTAGTAATCTTATTTGTGCAGCTGCCTCTAAGCCAAGTCTTTCACCTTCTTTTGGAACTATTTTCAAGCTGAGTCTTCATTGTTATTTCAAATTCATCTTTTAATTAGACAGTTACTAACATACTGAACATACCCTATGTAATGTCAGGCCAATGTTAATCAGTGGTAGGGAAGCTTACAACATGACCAACTCAATTTGTTTGTTAATGGTTGGTCTGTCTTGGCTGTTGGCATTTTTATTGCTCCCTCCTTGACGCTCTCCAATCCGGCTACCGCCCCCTCCACTCCACCGAAACAGCCCTGGCTAAAGTTACTAATGATCTCCTATCAGCCAAATCCAAGGGTCACTACTCCATACTCATCCTCCTTGACCTCTCCGCAGCCTTCGACACCGTGGACCACCCCCTCCTGCTGCATACTCTTCTCTCTCTCGGCCTCTCTGGCTCTGTTCATGCCTGGTTCACCTTATACCTTGCTAACCGCTCCTTCTCTGTATCCACATCTGGTTCTTCCTCCACCCCCTCCCCTCTCCCTGTTGGAGTCCCTCAGGGCTCTGTTCTTGGCCCTTTACTCTTTTTGCTCTATACTTCCTCCCTTGGAGCTCTCATCTCTTCGTTCGGTCTTCAGTATCACCTATATGCTGACGATATTCAACTCTACTTCTCTTCTCCTGATCTTTCCTCCTCCCTCCTCTCTCGTGTAACTGACTGCCTCTCAGTCATCTCCTCCTGGATGTCTTCTCGCTTTCTTAAAATTAACATCTCCAAAACTGAACTCATTGTCTTTCCCCCACCCAGACGCCCTTCCCACCATGACCTCTCTATAACTGTTAACAACTCCACTATCTCCTCTGTCACCCAACTCCGCTGCCTAGGAGTCACTCTTGACTCCTCTCTCTCTTTTGCCCCCCACATTCAATCCCTTGCCCAAGCCTGTCGCTTCCTCTCTGTACAGCGCTGCGGAATTAGTGGCGCTATATAAATAAATGATAATGAAAAAAAATGAACATTGCCCGCATCCGTCCTTTCCTCTCTCAAGATGCCACCAAAACTGTCATCCATGCTCTCATCATCTCCCGCCTTGACTACTGCAATCTTCTCCTTTCTGGCCTCCCCTGCTCCCACCTCGCCCCCCTCCGCTCTATACTTAATGCGGCTGCGAGAATCATCTTCCTCACACGCCGCTCCTCCTCTGCCTCCCCTCTCTGTCTTGCCTTACACTGGCTCCCCTTCCCCTACAGAATCCTTTTCAAACTCCTCACCACCACCTACAACGCTCTCTCTCAGTCTACTGCCCCTTATATCTCTAACCTCCTCTCCATCCACACTCCTGCCCGCTCCCTGCGCTCAGCCAGTGATCGCCGCCTCTCCTCCACTCTGATTACTTCTTCCCACTCTAGAATACAAGACTTCTCCCGAGCTGCCCCCCTTCACTGGAACGACCTCCCTCGCTCCATCCGTCTCTCACCCAATCTGTGCTCCTTCAAGCGGGCACTTAAAACTCACCTGTTCCTTAAGGCCTACCAACCATCCATTTAACCTCTCACCTCTTCTGTTTCTGACTGGCTCTTTTTTCTCTCCCCTTTGCTTCACTGGCTCCCTCTTGTGCCTGATTTTGTCTACCCTCCCTTAGGATGTAAGCTCGTATGAGCAGGGCCCCTCTCCCCTCCTGTCTCCAGACCTGTTCTTCCGCTCCGTCTTTACAGTATTTGCCTGCCTGGAGTTTCTGAAGTTCTGGTACTTTGTGTTTATTGTTCTGTATTGTTTACCCTGTATAGTCTACTGTTTGTACCATGTACGGCGCTGCGGATACCTTGTGGCGCCTAACAAATAAACAATAATAATAATAATAATAATAATAATGACCTTATTAATATTGTGAATTAGAACAAAAGGAAAAGACCTATGTCGGCATTCATCTGGGTCACTTGGTAAGTAGGGATATTTGTATTTAATCTTCCCGTCTACACCAGTCTGCAGAACTTGGAGAGCAGGCGTAGCTATAAAGCAAAGGAGGTGGCAATGATCGGATGGCTGTCCATGACCATCCCAATAAGTCATGCCATCGCTTTCACAGAAGTCTCCATTGGATATCCACAGTGTGTCTGGAGACTTGTGTAGATTAATGGTCCCAGCAGTTTGAATACAGATAAGAGTAGGGTCCCAGGGAAAGGGCGATTATGTAAAGAAGTAGAAAATTCTACACATCTTTCATTCAGGGTCTAAGCCTACATTTGCATCAAGGTAACAGTTCTACATATTGGTTCACGTATCACAGTACTAAAATGACCTCTGCCAGCTGTGACCTGAGACTAGCAAGTCGCAAAGGTCCCAGCAACAAGCTCATAACAGCAGATACTAAGGAAGCACAACAACACAAATAATAAGGACAATGTCTATAACATCCCAACAAATGCCAAACTTTTAAGGTCCTCTTCACAAAGTCTATATTATTCTATTCAGTAGTGCTTGCATAGTTTGTGGATGTTTAAACTGTAAACGTTAAAAAAATTATAGAAAGTTATAGGGGGTAACACACTTCAGTTTGTATACCGGGAGGGGGGGAGTGTTCCTATACTAATCCAATTGCAGCTGGGTGCAGCATAAACATAAGGGGATTTAATTTTTTTAAAGTGACATTTTCGTGAACACAAAATGTAAATTACTGGTTTTTACAATGGTAAAGCTAAGTCTTAAAAAAAATACAGTATTTGTCTATACACAAATTGTAAATATATAAATATTTATGGTAGTTTATTTAAGGTACAAGAAGAGCCTAATTTTGGTTGCTTCCTAAGGCAACAGAATGGCTAGGCACAGCAAAGTCATTATAGTCTTTTATTTGAAGCATTTATTTGTGGACTTTTCCACATATCTACATTGTACACTAGTATACTGCATCCTGCATGTAGCTGCTTGTCAGAAAATCTCTACATGTTCAAGCTATTATAGTCAACTACTCTTGAACATCTATGTGATCCCATTTTATAAATGCAGTTTGAGCAAGACATTGGTCTTAAGTTTCTATCTTTCAATAAAATACCTTTGAAACAAGAATCACAGTATAAATATAATTAATCAACGTTACAGCAGTTACTGATGAAACGTGTCTTCCAGATGTGCATGTTATTGCTGAGAGAAGATATGAAGCAATGGCAGAATGATTTCGCATAATAACCTTATATGTTACCAATTGTAGTCACTGGAAGACCAACTATGACACGCTCATCTAAACAGATTCCGATACACCCATGTTAACACTCACACAAGCTCACATACACACACGATTGATACACACACTGAAGAGGACTCCCATTTTGAATAATTTAAAATGTTATTAAATAAAAATGTCACTAGCTTCTCTATATACCTTTTTATTTACAGCATTTTTTAAATAAAAATATTAGCGTAGAATTTACATAGCACCTTTTCTCTGCAATCCAGGACATCTGCATGCTGAAGCAAAACTGTTTGTCCGCATCCAGCTCAATCCCTAGGCAGGAAGCATGCCTAGCATCGTTACCAAGAACATTCTTTATAATACATAATTCTCCTAGGATAGAAGATGTGCATATAGTGTTATGTCTCAGTGCTTTCTGTTTAGTGAACAGGTGCCACTCTTTTTGTGATGGCATATAATTATGAATCTTTCTAGACCATATGCTGCTGACACAGAATATGCGTGAAATTAAGACAGTCACATTTATATTATATACAGCTGGCTGCTTCATTTCCCATGGAAAAAGAATGTCCCTATTACAAAGGTATGTATATGGAATAGTTACTTATTACTGGGAGATAGCACATTACCATAAACCACAGTGCATTTTAAAGGACACTAGTTTGAATAAACAGCTGTCAATGGCATGAATAGTAATAAATAAGCTTTCCTGTGTTTAATGTTACAATATCTGTCACTCTAAATATGATAATAGAACTAATAACACTAATGTATTTTTCTGGGCTACTTGTAAAATAACCCCACTTGGATTAATTAATGAATTCATTTCTATCATTCATTAATCCCTTTTCTGTACAGCTGACTATGGGCAGGCCGTGATTTGTAAAAGAAAAGCCATAATGAATCCAGTATACGGTGGTACAGAGACGCCACACTGCTTAAATTGAACTTCATTATTTTGTTTTATTTTTTACAATAATAATTATTTACATATTATGAACATTAACTATAAGCTCAATTAGGGCATATTATTCATTTGCATTTATTTTAAATATATGGGATACAGAGGAGGATGGAACCATGGAGTGCTATGGCAGTGTGGGTGTTTTGGAAGCACCATATAGGACAGCGCAAGGGTGCCCAAGGAAAAGGAAAACATGTAATTCCACGGGGCAAATGTAACAATCTGCACATTCTACAAGTTGCTGATAGTTGGCGACTTTGCAGGGCAGATTTAAATCAGCAAGTTTTGCCTGTAAAGACATTGCCATTTTAAATCTGCCCTGCAAAGTCGCCAACTATCGGCAACTTGCAGAATGTGCAGATTGATACATTTACCCCCAGGACTCTAAAGGTAATACTTATATCTAGGTTCATTATTCCTTAATTTGTCACAGAACACTCCTATAATTAGTCATCTGCCCCAAGAGAGAGGACTTTTTCTTAAATACAATTGGAAAGAAACAGGCACAACTAGAACCATAGTGTCCGGAAGCAGCACATTTGACTATGTTCCCCTCTCCATCTGTGTTGGTACCAAATCATACATGACTCGATGGAGCTCAGCGTGCCACCAATGTGGGTACGGTCAGTATGCAACGGATATGCCTAAAAACTTTAAAGTGCTAATCTGCTATTCAGCCACATTATTCTCCAAAATACCTGAACACTGTATTAAACAGATGGGGAAAATTAATTAGAGTGATATACCAAACCGGCACTGCCAAAGAGTTAAAACTATAAATACATTTATTTCATAACAATTTCAAAGCAAAATTATTTTTTACTGTTTATAAATCATTATCCCCACACAGCCCCAACACACAACTATTAACTTATTCATACAAAATATAATGTAATGAAATGTCATATATACAAGAGAGAATGATGTCTTGACATTGTTCATTTTTCATATAAAATATAATGAAATGCAAATAACCCCAACATCCATTGATTACCACTTTAAAACAGCAATGTAAATTTTCTTTCCTGCAGAAGTCCAAATGGAAATGAAAAACAGGAAATCTAAACATACTGCTGCACCTTGATATCAAATAGATACAACAATAATAAAACACCATCAGCTGCAGGGGATAATATGCAGTCAGCCACACATGGAGACCACATGATGGCTTGCTATATTTTATATATCTATATCTTACAATCAATATTATTAGTAATCAACCCCGTATTCATAAATAGTATGAGAAGAGTAACCCACATGTCAAATAAAGCTGTATGTCACTCTAGGAATGAGAGGAATTAAGTATCAGCTCATTGAATGCACTGGATCTATGCATGTTTTATATCGGCACATTGGTTAATTTTTAAATTTGCGTCTGTACGACACATCCCAGTAAATATATGTTACATTTTATGTTTGGGTATTAAAACAGGGAAGATGCAAATTGTGGTTGTAAACGGTGTCACAAGCCTCCCCTGGAGACCAAACCCCCAGAGGAAGGGAAAAGTGGCAAAGTGTATTTAAAAAGATGAAACCACTTTCAAGAAATGGTCACTCTTTTGGGAAATCAATCAACATTGATAAGCTGTATATTTTCCAACCCAATTTCCCTTGGCGGAGATTATACAACTCATATGTAAGTTTATACTCCGAACATTCTCCTTTTATTTTACCTGTTTGCCGTATATTTTGCCATCTTTTATTAATTGTTTTTATAACCCATAAGCATTTTTTTGTATATTAAATCTAAAGATGTAATTAGTGCTGTCCTTATTGCTCTAAACTAATTTACTTTCTATTTAGAAGAGGTTGATCACTTGACTTTGTTAACACTTTAAATACCAGGGGAAGTGTGGGAAGTGTTAACTCTTTTAGCCATCAGAGCGCAGAGTGTGTACAATTGGGTAATTAAGTCATAGGTTTGCTACAGGCCTTATAAGTAGCTGATGGCAGTTGTGGAGAGGTGTGAAAGTGTGTGCTGTGTTGGGGAAAGGACCAGTTAGTTCTGTAGCCTTCGAGATGGGTCAGAGCGAGATTGAGACTGGAATCCTGTGTGTTCCCTTACAGTAAACGGCCAAGTCACAAGTGCCGCGATTCTCCGGGAATCACAACATTTGGTCATCGGGGGCGGGTCTAAAATGACAATATTTTGGCCATGGGTAATAGCGGAGCTTTAATAATTAAAATAAAATATAACATGTTGTTTATATTGTCTCATAAAACAGACTTGGTTTTGCCCAAAATGTGTATTATTTAATATATTAATTTATAATGTACTATATAGCATTACTGTTTTGTTTTGTGTTGTAAGAAAGCACATTTCCACAACTGAGAGTAGGGGAACATGAGCGATGAGTGTATACAAGTTGAATTCCTTGCAGCTGAACCATCTTATGTGCATTTGGAACTGTACATATGACTTATAATAAATTAAAATAGTTTGTCAGAAAATATTTGATAAACATGTTTTTTGATGAAGCACGTCATTGGTGACTTTTATCGAAATCTACACAATAAATTCATACCAACTCTCCCGAAATGTCTGGGAGACTCCCGAAATTCGGGTCGGTCTCACGGACTCCCGGGAGAGGAGGCAAGTGTCCCGCATCCTGCAACTGCCTTCCCAAAATGATGCGATTCGCTGTGAATCGCGTCATTTTGGCCCGTTTTGATGCGTTTGGTCGCGTCACACCCCCTCACACCCTCCAGTCACGCCCCTCTCCCGGACAAAACTTGAAGAAAGTAGGCAAGTATGATTAAAATATACAACTTACTTTAAAGCTGGCCATACACACGCTGATCCTGGCACTCAATGCAATATACAAAATCATTGTCTAATTTGGAAACACACGTGTGAAGCAGCTGGATCACTTACAGGGGCCTGCTGGTGCCACATGTGCCAACATATCTGTAATGATTCGGTCCACCAGCAGGGTACTTCTGGGATATTAAACAGAGACTCTTACCCTATTACACACTGCTGATGGTTGTAGCATAGCAAAGGAATGGCAAAGCCAAGTATTTATGTGTAACAACTGCAGAGAGGGTACACTTGGGTATGGGAAAAATCACCTTGCAATTTACATGGCCACCCGGTTCTATAGCAATACTATTTTCCTGTGAAAATGAAATTATTGCTGATTCTAATGAAGAGTCATAAATATGTTCCTGTGGCGCTTATCCTATCAACTTTATACTACATTCTTGTTATGAAAAGAAAAGTAAACACATACACGGCTGTCTTAAAAAGAAAATTACTGCTTGAAATAAATGTCTACTTTCAAATATAAATTATTCTGAAAAAAAAATCCCATTTGCTTTTTATGTATTTATACATAAGCTCAGTGAAATGAGTCATAGATTTTGAATTTCAAGGTAAAGTAACTGACCATTAGTGCAAGGCTGTGATAGGAAAGTCTTCTCATATATCAGTGATACACATATAAGTACATAGTGGAAAACCTTTAAATCATCCAGATCATGTCTTGGAACACCTAAGCTATAATGCTGCTTTCTAGCCCTGCCTGCAAATTACCCATTTATCTAGTGTAATCAGAACGCCCACACAGTCACTGGAAATGTTCTCTGTTTTGTAGAAGTATATTAGGAAAGTGCGGTGGGTCAACATCTGTTTTTATTATTGTCTTGTTAGTTATTAAAAGCTTGTTGCAAAGCCCGACATTCCAAATAAAAATGTATTTACATGAACTATACATCTCTAAATTTACAGGTCAGGAAATGTAATTTTCTTGCTTGACTATAAGGAGCAAGAAGATATGAAAACATGTCCTTTTCAGCAGATGACAGCTATTGTAATATAAATATGTAATTTATGTGATTAAGTATAGTGATATGGATTCTAGAATGTTTATTAACTTGAGTTTGTAATCTAAATAATTATTTCTAGAATCCTATGATTATTACGGTGCCTTTGATTTATCTTGGTGATTGTTGCTATTTTTCCACAGTCTACTTAGATGCAAGAAAAAAGTTGCATTTCTTCCTGTATATAATCAGAACAGAAGAATCATCATCAACATTTATTTATATAGCGCCACTAATTCCGCAGCGCCGTACAGAGAACTCGCTCACATCAAGAATGATATTTTCTATCATTATAAATAGCACATAGGCGGTTGTGTGTTTGTGTGCATCATGCCCCATGTAACTAGGTGATTACATGATCTGTTTTCTTGCTCATATCTGGGATTGTAAGTACCCAAAGTGCTCATACAGCTTACTAGCTCTAGTGTGACAGAAACCTGGAGTTTGTACTGCCTGTTATATGTTTGCAAACATAGGTGGGTAGGCACTAGGTTCCCTACAGGTGAAGTAGGCATCCGTCCAGGGCCGGTGCTAGGGACCATGGCGCCCTAGGCATTTTTACAAAATCGGCTAGTGAGTGGAGGGGAGGAGACAGAGCAGAGAGGCGGCGGTGGTGAGCAATAGCCTCTTCCCCCCTCCCCGTGCATCTGAATGCTGTGCGGCGGCCGTGACATGTATGGTCAGCGGTCGCCGCACAGTTTTAAAGTCATTTACCATTCTGTGGCGCCCTCCATAGCCCGGCGCCCTAGGCAAGTGCCTAACCTTGCCTAATGGAAGCGCCGGGCCTGCATCCGTCCCAACATTTCAGATCCATGAATCGGGACATGGTCACGTCATCCATTCACTCTTGGTCTGTCATGAGCAGCAGTGAAGTGAACATACCACCCAACTTCCCCACTGTGGAACAGACATGTCCACGGGTGGGATGGAGCCCTCAAATTGAGAGTGTCACACCTAAATCTGGACTCTTGGGAGGTATGAGTAAGCCCCTACCTATTGATTGTTCATGTTACGTTCAATTGGACAAACTTAATAAATACTTTTGCCCTGATCCTATGCTTCTGCATTTCATGTGTTCTTAAAAACAAGCTCTGTGATTTTAAAACTTGATAGATGGTATTTTTACAGTTGCTTAATCTGCTGGGGTACAATAATCTGGTGTGGTAGAGTTTCCCGGCAGTTATAAACCTGTCACACTATACACTGACAAAGAAATCACGTTGACTACAACATCGATAATGTAAAAATAGTGACTTACCATTTAACTGAAAAGTAGTATTTCTGGCACCTTATATTATTAAATTTAAAATGGCAATGTATCTAAGGGCAAAACTTGCCCTTAAAGACATTGGCTTTTTAAAATTAGCTGTCAAAGTTGCCGATTATCAGTAATGTGCAGAAATCACAATTTAATACATTTACCCCCAGTAGATAAAAAGACCATCATAAAAAAATCAGGTAACTTTCTAATGCAAACTCCAGCGGGTACCGGGGTCTTTTATTGGTCAATGGCCAGAGCTATCAATTGATAAATGTGCCAGGAGCTGAGATTTGTGAGGTGTGATGGTCAAGTCTCTATGGAACAAGGAACAAGGTTTCACACCCAGCAGGACTGGGGTGAAAAAACACCCCTGATATAACGAGAAAAAAATAAAAAGTGAACGTGTGCTTATCAACCAATTGGTCAAACAAGCATGACAGAAAGTGAAGACCCTTATGGTGTAAATAAAATAGACATAATGGGCCTGATTTATCAAGGATCGCAAAGTGAATGCAATTTGCAGTTTTCTTAAATTGTATGGAAACACACTGCAGGGTATGCACAATGCAAATGTGCAATATAAATTCCCATCAGAACACATAGAAAAAAAATACATTCACTCCTGTTAACAAAATAATCATTAAGAACTAGACATTGAAAGAAAAAGTTTTATTTATTTATTTTATTTATGAAATACATTTATCAGGATGTTAATGCCTACTGTACATAAAATGCATTTATACTGTTGCTCTTAAATGCAAACACATGTTCTGGCATGGATATGTGCCCATCATCACTATCAATCAGCACTTGTAACAGCTACAGAGCAGGTCTAAGTGATATGGCTAAAAATCACGTAACTCAGAGATGCCACGAGCATGACTTGGACGAGCGCAAGCTGTTGGAAGTGTCATTTGCGTTCGAAGATGAATTGCGTGCCCTTGCGTTCACTGGCATATAGCCTTTTTCTGAGCAAGTGCAGAGCAATTTTACGCAAAATACGGCACCTAACAGGACTTTTGTTCCTTAATGAATCAGGCCCAATATTCTTTCCTGGAATTTTAATTTTGTACCTTGTATCTTTATAAAAAAAAACATTTGTCTGTATAACTTAAAGAGTAAGTTACCTTATATTTGTCAGGCTTTATAGTAACATAATTAACTTTACAGAACAATACAGCCTCACATATACATCTATAGCCATGCAAACATATCCCAACTGTGCATTGTCATAGTCCACCTTGTTTTTCGCAAGGGACACACATATATAAATACATAGTCATGGTTTCATTTGAAATCTTTTCTTATATAATATTGCAGTATGGTTTTCAGGCATGTCATGAAAACAGATTAAACATCAATCTCTAAAATCAATCTCTAAAATCCAATTATGCATTTACATGCAACAATCCAACTAATGCAATTCTTAATATATATTTTCCCTGTTTTTTTTTATTAGCACATATTAATATTCATATCTCATTGTCCCCCCACAGTGAGCGCACCTGCCTTTCTCTAATTAATAATATGCTAGAAAGAAAGCTCTTTCAACTTGGTTCAGTAAGACTGAGCACTGAAGACTGAGTATACATGTAGAAAAGTATGAAGTGAGGAGGTAATAAACTGGTTAATGGGACATAGAATCCAGTGATTTCATCATAATAATAATAATAATAATAATAATAATAATAATAATAATAGTGCAAATGAGCAGTAACTCATAGCAACCAATCAGTAATTAGCATTGATCAGTTTGTTACCAGTTAAGGATGTAATAGGTGACCCTAGGCATGCGGCCCCCAAGCCTTCGCAAGTGGCCCCCAGCTCCTTCCTGCTTTATTGTCAGGTTTGTGATTACTTGTAACACTTATATAAAATTTCTGCTGATATATTATTACATATAGGTGTCTCTTTTATTAAATGTATTGTGTTCACTTATTACTGAGATTAATACTGTGTAACTTAGTTAAGATAATTAAAGAAAATGTTGCATTGGTTGCTAAGAGTTACTGCACATTTGTACCTATGTTATAAAACCACCCCAAAATCTCTACAGACAGTAATACTAATACCATAAAGCTTCATCAGGGAATAAGACAATAACACTTCCCTAACACTTTTGTGACATTAAGGAAAATGTTTTGTTTTTGAGCTGTCCTCTAAAAGTTGTCGTGATAGACTAAAGTGAAGGTTGTTACAGATAAAAGCCGCAGGCAGGTCTGAAATGATAAGATCTTCACACAACCTTTTTGATGGTCATATCTACAATCTTTTGAGGATTTGTAACAATGACAGCTGATGTCCTACACACTCTGCTAGTTCTTATCTACTCCTTATCCAGATCTTTCATTTTCATTCTCTTCAGGTTCCTCTGATCCTTTGTGTTACATATTATGTTGCTGCTCTATGTGAAATTTAAGTCTCTTATACACATTATTCTTCCAAAGTATTAGATATATATTTCAGGTGTCTTAAACTACAAAGAAAAGAGATTCCATTTTCTGCTCTGCCGCCATGCATCATCCTTGTGCTATGGAAGTTTCCGTCAGCTGTTCCATTTTGTGTCATTTATGATGGGTTGAGTAGCAACGATAAGGGTAAAGTTGCTTGGCACGGTTTCATACCTCCCATCTGTCACTGCTGTAGCTTTCATAGCCCAGAGTTTGAAGCATAACAGTTTTCTCACTATCTTTTAATCAAATAAGTCCAGCTCTTTTTATGCCACTAATAATTTTTTATTATCCCGACATTTAACAATTATTTTATTATTAACATGTATTTATATAGTTCCAGCATATTCTATAGAGCTTTACAATGTTATACATTATTGTGTGTTTACTGTTTAAGTTGTATATATTTTCATTCATCTGCCAATGCTATGACATCAGTTAGGAATATTAAAGGAAGCAGTCCGAGGTCATCTCAAGGTAAGGTACTGACTCCCAAGCGATCTCTCCGGGCTGTGGGGGCATACTACTTCCTATGGATTATATCAAAGCAGTACAGGGTTTTTTTTTCAATCAATAATTTTTATTGAATTTTTTAAAAGGTAAGTAACGGGGTACAGGAAAAAGAAGGGCTAAAGGGGTACATTAAGGAGGGAGCGAGTTACTCAAGGGAGAGTGCACAATATAAACAATCCCAATAATATAAAAAAGAAAAAGAAAATACCATAAAAACAAAAACAAACATGTATCTCTGCACTGAACAATGGACGACGTGTTCAGTCATAAGTCAAACAGGGCAAACAGCTGAAATGGAGGGCTGATTTCACTCAATTAAATTGAATACTAGAGGAGTAGAGGGAATTCAGGGATCAACGTGGGTTGAGCCGTTCCTTTCTCTAATGTATTCATGCTATTAAAACCATTTAATAAGAGGTGCTGCTGCAGAGGAGGAATAAGACATTTCAGTATTCCCCATATCAAAACTAAATTGGATTTTAGAGGTAATTTTAGCCAAGGTGGGAGGAGAGAAACATTTCTATTTCTGAGAATTGCAGCTCTAGTTGCCATCAAAATGAATCCCAGAACATACCTATCTTGTTTCGGGATAGTCATGTGACAGTGCTAATGTGAGTTCCGGGGAAATTGTTAACCCCAATACAGTAGATATCAGACAAAAGACTTCTTCCCATAGCGGTTGAATGACTGGGCAACTCCAAAAGAAGTGCATAACATCACCCACCTGAGCACTTTGTCTCCAGTAAAATTTTGAATGGAATGGCCATATTTTGTGCATTCTGGCAGGAGTAAGATATATTCCATTAAGGAGTTTGATCTGCATTTTGGTATGGGATGAGAAGTGAGATATGCTCTCTCCCATTGTCATGAGGCAATAATCACATGAATATCTGTCTCCCATTGTAACTGTGAACAAGTTTTGAGTGACATATCAGTAGGATGTAATTGTTGGTACCAAAACGTTATCCCCCCCCCTCTACCACTACCCTTTGTCAATCAATCCAGAATTCGGGTGGGGGGGTAAGTGCAAAGAGTGTGAAGTCTTACCGGTATCTGTCACACAATAGCAGTACAGTTTTTAAGGTTATGTAGGTTATCAAATATGAATGCAGTGCACCAAAAAACTGGTTTAATATCCTAGGGAAATAGATCAAGTCTAGCTAGTAAGAGTTATTGGCATTAAACTACCATATTCCAAATCACTTTCAGAATATCAGCCCCCATCTCTGCTGGTCAAGTGGTCACTTTCCCCACAGGCTCAGTCAGAAGACCCATAAACTATCTGTTGTACAGTTTTGGATTCCTGCCTAGAGGAGAACTTTGGGGAGTTCATATGCAGGTTATCTTATAATTAAAGGAAATTGATTGCCTACATTAAAAGAAATACTGGGTAAATTGAATTGACAAGCGTTCATCCTTTGAAACTGGAGGAAAGCCATTTTCACCACTAACATAGAAAATGTTTCACACTGTAATGGGGGCTCAGGCTATGGAGGTGGTCCTGGCAAATTCACTAAATGTATTAAAAAATAGATTGGATGAGCTTCTTACTAGAAATTGTATTGGAAACTAAAATTAATAAAACTAATTGATTGATTCAGGAAAATAATCCAATTGCAGTTATGGAGCCAGGGAGAACCTTTTCACCAGTCAGACTAAATTTGCAGTTGACTTGCATTGGGTTTTGTTTTGCCTTTTTCTCAATCAGAAAAGGTCCACTGTCCACAACCAGGAGGCCAGCAGAGAAACATACTATCCTGTTACAAATAGGCTAAGCTTTCTTAAACTAATAGAACTAGGCAAGTGCCTAAGTTCCACACAAATTAGGTACAAATATACTGATTTAATGTATGCTTCTGAAAAAGAACCGCTTATTTATACCTTGGTGACTTGGTATTTGGGACAAACTTTCACAGAAACATGTCACATGCATTATTTCTCTGAATATGCAGCTCACCCTCTGCTACGACATTTAGGGGTATATTTACTAAACGGCGGGTTTGAAAAAGTGGAGATGTTGCCTATAGCAACCAATCAGATTCTAGTTATCATTTATTTAGTACATTCTACAAAATGATAACTAGAATCTATTTGTAGCAGGATAGTATGTTTCTCTGTTGGCCTCCTGGTTGTGGACAGTGGACCTTTTCTGATTGAGAAAAAGGCAAATCAAAACCCAATGCAAGACAACTGCAAATTTAGCCTCACTGGAGAAAAGGTTCTCCCGGGCTCCATAACTGCAATTGGATTATTTTTCTGAATCAATCAGTTTTATTAATTTTAGTTTCCAAAACAATTTCTATTAAGAAGCTCATCCAATCTATTTATTAATACATTTAGTGAATTTGCCAAGACCACCTCTATAGCCTGAGCCCCCAAATATAAAAAGCAGAAATAAACCACATTCACAATTAAAGTACAGTATATATTTCTTTTCACAAAATGTGGAAGCTGTTTACTAATAGTACTGCAAACAGTCAGGTGTATTGGTTGCTAATTTGTTTTACTGCAATAACTTACTGCAGGGCAGGACTGGCCATCTTGCCCTTCTGGCAAATGCCAGAAGGGCCAATGGCTGGATGGGCCGGCCCGACTCCTCCTGTCTTCCTGATGGCTGGTTCCTCCCCAGGAACCAGCTACCTCTGTTGTGCGCTCCTCAGCAGGGGTGTCGAGATTCTCGCGGGGAGGGTGGGGGGGTCGTGGGTATGCCGTGAGTTGCATGGGGCATGAGCGTGAGAGAGCCAGGGGGTAGTGGGTGCTGGGAGAGGTGGTGAGAGAGCCAGGGGGAAGGGGGTGCTGGGAGAGTGGGTGAGAGAGCCAGGGGGAAGGGGGTGCTGGGAGAGGGTGAGAGAGCCAGGGGGAAGGGGGTGCTGGGAGAGGGGTGAGAGAGCCAGGGGGAAGGGTGCACTGGGAGAGGGGGTGAGAGAGCCAGGGGGAAGGGGGGCACTGGGAGAGGGGGTGAGAGAGCCAGGGGGTAGGGGGTGCAGGAAGAGGGGTGAGAGAGCCAGGGGGGTAAAGGGTGCAGGAAAACGTGTGAGTGCCAGGGGGGTAGAGCGTGCAGGGAGATGTGTGAGAGAGCCAGAGGAGAAGGTGGTGCAGGAAGACATGTGAGAGAGCCAGGGGAGAAGGTGGTGCAAGGGGTTAAGTGAGAGGGACAAAGGAGAAGATGGTGCAGGGGCTTAGGTAAAAGAAAGTGTAAAGGGAGAGACATCTTAAGAATGGGAATGTCAGGGAAGCAGCCATCATAAAATACAAGTAGTAATGAAGAATGGGAATGTACAGAGGGGACAAGTGTAAAAAAAAAAAAAAATCAAAAAAAAAAAAATCAAAAAAAAAAAAATCAAGCCTTCATATTCCATTAACTTATATTTTCCATACCCCCATTTCTAAATTTCTGCTTCGACCACTGCCCTTGGTCCCTGCTCCCGACTGGCTGTGTGAGCTGACAGCTGCTGATCCCTCATCGCCCAGTAGGAGAACAGAACACAGGATGCCATAATCGGGTAAGTTCATATATTTTCTCGTGTGCAATGTGTTTTTAACCATCCTTTCTTGAACTGGGGACACTACTGCATAGCCCATGACATTTAAAACACTATGTATTGCTCACTATTGCGCTGTAATGTTTCTTGCATATTTATCTGTACAGAGATTTTTAATTAAGAGGAAAAAACATTGCTTGTCATAAATTTTATCTGTGATTGTGTCAATATATCTATTTTTGTTTGCACTGTAAATAGTGTATTAAGCTGCTCCTGGGACTCACACTATCAGTATCTGATATGCTGTACCAATTTTTATTTGTGAATGAGTTTTTGTCTGGGCACTACTAATGATTTGGGGGCACTACTATGGCATAATATGATTTGGAGGCACTGTGGTGACATAATATGATTTGGAGGCACTGTTGTGACATAATATGATTTGGAGGCACTGTTGTGACATAATATGATTTGGGGGCACTACTGTATGGTATATGATTTGGGGGCACTACTATGCCATAATATGATTTGGGGGCACTCAGGGCCGGTGCTAGGGTCCTTGGCGCCCCAGGCACACTTTCACATCCGCGCCCCCCCCAGGCACACTTTCACATCCGCACCCCCCCAGGCACACTTTCACAATCCGCGCACGCCCCCCCGGCACACTTTCACAATCCGCGCACGCCCCCCCGGCACACTTTCACAATCCGCGCACGCCCCCCCGGCACACTTTCACAATCCGCGCCCCCCTCCCCACGTCTTTCCTTACCTTTACTTGCTACTCTCTGCTCCGTCTTCTCCCCTCCACTCACTGACACTGAGCCGTGATGATGATGTAACGCCCGACAGTCAGTGAGTGGAGGGGAGGAGACGGAGCAGAGAGGCGGCTGTGGTGATCCATAGCCCCTTCCCCTTCCCCGTGGATTTATTGGAAGCTGTGCTGCGGCCGTGGAAGGTATGGTCAGCAGTCGCCGCACAGTTTTAAAGTCATTTTAATTCTGTGGTGCCCTCCAGAGCCCGGCGCCCTAGGCAACTGCCTAATCTTGCCTAATGGTAGCGCCTGGGGGCACTACTGCATGACCAAATATGAATTGATGGTAATACTATGTGGCATAATATGACCTTGGGGCACTACGATGTGGCATAATATGAATTGGGCACACTACAGTGTGGCATCATATGAACTTCTGCCAAAGGCAAGTCTTTCATTGTTGAATATGATGGGAGCCAAAGAAGTTGCTGTATCGGGGCCCAAAATTCCTCTTGTCGGCCTTGCCTGTGAGTCAAGGGGGTAGACGTCTCCAGGTAAATAATCTAAATGTTTCCTATCTAATCAAACTGATGGATTACATCCAATTATCTCTCACCCACCTCCTCTATCCCCCTTAATTTATATACGGTGTTATTTAAAATTAATAGAAAAGACGCATATCCAGTTACTGTAGTAAAAAAAAATATTTTTCTCTGACATTTTGCTGTAGTTGGAAAAACTTTTAATGCGGTCGTGTGGATTCAAGTGATCATTCAATAGTTACGTTTTTTTTAGATATATGTTAAGAGTTTTATTTCATGTGGAAAGATTTATGAAAATTCTGCCATTACTATTTAATTGAGGGAAAAGGGTACCTGTTACCTATATTTGTGTAAGTATTCTGTGCGTTGTTGCTATTTTGTGGGAGATTTGAAAAAAGCAAAACATTGGTTTCCTACAGTGGCGCCTGTATAATTGGTGGTATTGCTGTAGTATGGGGTGGCGTGCTGGTGGCAATGTTGTAGTGTGTTTGGGGGTTAGTATTGTTAATAAGTAGAAAAAGGTATTGCTGTAATGTGGGGGGTAATGCTGGACGCTGTAATGTGGGGGGTGATGCTTTATTTAAAGAGGATAAATAAGACCTGGCTAGTCGGATTCATCAATCCTATCCCATACATTTAAAAACTAAATCTAAAGAAGACATTACTGATGTTAATTTAGGACGTCATTGATTTTCCAGGGCTGATCTGTGATTCAGCATACTAATATGTGATTGCTTGATTGCTGCAACATCTGCTAGTATTATAGACAAAATCAATGCAGTAGAAAATGAAGAATTAATATTACAGTATAGTAAATACTATAAATTAAGGTACAAAAAACCTTTTAAAGCTTCTTTGAACCACACTCCAAGGTAAGACATATTTCCACGCCTGATCAGACTCTCCCCCAGCGTACAAATCTTTAAACGCTCTATGAAAACCCACCTCTGAGTAGCCTACCCTATTCTCACTGATATACCTTTGCTCCCGTCCCAATCTCCACTCTGAGTAACACTCACTCCTCTTGTCTCAGCCATGCCCTTTTCCCTCTAGATGGTAAGCTCTCTCCTCCCTGTCCTTAGTTTTCATGATTTTTGTCTACCTTCTATGCTGTTATGTTTGACCTGTCTACCCCAATGTCCACTTCTATGGAGAACCTGTGGTGCATTACAAGTCACCGACAATAATAACTGCTGAGATTATTTTTTCTGAGAAAAAAAACCTAATTGTTTAGGATCTCTTTAATAATACAAATCTGAGATAAAGCGTTTTGACAGTTTTCCAAAATACATGCCTTGATGTCAATGTTTTAAAATATTACCAATGAGACATTTCCCCGTTGATTGACATTACTACAGAACTGTATGTTTCAAAACCTCAAAAAAATCGAATAACCTGAATTCATTTGGTCGTTTTGACATCTGAAAGAAACTTCACCTAGCAAATTTTGAAAGAAATTCATCAGATAACCGTTCATAGAACATTTCAAAGAGCTTTAAAAGCATTTTCATATTTCTATTATTAAAAAAGAAGCCAGCCAACATCTGCCACCTTGAAGTGTAAACAAACAATGTCCATCTGTGAGAAAATGAATACAACATGATCATGTCTGTGTGTACACAAAACAAATGCAGAATGCACTAGAGTTACATGGCATTGGTATTAAGTAACAAACATAATTAGGCTTGGAGTGGCCTGCCAGGTTAGAATATAACAGTTGGCTCCAAACCATAATGATTCTCACTGGAATTCCAGCAATTATGGATGTGGACGACATAACTAGCTCTATTCTTCCCTATATCTCTCTTCTCATATAGTGAATATATAAGAATGTAAAAACAATGCAATAAATCTTCCATATTAATTTTGACTTAACACTGGGCTGTACAACTATCTACAGTTTCTAGGTATACTCTACATATTCCAAATTGATGCAATTTACAACTATTTATGCCTTAATGCCTTCATAAAACACACCTGGATTTCATTTTTACCAGTGTCCAATTATTATAAATGCTATACATCAATCAATTTGCATGTTAAGTCATTCAGATCTATCAAGTAGCTGTTTATATAATGTAATTATCACATTTAGGCAGGTTTTTCCTCCGCTGGTTACTGTGGCATGCTTTCAAAAAGAGTGATATGACCTTGTTGAGTACATAAAAATGACAAGAGTAACTATGATCATTTGGACAGGACAGTTTAGATTTAAGAGAACTGTCCTGCCTTTGTGCCAGTTGACACATTTGTCCTGACTGGTGACAAGTTGGGAGGTACGTCCTTACTCATAATGACAAGGCTCTAATTTTGTGACTAATCACTTTCCACAGGTGAATAGAATATTGGTGGATGAAAACTACTAGACATAATGTGTGTTATAGAAAGCTAGAGTCTTTTCCACATTCACACACCTTTGGGCAATCCTCTTTGCTAATAATGTGTTTGTGGCCAACACCTAGTTTACAGGGTATTGTCGATGGCCATACTGATTTCGACTTGCGAGTATAATTTTTGTGGTCACTGCTAGGTATAATGTGTTGGGCAGTGCTAGGTATAATATGATATGCACATACTAATATAGTAATCGCACAACAAAAACATTGTGTGGCTCAATATGAGCAATACATTTTGTTAGTATTAGTCAAATATTCTCACTGGCCAGTGAGACATTGAGAATAGAGTGTGTTAGCTCCAATGGAAAAAAGTTTGAGATGTCAGCTGTAGATAGGCATTACTAATGAGATAGGACCCCAAACCATATTCTTTAGAAATACACCTTTATGGCTATTTCTGCATTAAGTAGCAACTTACAGATATTACCCTTTGCTAGTATCTCGACAGATGAGTTGGCCGGTTCTGGCAATGCTAGCAATGATCTTCATGTCTGCTCTATTCTCAGTGTACCCAGTGCAGCCTGATTGTGGTGAAGCTGTACTGCGTGTACAGTGTTCTAAAGCACCAAAATCTGAACATGACATAAGAAGCCGCGGATCTGTATTCTCTTTCTGAACTTGTTTTGAAACACTTTATCATGAATTCCAATTACACATTTTAAATTCATGTTTTAAATGTATTCCGTTGTAACAATGTTGATTATTTTACTGTCTTTTCAAAGACATGTGTAAAGAAGCAGATAATTATGACATGTAATTACAAACTACAACTGTAAGTAATGCCATTGCATTATTTACTTTCTTGCACCAATCCATCTTAATAGGCAACTTAATTTAAGTATATGCAAATGACTTACTGAAGCGTATCAGGGCGGGAAGAAGCGGTCTAACATAGGCATATAGTACAATAAGGGCATGTCCATGCAAATGCGGCTGAGGCAGAAGACCACAGAGACACATATATGTCTTATATATCATAAAACATTTTTGTTTCAACAACATTATTACAAATGTTATTTTTACTTGGTACTTAAAACATTTTTTTTCATCTGTAATTTATATTAGTTTAAAGCTGCTACATAAAAATTTGAACATTCGCAGTCATTTAAAATTTGCAGTCATCTCTCAATTTTTTTATCAATTAAAAATATGTAGCTACATTAGAAAACTAAACTGGTCTGAACACATACAAGTCGGCTGGACCATGTTTGAGCCTGTTGGAGGGTACAAAGACAGTTTAACTGTTTTTAATGACAGATTATGACATTTAATATGCACTTCAAGCACAGTAGTGTTCGCAGTTCGGATTTAAAAATGCTTAAAATACTTTCATTTTAAAAGAATATTTTAAAATCATATTTAAATAGTGATTACAAATCTAAATATTTACAAACACACATTTTAAAATGAAACACAAACGGCAAACACAAGGGGCCAATTCTGAACCAAAAACTTGAAGTTTAGTTTTCAGCCGATTATCGGCCCAATTACCTGCTAAACTACTGTATTAGTGTGTACACTGAGATCATTCCAAAGCTCATGGTATCGTGTCATTTGATTTTTAAGCTGAACTAAAAATCTCGTTCAACGATGGAAAGATGTCATTCCAATTCTACTGTGTGTATGCACTCATCTTCAGGCTCTCCATAGAGTTAACAGAGTCATGGGGCTAGATTTACTAAGCTGCGGGTTTGAAAAAGTGGGGAGGTTGCCTATAGCAACCAATCAGATTCTAGCTGTCATTTTGTAGAAAGCACTAAATAAATGAAAGCTAGAATCTGATTGGTTGCTATAGGCAACATCCCCACTTTATCAAATCCGCAGCTTAGTAAATCTAGCCCATGATCTTTTCAGTCAATGGTTATGACAGATGAAGAGCACAGATGAGTGTAAATCTTGTAAAACATGTAACGTGTGTATACATGAATCGACATGCTGATCGGTAGAAAATTATTCCAGCAAGGAAAAGTAGAAGTGACAAAATGAAACCAACAGGAAATGCTTTGTCCTTGTCATACATTCAAGAACACTTCATCTGTCAATACCCTCTATGTAGCTTCTTAATAAATGTACCATCCAAAAGCAACCATGTGACAACAGCATTATTATGTGTACAGTTGAGTTTAGCAAGGCATCCAGACTGCCTGTCTTGTTTTCAGCCCAGGGTGAATACAGCTTTGACACCTGTAAATACAGGTATCATTGATTGCTATACTAAATATATCCTCGGTACACACTTTTTCCCATGCTTGACCAGAAATAGAATACAGAGCATAACAGATGCATCAATCATTTAGAAAGTGTCAATGAGTACTAAGAGTACACCTACTACAGGGCTCAATGGCAATAATCCAATCTGTGTTCATCGTACCATGAACTCAAGGCAAATCAATAGTTGATCAGAAGTAATGTTACAATAAAGTATTTCACTTTAAAAGTGTGTTAATAAAATGAGAAGGGCCAAAAATGTTGCTCTGATCACATAAAATTACCATTTAGATAGAAGTACAACAGGTAGTTGATGCTTCAGCATGGAAGCATTTGGTTGGGGGTACTAATTTACGTGAGTCTGCTATTAATTAGAATACGTTACATTACTATACATATTTGTGTAAGTAACACAATCTGTACAGTCCAGAGTGTTAGCCAGAGCACTAGGCTACTTCCACTGCTGGTATTTTTGCCTGACCATCATGTAGCCACATGGACAAATGATGCAGTGCTGGACATGCATAAAATATGCGCAGCAAATTATAATCCTTGACAATGTGATGAATAAAATAATCAGAGATAAATCAGAGATGGATCTGTATGATAATCTAAATATATACACCATGGACCATTTGCAGTAGAAGACTCGCATGACAGCATGGGGAATGACTGATACTCATACATTTACAAACCTCATTTATACTTTCAGAGGCAGCATTGAGGAGGAAGCATTGTGTTTAATGTTATGCTAATGCTACTTTTTTCTTGGATACTTTAAAGGACCACAATGAATCAAGATATACCCATAATAACATTTATAAAATTACATATTTGTGGGCAATTGAAAATATATTTATACAAATGTCATGACAAATAATACATATAAATACCTTGAGGTTTGTGGGTAGATTTAACTTTTAACCAGGAAATGAGAAAGTGTTGCCCATAGCAACTAATCAGATGCTAGTTATCATTTCTAGAATGTATTAGGTAAAGTTAGGTAGAATCTGATTGGTTGCTATGAGCAACACTTCCACTTTTCCTTTTTAGAGTTTTTAGTAAATCTACCACTTGAACTTCCTACACAGTACATCATCTACTGGCCATTTATTTTACAAGCTAGACTGGGAGCACTGCAGCAACAGATGATCCCACAAAAGTATCATTGTAGCTTTTTAAAACAATCTTTTTAATTATTGACTATCTTTTCTCTCATTTTTTATTTTGCAGAGTCTGACACTATATATTATTTCTTAGCATCTCATCGCTTTGATTCTAGTTTTTAATAGATTGGAATCTATTATTTCTCTGTTTTCATTTTATAATTCAATAGTATCTACAGTAAAGTATTTTTATTTATTTATTTTTTTAAAAAGATTAATGGGACTGGATTTGAATCGAATTGAAACACTTACAAGCTTTTACAATTTGGGATCAAACTCTTAAAATGTAATTTTACAGATAGAACTGCGTTACTACTTAAAAAGTAAATAGGTAAATAGGTTTTAAAGTTTGTATCACTTTTATACTGAGATACTGCATAATGCTCAATTACAGAAATAGACAAAGTTGTTGTTGCCACTTGTTACAATAACATGATATATTATCTGCTTGTCAAATTGGTCATTTAGCTTCCATGCGGACTTTGTTTGAGCTTGTTAATGTATAAACAGACACATACTGCTATTTATACAGCAAAATGACTAATATGCATCTGAAATCATGGAAGCAGCTTTGCTTGACATCACACAGTTGGAATGTATAGAAAACAGAGATGACAGCATTTTACCTTGATCAGCTGTCGTTATTATGAGCTTAGTTGATTTCCTTCTACTACAAAACTAAGCGAGTCCTACAACCTTATTTTACAGAACAGTTTCTGCATCCGGAATCTCTGGCCATAGTTTTAGACAGTACAAACATTTTTCTGTCTTAGGCTATGGACACTATGGCATTTGTGCTCTGTTTCCTCACTGATTGAAGCCTGATGCATTCATACCATAAATGCAGTTTTGATGAATGTGATTACAATGGTCATATGGCTATGGTAAACATCTTGTCAGTACATAGAATTTGTAATAAAACTTAATAAGTAATATGCAATATCAAATTACTGTTTCTGCCAGAAATAGTCAAATTCAATTTTCCTTCCTGCACAGAACCTACCTCATTCCCCTATGACTCTCCAAATTTAGTGGAAGACAGCTAATTATTTGTCCCAAGTGTGGAAGGTGATTTTTGGCATATGATATTGCATACTTGCCAACCTTTTAAACCTCTGCTCCGGGAGATTCTGGAGTAGAAGTCATGTGACAGGTTGTAGGAGGGGCCATGGCGACTATTGTGTCACCGTAGACCCGCCCCCTGCCAAGAAATGTTAGAATTCACAGCATTTCCGGAAGAGTAGGCAAGTATGTGATATGGAGCTGCCCAGTGATATCCTCTTTCTGGCGACAGGTGGGAAACTGTATATTACAGTTAGAGGTGGGAACATCTTCTATTAATCCGAGGTTATGTTTATTAGGCCTGGGTTTGGCTAAAAACACATAGACTAATTAAGTTACTTATCACTACCCTGTTTATACTGGCAAAAGTCATCAGTGGTTGTGGTTGGCTCAGAGATACTTATTCTAAAAGAATGGATAGATCTTATTAATGATACTGTAGGACATGAACAGCTCATGTATACATGTAGTCGCAATGTAAGTACTAAATATGAAAAGATTTGGAACCGATGGAGGAATGTTAATAACTAAAGACACTTCAGATAAAGATTATTATGGCATTTTATCTATTTTTACATAACATACTTAACTAATATTGTTCTATCATTTACAATATGCTTAAATGTTTGGGATACATTAACTCTGATGGTTGGGAACCCACAGATACCGTTTTGTGTATACATTTGGTCTCAGTGATAGACTAATTCTAGGGGAGGAATTCAATTGGCTGCGATTCTGCCGAAAGTAACACGGCCTGCACATATTGTTACTGTTACTACGATAATAGTGACATTATCGTTAGTACGGTAATCTTTAACGCTGAATTTTGCTTGCGGCTCAGGAAGACGCAAGCAGAAATCTGAGTTAAAATTACTGTATTAATGGTAAGAGAACGCAGCTTACGTTACTTTTGGTAGTAACACAGCCAATTGAATTCCCCCCCTAGGAAGAGGATACACACATTTAGTACATGAAAGATGGTATCCAATATTACCATAAGTGTACTTTCACCAAGTACACCACTTGTTACACCTCCTGGAGATACAAGAGGCAAACTGAGAAATGAACATTGATAAATCACCACTGTGAAACTGACAATGAATCTTCTATCACTAAACCAAGTCGGCTTAAGGTGCTAGGGTGGTTTGTTAGTGCAAGATCTGAAAATGCTCTCTGTGGACTCTCAATATTATCCAAAAATGCCATTTGAGTACCCCCTGGGCCTCGGACAGCCCTGAAAAGACTAAAGCTGGGTAAACACTATAGGGTTTTTGTCCAATAATCGGCTCAACCAGCCGACATACGACCGCTCGTTCGAAAGTCGGGTTAGTGTGTGTAGTGACACGATGGTCGAAAGTCTGCCCAAATAGATTATCGCCTAATTTGGTTGGTCGTACCGTTCAATTTTTTACGATCAATCACTTAACGATCATGTAGTGTGTATGCACTCATGCTGACGATCTCCATAGAGTTTACAGAGTCGGGCTCTTTTCAGCCGATGTTAGCACTGAATGTCAGAGTGAATAAATGTAGAGAGTGCTGTAGAAGGAATAATTCATTTGTTTGTTCTGAGATAGAATCTTTCGCTGTCATTTTGTAGAATGTACTAAATAAACGATAACTAGAATCTGATTGGTTGCTATAGGCAACATCTCCACTTTTTCAAACCCGCAGTAAATCTAGACCTAGGATTTTTATAGTTTGTACCCTTGTTTCCAAAGTGTTTGTCCTTTACAGCTTGCCTTTTTCTTTTTGTCATGTAGGTCTGACGGATTGTGTGACCTGTATTATTATTTTTCTGCTGTAATAAATTAAAAGTGAAAAAAAAAGAATAAAAAGACTGCACTTGATCTATCTGCTTTTATTATTACTTTATCTAGTGCTCTCCAACCAAAATCTACTATTAACCCGACCAGAGTGGCACTCTGAGGAGCAGAGTATAACACCCCCACCTCCGGCTGCTAAGGTAAGAAGCAGCAGGGGCTCAATGCTGGAGGGGGTCACCCCAGAGCTTGTACCTGAACTGTATAAGATCCATGTTATCATGGATCTATTACTAATGTCTTCATGATGTTTATTCAGCTATCCAGTAATCAACGTGGAAATTTAGAAGTGGTGGTATGGAGAATGTAAGTGAATGGAATTTGATAGTTTTATAATGAAGGCAGTAGGAGCTATCTGATGCAAGTAACCAGGCCTGTCTGTCACAAGGAAACTATTCTTGGACCTATCTCTAGAACCACCAGTTACCACTAATTTCCACTTAAACTACAATCTATGGTGGGGACCGGCAAAAGGTAAATGGAGCACATTGTGATGAGACAAGTAGGTGAAAAAAGTATTTTCCCTTTGAAACTTTTCTTCAGAAAAATACAGAAACATCTCTAAAGAAACAGCTGGTATATTCATAGTAAATACATATGGGTTGAACTCAACTCAAGGAAAACAAAGATAAACAGTGGGGAGATGTTGCTTAAACATTGCAACTATCATTTGTAGCCTCGGAGAGCTGACTGCTCTGGGTGCTGGATGGCTAAATGACCGTTGTCAGAGACTGTTAGAATATGGTTTGCACAAATTTGAAGAGCCAAATAATTACTGACACATCATATGTAGCATTCTAAATGTATGTCAGCATTAACAATTTAGTAAGATGGAATGCACCGGATCCATTAATTATAAATCCATAACCAATAGAAGTATGATCTATGGATCATGCCCCATTTATCTTGGCCAATCAGTAAATTAGTCAGCGTTGCAGTAGAGCTGGGACTGTCAATCACATACATTAAAAAGTCTTGGCGCCATACACATAGCTCACATTCTAATAATAATATATGTAAATAACAAATATGGTGCAGCAGACCAACATAAAAAAAGTTCAATCAGAATCTACAGCAAATCTTATTGTATGGCTATGAAGAATCACTTTCTTTAAGTTTGAAGGTGGGAATTTTTTAAAAGTAGATGCCAATTATTAAAATATATTTAGCAGTGATACAATAGTTTATTATTATTAAATAATTTTATGTTGTTTCATGCTCTGGTATTCGTGATGTTCAGAAAGCACTTAAACTTATACTTAGTACCAGTGAGTACAACTTCACAAATGCCCTGTGATTACTAAATATATTTAATATACTAAATATCTAATATATATAAGCCTAGCGGCGTGTGTTAGTGTGTGTGTGTAAAAAACTATTTTCTCAGAAAGGGCTCATCCACTTGACCTGAAATTTGGTATACTGACATTATTTAACAAAAAAATTATAATAGTGAAGTCAGTTAACTTCCATCATCCCCCCTTCCCCCCGTGGGAGGGGTAGTAAAGGCTAAATTTACCAGTTGAGGGCTCAAACTCTTGACCGTGTGAGTATTTATTTACCAGAGCCTGTGTTTGGTCATGGACAATTGTATGTCGCATTTTCACGAGTACGGAGAAGCAGTGATGTGAAAGTGCAGGTTATGAATACTGCCCTTCAAGGAAGACTGATTGAGCACAGCGATAAGGTGTTTAGCAGAAACGTTGTGTATCGAGAGGTTTTAGAACAGTAAGACAATAGAGTTAAGGATGTGGCGATGAATATGAAGGATGAGGTGATGGAGAAGAATGATGAGGTGGTGACATGTGGACAAAACCACGTTAAAAAAGGGCGCTTACGTCGGGAAGTAACGCTCTTCCCCTGAGGAGGCCTGGCCTAGCCCCAAATGCATGACAAGAACCTTTTTAACACCTTAAGTAGCTTGATTTGACTAGAATGCATGAGTATAATGCACGGGTTAACTTGTATTTAATATGCACTGAATGAAACTATTAGACAGAACACAAATCACCTGAGAGAGAGCTGACTACAGAAGCATTCTTCTGTTTCACAGAATAAAGCCAGGAGATGAAACCCTTTATTTTGTACTACAAACTGGAAAGATCTATCATTTAAACACACCTCTACCTGACTGAAAATCTGCCCATAGAATAAAAGTGCCAATCATTTTACTCTGCACCTTTAGGGAAAACTAAAAGGAATGTGAATGTTTTTACAATTAGTATTGGGGGATACAGTCACCCAAATCACATTTTAATCATGTAAAGTAGTTGATTAGACTAAAATTATTAAAAAAAAAAACCACATATAGATAAATAGCAGTTTATATGCTATCTGTTATTTTGTTCTGGTCCAGATTTATTGTTTTTGACCCCAGAGGCTATAGTGTCTATGCCACCCCATCACCTCTGACCTCTGCTTGTTTCTAACTTTTGTTGAGGTACACTAGGAAGACAAGACATTCATTTTATAGCCTTTATTGAACAATCTTAGACTTTTACTTTCAGAAGCTTCCTGCTAAAAATGTACTCAATAGAGATAGGTGAATAAGCTGCAATTTTTCTTACAGGCCAGCTGTACCAAAAAACTTTGATAATTGATATATCATCATCATCATCCTCATATTCAGTCTAACTTCAGACTAGGTTCAAATATTTGATTGTTGGGACAATTTTATTATCGTCTACTCACTGATATATTTTTACAGATATATTTTAATGTGAAGACAAGGTACATTTTAAAGGTGGATAGGAGGAATTCATCTCTTCCTGGTAGAGAGACGACTTTAACTCAACTCTAATGGGTCTATTTATGAAAGGGAGAAAAGTCATATTTCCAGTGAAACAGGTGTGGTCCCCAGAGATAGGTCTTCATCCTATCTATCAAAGTCTACTACCATGCCAGTTATACATGCGAGGATTCACAAAGACTGGCATGCAAAGCTCGTTTTATATGACAATCATCAGGACCACCATAAGGGGGGTAAATCTGAGAGCCACATAGTTTGTCTGGGAGGTTGGTGTTTAGAAGAACAAGACTATAAACCTTAAAAGTCGAATGTTGGGCTTTCTTCTCACACTGATCTCCTACTCTTTACTGGGGAGAATTGCTGTTATGAGTTGCATCAGTGCTCTGACTTGTTCATAGCATTAGATAAGAAACTGTACAGACAGTTTCCTGTCTGACACTATGGGGCATATTCAATTAGCTGCAGAGAGCCTGCAGAAAGGTCGCAAAGGCACTCCGTGGCGATGTAACATTGCAGATTTATCTTCACCACCTCCCATAGAGGTGAAAATGTGCGCAGCCGTGATGTTCGGAAGAACATCATGGCTAATTGAATATGCCCGTATGAGTAAAGCAGAGCTTAGAGAAGACAGCAAGGTATAACTGACATCTCCTGATGGCCCAAAAGGTCTGCTGTGCACCAGCTACAGTGATTGGAGGTCTGTTTTACACTAGCCACCAGTGATTGGAGGTCTGTTGTACACTAGCCACCAGTGATTGGAGGCCTTTTGTTCACTAGCCACCAGTGATTGGAGGTCTGTTGTACACTTGCCACCAGTGATTGGAGGTCTGTTGTACACTAACCACCAGTGATTGGAGGTCTCCAATACACTAACCAACAAACATTATAATTTTCTAATATGAACCATGACGGTAAAACACATTGTTTAGCGTTAATCTGATATTCCACTGCAGCTCTATTAAAAGTAAAGGAACACCTTTACACCCCATCCCAGGCAGCTCCCTCCTAACATGACAGCATACTGTTCATGAGTGAAAGAGAACATGACGCACATATTTAGTTAAGTATAAACAATCTAATTACTTCATGTATATTATTTAGCTCAGAAATACACATCCATTCACAAATATTAATGTTAAATATTAATGTTAAGCAGTGTCTTTACTTACTCTTCAAGTATTTTTGAAAGTCGCTGGTATTACACAGGAGAGTTTTCTATTCTAATTGTCTCTTTTCTTTAAATCTGAAAATGTTTTTCTTTCTGCACAGCTAACTAAATTTAACATGATTAAAAAAGTTGCTGCGTACTTAAAAAAAGAACAAAGATGATTAGAAAACAATTTTAAACAGAGACAAGGAATATTTCAGAGTTAATGTATGCTTTGTACGGGGAAAAAAAAAGAAATGAATATGCTGATATGGAGGAGAATGGTTTAGAGTTTTTGATGCAAACATTCCAATTATCTTGTGTTTACTAAGGATTAAAATAAAGTGTACTATGCATATTCTATTCACAATACCATCCATTATTAATAACAAACTAAAATGGTACTGAACGTCTCCTTGCTTGATTTACTTCAGGCCTCTGATAAGACAAGCCGACATAAGCTGCGCTAAACTTTTAATTGTAATTCTGCCTGTGGCTTGAATGAAAAATAAAGGAAAGATTTGACCTTACTGATCATTCCCTAAAGAAGGTCATCAGAAATCTGACAGTACTACAACAAAACTTGTTTTAGCAGTAATTATTTGAATTTGAACATATTTAATATCTACATCATATTGTCTACATGCACATAGAGATATAGGAGATAAGACTTTTTATATGCACAAGGGTTATTTGTTGGCTTTCGTTGTTTTTCCTATTGACACCCTTACCCAGCCCAAAAGTCATATCTGTTGTGGTACTGTAGGGGAGAGTGTTGTGACACAAAACTTCCTAGGGATTGGCTAATACAGTTTAATGTGTAAGTGAGCCAAGACTATGGGCTAGATTTACTAAGCTGCGGGTTTGAAAAAGTGGGGATGTTGCCTATAGCAACCAATCAGATTCTAGCTGTCATTTTGTAGAAGGTACTAAATAAATGAAAGCTAGAATCTGATTGGTTGCTATAGGCAACATCCCCACTTTTTCAAATTCGCAGTTTAGTAAATATACCCCTATGTATGAAGGGGGAAAGCAGATACAGGTGTATTCTATTCTGTTCTATGCAGCCAGATGAGTGCTCATTCACACTGATTTCAGAATGGAACTCAGCTAAATCCATCCTTTCATAATATAATAATCAGAGCTTCAACTAGAAATGTTGCACCTGGGGTAAGAAAAAATTCTGATGCCCCTCAAACCCTCAATTGTAACCAAATGAATGTATAATTATCCATTCCCTGCACCCCCTTTTTCAATTGCGCCCAGGGCGGCTGCCCCTCTCGCACAGCCATAGTTACGTCCCTGATCATAATAATATCATATCATTATCATATAATAAATGCTGTGGCCAGGTGCACTTCCACAGCATTCATATACTAAGTGCAGGGTTAGTTAAAGGGAGACGCAAAACTCCCATCAGGTCCTGCCATTTATAGACCCACACCTACTGAGCTTTACTAGAAATGCAGCACTGGCAGCCCTTACACTTGCCCCTCTTGTCTGTGTCACTTCTCCTCACCTTGGCCAAGCAACCTGTTGAGCTTAATTAAAGATGGATTTTTTTGTTAAGTATGCTCTCATTGTTAAAAATTGTTTCTCCTCTAATTAAGGAGAGAATCAGATAGAATATAGACCTTTGTACATATTTTTAAATTCTTAATTTTTTCCATTATATCATGCTGAGAGGCGAAACTAGTGAGCTGTGATCCCAGATGAAGGGAAGCGGGGAGGAGAAAACCGGGCCCCACAGCTCGCTAGTTCCCTGTGCAGCAAGCCCCATTATCTCCATGGGCTCCGGTGAACCACACTTGCTGCACCAATGGTAGTTCCGCCACTGATTATGCTTATTGACAGTATGGTCAAGGTGGACCATCACAAATGCTAGTTACACATTTTTTATTCAGTTGTTATGCAAAATATTTTACAACTCACAACTCTATACACACTGTCTGCAGTACAATGGAATCCTGTTGTTGCAAAATGGAAAATGATAAACATAATATTGAGTATTACCGTATTTTGGCAAATAGGTTTGTCAGGGAGAAAAATAAAACACACAGCATCTGGGAGTAAGCACTTCCAATTAAATTAACCTGGACAAATAAAGTAACAGGGGCCCAGGTTTATTGGAAAATAGCAAGAAATTGGAAGCAGAATACTGTGTCCAGGATTAAATAGGTCATGTTGGGACGTATACAGTTGTCGGTACAAACAGTAAGAAAGTAGAATGTACTAAAAACTGCCCCATAAAAACTGCAGTCTTCAGTATAGAGCATACTTGCCTACTCTTCTGGAATTTCCGTTAGGCTCCTGAATTTCGGGGAGTCCTCCCGGACTCCCGTAAGAGTAGGCAAGCCTCCCAGATCCTAAAAAATGCTGAAATTCACATGTGTCATTAAGCCCCACCCTCCGCTATTCAATGCCTTGCATTTCGGCATTTTATAGTGGGGGGCGGAGCTATGGTGACGCTAAGACATCAACACGCCCCCCTACTAGCCCTGTCCTCTAGGATCTTCCGGAGGACAGAGTCACAAAGTTGGCAAGTATGGTATAGAGAGCACTAGTGGGATGTACTGCATAATTTATGCCTATGTACCAAACACATACAGAAAAATGATTTGAAAATAATGAAGAGAAAATATAGCAAATTATCAGTATATAAAGTGCTTCTGCCTTCCTTCTAAGAACTGTGACCAATTACTGTTTTTCCTTAAAATTATTTCAACTTACCTATGATTCTTCAAATTGGTATTGGTGATAGAAGTTCCACTTTGTGCATTGTGTTTTTTAAATCATTAAAAATGATGCAACTTGAACTCCGAATGGCATTATTATTGAAATACGTAAATTATTCCCAATTACATTTCTCATTTGCTTAACAGCACTAATGGATGCTTTTAAAGTATTATCTTTTAGCAGTACCAATACCATTGATCCTTAAAAATTAGATAAATGCCCCAAAAATCTGAAACTCCACGATGCTTTTACACTGTCCAATGCGTTGACATGCTGACTACCACCGGTCCAATGCTTATGTGAAATCTCAACATTATAAAACCATTTTTTTTAATGATTTGTATTCCTTTTTAAGAAACTTCACAGAGATTACCACTCTCATGGACTAAAAAGTTGAAGGGCTCAAGTTACAGGCTGTCTTCATCTCTTTAGTGTATTACTAATGGCTGTTTAATTTACTTTTGATGTTATTTGAGCCGTTTCAAATTAAATGTCTGTTCTTCATGTGTAATTTTAATAGAGATTCCTTTCATCTCCTGAACTAATTAAACACTAGATAATTCACCTTTGATAACACAATAGCGAGTGTTCCCAGTTATTTGGTTTGATGGACAAATAAAAGGTAAAGCCTGTAAAGTTCAGGCAAAAAACGTACAGACTTGCATAGTGCTCTGCGAGACTCTTTTTAAATTAATTTCTAATATGACCTGGGGGTTTCTCATCTTCAGCGTTCATGGGATGCAGGTAATGTATCAGTGATTTTTCCCTTAATCACTAATCCCAGATGGTGAGTCTCCACTTTAAGTATTGCAACATTAGATTCACAGTTCTACATTATTCAGGATCTTGGACTCAAATATGAAGTTTGCTTCCTTCACCAACAATTGGTTGCTTTGAGTAAAAATAAATTGATATGTTATTTTGTTGCATTTATATATCCCCGATCAGGTGCCTTGTTATTCCTTGCCAGAAAATTTCCCAGAAAATAAAAAAATTCTGGGAAATTCTTCTTCTGGGGCAGATTCCATTAGCTGCGATATTCGCGCTGTTCCTTGGAGCATCGCAGCTGCGCATTTTCACCGTTTGTGCAGTAAAAAGTGCTGCTCTCTTTTGCTCGCGTCTCTATGGGCTGCGTGCAAAAGTAAGTTGAACTTTCACTAAAAAAGAATCACCATGTAGTGTTTTGCACCTGTTCCAGAACACTGCGCTGCAATTTTTTTTCTTTAAATCTGCGTGTGTGTGTTTTCAAGTTTAAATTATTTTAGAAAGTTCTGTCTTAGAACCAAGCTTGGATTTAAAGCTCCTCAGCAGAATGTGCTTTGACTCCTCTGCCTCTGATTTGCTTCACAGCAGCATTACGCATGATGTACAACATTGGCGAGTGGGTCTATTCAAATCATGACACACTTGTGAGGTACTCAAAAGATAAGGAAATACTTTCTTGGACACTATAACTTTACCACGATAGTAGCTTTGTCTTTTCAATTAATCTAGTCAAAGGTCAATTTGATTGCTAGAAACCACCAGCTCTGAATCATCATAAATCTTTAAGAGGGTTTGCTTAACTATGACAAAATATCAGGAGATATATATTGACACTGACACCCGGCTGATATCACACAAACATAGCTTCTTGCTGAATAAATGGTGCTTTATTATTGTTCACATCACAGATAAACAGCACTCTTTCCATCAGGATGACACAAGGAGACCTAACTCTGACTAGACACAGTCCTTCTGTCTAGACACTGGCCACTATCCGGCATTGGTCGCACGGCATACATGCACAATACAGTGTTTTATCCTCAACCCAACCACATCAAACAACAAATCAGTTGTACCTCTCTGGTGTGTTTGTGTGCTGTAAGGGAAACCCAGAGGGAATTTAACCTTATCTGCAGACTGTTCCTGCAAACTTCCAAGGTTATTATCTATCCCTCTGCAGGAGAGGTATGACAAATAGGCCTCTTTGTTACAATTTATCTATCTCATTCTCTATATATAATAAAATAGTGCAACTTGTTTAACTTTACTTTTCTAGTAGTAGCCGACATTAAGCTAGGAATTAAAATCAATTATTGTTGACATGATGATTGGAAACAAATGTCACAGAAAGAAACAAAATTTGCTTTACATTTTAAGTGAATTGCATACGGCTTTCGTCTAATTAAAAATTAAAACATGTATTTTTTATATATGTTGTGCCCCAAATACAGTAGACGTAGAAAATCTAATTATGAGTAATTTTCTCACATTACTTCTCTTTTTTATTTTCACTTCAGCCAAGAGATTAAAGTGAATTAGGTAAATTTAGAGTGATCAGCACTGCTCAGAAATGTATGAAGTGTATAATGCTGCCAGTGTGGGAATTAGAGAGCGAATTCCAGAAAAACTCCCAAAAGACAATCAAACCAGGTAAATATATATCCTGCTTATAGAACTTACCCCAGTTCAGGGTTAGAAGGAGCCTGAAAAAGAAAGGTATTTCCTGGGAAATTACCAGGAAAATATATATCTTGCTTACAGAACTTACTCCAGTTCAGGGTTAGAAGAAGTCTGAGAAATTGCATCTGCAGGGGTATTGCTACCACTACCCTGCTCCGTTCTGGACTACAGGAGGGAATTTTGCTTTGATATCCATTCCATCACACCTACGGTGAATGAACTGGTCCATAGCTGCTGTGGTTGCAGAGACGATATTTGGCATTTCGCTGGATGGTTACAGAATTGTGGACAGTCTTTTATGAACTATAGGGATGTTCCTATTTTATTGCCTGATATCTATTGGAGAGAACTAACTTTAGGTCACTGTGACAATATTCTGTTTGGTTTTCTTTGGACAATGGTTACCTATGGTACTGCATAAGGAGGAATAGGTACTTATATGCTTTTTCAATACACATGTTTTCTATGCCAACATCTATTTATTGATAATTTGTACTATATATATCTATCAGTGCACTGTTTTGCCTATGTTATTTCTGCTATGATTTTAGCCTTTGATTTATAAATTTGTTCACTATTATCAGTACTCATATTTATTCTGCACCGTGGGATTATATATATTTATATAGAGATTAAAGTGAAACTACAGAGTAATAATCCAATTAAAATGATGCTTACTATCAGACCAATTAATCACAGAAGACCAGAAGGTTCATGTCTTTTCTTAACTAGAGTACAATATTATGACAACTGGTTCCTAGCCTGCAAAGTTTGACTTTGCAACATTGAGCAATGTCCATTTTTTAACACAAATAACAAACAAACTAAGAATGAAAGAAATCAGTACAAATAAAAATATAAATCCAGTCAGACAAATAAGGGTGTAAAATACAATAATGAAATCTCTCAGCATTCTAAAAAATTAGGGTTAGACTATGTGAGTTGCAAACAAAAGAATAGGTTATGAGTGATAACTGCAGTTGGCTTCAATTAATTAGAAATACAATATTCCACCACTCAAATTATAATAAAACCAGCCAACCGACTCATCCCAAGTGTATGCTTATCAAGTTTATTTTACAACCATACAAGAGGAAACTGGGAAAGTGAAATGTGGGTTCCAAAACTTCTGAAAAGTTGCTCAATGGGCTCCTAAGAGGAGAATTTTCCAAAACCAAGTGAAAGGTTCCAGAATGTGCAAAATATTTAAAACATAAATCAGACTTCTTAGACTATATATAACCATAGAGGAAAACATAGTCTTCCAACCAAACACCTTTGATGTGGGATTACATTCCCATTTCTTACACCAGATTAGTTACCAGGGGGTCTGTGGTTACATCAATTTAGATAAAAACAGCTCTTATTAGGGCAAGAGGTAAAACAGGGGAAACCTCTTGTTTATACATTACAGCTTGAAAATGTCAAATATGCCCATAGTGCTTGCGTCATTAATGTCTGCCAGGGGCAGGCTGGGCTGAGGGCTAGAGGGGCATCTGCCCCCTAGGACGCTCCCATAATGGAATAATTTTAGCTGGGTCACTGGGGCACCTGCATTTTGTTAATTTAAAAATGTTCCTAATCGGCTGCCGAGTTGAGTCTTGTCCCCCAGGCTAAAATTAGCCAGCCCTCCCCTGATGGCTGCTGTGTAGAGAGACCACAACATGCAAACATATTAACTGAGAATGGCGTCCTATTACATTAGCTATGAGTAAATTAACACACAAAAGATGACAGGTTTAAGCAAATGGTAAGAAAAGTAATACAGAACCAAGTATTTTAAAAGTTTCCTACTAAGAGTGAAAGTTTACATCTGTGGCGATAGCAAAAAACTTAGTACGAAAACCTTTTTACTATATTTCAGCTGCTGCTGCCCCAGTGAGATACATATTACAATAGTTAACATAATCGTGGGGAAGTGAAACTAGAAGACCTCAAGTTCGTCTAACACAAGTTGTGCTTTAGTGGTTGAGCACCTGCTGGATGCTGCATTTCTTTGTCTAACAACTGTGGGATCCATCACAGCTGACTGTTCCCTAACAGAATCTTTCATTTCAATGAAATCCATAGTGATATTTCTTGTACTTTCCTGCCACCGCAACACTGCATATAGAAGATTTTTTTGCATTTACAAAAGAACAAGCTGGTTACAGGGTATTTTCAATGCAAACATAATAACATACCAGCATATTGGCGCTTACATACTTCTATTTGTATGTTTACAATTTATATTTAGTTCATATCAGGGCCTCTATAACATACTTCATGTTTCAATGTGTCTCCACAGGATTTTGGCATACTTGCCTACTCTCCTGGAGTTTCTGGGAGGCTCCTGAATTTCGGGGAGTCCTCCCAGACTCCTGGAAGAGTAGCAAAGCTCACGGGCCATGTAAAATGCCGAAATTCTCGGCATTGAATAGTGGGGGGGGGGGGGCTTTATTGCATCATTAAGCCCGCTCCCCACTATTCAATGCCAATAATTTTCTGTATTTTATAGTAGGGGCGGGCTAAACTGACATAACAATGTCAAGCCCCCTCCTACCCTCTGTCACATGATCTTTACTGCGATCTCCCAGAGTACAGATTTAAAAAGTAGGCAAGTATGGCATTTGGTGGCTAGAGATTTCCTATTTCCATTTGCAGTGTGCAGATATTATAGGAAAGACCAGTGAGCACATGTTCCACATAGCTAATCTCTACCCAGGACTCAGGAACCACCACATTTGTCATCATCAAGCAGTTGGAGATCAGCCACAGTATATATAGCTCTCTAGCCAGCTAAGTCTGGATAACCAAATAGACTTAAAGATGGTGTGTTAAGGAAGGTAACAAGTTTGCACTAGTTTTTTTTTTATATATATACCCAGTGTACAGGGCCATCAAGGGAAATTTTGGGCCCAAGTATAGTAACTTCTGGGGGATCCTTCCATAGCCTCTAACAGGGGTGGGGCCACACCAGGTTGGTGACTCCTCCCACTACACAGGCAGACCAGTTCCCCCAGTCACATTCTGGCCCCGGTACTTTGTACCTCTTCCCTCCCTCTCAACACCCCTGTCTGTGTAGTGAGAACAAATCATTTAGATATTAGGGGAACTTCGTATTTTACTTTGGATAAATGGTAAAATTAATAATTATGGTTGTGCTAAATTGGTGTTTAAGCTAAAAATAAAGTTGGCCTATCTCGTGGCAGTTTATTAGCTACAATGGTTTGCCATTTTAGTAGACTTCTTGCCATTAGATACCATTTAATCTGACTACTACATTACATTGCATCATCTACTTGTTATCAGATGCAAACTCCTGTCTTTCCCTATAGGCGATATACAAATGTGTTAAGATCTTAGGGCCTGATTCATTAAGGATCTTAACTTAAGAAACTTCTCATTTCAGTCTTCTGGACAAAACCATGTTACAATGCAAGGGGTGCAAATTAGTATTCTGTTTTGCACATAAGTTAAATTCTGATTGTTTTTTCATTTAGCACACAGATACTTGATAGCTTATTTGTACACTGAAATTTAAAGTTGATATTTGTGTGCTACATGCAAACAATCAGTTTTTAACTTATGTGCAAAACAGAATACTAATTTGCACCTCTTGCATTGTAACATGGTTTGTCCAGGAGACTTAAATGAGAAGTTTCTTAAGTTAAGATCCTTAATGAATCAGGCCCTTACTGTCTGTATGACTCTTAAATGTTATACACTATATTTCAATCAGTATTCGTGTGACACCTAATCAGTGGACCTCAAGCACTTCTCCAAAGCAGGTGGTAGGGTAACAAATGATTTTTTTTATATTAGGAAGAGGAACACACATATATGGAAAACCATTTCAAAAGAGGAGATGCTTCTGACTGTGTTTAACATTGTAGGAATCAGGAAGGTAAAATAAAGCCTAATAGCTGCACCAATCATCTAATACAAAGTTGTTTTTTTCTGGCATTTGGGGTCTTTATAGTTTTTCTCTGTGGCCCATTCTCAGCTTCTCAGAAGAACTTGTAAAGAGTTATTTCCTTTAATTAACTAACTAAGATTAGACTACACTAAGTAACTCAGGGGTTGGTCGTCCTTATGCTATAACATCCTCAATGATAAACTGATAAACAATGGTTAATTATTTTGTGCCCCGCAGACAGGAAAACCTGTTCTGGCAGAAAACTAGACTCTGGTGTTTGGATATCTTAATTGGAGCTGCGCTCAGCAAGGCGTCCTTACTATAATTTCATCTCCAAAAGCAAGAAACTGTGAAACGTGCAGAAATTGTTAAACATGATAATGATACTCAACACGCCGGTCATTTACAAGTTTAGTATACATTTGAGTATTAAAAAGTGCCCTCTAAAATCACAAACTTCAGCAGGCTTTAGCTGAATTTGGGATCTGATTAAGAGTTAACAAACTGTGACTTTGTTGTGTATTAATCTAGCAGTACAACAAGGATGGGCAGTGTTCAGACACTATGTAGGAGTGTAATAATGGCCTTTGCATAAAGTGACAGAGCAGTGAATAGTTAATGAGTCCACTGCCCACTTGTTAGCTTCTGCTCTCTGTAGAGATACCATTTCCTAGCTTTATCAATTCATTCTTTGCATTGTTTTGGGACAGCAAATAGGGCATTGCTGTGACCACCAAGGAAGAAATATACACTGATTCCGATAAATACAAACACAGGAAATGTTATAACTTTGGAAAAACATTAATGGAAATGGGAAAACTGTATATGAATGTAAAAAAGCAATAATGGATATATTCAGGTGTATAAAAGACAAAGCTAATGATGCAGAAAGAAAACAATTAAAACAAGTGTCAAATGAATTACATTTATGAATTACATTTAGACACAATGACTAGGGAACAAAAAGTAGGGGCAGTCTAGTTTGAATTTAAATTAGCTACAATAAATTAGTAGGGGATAAGGTTTATCAGTCACATTAATATAGATAAAAAGGGATCTTCTCTTGCCTGCAAATGACTGGTGGTATTCTTCTGGCTGTTTGCAATTTTGAGTATTTCGCCAATTTGTTTTTTTCTTTTAACTTTGGCTCAATCTCACTGTAAGGTTGAAGTCATGTTCTCCCTTTTCGTATTGGTCTATTCTGGTGATTGAGGAATTTATTTTATTCTACTTTGTTAATTTGGAGTTGTTATACACTCTCCAGCAGTCAGCCTCAATAACTTGTCCTATTGTATAATGCACTGTTGTGTTATTTATGTTACTGTATTTTGATCACTAAACTGCTGTGTCTGTTTATACTCTACATGCCATGCAATAGGGTGTGTTATTTGCTACACAGATTTGATGATACCCAGCCAGGGTAATTATATTACTGAGACAATAAATACTCTAATTTCAATTGTGTCAGCAGCTAAAAAAGGCAAAACAGTTGTATGCAATTATCTAAACATGAGGCAGAAGAGGCATGTAATGACTGTGACTATATGCTGCAATCCTTGTTCCCTTCCCTTTCTCCTGGAAGCCCAGAGATGCTCAGATCACACTGCATCTGGTTACAAGGACTGTGGGCAGGAGAGTGGCACACCACTGCCTCACAGTGCTGGGGTCATGAGTTTGAGTCCCAAGCAGGGCTTTATCTGTGTGGAGTTGTTATGTTCTCCCCGTGTTTCCTCTGGGTGTTCCAGTTTCATTCCAAAAACATACTGGTAGGTTGACTGTTGACAAAATTACTGTGTGTGTGTGTGTGTGTGTGTGTGTGTGTTAGGGATCCTAGATTGTGAGCTCCAATGGGGTAGCGCAGTGGATCCCAAACTTTTTCAGTTCGAGGCACCCTTAGGATCTCCATAATTTTTTCAAGGCACCCCTAAGCCAAAATAATTACCATGCAGTCCCCCACCTTGCATAGCACTGGCCCTGGCCGAGGCACCCCAGGGAGCTTAGGGACACAGTTTGGGAACCTCTGGGGTAGGTACTAATGTGAATGACAAATATAATTGGTGGCACTATATAAATAAATAAATGATGATGAAGGACTGTCGCTGATTTAATGCCTCAGGAGACTCTAATAATTATGTGGTCTCACCAAGGTTGGTGTGGGGATAGGTTTTCCAGGTGTCTGTTCTTTATTGTCCTAGAAGGTAATTTGGGACTCCCCAGTATAAAATGACAACCATTAAGTTAGATAACTTACCATTCACGCTCCATTTACTGTATAACGTGCGATTCTAACAGTCCTATAACGCACTCCATTCTGCTAATCCTACTTGAAGCAAGTCCAGTTGGTATCAATGCCCCTTCACTGTGAACTTCCCACTTAGGTAAATTCAGTTGATTGAGAAGTTAATTATCATTAGTAATACAGTAGATTTTCAAACACTGTAACATAAAACTTGTAACACTTTTGTATAAAGTAATAAAACAAACACTGGAAAAAGTGTTACTATTATTGTAACACAATGTCTTATTAATTTGAAAATACCCTCGCCACCCCTACCTTGTAAATAAAGTAACACTGAATAAAACATATTTTAAACAGTGACAATATTTGTCTTTCACAGAGCACTGTACGCTACACTGATACAAGTGTTTCTCTCTGTTGGTAAAAGGGGTGACAGTTGTATCACTACAGTTACTCTACCATCTCAGGAAAACCTGCCATACATTTAACCATATAATTCTGCATCAGTTAGGTATTTGTTTGTATGTATTAATATCATTTACTTGATGTGCTGCTGTTGGTAAAAAGCTAAAAATTACCTTACTTTAAAAACAATGTATATTTTTAATTATTAGTTAAAAATCATATTTATTCATAGATTATAATTGGTTTATAATTGGTAGTTATCTTTTTATGACAATTTAATCACTTGCATTTTTATGGATTTAATCCTATTTAATTTATTTATTTATTAATTAATGTGGCAGCTCCAATTAAATATATGGGTGGGGGGGATTATTTATTTAAACAAAATTTTTGGAAACATTAGGGTCTTTTTTTCCAAACTAAACTACCTACACATCCACAATCATTGGTTGGATATGCTCTTTATTAGAATGTATCTAGAATGATCTGAATTGCACAAAATCCTCTTGCTGCACCCTTTTCTATAAAAAATAAATGTGACTTTGGACAGAATACCATTGATGTTGCTGGTCAATATCCCCAATGTGTACCCATTAAACATAAAAATAGTTATATATTTACACTATTATTCCAAAAGGGGTCCAACATTCAAGATGTCTTAAGTGCCTTATTTTATATTGAGCTCTGAATTAACAGCACCATATTGGATGTTTTATAAACCAATTGCAATACTTCAGTTAAACTTATAAGCTTGTTTAGTAGAACAATGCAATTAATTAATCATTACAATGTTAATGCTATGAGAGACAAAATTACATGGCAAATATAGTAATTATTTGGAAGCTGAGTACATACGCTTTAGAAACAACCCTTCATTCATGGAGACTGGCAGCTTAAGTGTTCAGCTTACAGCAGACACCATTCCCTTGTATCCATTAATATCATGAGTAACCTAAAGGACATTAACAAAGGAGGTCTGCTTAGCTGAATATCTATTAGTGGTGTCAAATTTGCCCATTTTTATGCTTTAATTAATTCTCCTTCCCTCCAGGGGTAAACATACAAGAACGTTTCACTCATTCAGTTCTCTGCTGCTGATGTTTCAGCTGGGATAGAGAGCAAAGCATTCGAAAACAGGAGTCTAGAATCTGACCGTGGGCAGCTTTACGGAGTGAGCCGCATAGAATAAAAGCAGAACAAAGCTGATATTTGTATTTCTGTCATCAAAGTAGTTGGCATGGCTTGAATTATGTAACAATGTTCTTTCAACTTTAACCTTTCCGCAGAAGGAATTACAAGCACATTATGCAATAAACCATCTATCAGCGTTACTGAATTAACAAGTGAAGCAGCTAACTATCCTTTGGCCTAAAATGTGGTAATAATGTAATAAGTGTTGCCATAACATTTATACAGGTAGCAACCTGCAATAGCAATATGAAGAACATTATTTGCAAAGATTAACCTTCATGCATTCAGAAAGGTTTTGTCAGTTACTGTTAGTCATCTTTTTTTTTATCAGATGTGATTTTTATTGGGTTTTCCAAAACAAAACAAAAAAAACACATGAAAACAAAACATAAGAATATTACATGTACCACAGTAACATAGCAAAAGCCAAATGTGAAATAGAACAAAATAGTTAAGCATCAAAAATAAGCCACAGGCAAAAGTCAACAGATGTGGTAACCTTGGCAATAAGGCTAAACTCCACTAGACAGAAAGGCTAAACAATGAAGGCTATTATAGGTAGTATATGGTATATATGCAGTGTATATATACCATATACACTGTTAGTCACTTGGACAAGTGCTGCTTGTCATAGGAAATATGGTGTCCTGCAATATATTCCTGTAAAGTCTTCTAAATTCTTGCTTAAACTGCAGATTGTAAATGCTTCACTTTCACTGCACCAAAACACACTCACGTATTAAGTCATAACTAAACTTATACTAAAAAAAAAGGCACTGACACCAGATTTGATGGCAAATTACTAGGTCACAGCTTATAAATAAAAACAAGACATGGTGGCGGAGAAGGCAAATTGTGAGTCAGCTTCTGCTAATAGCAGTAACCAGTGTATGGCCATTCGGCACTAACCATATCATCTTTTACAATTGGTCGGGGCTAAATCTGGTGTCAGCATGACTACACCTCCACTGAACCCACAATGACGTGCCCACACAAAGCAGGTCAAGGGATCCCCCTGACAAATGGACCAAGAGCCAAAGTACTGCAAAGAGGGCAGTGACCTGCGGCTAATCAGCGATAACACCGTATGAATTAGTTGTCGACTCAAAAATGCCTTCCCGCCAAACTGTGCGTAGAGAAGAAAATTGTTAGACATGTAAATTAGATGAGAGGGATTTCCTGCAGTGAAAGATGACTAGGAACTCTTGGTGGAGCCTTTATACCGGAGCTAAGAACACTCCCATATGATTAGTTGGCTGGGACCTGCAGTGGACTTAACCCCAAATGGGTAAATGCCTGACTTTTGCCCTAACACCTGCGATTAAGGGCATTCAGCTTCTGGCCTCACTTGTTGAAAACTTTGTTACTGTACTATGAACTTCTGCCTCATTAAACATAATAATGGTTAGTGTATTAACTAAAATAGTGCAGAAACCCATAACAACTAATGAGCTTTGATTCATGTACAACAAATTAAATAATGAAAAGAAATGTCTCATTGGTTGCTATGAGATGTGTGTTACTTTACATTGTAGCTGGTTAGGTCAGGCATCAACTTTTGTTGTAAACGCATGTAGAATGAATAAGATGTGTTCTGGAAACAGGAATAGAAACGACTCTACTGTAACACTAACAATAGCTAGTAACAGGTAGCGGATACAATGATACTAGGAACAATGGCTTCTAGGGGTAAATGTATGAAGCTGAGAGTTTGCCTGTGGGTTTGAAAAGTGGAAATGTTGCCTATAGCAACCAATCAGACTCTAGCTTTAGTAGAATGTACTAAATAAATGACAGCTAGAATCTGATTGGTTTTTCAAACCTGCCGGAAAACTCTCAGCTTGATACATTTACCCCCTAGTGTCAAACCAAGTTACATCGATTTTGCCAGCAAAAAAACTCAAGCTTTGTTCTTTCTATTTGCTATTGCTCTTTTTATTCCTCAAATAGGTCAGTAATATATACCGTCAGAGACAAATGTAAAGCTCCTGATATGTAACAATAATGGCAGCTGCACCAACTTAGATCACCATAAAAAATAATTGTGCTGTTCCTCACTTGCCAATGAAGTTTTGCATGCAATGTTTTTCTAGTGAAGCAAACTGTGGATATTTATATTAATTAGCAAGAAAAGCTCTTTTTTTCCATCCCCTTGCAACGCAAGTGATATTTTAAAACCACTTTGATGGATTCTTTGGTAACAAGTGTGCCATGAAAACCAAATTAATTTGAGAAAACACATGGAAATAGAATATTTGCACAGCAATTGGCAATCATCCATCCATTTAATTCATTTCTTGTTTTTCATAAAAACAATGAAGATGTCAGACATTCAGAAAGTATAATAGTAATGTGCCCTTGCTTTAACATCCATAATTAATTGAAGCTCATTTACAAAGGCAATGCTAGAATGGCTGTTAAACAGCAGCACTAGGAGTAGGAGTACTTTGATGTTTTATTTCATTGTAAACATTTCAACTCTTAAAGCATGAAACAGTTACGCATTTATAACCTAGGTTTGATTTCTTCATTGTTTGATGCAAATGTATGTCTCCATATACTTAAAAAGCATCTGCTAATACAAGTTAACAGCATTTGCATTATTAAAAACCTCACATTTATCACATACTTTTTTAGTAACTATTAGTCTCTATGTTGTTTCCCTTTCCTGCTGGCAACACCAGTCTAATCAGTTACACACATATCAGTCAGTCAGTCTCACGCACATCACTCAGTCAGTTACACACACGTTAGTCAGCCTCACGCACAGGGCCGGACTGCCCCTGTGCATGAGGCTGATGTGCCAGAAGGGCTGATGGCTAGTTGGACTGATCCAGCCAGCAGCATGCCCACACGAGCAGCAGCAGCCCATTGGTGGATGGAGTTTCAGTGATGTGCGGCCATGTGATTTTAATCATATGGGACGGCACCTGCCACGTGGTGCGCGTCCCATGTGATTACTTGCATCAGCCGCACATCAGTGAAACTCTGTCCGCAAGCAGCGCGCAGGGGGGTAACAAGGTAAGTAGGTAAGTGTGTGGCCGGCCAAGTTCAGAGTGAGTGAGTGAGCCTGCTAAAACAATGAATGTTCAGCAGCTCTCTGCTGCTGCCAAACACTCCTAATACTCCTGTTTTCTCTCTCAAAGGAACATCCAGGGGGGGGGGGGGGGGGGGGCAAATAACAGCTACTCAGCTGACTTTGTATTTGGAGAGGAGGCAGAATTGTATCAGGAGCTAATGTAGTTTAATTTCTCTACCAGCAATAAAGTGTTTCCCTCCCACTTAAATAACAATGAGAGACAATGTTCATATACTGTGTGTGTGTGTTTGGCCATGTCCATATAGTGCATACTTGCCAACTCTCCCGGAAAGTCTGGGAGACTCCCGAAATTCGGTTCAGTCTCCCGGACTCCCGGGAGAGCTGGCATTTCTCCTGCATCCCAAAATTAACTTGCTAAAATGGATGTCAGAAGTGGCAGAAGCATGGATAAGTACAGTGGGCTGGGGGTGTCATAATGTGCCTGGGGGAATGGCGTGATGTGGCTGGGAGGGCGTGATAAATGTAATGTTTTATTATAATGTATGTATCAATGCCCCATGTTGGCCACACCCACAACACAATGTGGTCACGCCCTTTTCAGCGTCACCGCTGCACTGTGGCACACAGTTTCTTTCCTGCTGGAACTGAGGTGGGCCTCTACTTTACATGCCAGGGCTGATTTTTAGTCTCAGTCCGGCCCGGCTCACGCACATTAGTCAATCACACACACATCAGTCAGTTGCACACACATCAGTCAGTCAGACTCACCTAGATCAGTGAGTCAGTCTCACGCATATCAGTCAGTATCACGGACATCAGTCAGTCAGTCTCACACTCATCAGTTAGTCAGTTACCTACATGTCAGTCAGTCTCACACATATCAGTCACATGTATGTTAGTCAGTCTCACGAACATCAGTCAGCCTGTTACATACAGATTGCTGTCTTTCTTCTCTCCCCATTGATCTCGTTCCTAATACCCCTGCACTCTTCGCTCTCTTCTTTGCTAGTTCATCTCCTCCCCTTCTCTCCTTCCTCTCCCAACTCCCTTAGTCTTTCACCATGTCTCCCTGCTCCATCCAATACCCATCCTTATCCCCTGCCCTCAGCTCTGTTCCAGATCCAGCCCACCCCCGGTCACCTGCAACCCAGCCAATGTCATCAATATCTTGCCACTTCCCTCTCTCCCTTTCTCCTATTCTCTCTGGAATTCCAGATGCTTCCGAAACAAACTGCCCCCTATCCATGATGTCTTTATATCCAACTCTCTTAACCTTTTTGCCATCACAGAAACTTGGCTTTTCCATGTAGCACACAAATAGTTGATAGCTTATTTGTATAGTGAAATTTAAAGTTGGTATTTGTGTGCTACATGAAAAACAGACAGTATTTAACTTTTGTGCAATATAGAAAACTAATTTGCACCCCTTGCATTGTAACGTGGTTTTGTCCAGTAGACTACTTACTCAATTTTTTACTTAACTTTCCTTAATAAATCAAGCTCATTGTCTACCCTCCATCAAGAGTCTCCTCCTCTCCCGACCTCTCTATCACTGTTGACAACACCACTATATGCTTTGTTTCCCAACTCCACTGCCTGGGTGTCATTCTTGACACCTCCCTCTGCTTCGCCCCTCGAATTCAAACTCTTGCCCAATCATGCCGCTTCCAGCTCTGCAACTTCACCTGTATCAGACTCATGTTTCTCTCTCAGGATGCCACCAAAACTCTTTACACTCAATGATCATTTATTGTCTCGACTACTGCAACCTTCTACTTACTGCCCTACCCCACTCCCATCTTGTTGCTCTTCGATCTATACTTAATGCTGCAGCTAGATTTATCTTCCTCTCTCGCCACTCAGAATACTCTTCAAACACCTTACCCTCACATACAAGGCCCTCTCCAATGCCACTGCTCCCTACATCTCCAACCTCATCTTCATATATACTCCTTCCCGTTCACTTCGGTTCGCCATTGACCATCACATTTTCTCCCCTCTGGTAACCACATCTCTCTCTTATCCAAGATTTCTCCTGTGCTGTCCCCATCACTGGCACGATCTCCCTTATTCTATCAGACTATTCCCTAGCCTGTATAGCTTCAATCAGTCATTGAAAACCCACCTGTTTAGAAAAACCTACCAGTCCTCCACTTAACCATGTAGTATACCTCACCCTCTTCCATCCTCCATGTCACCCACTCTTGTTTCTTGCCCTCAGATCCACTTACATTGGCTCATCTCCACGTGTCAACTATTTGTCTGCCCCTTTCCTTTTAGATTGTGAGTTCTAGTGAGCAGCCATCCATGATAATGGGCACAGGTATCAGCCTCTACTGAATATACCCCTTGCACCTCAGTAGTGGTGTTGTAGTGTTATTTGTTTACTGTACTGTTATACCATGTACTGTCTTGTTGTTTACCCTCTGTACAGCGTTGCGTACCTCTTGTGGCACCCTATAAATAAATATTAATAATAATAATAATAACAATAATATATGTGGCATTCCATACAAGTAGAGGAAGATAGAAAATATGTCATAAGCAAATGGTTCTGTCACTGTGTCTGGGAGAGAAGATAGAAAAAGTTAATTTCTGTATTTAACACTCAGTCAGCCACACACCCAGTTATGTAAGGATGACAATCTTGCTATTAAATCTCAGCCCAGCGCTGCTACATTTTGGTCCCTCCCCCTTGGCAAAAGTCAGTGCTGTGCACACAGCCTAGGAGGCTGTGACTGCACACTCACTAATGCTATTGGTCTAAACAGTCATAGTCCTCCCGCCCACAATCTGGCTCAGATGGGACTGTGAATGGGTGGATAAGACATGACCCCCATTCTCCCCCACTGTCATCGTCATCGTTCAGCCCTAAAGTAGGGCCAGGCCCTGGTATCTCTTGGTGCCACTGAGAGGTGGTAATCGTTAACACGATTACCACAATTACAACATCCACGAGACCTACAAATTAAAAACGAATGTATTCAAAACCGATATAAATATTAATAGACTTACCTGAAAACCGACTGTGCAGATCACTGATGGAGCAGCAAGATGACCGCAAGTGATTTTAAATGAAGAACTGTCCGGCGCTACAGTTTAGTGTCATCGCGACTTCTATTAATGTTAATTTAAAGCGTCAATGTCGGGTTAACATTAATAGAAGTCGTGATGATACTAAACTGTGGTGCCGGACAGCTCTTCATTTGAAATCACTTGCGGTCATCATGCTGCTCCATCATTGATCTGCACAGTCGGTTTTCAGGTAAGTCTATTAATATTTATATCGGTTTTTAAAACATTTGTTTTTTATTTGTAGGTCTCGTGGGTGTCGGAATTTTCGCAATCGAAAAACTGTACCCAACCCCCACTGAGTATATGAACTCAGTATTTCACTAGTCATAGCTTTCATTATTTGGTTACACAATTGTGTACTATTATCTCTCAACAGAATGTTTTTACACAGTTACTGTCCTTTTAGTTTGTGTGGCGATGGAGTACTGAGCTATAGGGATATTGAGCACTTTGAGCCTTTATTCATTCTGTCACCCTTTTCCTAAATTTAAAGTCTTTGTTGATGAACTTTATCTTGCCTACTAATCATTATTTGTCATTGTAAACTCTCGTGCCAATTCTTGCATTGGTCTTTCTTTGCTCTAAATCATTGCCTTGCTACTCTTCCATACAGTATGAATCAGTATACGCCTACTTCTTACAACCAATTCCAATAATGACTCCCTACCTCCAGCTACTACCTTTACTCAACCGCTTATGTCAACAACTGCCGAGAATCTCCACTTCCAGCCTATAGCTTTATTTACAATTCCTGATAGCAGTTTAATCACCACTTCCTTACAAGTAATACAATTAATTACATAAATAGTCAAAGTTTGTAATGACCTCAATATGCTAATTAATGACTACAATCTCCCTTTCAACTAATGAGTTGTTAACTATGGATCCCAGCATCCAGTTTACTATCAGGAAATATAATGCTCCCTCCTACTCAAACAATAGGAGAGGAAAGAACAAACCAAGGGCTAGGAGTGAGGAGTAGCACTGAGGACACCTTATATGTCATGCAATACCCTGTGTGAAGCATCAGAATTATTATGTATTGACTTTAGAATAGTTGCCTTCTTTTTTTTTATCCCTCCAGGCAGATCTAGAAGGGATAAGAAGTGCAGAAAAGGTAGGGTGCCACAAATTGCATCATTTTGTACTGTTCTCAAGGCACAATGATGCAATCACGTCATTTCATGGCCAAAATGGAGGAAGTGCACAGTATGCAAGAGAATGTCTTGCCCTCCTGGGAGTCTGGATGAGCTACCCAGAATTCAAGAAACTCCCAGACATTCCAGGAAAGAAGGAAAGTTTGGATTACAGGTGTTTGGATTGGACTGCAGGTAAACAAAATACTATTTGGGTAATTGTATAATAAGGTAGGTGAACATACAAAGCAATTTTTATTTGATTTAATTTTCAGTGTAGATTTCTATCTATGAAGTATATGGATATGTTTTGCCCTGTTCATATGTTGAACATTACATTCGCTGCATTCAATTTATTATATAGTAAATATGCCCAACAGAAAATACTTCACACTGGGTTCGTATCACTTGTCTTTACACTCTTACATAAATCAATTCACCTGGAATATAGATAGTAGAGACAATGAGCCTGAGATATTAAAGGAGAGCAAAGCCAAAAAAAGGAGCAAGTTTGCTCTTAGACAAATCATGTTACAATGCAAGGGGTGCAAATTAGTTTATTATTTTGCACATAATGAAAATACTGGCTGTTTTTTCATGTAGCACAAAAATACTTGATAGCTTTATTTTTGCACTGAAATTTGATCTAGAAGATGCTCTACCCCAACTATAAATCTGTACCTCCCTCTCAAATGCAACATGGTTTTATAAAATTACTCCTTTTTTATGCTTTGCTCTCCTTATTGACTCAGGCCCAATACCCTCAAAATGTATTATACTTAGCATTGTGCAAATGTGTCAGGTAATGTCAGCATTAAACAATATTTACTGATATACATAGAACATATATCAGTTCATACCTCAAAATTAGTATTGCATTAATTGTAAATTAATTAAAATGTAGGATGGAAACTTACTGTATGGCCAATATACCTGACGTAGCATACAGTTTAAAGTTCTAAACTTTGATAAAGTAATTTAAAAATCTGACCACTCCAATGCACTTACCCTATAATAACATTCCCGACAAAATAGCCAAGGGATGTTCCCACATGGATTAAAGTCAAGGATATAATTAAATTGCTGAAACCTTGTATCTCTATCCTTATTTTAAATAGCTACTGTACCTGTCAATCCAACTCTTCTTGGTAATTGAATACTAGGCAAGTCTCAAAAACTTTAAATAAAATTCACTTTTAAGTTGTAAAGTAATAATATCTTACTGCAGAAGTTAAACTGGCAGCCCACCTCTGATGCATATAACCATCAACTACTCTTATTTCAATTTTCATAAAATCACTTAAAAGTTATAAAAATACCACAGAATATGACATGGCAGATATGGCATAGCAGATATTGTATTAGTACTGTTTGATAACATCTTCTTTTCAATACAGTTGCATACAGTAATTAGTGAGAGTGAAGAAATTCCAAATATTACCTATTTTCATCCAGAGGAAGAAAGTGTCTAAAGAAATAAATACTTATAACATTAACAATTTAATTAGCAGTTTTGCAGTTCCCAGTTAATGTCTTGTTATAAAACCCTGAAATTCACTTGAAGATTTTAAAGACTGCATAATGTTTTTGGGAGTGGTGGAATTAACACTAAAGAGGAAAAGACTCTGAAATCTGGAAATTAGATTTCAAAATAAATATGTTTGGAAATAAAATACACACTCTTCTCGCTAGCAATGTAGAATCAGGCATTTGGTCATCAGGGGACCTATGATGAAAGCTTTCAACAATGAGGTACTGTATGATGAAGAGAAGAAGGATCCAATGCAAGGGTGGAAATGACTGCAAGCGCCTGACTGGACGAGTGTCAGGGCCACCCAATCAGGAGCCAGCTGCTATTTGTACCTGCACATCATATCGGTTCACACTTAGACACCGTTATTGAAGGCTCCCTGTAGAGGACTCCACTAATAGCTAGTACAGATGATACCTCTATTTAGCAAACACAGGTTGCTGGAGATGTCCAACCTATACTGTTGTGGAGGGAGGTTAGATATAACAGGGGTCTGCCTGAAATCAGGCAGCAAGTTTTAGGGAACAGCAATATCGATAGAATTAATTAATTTAAAAATACCAATTTTCTGTTTGCAAAACTTTTAGCATTTGTTGCTAGAGCTAATAATGCTTAAAATGTTCATATTTGTCTTTCAAAATGCATACAATGTCTACTGTAAACTGTATAAGGGATTAGAAGGGCGCCAATTCAGTTGGCTTCTCACTCAGTAAAATGACCTGGCACAACCTTGGTTTTTACCCTAAGGGATTTTATTGAAGGCTTTTAAGAAGGTGAACTGTATTATAGTCGTCAGAACCGCTTTATTTAGGAAATCGTGTATTAGTCACCGCCTAGTGTTGTATATTTGATTACATAAACTAAAGTGTTACGAGTCAGCAATGTATGCTATAGCACAGCACTCTGTATCTTTCCTATTTATAGCTTTCTGGAAAATAGATGAACAAAACAAAGCAGTTTTAGTATCATTTATTATTTGCCCTGCAATATACAACACACAGCAAAATATCACCTGCTGAGGAAAATATTTTCATGGCTCCTGGTCACTAAATGTTGAGATTAAAAAACTGATGTGTCAGAGTATCTTATTTAATATATATATATATATATATATATATATATATATATATAAGATGGGCGGGCTCTGTTCCGCCTGTTCGGAATCGAAATAGAGGCAAAATGTCATGACGTAGTCGGATCTCAGAGCTCGGTTCTTGCGATATTTGAAAAAATAAATAAATACCCGCCTCCACAGCAATCCATCGCCATTTGACAGAGGGAGAGAGCAGGGTTAGGTCACAGGCTGTATTAGAGCAGAGACAGAGCAATAATTGTACACCTTATTCTTTGTATTATTATTTCAATTCTAATCTATTCAATTCTATTATTATTATCAATTCTATTAGCAGTTGTTAGAGCAGGAAGAGAAGAGGATAGAGGAGTATTTTTTGCCAATATTTTGCACTACAAGTGCTTTGGGGTGTCCCATATTCCCTAGCGTGAAACAATAATTTTTCTAACTGTCAAAAGTCATATTTAGCAGCAGTATTTATACAATATTTTGCACTACAAGTGCTTTGGAGTGTCCCATATTCCCCAGTGTTTTGGGCTCATTAAAATGGATTCAAAGCAGTCCACATATGAGCAGAATCAGCAAGCAGGTGCTGGCACCAGTCCTGATGGTAGTGTTCCCAGTACGTCATCTGGTAAAGCCTTTGTAAAAGTACATAGTCTTTTTAAATCAGGGGGGAAAAAAAAACACACACCAAAAAAAATTTACCGTGTTGAAGCGAAAAAGAAGTGTAACTGAGGAAAAGTTAACTGCCGATGAAAAAAAATAATTGCCAACATGCTATTCTACACACGCAGTGGCAAAGAAAGAATGAGGCCTTCGCCTTTCTCTATTAGTGGCAGATCAAAAAATGTTACTGAGCCTTCTTCTTGTATGGTCACTCGTGACCAAGCAAGACCAAGTAATTTGGAGTCTAAAAGTGGTGCACAACTACTGTTAAGTGTCAAAGCCGAGCTGCAAGAAAACTGTAAGGCATTAGAGGATAATGTATGCTCAGAATCAAAAATGACATCAATCCCTGTGGAGAGTCCATCCACCAGTGGTATGTCTAATTGTGAGCATTCTGATAATGTACTCATAAAGAAGGGCCCTTTCAGCAGTTCTACTGATGTGTGCCTGAACAGCCCGCGTGTAGCTGGTGATACACCAAGTAAGGATGACACTTTGGAATTAGAAGAGGATGAGGGGAGAGATTTGGGTAGCCGACGAGGGCGCTGATGAGGATGTGGTTGAGTGTGTAAGTCCTGCACCAGAGGCAGCAGTGTGGCACCAGCGGCAGCAGTTATGGCACATGAGGCTCTGGCACCAATTTGCACTTTCCAAACACAAGCAGGGATGACACAGGTGGCAGACCACAACAGTCTGACATCTGGGCTGGTTTGAAAGATTTGACAAAAAAAATGTGTGACCTTGCCCATAACTCTAACCATTCCTAATATTAACATGCAAAGGATGGTGGAGGGCCCTAGCAGGGATTAAACTGTATTTTTCCTAATTTGCACTAATAAGGTTTGGGTGTAATATACACCCATAGACGAGTGCTCAATGGCCAAGTCATTGATGAAGAGGAAGACAAGCAGGCTTGTCTGTAGAATTTGCAGGCAAATTCTACTGCCTTATATAGGTAACATCCAAAGAGAAGAGCTACATTGCTTCATTGCTAATTGTAATTGCTGAAATAGAAATAATAGGGCTGACAGTCTTGGTCTAAATCTGCAGTTACATTTTATTGTACCATAGCTCACTCAGAAACAGGAGAGGTGGCAGGGTTTAGTGAATCTTCCTCAAACAATACTAATTCATCCCACCATCATAGAAGTCTGTGTAGTATGATGTAATTGCCGATAATGGCCTTCCAAATGGAATTACTAGTTGATTTTAGGGCAGAGCTGTCATGATTTTTGGCCAATTCTTTTACATTAGAGCAAATATCAAAATGTTGTGCGGACTCATCTGCATCACCACTGGGTGTCTTGGGAAAGCAATTTTTGTTACAACAAGCAGTTGCCAGAAAAACTGAAAGAGAAGACGTTCAAACATGTTAATAGCTCTTGGATCCTTGCAAAGCAAATTATGTATTTAATCTACAATTAAAATATAGTTAGCACATTTACTTTGTTTTATTTCACACATTAAATTTCTGTAGCTCCTTGTCAAAATGTATTATTAAGGCAATCACTTGACTCAAGCTAACCGTGTCCGCACTCTCTTCACAGGTGACTACTTCGCTGGACTAAAGTACATTCCCCTCAAATGCTAGTCTTCTTGCAGCTGCTGCATTCTCCTACATGCTGTTGCAGAAAACAGAAATTGACCCTAAATTTTTTGGGACACAAACAGCATCTCCTGCATGTCATATTTTAAAAGTTCTGTAACACCAAGTTGATTGTGTGTGCAAAACAGGAAATGTGATGGAAATCAACCCCGCTGTAATGCTTGACCAATATTGGGGTCGTAATCAGAAAGGACATATCCACAGGAGAGTCCAAGCAGGATTAGCCATCTTTCAATGACATCCCTTAGTTTTTGGAACAGATTGCCAGCTGTATGCCTCTTAGTGAAGCTGCTGACACACAGAGTAGCCTACTTCTGAAAAATGTGACATACTTGGGTACATGCTGCTGCTGTCCCTGCTAGTGAAGCCGAATGACTAACCCAGTGGGCTGTCACAGTCATATAATCTTTACTTTGCCCAGTTCCGCTTGCCCACATATCTGTGGTTAAGTGTACAGTGGGTAGAATGCCATTTTGTAGCCCAATAATTAAATTTTTAGGAACCTTCAGGTACAGGTGGGTAATAGCTTTTCTATTAAAATGGTATAGTGATGACATTTGCTAACAGGGACAGAACACCTCAATTAAATGTCTTAAACCAACTGTATTAATAGTGGTCATTGGACGCATATCTAATACTAGCATAGTACCCAGGGCGTCTGTGATCTGCTTTGCGACTGGGTAACAGGTTTCATACTTGCTTCCTCTTGCAAAGGATTGTTTAACTGTAAATTGTTGGTTCTGGGGATATTGATGGTGAAGGTGTTGGGGGTGTAGATTGCAGGTGCTGGGATGTAGATGAGAGAAGGGAGGTAGATGATGCTGGACTGCTTGTTGTTATTTTTTTTAACCTAAGTTTCTGATTTTCCCAACAGCGTTCCAAGAACTCGCTGAAAAATGACGTAACATGGATGAGGATCCCAGACTGTTAAGGTCCCTACCACTACCGAGTGTGGCTTTAAAAACACTACAATTGGCTAGACAACTGTTGTCAGGATTTATGTAAAAATAATTCCACACTTAAGAGGTGGATTTTTGGTCTTATGCCCAGGCATGACAATGGCCTTTTTCTTATCACTGGCAAGAACTGCAGCAATTTTTCTTTTAAAGTGTATGACAATCATATTGTGACCTAGGAGGTGGTCAAAACTGAATGGAAATGACTGAAAATTAGTGTTAGTGAGGTTAATAATAATGTAGGTACAAAATAATACCTAAGTTATGTTATTTTAGCCAAAAAAAATTAATTTTTTTAACAAATTGCAAAACAAAACCAAACAAAACCAAAACACAACGGTAATCCATATATTTATATATATCTATAGTACACTTAGGGCTCGATTTGCTAAGCTGCGGGTTTGAAAAAGTGGGAATGTTGCCTATAGCAACCAATCAGATTCTAGCTTTCATTTATTTATTACCTTCTACAAAATGACAGCTAGAATCTGATTGGTTGCTATAGTCAACTTCCCCACTTTTTCAAACCCGCAGCTTAGTAAATCTAGCCCTTAGAGTTTTAGCAGATATGTGGTCACCATTTGTGTTTATTATTTTAATTGCAACATATCTTTTAATAAAATGGTGCCTTCTTTCTAATGGTGACAAGAGATCATTCAGATTTATATATCGTCCACGTTTGACCATTTTGACCCACTACTCGCAAACAATTGCATCGCTAAGTATGTGGGCAGATTGAACATTCCTAATAAAGTTGCACATGCTCACGTATTTCAAGTTTATTACATTTTTCTTATCCTGTGTACAAATCATTTAATAAAAATTTTGTTTTGTTTAATTTTTTATTAAAAAAATACTAAAATCGTTGAGTGTGCAGTTAAGCTAAGGGTTAATTAGTTGTAACCTCCTACGTGGTGCAAGACAGTGAATAATCGTTTAATGAGATCAACTATTGTATATAAAATGTAAATATCTTTGTGCAGCTAGAAGGTAACATAAGCCTTAAGACTGATCACAGAAAATCCATAGACTCTTAAGAGCTGACACAGACCATTTTGAGAATGGATTAAATCGCTCTGAAATTCTGCAATGTTGATTGCTCTAAACTCCAGTGCATTCAAGTCAATATAATATCACTTTAACATTATAAATTATACATAGGCAGATTTCAATTGAATATTAATGTCTTCTGAAGGTGTAGGAAATACCTGACAGTAAAGTTTTCCCATTTGCAAAGGTGGCATGTATTAGGAGCATTGGTTAAGAGATTCAGCAGATGTTGGGGGCGTGATCAAAGCAATTGGGGAATGGACAAATTTGTCCTATTGTTTTAGATGTGTTTAGAGTTCGAGTAGCTGCTATATACACTGTTTATCTCCTGATTTGTACCAATTTTTACAGTGGGTGAAGCAAGAACAACTTTTAGGGCTAGATTTACTAAGCTGCGGGTTTGAAAAAGTGGGGATGTTGCCTATAGCAACCAATCAGATTCTAGCTGTCATTTTGTAGAAGGTACTAAATAAATGAAAGCTAGAATCAGATTGGTTGCTATAGGCAACATCCCCACTTTTTCAAACCTGCAGCTTAGTAAATCTGGCCCTTAGTCACTTAGCTCATCCGAATGCTATCAGCAGCACAGATAGGAGAGTGCTGATCAATTGGGAGACAATGACCTGTCCACATCTGATTTTGTAATATATTTATTTTTATCATTTTGCCTCTAGATCTATTTCAGTAAGATATTTAGAAACCTAGCTTACCTCTGTACCAACGTGAGTTATTGTCACTGCTTCTGCATAATCTGTTATTTAAAGTTAATTTGTTGATGTCACAGATATTTTTGCCTATTTCTATCGTGAGAATATTTTTTAAAACTACTCATACACTAAACATTACATTGGACTGTGTTTACACTTATTTGAGGACCGATATGTACTATTATCATTATCTAAATGTTCACTAATACAGTTTAGCTCACAGTTATTTATACATATTTACAGTATTACAATTATCTTTCAATCTGGACCTGACTGCCAAGAGCAGATAATGACAGTACTCGTTCCTACTAGTACGAGCTAATTCCTGAAAGGTTTATATTTCTATAAGATACTGTAGAGGAATGTCTGGAATGAAGGTCAAGATAATGCACAAACAGTATCATGATACTTTACAAATACGATCTGAGAGATGTATTAATATTATTATTATTATTGTTTTGATAAGTTTTGGATATTTTAACATTGCCCATTTGAACTTAATAATATTAATGTAATAATATTATATATATCTATATCTATATCTATTTATATATTATTGGTGCAGAAGGAGACTGACTACTTAGTTGACAGTTATAAGACTCAGACTCATTGGGAACAGTATAATGCCTCCTTAATGTCATCTTTTAAAAACAGTGATTGCACAATGTGACCAGAAACTTTGAAAACAGGACAAGAGACATTTGTTGTCTGGTACAAAAGCCTTTTCCTGAGGGCTATTTTTTCTTGGCAGCTCCAGAATATGAAAAAATCCTAAATATTAATGCAATCTGCCTAGTTCATGGTGCCCAGCTATTGAAAGCGTTGAAGATTAAAACAAGACCTTTAAACAAGATGCCTGCTTTTATCTATATCGCTCTATCAAAATTAGTTATGTACTAAATTTGATTGTATTCCAATAATGCACCTAATTGATTATTGTAGTTGTTATAAAATAATGGCTGGGAGCGGGAGCGGGAGAGGGGCCAAGCCTAAAGGTTGTACACGTCCTCAGGTCACCTGGATCAGCTACATTACCACTGTTGCGGGAATACTGAGAGAATGAAGCTTACACACATTTATATACAGCACATTGTCTACAGTCTGACAGAATGTGTGTGAATATGACCATACTTCAGTCTCACACTGTAATATGACACATAACATAAGTAAAAATAGCTGTAAGCTGTCATCTATTAATTGCCTTGACAAAAAGCAAAGTAACATTGCTTCTTGGAAACAGCAAAACAAGTACTGGAAATTCCAACATTTCAGCTGTAACCACACAAAAGCTGCCTTTCAAATCCCAGCGTGTCTGCTCCGAAGGCCATACAGTGTAGCCATATAGATGACCTTTCCAACTGGCACTAACTTGAGTTCCCAAGGCCTGGTGCAGGGCCAGTTCTATTTCATATTCAAGCTTGAGGAGAATGATCACAGAAGCATATACCAGGTCATTGTAGCTAATACATACTGTATATCACATAGGACATTTCTGCACAGATTGTTGATGAGTAAGATAACATATACTGTAAACTAACCAGGAAGACATTTATTATGAAATGAAGCAGAAATCTGTATGTTTCCTATTTTACCTTGTATCTTGTACACATGTAGCATTGTAGAAAAAAACTTATACACACACACATTATATATATATATATATATATATATATATATATATATATACACACATACATAAGTTAACTCGTGCATGATACTCATGCATCTAGTCAAATCAAGCTACTTAAGGTGTTAAAAAGGTTCTTGTCATGCATTGGGGCCTAGCCCAGGCCTCCTCAGGGGAAGAGCGTTACTTCCCGATGAAAGCGCCCTTTTTTAACGTGATTTTGTCCACATGTCACCACCTCATCATTTTTCTCCATCACCTTCATTTTTCTCCATCATCCTTCATCTTCATCGCCACATCCTTCATCAAGCTACTTAAGGTGTTAAAAACTCCCCACTGTAACCCCCGGCAACCACCAACCACTCCCAACTGTCACTTCACCTTCAAGAAATATATAGGTCAGTGTATAACTCTGCCCAGCAGGTGGCGCTGCAGCTCGTTTTTTTTTTCACACACGCCACTAGGCATTTATATAGTAGATATGTGTATAATTATATATATATATATATATATATATATATATATATTAGGGATGTGCACCGGCGACTTTTGAGGTCTCGTGTTTTGTGTTTTGGATCCGGATTTTCGTTATTTTTGAGGTTCGGATTTGTCTCGCAAAACACTTGACGAAAGGTCTCGGTTCGGATTTAAGGTATTGGATTCGGATTTTTTTTGAAAAAAACATAAAAAGTTTAAAAATCAAGTTTTTGGGCTTATTTTCACTCCTAGGCTATTATTAACCTCAATAACATTCAATAACAAGCATTTCCACTAATTTACAGTGTATTCTGAACACCTCACAATATAGTTATTAGTCCAAAACGTTGCAACAAGGTATCTTTCTGGACTGCGTAGAGGAGTGGGTCACCACAATATATATTAAAAACCCTGAACTTTTATGATTCGCACCAATAATTGTACCTGGACTGCGTAGAGGAGTGGGTCACCACAATATATTAAAAACCCTGAACTTTTATGAATCGCACCAATAAATGTACCTGGACTGCGTAGAGGAGTGGGTCACCACAATATATATAATAAGAAAACCATCAACTGGTTTGATTCGCACCAATAAATGTACCTGGACTGCGTAGAGGAGTGGGTCACCACAATATATTAAAAACCCTGAACTTTTATGAATCGCACCAATAAATGTACCTGGACTGCGTAGAGGAGTGGGTCACCACAATATATATAATAAGAAAACCATCAACTTGTTTGATTCGCACCAATAAATGTACCTGGACTGCGTAGAGGAGTGGGTCACCACAATATCTTAAAAACCCTGAACTTTTATGAATCGCACCAATAAATGTACCTGGACTGCGTAGAGGAGTGGGTCACCACAATATATATAATAAGAAAACCATCAACTTGTTTGATTCGCACCAATAAATGTACCTGGACTGCGTAGAGGAGTGGGTCACCACAATATATTAAAAACCCTGAACTTTTATGAATCGCACCAATAAATGTACCTGGACTGCGTAGAGGAGTGGGTCACCACAATATATATAATAAGAAAACCATCAACTGGTTTGATTCGCACCAATAAATGTACCTGGACTGCGTAGAGGAGTGGGTCACCACAATATATTAAAAACCCTGAACTTTTATGAATCGCACCAATAAATGTACCTGGACTGCGTAGAGGAGTGGGTCACCACAATATATATAATAAGAAAACCATCAACTTGTTTGATTCGCACCAATAAATGTACCTGGACTGCGTAGAGGAGTGGGTCACCACAATATCTTAAAAACCCTGAACTTTTATGAATCGCACCAATAAATGTACCTGGACTGCGTAGAGGAGTGGGTCACCACAATATATATAATAAGAAAACCATCAACTTGTTTGATTCGCACCAATAAATGTACCTGGACTGCGTAGAGGAGTGGGTCACCACAATATCTTAAAAACCCTGAACTTTTATGAATCGCACCAATAAATGTACCTGGACTGCGTAGAGGAGTGGGTCACCACAATATATATAATAAGAAAACCATCAACTTGTTTGATTCGCACCAATAAATGTACCTGGACTGCGTAGAGGAGTGGGTCACCACAATATATTAAAAACCCTGAACTTTTATGAATCGCACCAATAAATGTACCTGGACTGCGTAGAGGAGTGGGTCACCACAATATATATAATAAGAAAACCATCAACTGGTTTGATTCGCACCAATAAATGTACCTGGACTGCGTAGAGGAGTGGGTCACCACAATATATTAAAAACCCTGAACTTTTATGAATCGCACCAATAAATGTACCTGGACTGCGTAGAGGAGTGGGTCACCACAATATATATAATAAGAAAACCATCAACTTGTTTGATTCGCACCAATAAATGTACCTGGACTGCGTAGAGGAGTGGGTCACCACAATATCTTAAAAACCCTGAACTTTTATGAATCGCACCAATAAATGTACCTGGACTGCGTAGAGGAGTGGGTCACCACAATATATATAATAAGAAAACCATCAACTTGTTTGATTCGCACCAATAAATGTACCTGGACTGCGTAGAGGAGTGGGTCACCACAATATATTAAAAACCCTGAACTTTTATGAATCGCACCAATAAATGTACCTGGACTGCGTAGAGGAGTGGGTCACCACAATATCTTAAAAACCCTGAACTTTTATGAATCGCACCAATAAATGTACCTGGACTGCGTAGAGGAGTGGGTCACCACAATATATATAATAAGAAAACCATCAACTTGTTTGATTCGCACCAATAAATGTACCTGGACTGCGTAGAGGAGTGGGTCACCACAATATATATAATAAGAAAACCATCAACTTGTTTGATTCGCACCAATAAATGTACCTGGACTGCGTAGAGGAGTGGGCACTGGGCACCACAATAAAATATATAAAAAACCTTCAACAGGTCTGCATTACACTACACATACGGCTGCTCCTCCATCCTCTCCATCATATACATGTTGGAGTTTTAGCATGTGACAACCTCTTGTTTTTGATAATGTCAGTGCATTTTGAATATTTTTCAATTTGCCCCACACCACTGAATGTACTTTATCTATGATACGCATCTATCTATCTTGACTGCGTAGTGTGGTGGCCCCGGTACACAATTTGGTACCGGGGCCACAATAAAATAAATACACCCTCCACGTGTCAGAATTCCACCAAACAAGTATCTGGACTGCGTAGTGGGGTGGCCCCGGTACCCAACTTGATACCGGGGCCACAATAAAATAAATACACCCTCCACGTGTCAGAATTCCA